>NC_134839.1:89681206-90341872 GCF_965363235.1 Mytilus galloprovincialis
TATCACAGAACTGTTGGATCAGCTCTCATAGTACCAGTTATCTTCTGATGAACTACCCAGTTTTCACCAGGCAATGGGAGCAATGGCAGAGATAATAGATGACATTTTACATTGCCAAAAAACAACATAATGACATTCTTTCAAATATCAATTCCTACTGTGGGAGAGCTTTTTCAATTATAAAGAAATATTGACACTGAATTCTGATCAGAACTTGACTATGTTAGATTTATATTGTACATTGTTGTATGCTGTTATCAAATAAATGTAACTCAACTTAAACTGACAGTTGTTTTGAATATGTGCCTAGTTGTGGTGCCTTAAAAACAACATGACAGACCACTGTTTAATACAATAAAAGTTCAAAGTAGAATATATATTGTTTTTTGTATATAAACAAATTTTTATGTGAAATTATGAACATTACCACATTCATATTAAAAAGTCCGCATCTACGTCACGCGTTTTTACACGCTTTTTGACATGTCATGTCATGTCATGACATGATTTCCCATTGTCAGAGGTTGACATGTATGTAAAAGTATGAATAGAACATAATAATATAATTTTCAAGTTAAAATCTCAATCTATAAGTTAATGATTTAAACTCTTACACAATTTTTTTTTAATTTTAAAATTCAAAATAAACCATTCTATTTTTGAGTTTACCTGTTTTTGAGAATAGGTGTTAGTCTTGGTAAGAGATCTTTGATGGGCGGAGTCATCTTGGTCATACCAATGACATTGACAATGCCTTTCAATGCCCCCAGGATACTTCCTAATACCTCTGGATATTCCTCTCCCAAGTACTCATACAATACAACACCTAAATGTCCCATCAATCTTTCCTGTAAATAAATTGTATATCAGCAATTACAGTAATTATAAAGATTGTATTTGCTTAACAAAGAATATACTTGAAGTAACATTTTGTAAAGGAGAATATTAAAGTGACACAAAGTTGACCTAATTTAAAAATAGAAAGTATAGAAAGACTCCTATGAACTTGATTGTTCCAAATAATAGCCTTCAGATATTAATGAGGGATAAGTCTCTCAAGACTTCTTGAATGTTGCTATAAACATTTAGTAAAGGCTTTAGGCATTGATTTCCTCCTTTCTAGATATGTAGATATTTCGGTACAAACAAAAGCTTCATTTACACAAAAAAGATATTTTGCCAAAAAAGTTGGTGCAAGTATGATGTTGTTTATGCCAGTAAATTTACATTCTCCATTAAAATGACAAGACTATGTCATCTGCGTCATCTTTAATCATTAAGAAACAAGAATGTGTCCCAAGTACACGGATGCCCCATCCGCATTATCATTTTCTATGTTCAGTGGACTGTGAAAATGGGGTTAAATCTCTAATTTTGTATTAAAATTAGAAATATCATATCATAAGGAACATGTGTACTAAGTTTCAAGTTGATTGGACTTCAACTTCATCAAAAACTACCTCAACTAAAAACTTTAACCTGAAGTGGGACAAACGGATGAACGAATGGACGCACAGACCAGAAAACATTATGCCCATTTATGGGGCATAAAAAATCAGCTTGGATGTACTGAAGAGGCAAGTAATGACCTTCATAATACCTCCACTTTACTTGTATCATATATATGAAAAGGAATACATACTAAAATCTTAACAAGATAGAAGTACATCAAAATGTTTTCAAATATTGAAATGCATGTTTTAATGAAAAGAATATAATTCCTTGTTTTCAAAATTCCAATAGGGAACATACCTTTTCAATGTTTGAAAAAAGAAATGTCAGCCATGTAGTTTAGAGGAATAATAAATAACTGAAGAAGGCCAATGGCCGAAACGTCTGAACAATTGGTTAATTTATACAATTATAAGAATATAATTTTCATATAGAAGCAAATATTTTTTTATATTTTTCTTAAACATTATCCTGTTTCACTTTACTTTTGTGTTATAAGTCAGAATCTACAAATTATGAATAGAAGAACTGTGTTTTAATTATATCCAATAAGTTAATCAATATTCTCACCTCCTGACAAGTTTTCATGACTATAGCAATTCTTGAGATGAGATCTGCTGCCTGTTGTCGTACTTTGGCTGACTTGTTGTTAAGACGCCACAGGATTGTACCACAGATCTGTGGGAGATAAGGCTTTACACGCTTCCCTAGGGCATTTACCACTGTACCAAAACCATTCAACATCACTACATCCTGGTGTTCATCAAAAAAGAAAGAAAAATATATGGTTATTATTTTATTCAAATAAGATACCAAAATACAACTATAAATCAAATACAATTATAAATAAAAATAATAAACCAATTTTCAACAATATAAAATCTCAAACAGTTTACACAAAAAGATGGATCAAAGACTCAATAGCTGGATTGCACAAAATGTCTATAAAATCTTATGAAATCCCTTATTTCAAAAGAACTATAAATTAAATTACAAGTTTAGATTCAATCAATATACCAAACTAATAATTTTTTCTGTCAAAAATCACTCTACACCCATTCTCCGTTCTATAGTACGATCTTGATTTCACAACTTTGTGAATTTCTCCGTTCTTAAGCTTGAAATATATATTACGTTTACTAGTCCACATATATTTCACATTTAAAATGTCACTTTGCATTGTCTTTTGGATAAATTTATTAATTACACCGAAAATGTTCAGAAGGTGAAAATTTACCTGTAATCAAAAGAAAAAGCATGCATTACTTTTAATTCATAGGTAGACAATGTAAACAATGTGAAAGTATAACAAATTCATACACGTTAGTCCTTTCCTAAAACTACATCTTCATCAGTAAAGGGTAACTGTGTATACAATTTTTTACACATTATATATGGTTAATTTATTTTCCATAATCCTGTCATTTTTTTATTGAAACTATGATTTTTTCAACCTTCCTTTGAATTTGAAGATAGCTTAGGGTGTTTAGGTACCTTTAAACCTGGTTACCTACAGTTATACTAAGACAGCTACTAGTATATATTTTCTCTATGTGTTTTCCTTTTTCTTATGAGTTGCTGAAGGTTTTAACATGTTTAACATGCTGAACTATATTTTTTGTGAGATTCCTTTTTAAAATACTCTTAGATGAATTTCAGAGACCTCCAAATATTAAAACATGTATTAAATGTTGCAAAGGTGTGAGGAAACAATCAACAGTACGCAAAGTTGTCTTGAAATGTGACATGTAGTGTGTCTGTCTCAATGTTATTGTTATTCTTGTTTGCTATCAATTAATAATAACATACCTCAGTTGTCTGTTCCTGGAAGGCATACAATATACCATCAATCAACTGTTCTTCAAGACGTGAATCAATATCAGCGGCTCCCAAGTTAGCCATGATCTTTTCTATTGTTTCCATAACCATCTTTCTGTATTGTTCAGCTTCATCTTTAAGGTCGTCTACAACACGACCCACAATTTCTGCTGCTCCAACCTTGTTAGCTATTTCTACTGTGGTATCTACAAGCTGTCTGTAATTCCTTCTGTCCAGAGCCATTCTCTGATTCCAGAAATGTTTGAAGAAAGGTGGCAAGATTTCTTCTTTAATATATTGTGGTTCTACACCATCAGTTGCACAGCACTGTTTCACTACCTATAAATTGAAAAAAATGGACTTATGACTATGAAATAAGATTTTTTTTATCTCATCTTTATACTGTGCAATATGTTTATATGAAGGAAATATTCACCTATTTTTTTTTTAAATGTCCCTTATTAAGTTTCTCTTACTGTGAATATACTTTAGAATGTTACAGATATACATTTCTATTAATAATGAAAAACAGTTATCTTAAGTTTTGATATTTGCGTGTGTTTACCATTTTCTATTGATGACATACCTTTAACACAATCTTCTTCATTTCTTCATCAGGAGACTGGAACTCTCTAATCAAGATCAACATCACTTCTCTGGTATAGTAGTTAGCATACTCAGCATCCATCAAGGGGATTAAATATCCAATAGCCTTCAGGAAAGCAGCCAAACCCTACAAATATGTGACATAATATAATAAACTGCTAACCATAACAGGTACATACAGGACCTGACATAACTATGTTCCTTTAGTTTAGGTCTGGTCTGAGGTCAATAAGTTTTACCAGGGATTTTTAAATAGTTGGTTTGCAGAATTTTAATATAAAATCTCCTACTTAGATCACTGAGGCTCCTGCACATAGCTTAAAGAAAGGAAATTTTGGGCAAAAAAAATCTGTTAATCAATTTCTTCCTTATCACAATATTCAGCTACATATATTTTCAAATAAACAGTGTGCTAGTAAATAAACCTTTGTTTTCCCTTCATAGTATTTTCAAACGATCTTTCATCTTTGTTAAACAATTTGAATGAGTACACTAAGATGGTACTTACCTTTCCTCTGTGCTGCCTGATACCCTTCCACAGTGGTTTCAATACACTATCAAAGGATTCAATACCATAAGGTGTGGCTGCTTCTGCAAGAGCAGCTAAAGCCAAAGCTGTAATGGTTCTCACTTTCTGCTGTTCATCCACAAGACCTATTAATATTTTAAAATTAATAATATAAATAATTAAATAACAAGTTGTTGACCACAAAGGTATACATTTGTGTCAATAAATTATTCATGTTAAAAGATTTTACTTTAAAACAAAATACAATTACACTAAGATAATTTTCGTTTGTTAGTGTGTAAATTAAATGTATGTTTGCTTTACATCAAAAGATGTCAAACAATCCCACCATAAATGAAAACTTTCCTGAACAAAAATATCAAAAGATGATCCAACTTTTAATACCAAAAAAATATAAATTTCTATGTATACTTAATCCAATGCAAGTGAAGCATAAAAAGTAGGTCAAATAGCCATATTCCTGCTTGTTGACCTTACAAAAGTCAACCATCTTAAGCCTATACAGCAAGGGTTAAATAATTAACTTTCGATGTTTCTGAGAATAAGGTCTGAATGAACATGCCCTAGTGGTCAAATGCACTTCATAAGAGCTCTACAATTAAAAGTGAACAAACTACCAAATACAGAAAATTCATCGTTCACTTGTCTATGCCCCTATAATACACATGTTCTGCATATTCACATTCTTTACCTACATTTTCAGTATGAACATTAAAAGTGTTTGGGCCCAACGTGGAGTTATTTCATATAACATATAAAGATTATCCTCACCATGTTCAATAATTTCTACTAAATTCTTCAAATGTGGCAATATAGCACAACCCATCAAGATGGCAATCTGTTGTACAATTTTAATTCCTGTATGTCTAGCTTGCCAACTCTTCTTACTCTTACATACTGCCTTTAAGAAAGGTAGAAGTGAAGGTATTCCTAAAGCTGAAGCGACAACAGCAAAGGCTCTAGCTGTGGTGTTACGGACATATTCATCCATATTGTCAATATCAGGTCTCATTGTAGAAATCATAGTAGCCAAACCAGCAGCCTGTAAAACATGGTACATTAATCAAAAGTTGGCATATTTAAATATTACTATACACTGATAAGTATAATTATATGTTCCATTTTATAAATCTTCAATTTTATGGGGTTTTTTTTCAAGATGTTCTGTACAAAAGTTTATCTTTGCAAAGTCTTGTTCCAATAATTGAACGAATTCTGACATGTTACTTCTTTCATCCTAACTGTTTTGCACATTCTCCACCTGTTAAAAGACCATGTTTTTGTATGAGAACCCCAAAAATTCACTAAGATCAAAAGGTACAATAGCAGCTGCACAGCAACAATATGTTCCCTAGAAGATTCTTCAAAAAAAAAATTCAAATCTGTCAAGCGGTTTTATAGCCCTTCGTCCCCTCTGGACTGATATTAGTTTCTCATGGTGATACACCATGTATTATTCGACATAAAAATATAGTAAAATTATTGTAAATCGATTCTGAACAGTATTGGAAGACAGTAGTGGTGAATATATGCAATCAATGTATAATCATTGTTTATTAGAAGCAGAATTTTATTAAATTTTTACATAAATATTAACACTAGTATGGCAAAGAAACTAAGTGGCAATGTATAATATGTCTATTTTGTACCAACCTTTGCTAAATTAGATATGATTTCTCTGCCCTCAACTCTGGCATAATAATCTTCATCAATCAACAAGGGTTCAATTACAACCAGAATCTTGTGAACGTATGGTCTCACCAAATCATCAAGTTTGTACAGGATACGATCAATAACCTTGACCAACAAATGTCTCTCCTGGTCCTCTAATGTAGGAGACATAAGTAAAGGTAATATTTGATTGAACAGGGGACCAGCTCCAAATTCTCTGGCTTTGTCTGTAATCTGTCTTAAAGCAGCCTACAATATACAGAATCATGTCAAGGTCATCAAAGAATATATTTTGGAAACACTTGTCAGAACTGGCCTTTCAAACGTCAAATTTTACTCAGTACTCAGTTTTATGACTGTAGATCTACTTGTCGAAGATAACCACAGAAAAACTTTACATTTTGGAAACATCACATATTTTAAATCTCTTCTATCTATTTTTATTTATTACATTTTGTATTACCATTATCATAATTATCACCACCATATTTTCCCAAATTATTCAACCTTATAACCAAGTTTTCTATAATCTTTGTGTACAAACCTTTCTCATTGGAGGTGTTCCATTTTTTATTTTCAGTAACAATTTCATGATCTTCCTTTCTTTTTGTTCCTCTGGACTCAGTGTTTCTTCATCAATATCAACCTGTAACGATAAGGTATTGATATCAAAACAGAATAATTTAAGCACATCCATAAATACATTGTGATGTTATTGATTGAGACAGAAACTTTGTATTAAGACACATGTTTGTAACTTGAATTACAGATTTTATTAATAATGTCATATACCAATGACTACGAGTTTCTTTATTCAGGACAACCAATAATTAGCTAATCATATTCAGTGCAAAGTTTAATAGAATAAACAAGTAAAATGTTATGCCTTCATTCATTAACGGGGAGACATAATAAAATTTGAATACTAAATCTATTACACTTACCAGAAGTTTATCAAAGTACTGCATATCATCAGGCTTCATCATAGGCAGGTTACCCTTAGGCTGCATGTCTACAATTTGGACCTTGTTGTCAGGAGTCTGGATACGGAAACCTGTTGGAGTACCTGCTATAGGTGTAGGTGTGGCTAATAACCTTCTGGCTGGAGTTCTGATTGGTACATATCCTGCTGGTGGATTTAAAACCTACAGTGTATAAATAAACTCATATTAAATAATATTCAATTTAAAATAATTTTCCAATAAAATTTTCAAAACAATGTCACTAACATGTATTTTGATAATACTGGTAGGTAACTTATGAAAGTTCATATTAAAATATATATATATATATTATAAGGGATCACCAATAATAACTCCTAATTACAATTTATGTGTTGCTTTCTTTTGACAACTGATCATGAGCCACCTACTTTTTCCTGAGAACCATATTTTAATTCAATACAAAATTTTGTTTTACCTTGTATCCTGGTGGCAAAATAGAATCTAATTCATCATCTCCAAGTGGTCTGTTCCTTTCATCTATTTCTCTCTGCCAAGTGAAGGCTTGTAGCTGTTCAGGTGTCATGGACATCAACTGTCCAGGAGAAGGGGTGGCCATGGCCATAGCTTTAGCCCCTATAGGAGTGGCACCACTGGGAGTAAAACCTGCTGGTGTCTGTCCTCCAGGAGTAAATCCACTGGGAGTTGATCCACCTGGTGTTGTCCCCCCTGGTGTCATACTAGGAGTAAGTCCACCTGGAGTGTGTCCCCCACTTGGAGTGGCACCACCTCCACCACCACCACTTGGTGTGGCACCAGGTGTTTCATCCCAACGTGATCGTCTTTTGCTGGCCCCTGGAGTGGGTGTGTCCTGTATTAAATCTCCACCTCTATCTGTTTTAGGAGTTTCTGCCCATCCACTACCATGTCCAGGGGTTTCTACAAGAGAAACAATGATTGAATTGTTGAATAAGTTCAGTACATTTCCCCAAGTCTCACTTCTGAAATTTTGTTTCATGCAAGACGAAAACTCACATTTTTACCCTCATGGTTTTAAAATGATCAAATCTAGGAGAAACAAACAAAATAATTGTTATTTGAAAAATCAGTTTGGCTATAACATAATTCTTGTGACACAGTAAAGATAAAATGCCAGATTTAAGTAAAAAAAGTATAATTTCAATTACATTTTGGCTAAATATATATATAACACAAGCATCTCCCAGATGGTATTCTTTTTTTAACTGTAACTTTGTTCTGTAATGATCTTACAGTGTTTATTTTTAGTATAATATAATACTCTTAGTCTTATACCCAAATTTCCACTGTTTCAACAGTTGAAATTCTTGAAAACAATTGAATATCATATCATATTTTTTTAAAACCCATCTAAATTTTAAATCAAAATAGCCTTAGAATACAGAATTGCTCTTTAAAACTGTATGTGAACTAACCTCTTTCAGTTCTTGGAGTTTCATCCCATCTGTTTCTTCTCGCACTAGGTGTGGTGTTATGTCCAGGGGTACTGTCTCCACGACCTGGGGTGGTGGCACCAGGTGTAGCATGACCAGGTGTAGTGTCCCAAACTCTGGTACTTTGTCCAGGTGTAGCACCTGGGGTATCTGAACCTTTGGGCCTTCCAGGAGTTTCATCCCATCTTGTGTTAGATGGTGTGGCAGCCTCTTCCCAGCCACTCTTACTTTTCTTGGCTGGAGTATCATCAGCTGACTGATCCCATCTTCTCTTCTTTTTCTCTGCCTGTGCTGCTGCTTGTTGCACTTTCTGTGATGAAGCATCACCTGCAGATCCGTTAACAGCTTTCAGTCCTCCATCTTTGGCTTTTTCTTGCATTTGTTTCTCCAGAAGTTTCTACAAATAAAAATTCAAACCCTAAAATACTATAAGTTTCTCCAGAAGTTTCTACAATTTATGAATTCAAACTTAGAATACTTATGGTTTTTTTCATTATGAAAAGGAACTGTTATGTGATGTTCAATTAAAAATTAGACAGAAACATTTAATAAAAATTTAAATTTACTTAAAAAGTTTCTCTAACTACAAAGACTTTCATAAGTATTTCTTGTAATATGTAGCAGGCTTAATCAATTTTAAAGTCAATAATTATAAAACTAGACATCTTTTTGTATGACTTTATGTTTATTGTTATCATAATGAAATCTACAAATTTCTTTTGCAAAATATTAGTTACCCCTTTAGTTCTGAAAAGTGGTTATCAAATTTATCTGAAATTTAGGACAACTTTTGCCACATGCCCATGTACAATTGTTTTAACTGTAATACAATGTTGCCATTTCAAGTATCTGGAACTGCAAGCTATTATTTCTAAATTGTGTATTCATCAAGAAATAAAATTTGAAACACCAATGAAGCACTATGGAAAATGCATTACAAATAATTGCGCTCTTGTAACCAGTAGCTATATCCTAAGAGGAACCAAATTTTGGTATCATTCCAATGAGCAGTTTCAGATGAGATGATGTTTAATGGGAAAGTTTACGGAAGGCAGAAGACGGTAGCACAGATGCAAAGTGACGAAAAAATCTTTCATGATTTCTAGATGCAATGTGAGCTAAAAAGAAATATGTCTATCGGGCCCATTACTGGTCTAAAAAAAATGACATTTAACATTATCTGTTTGAATACTTAATCCCTTAATTATCTTTACCTTTTCTCTATCCAACTGTTGACTGACCATGACTTTAGAGAATGTACGAGCGTTCATGTCTGGTGTTTTCCCACCTGTAATATATAAAAAGAAATGTCACGACATGAGCCGTGACAGACAACAAATTAGTAAGATAAATTAGTTATTCAAGTTAAAAGTATTTAAAACTTACTTTTTCACTAAGAGATTCACAAAAATGTCTTAAACACAGTGACAAGATGAACAACCTATAACTCGTTTCAAACCAGGATTTGAAATTTTTAACACAAATTTATTTTGAGAAATCCAAATATTTTCTTTACAATAACTAAGTCCTAAAAGCCTAATGATGCCCCAAAAAAACACTCACAATTTTTAGATTAATATGATTTTCACCTACTGTTCTACTAATCTAACCCCCTTTTTTTTAAGTTGTAGGCTGTTCAAGTACTGCAATGATAACAGATACTTTTTGATACAAATGTTAGCAAAAGAGAAGTTAGCAATTAACATATTACTATATGAAATTACATAAATTGAAATAAACAGAAAAATAAAATGTTGAATGTAAATTATCTGATACTGATTTCCCAAAAATGTGAAACTAAAAAGCCTCTTATTAAAATTTGAAATTGTCATATCTTGGAAATGGAGATTTTTAGGTTATTTATAATTCAAAGTTTGATTTTTGACATTACAAACTCTTATGAAAATACAAAAAATCATGATAACAAAAAAATTAAACGTAGAATAAAAATTTAGATATAAAAATGACTTCAAAAAATTATTTTGAAAAATACTTTTTAAATGTAAAATATATATAGTAATATTTCAATTATTAACTAAACGCTTTATTAATTTTGGTTTGCAATTCATCTTGGATTTTTTTTCTTCATGTTATCATTACAGCAATTTTGTCAGGTGCAGATTCAGAACACATTTAAGCTTTTTTTACTCATACGTACGCTTTACATCTTCTTATATCAATCACCATGGAAACCTGCTTCCAATAAGCCTAAAATTAGTCTCATATTAATATAGTATGACTTTCTAACACACAACATGTACACACAATTTGGGGATTTCTCTTGAAAAAAAATTAAAAAATAGAAGGACATGTGCAGTTTGTTTTCCTTATCAGTCCCAAAGTTTACTAAATAAATTCATTTAGTTCAAAACCGTATGACTTACATGATTTTTTTTCTTCAGAATTTAGTATAAAAAAAATGAAGTAGAAAACTATTCAGATTATTCAAATTAGAATGACTTCGTTATCTCATTACTTATTGAATTTTATTAATGATCTTTAAAAAAAAAATAGAATTTTGAATGCTTAATCATGAAGATTATCTTTGATTATATAACTTGAGGTGTAACAACCTCATTTTAACATGGATGTCCGTGAACAGGCAGCTCCACACTGATTCTCTGGCGCTAGAAAGGAAAGATAACTTAGATTAGAATCTTTTCGACTCTTGTAACTTACAGATAACTATTGTGTGCTACAGAAAATATGTCATGTATCAACAAACAATAATATAATCAATGTCATATAAGGGGTTCATGGGGAAAGAAGAAAACATTAATCTATTCTTTCATACAGTAAATTGAACTCGGAAAAACCCTGAAAGAGTCCCATATATCCTCCGTTAACGTTACTGTCAGTGTGATGGAAAATCATTAAACCAAATCTTCAAAAGATCAATTAACTATTATTTTGGAAACAGAAGACCCAGGTAAAGAAAACTTCAATGAAGGCCCTATTTCTTGCTTGATACTATCACTACCATAGACAAATGAGAGTTAAAAGGATCTTTTTGGGAGGATTATTTTCAAACTCTAATAATCTATTTTATAAATCCCATTTTGCTGTAAGATATATCCAGAGAAGTTACAATTTGTTTTTAAAGATTTCACTGTTAATTAAGTGACATAGAATGTAATTTTCTTAATTTCTCACTACTATTTTATCATCATAGCACATATTATATGATGAGTTTGTTGAAAGGCAATTTACTTCCAATGAAATATATGGACAAGTCAAATGGACATATACTGAAGGGAATTATACATCCATACATCCAACACCTGAAACTTTCATTTCTATAATTAAAATAAATTTCTGACATCTAGGTACTATTTTTTACGAAAAAATAACAAAATCTTGTACATCTTAATACCACATTAAACAAATGATTAGATATTAAGATAATGTGCAAGAATATCTTTGCATCAGTTAACAAGATAATACCTTTCACAAAGTGTTGACAATTCTAAGCATGCACATAAGTATTAACAACTGATATTGATTTTATAAAATAGAATAGAAACCAACATTCCAATTGCAGGTGCTGCTACTAAACAGGTGC
Source organism: Mytilus galloprovincialis (assembly GCF_965363235.1). Classification (NCBI taxonomy): domain Eukaryota; kingdom Metazoa; phylum Mollusca; class Bivalvia; order Mytilida; family Mytilidae; genus Mytilus; species Mytilus galloprovincialis. The sequence goes on from NC_134839.1 coordinate 89,693,258, forward strand.
ATCGTTTTATATTTCTTTTGAATTTTTCAAATAATCCTTTGCTTTCCTAATTAAAAGTTTCATAAAAAATAAAAATTGAAGTATGAAATAAATATTTTTTTTAAATTTCGTTTATAATAACAACAATTTTTAGGATTGTTGGTTCATTCAATTCAAATTATCATAGCAAATATGTCCAGTAATTTTTCCAAATAGCATTTACAACAAATCACCTATGAACTAGTTCATTTTGAAACTTTTATTTCTATAAAATTTGTATTTTTGGTATATTTCACATGAAGCCATTGTTTTTAATTCATACAGCCAAAACTTTCCATAATGAGCATGATGAAGTTCATGTGTTATTTTATGTAAATGCTTGATAGCCCTAACATTATCAATATAGAAGTGAATAGAAATACACCCACCGTCAGCAAAAGGATCATAACGTGGAGGAGAGATAATTCTTTGTCGCATCCTAGCTCGATATTCTCCTTCTCTATCAGCAATCTTAGGGGCACGGTGTTCTGCCATAGGATCAAAGTCCTAAAAGTAAAGATAAACATGATAAACTTGTTTATCTATGTTATTTTTTAATGTATCTTGAAAAAAAATCACAGTACTTAAATGTATACTATGAAATTAAATATTTAATTAACTTTTTGTTAATTCATGTATCTCACTTAATTCTCTATGCAGTGAATGTGATAATACACTATTAATAATCCTATTGCTTCAAGATTTCTTCATAATTAATGAATACTTTGTAGAAATACTATTTCACCTCATCAACTTTATTGAATTTGGGGATAACATAATAATATACATTTGACTCAAATTCTTCCATTATTCAAATACTGTTGTTTATTTCAAAAGTGCAATATGATTTTCAATTCATAAAAGAAGTTGTGACAATGGACTGTACTATAAAATCGAGGAGTCTTTTTTGTCTACTCTGTGCTTCCTATGTAGCAATAGCAGTGTTTTCCTTTTTTCACTAAGGGAAGGTGGGTGTTTTAAAAAAATAACTTGCAACCGGGTGTTTTTTTTTTTAAATGTCCAGCCTTTTTTAATTTACTGTGGGTGCACGTGGGGGTCACGGAAATAAAGATTAGTATAATATTCACATTTTATGGAGTTGAACAAACATAAATAGAAGTAGTCATATTAATTGTCAAATATTCTTTGATTTTATTTTTTCAAAAATTTATCTCTTTTATCTTTACTTTCATTTACAATTTTATGCATCAGCATGGATTTAAGGCCTTTCGATCCAGGTTTCTGTTCTGTTTCTTGCTTTTGTGCCTTATTTTTGGCACACAGAACAGTAGTATCCTTCCTCTGTGACTATAAGTCATTTGAAGTCTTGCTCATATTTGTCTTCACTTGCGTGTCTTTTCCGTTGTTTGGTTGATTTTTGTTCAATTTCAACAACTTCAACATTACTATCAATTTTATTTAACTTATTTGGTCTAGTATTTTCTTTATCATCATCGTCAACTTCCTTTCTTTTCCCCCGATTGATTAATGAAAACATTGAAATTTGACGATTGGACGCCATCTTTGTCAATGAAAACAAGGCGGGATTAGTATTCAAATTTTAACGGTACGGAACCGAAAAAAAATCCGGATTTTGAAAAAAAAGCCGACCACCTCCTAAAATCGAAAGGTGGTCGGCTTTCAAAAGAAGGTGGTCGGCACACCCGGCTTAAATGCCGAATGGAAAACACTGAATAGTATTTTTAAAATAAATTGTTACCTTATCATTAATTGTGTCATTTAGGAAATTTAATGGTGCTGTATATGAAGAGCCTCGCTTTGGATATCCTGCACCAATGTCATCATCATCCTGCAAATACAAAAAGTATAATAAAACAACTTTCAAGTAGAGAAAAATCCATCAGCTATTAGAAAGTTACACAATTTGAATTCCTTATCACCATAAAATTGATATGATATCTGCTTTAGTATATTCTACCATCATCCTTTTTAAATTGTGTACATGTACATTCATACAAAGCTGTAAATTCATTAATAAAAACTAAAGAGTATTTGTTAGGTTAAAAGCTCTATAAAGCTTACCTATATTATAAAAAAACACATAACCAACTTTCAATAAAACTGCTTTATGTTCAAATCAAAACTTTTTTTGAAGAAAAACATATTGCTTACATCTAATTCTTCATTTGGAGCAATAGATGTGACGTATCCTTCAAACTTCCCATGTGCACTGTAAATATCTGTATCATAATGGCCTTCTGCTCCCAAACCAACTTTATTTGCCTCGTCTTCTTCATCTGCCCCTCCATCTTGGAGCTTCTTTTTCTTTTGTTGAAGATTTCGTACTTGTTCTTCAATTTCTGAAATAAATATCTCCATTTTAATTTTGAATCATTTGTATGTTAATATTTGAGTAGGGTTTTTAAATGGATAGTTCATATTGTCAGTGGGATTTCTTGGACTTACCCCTTTTTATTTGATGCAATTCAACATAGTTAAGTTTTTTAATTTTTTCACTAAGTAGTTAATTTTGTATGTCATTTAGTCTCTGGTGCAGAGTTGTCTCATTGGCAGTCATACTTCATCTTTTTTTTTATATAAATTTTAATTAAATAAAAGCTGAATTTTCAACTTTAAGAAACTATGTCCATGATGCCACATCCCCTTCATGCCCTTATTTTACTTAATTATTTTAAAGAGACAGATCTTTTTTTTTTAATTGGTTGTATCTGTGGAATACCTATTAGAAAAGGGATATCACATTCTGATTTCTACAAGTATATGGATTAATACGGAGCCAGAATTCTGACCGTGCAAGGGCTGTGTAGCCAGTCAAGGTTGTTAAAAACTTTCTTTAGTAGAGCCAGAAAATTCATATCTGACTCATTGGTCATTTGAATTAACTGATTCTTGAAGTTCTCAATTTCTTCAATGGTATGATCTTTAAGATCTCTCTTCATTTACATGTACTACTACTGCAATGCAACATTGATTATGTTGATTGAGTTCTTTTCATAAATTAAAACGTTAATAACTAGGGCCTAAATTAATATATTGTTTGTTTCCCCAATCCTGACCCTGCCAAGCCAGGTGTGGGTCGGAAGGTAGGGAAATAATTTTATTTTTTCCAAAAAGCTTGAACAACATTGGACGATCCTGCAAGCCTGAAAATAGGAAATGAATAAAATAATATTTGACTTAAATTTGACAATAAAATTTTATGAGTAGCACTGTTTTTGCAGGGTCGGTTGGGATTGGGGAAACAAACAATATTTTATTTTAGGCCTAGTCATGGGGTTTTTTTCAGGCTGGTTAAAATGTTTTAATTTAACCCTAATTCTGTTGGAATTAATAATCAAAATTTGATATGAGTTGAAATTTGCTTTGCACTACATTTGTTATAGCTTTTAGTTCCACAGTAGTTGTTATACTCTTGCAAAGGCACCTTTTCTTTTCATAGTATTCTTGTGCTTATACTAGTGCCGATATGATGATGTTATACATAATATAGGTGGTTAGAGAGTCATTCTAGCTAGGGAATGTGTGTGAGAGTCATAATGGTATGATGACTCTTGAGGTGGGGGAAGTGTGACAGGATTGCTTTCGTTCATAAATGTGGTAGACATTTAGTCAGCCATAAGTGCTTCCTTGTTACACAAACTGAAAGGTCCTGTGTTTCGAGTCCTGGTGGAGACAAGCAATTTTTTACACTTGTTCAACTTATTGTAACTAAATGACTTAAATAATATTCCTTTTCAGAACATACATGATGCATGTATTAATGGAAAAATTAGTGTGGCTGAATGGACTATTGCAAAACTAGTTCTACAGCCGAAATGACCTATGGCTGAACTGGTTATAACTTATGCGACCGAAACGTGTTATCAGCCCTGTTGGGCAGCATATCTTCTGAAGGTAAAGATTCTCTCTAATTCACAATGAGTTAAAATAGTATTGGATATGGATCGAAACAGCCACTATGATAAAGAACTGCTAAGAACAATGTAGTATGACAAGATTCAAGAATTCGAAAATAAAATCTTGAACCTTTTAACACACATGTGTTCCATTATACGTTGCAACACAAAGCCATGTGTGTGGATGTTTACTTATATGTAAATTTAATTAAAATGTCATATTGCTACATTTGAGGTTGTTTCATATAAGTTTTCTAGGGGAGAAGTGGGGAAATAGTATACGGACCTTCTCTTGTTGTTGCAGCCATTTTGCTGGTCTATTGATGAATAAATGGAAGATTTTAATTTACAAACAATGTGCGTGAAATCTCGGAGTCTCAAACAAACTCCAAAATTGAGAAAGGAAATGGGGAATGTGTCAAAGCGACAACAACCCGACCATAGAGCAAACAACAGCCGAAGGCCACCAGTCTTCAATGTAGCGAGAATTCCCGCACCCGTAGGTGTCCTTCAGCTGGCCCCTAAAAATATGTATCATGACTAGTACAGTGATAATGGACGTCATACTAAACTCCGAATTATACACAAGAAACTAAAATCAAAAATCATACAAGACTAACAAAGGCCAAAGGCTCCTTACTTGGGACAGGCGCAAAATTGCGGCGGGGTTAAACATGTTTATGAGATCCCCCCTCCCCCCTATACCTTCTAGCCAATGTAGAAAAGTGCCTACATCGGCATTTGTTTTGTAGATTTTGATTTCTGTTTATTTTTTTTCTGGAACTATAACCTTACTGTGTTATTCTAAGTTTTTTTTTTACTGTTTTTACATTGTTTTTGTTTTATTTTATTCGCGGTTAAAGGGGCACTATGATGAATTATTCACTCAGTTGCAAGTGAATAATTCAACCTCATTTAATCCGTATTCATGTAAACTTCAATTTAACCCCTTAGCAAAAGATGGATAACGCATGAATTTTGCTTGTAAATTTATTTTATAAAGGGAAAAAATGTTAACATGAAAGATAACAAAGGTTTCTACTTGTATTTGTAATACTTATTTGTACTGATTTTTATCCATCTGATGAGTTAAGCCTTTTCAACTGGTTTTTATAGTTCGTTTTTTATGTTGTACTGTTACACTACTGTCCCAGGTAAGGGGAGGATTGGGATCCCATTAACATGTCTAACCCCTCCACATTCTGTGTGTTTGTGTCTGTCCCGACGACCAGGGGCCTGTAATTCAGTGGTTGTCGTTTGTTTATATATGTGTTATGTTTTTCGTTCATTTTTTGTACATAAATTATGCCGCGCGAGTTTTCTCGTTTGAATTGTCATTTCGGGGCATTTTATCGCTGACTATGCGGTATGGGCTTTGCCGGTCATTGTTGAAGGCCGTACGGTGACCTATATTTGTTGATATCTGTAATATTTGGTCTCTTGTGGAGAGTTGTCTCATTGGCAATCATACCACATCTTCTTTTTTACAATCAATTGATTGATTGACTGATTTGATCCACAAAAAATATACAGACAAAAACGATGAAGATAAACATATATTTTTAATCTATGATATGAATTGAACAGACCTAGAAAAATCGAATTGCACGAGTTCGATAAATCTATTTGTATCTATATTTGTGTTTACATCGCTTATATGGTCATTTGAGGACTTCGGAGGTCAACTCGATAGTTTAAATATAGCTGGCGTCTAGACTAAAATACACACGAAACGAAGCTTCATATTATCGGGCCCATGCACTGTAAATAAGTTGTTCAAATTGGTGAACATGAATTTGACAGCTAGTGCCCCTTAAAAAAAAATATTATACCTTGGGACTATTACATTGACCTATTGGTGGTCTCAGATTATGTGTTTAGAATTTACGAAAATTCAAATAATAATCTACATTTTAGTGAGAAATGTACAAAGAATATACTAAGTTTCCTAAGATACTGCTAAATATATGTCACGGCTTATATATTGAATAAGAGGGAGTTAAAATAGAGGCATTTTAATGTTTCTAATAATAAAGATTACCCAGTAAAAGTTTAGTTCAAGTTTTAGGTGTAGCAACATCAGTCAAACAATACTTCCATGGTAAAACAAAGATAACTTTAGACATAGCCTCCTATATATGGCCATGGTCATTCGTATATGACCGAGATGTTAATTTTAAACTATCTTGGGGTCCTAGCTCACTGCTCGACAGTCGAAGTATTTATGTTGGGTCTTTTCTTTTTTCTTTTTATATATATGTAATCTGTTATCATTAATCGAGACGACTCGTGAATAAATGAAAATGAAGTGGTTTTGTATGAACCGTAATATGAAAAAAATGTATAGAAACTAGGAAATTATGAAAACTGCAGACTTTTATTCATAATATAGACGGAGAAATAGTAAGCGAAACACTGAATCAACTTTTAAATATGGTTGACAACGTACCGATGAGGGAAACAACCATAAATGCCACCAGTTTGGAGTATATAAAAATACCAATTAATGTAGCCAGGAGTACTTTTGGCACAAATATCCAACTTGATAATAAAAAAATACAAAACTGTAAGAAGGCTCCGTGGTTTACTGGTGATTGTAAAAAAAAACAGAGAAAATATAAATCACCAATAGAAAATTTAGTAGATATCAATCATAAATCAGAAAGCCAAAACTAAATTATAAGAGAAAAAAAATATGAGACGACTATGAGTAAAAGTATGCCGAGAAACAAGAAAAAAATTAAGAAATGAAATATGTAACATTTTAGGTTTGGTTGTTTGGACATGTTTAGAAAGAGTGCCACTGATGTTTTGTGTACGTTATAAAGATCCTTGTAACAACTCAAATTGGACCATATGTTGGGGTTTTTTTTTCGCCTACGTTTATCTATGATCAAGACAATGTGCTTATTTTGATGACCTCCAAACGAGTTAGGGCCCATGGTTCTGTGAATGAGATGTACCAAAATTGCATCCATGCTTAAATTCATGTCCGTAAAATCGAATAACTTTCTTTATCTTTAAATATTTGAACAATTTGACAGTAGTCCATACATACTGTCGATTTAAAAACAAAATGGATGCCTGTAGCAAATTCTAATTGCATATTTTTGAAAGTTGACTCTTTGTGGCCTTCGCATGGCGACATTTTCGTCGATTTTACTTTTTGGAGTAAATATTTCATCTGTATTTTATATACTTTTTCACTTTTTTGGTCTTTTGGAAAATGTTATTTGTGCTGTATTTAGACCCTTCTACAACGAAATTTGTTTTACATGCACACGTATAAAAATTGCGGTTTTTATCTAACGCAGTCATAGGTTTGGACGTAGTTTTCAATTTAGACTTGTATATATGTATATATATATATTAACAAGTCAAAAAGGGTACAACATCACCATAAAATAACAATAAAATGAACAAATGTTAGCTATTTCGGATTACAGATATCCTTCTTCAGTATGACCACTAAAATGAATCATGTCAATTAATCTATTCTTATTATAACACTATCACAATCTTGAAATTTATACACAAACAAAAAACAGTTTAGGCCAACATCAGAGACGCTGGTACAATTTTAAAATTTCCAAACACGACGCAAAGACTGCAAAGAGATGCCAAAATAAAAATAGTAATTTGCGATGTGAACTGACACAACTCTAAAATTCCAAAGGTGATGCCAGTAAAAATGTAACAACAACTGCGTGGATAACAGTCCCCAAAAATAAACAAAAACGCCCTAACCGATCTAAGTTGGTATAATATTTCAAATTTGACAACGTTAGGGCAATTGCAACAGAGACGGCATATTTAAGCCCCCCCCCAAAAATAGCAGTTAAATAATGATTAGAAAAATAAATAAATTTTTATTTACTAAGGTAAAATAACTGAACGTGGCTGTGTACTTGAATGAATGGAGCCCTGTAATTTAAACTGGTATATTTTTTTTTCTTAAATTCTGAAAGCTGGAAGTCCAGTACGGAAGCCGGAGTTACTGGGACCAAGTGATGATAGGAAAAACAGTGATGACAGGAAAATGAGTGATGGTAGGGAAAATGAGTGACTCATTCTATGTTTTTTTCGTTTATGCCCTCTGGGGAAACTGTCCTTAACTTTCTAATCCAAAATCTTTCCCGAGTTACTCTGTCAGCCTTCGACCAACCCTCGTTGTGGTCTATGATTGTGATGGTAAGGTATTTGAGATCAGCTTGGGCGTCGTCATTTGAGATCACCTGGGCACGCCCAAGCTGATCTAAAAAAACTTACCATCACAATCATAGACCACAACGAGGGTTGGGACAGGTGCAAAAATGCAGCGGGGTTAAACATGTTTTGTAAGATCTCAACCCTCCTCCTATACCTCTAACCAATGTAGATTAAAGAAACACAGAAATTCGCACAGTAAAACTCAGTTTAAAAGAAGTCCGAGACCAATGTCAGAATAGGTAACAAAAAAAGTAAGCAAAATGACATTGATACATAAATTTACAAAGGACTGCTAGCAGTTACTGATATATACCAGCTCCAGCCTTCAATCAAACTGATTGAACGATTTTGTCTTCATCGTATGAAAATCAAGTACCATCCCTTCCGCAAGGGGTTTAGTATCATACCATAAAAAATATATGAGAAGAACATAACTAGTATCATGACAACGACTGGTTTTAGAAAAATGTTTTGAATTCCGATGCAAAGACCTCATGAGTTAACCAATATACAATCCTTAATGACTTGACAACAGTATCTTTACGATATCCTTCCGAATAATTAGATATAGGAAGATGTGGTGTAGGTGCCAATGAGACAACTCTCCATCCAAATAACAATTTATAAAAGTAAACCATTATAGTAAGTCTGTTTAACGGTTTGGTTAGCTTTTGAGGTGAATGCCGACATTTTTTGTGCTTAGTAAAGAATATTACCATAGAATATTGGATGTGAAATACCTGAACGTATAAGATGTCTGCATGTTGATTTATATTTACGAATGATGTCCTTGTGATGGTGATAAAATTCATTAAATTTTTTGAATAGTTTGTGATATCAAAAACTCTGGTGTAATAATTTTTAAGTAATACAGAGACTTCTTTCTTTGAAATCAAATACGTTGTTACATACACGAGCGAATCGAATAAGTTGAGATAAATGCATGTAAATACCATAAGATGGCGACAAGACATCATGCACCATCTAAAAATGGATAATTAACAATAAGAAATGAAAAAACATCTCTTATATCAAAAATTTGGGTATTAAGCTGCCTGTTAAAGATATACCGGATATCTAGATCCAGGAAAGGGCAGTGTTCATTGTTAGTATTTGCTTTATATAAAGTCAGCTAGGCAGGATAAATCTCTTTAATGTACGTACTGAAGTCCGAGTAAAAACCGACAAACGTATTATTCGAATGCAAAAATTAAGTTTTATTTTAAATCGATTTACACTAGAAACTATAAAAAAAAAAAGGCTCTTTAAAGCTTTATGTCGAAAATAAATAAAACATGTATGATTTAAAGCACAAATGCAAAGATTAAAACTTTAAATCCCACGGCAAAATTAAAAAACAAATATGAATAAAGAATTAAATGGGTGTCTTTCGCCTTCTTTGATTGTAAATAAGAGAGAATCTTAGACCTAAATTTTCAATTAAAATTTGATGCAAAAATGCAGATAACTAATGTTAATTTTCTTTAAAAAAAAAAACAATTAATTTATTAGATTTCAACTTATAAATATTAATATTTTACAAGCATAGATTATTTTGCTTGATTTTTTAATGTTTTTTTAATTGAGTATGTTAAGGGCAGGTAACTCTACAATGGCGCATTTTTTTTAAGGAATCTACATGCAATTTGCTATTCTATATAATAGCAGGAAAAAACGTATGGTGACCCTATATTTTCTTAAAGCTATCTTTTCGTATTTTATTTTACATTTCTATCGTTTAGTTTAGCTTCTTATCACAAAATGATGTTTTTTCTTGTTTACAAGCCATTCAAAATGTGCCATTTTGTCACAACTTGTACCTTGTGACCTTTTATTTCATTATATTTTTTTAATATACCACAGCAGACACTACGTTTTGATTAAGTATGAACATACTCTATCATTTTTCATTTATACTTAAAATTGTATCTCTTTTTTTTTTTTTTTTATTCAACAACAAATTGCACTTTCTGCTGTTAACAATATACGTCACTAGTCCAGCATACAATTCCTAAAAGCTCGAGTACTACTTGCATTCGAGGAATCTATCCTTTATTCAGCTAAACGTAAGCCGACGAACAAAAACCGGAAGTTATTGCAAAAGGTCAAGGTCATTAATTATGAATGGCAACTTTACGAAACCTGACTCGACCAGGGACAATAATTTGCCGAGTATTTAGGCAAATTAAGAGAGAAAGTAATTTAGATAAGTATGTAAAGTACAAGTATATATAAAAGACATCTTTTGATAAGTCATGAATCATAATGAATTGTTTCAGAAAAGCTAATATGAGGCAGGCATAAACCTGTGAATGGGGACGAAGTCTGTGTGATTTTTTTTTTTTTTTAATTCAGTCGTGAAAAAAGGGTATTTAAGATGTGACGTTATTTAAACTATGACGTCATATTCAATGTAAACAAAGAACTGCTGTCATCGGGTAACGTTTTTTCATATCAAACAATTATTAAAAATGAATATTGGTATTGTACATGTATGCATGTTGTATGAATGTACTTTTTTTTGTAACTTAAATATTTGTTAAAGAAAATAATGGAAATACAGTAACGTTTCCGATTTTGGTTCTGCTGTTAGGGATATTACTTGTCACGTTATTAAAGTTGACGTCATGTTCATTGTAAACAAAGAAATGCAATGGCCAATGCATTGGGTAACGTTAATTCATATCAAGGACAAAGAATTATTAAAAATGAAATATTGGTATTGTGTTCCTCGAGTTCCTATATTTTACTAGACTACTCATTCTCACGACAACAAGACCAGAAAAAGGAAGCAGATTTCTGTGTTCTGCGCAAATGGAGGAATTAAAAAAGGGATTTTTCAACTGTAATAGGGGACTTCGTCCCGATATTATCCTACCACCAAAACAATCCCCACCCAAGGGAGTGTGTAGGACACTGGGAAATCTGTTATTATGGTGGAGGAAGCCGAAGTACTCGGAGAGAACCACCAGGATTTTCGGCGGGAACAGACAACTCAAAGAGATTTCAGAAGATTGATCTCCAGGTCAAGCTGGGAACAACTTTGACCTACCAAGGCCCCCAAAGTATCCAATATAGTTTTAACTCCGGTCTTGATACCAGAGATGTGTGTGGGAGGGTCAAAATTACCCTACTGATGTACTGAAAATTCGACGTCTTGAGTGAGAATCGAACTCGGGACCTTCAGTAATGTAGCCATCGTCTTGAGTTCCTCCCTATATTTTACTCAACTGATAACTATATATTTTATTCAAAGTCTCATGCAAACAAGACAGGAAAATGAAGTAGATTTCTGTGCAGATGCTGAGATTTAAAAAAGTCTGAAAAAAAAAGTTATCGATTTTGAGTTCATTAGTAGAATGGAAAAATTCGAGAAATTTTCCCGATTTTTTTGTTGTTGATATTTTTGATGGATTTTGTTACCGTTGTTGGGGACTTCATCCCCAGATTATAACTGATAGTTGTATTCATTTTATTGTTTAACTCAATAATTTGTTATTATAATAATTTACATAATAAACTTAGTTAAAAATTGAACAAAAAATCTTTAAGCATTTTAAAAGCAGCAAATTTCAATACAATTGGAAACTGTCAGATACTACGATAGTAAAATCCTGTGTTTTTATTATAACTATACATGTGATGTAACTCCATTCTACGGCTGTTCTCAGCATCTTTATTTATGTAAAATACATAAACCCATTTATCATGTTTATAATTATTTAAATCTGAATTTCGCCAAAACTCTAAAACTGTACATGACTCAGTGACTGCACTGGGCTTCTCCTATTTCTTCTTTAATTACTGATTAATTTTTATTCTTTATCGCAAATTGTGATTTTCTTGTTCATCAAAATATGGCTGCTGACAGATGACAAAAGCACCAACAATTTCCTGTTCTTGACTAATGGTAATATTTTTTATGGTAAAAGAAAAAAATAAATAGGAAAAAATTATGTTGCAGTGGGAAAGTTTTAGTGCAATTAGGAATAAATTGTAAGATTTAATTGTTTCCCATCATATTTCTAAATAAACAACCTAAGGGGAAAGTCCCTCACACAAGTAAAAAGCCAACTATTGATATATAATCAAATCTAAAATAAAATAATTACTTTATCAATTAATGATGTACATGTACACATAAGTATACGAAAATTACACTTTTAGAAATGAAAATCATGATATAAATGCACATTTTTTAATAGCCTGTTTCATTATAATTATTTAACTTATATTTTTGAACTTGAATTTTTAATTTATTCCATGTATACAGAAAAAGTCCAGCAGAATTCTTTTATGTTGTTTACAGTTTGATCATTCCAATTTAGACAGAATGGCAATTTGATAAATATGTAGAAGAATTATCTATCAATCTATATTGAAAAAAATAGGAAAGACTTGAAGTATATATGGACCTTTTAAGAAAAAGACAATAGAAGATTTGATGAAAATTGCTCTTTATTATCATTTAAACATACATGTACATGTATAACAGCCCTTAACCATAAATATGTGTATATTACATGTACATATAAAGTCCTAAAAACTGATAATTTATTATTATGATAACAACTTTAAATATTAAGTGCTTAAATCTGGTAAAATGATCATACATCATTTCTTAAATTTTGCCACCTGATATCACAGATAAAGTTTTATTTAAACCACAATATTGGAATTCCAGTAATATTATTCCTGTTTGTTTATATGATTGATCTCTTGGAAGTCATTGCTTTTCAGAGGTACATGTATCAATCCAAAAAACTTGACCATTTTCTGAAGAAAAAAAATTAACCAAAAGTTAGCACAGTTAAAATGATTAACTGTGATAAATGCATATTTCAGTATTTTGATAAATTGAAAAACAATAGTTTTAAAAATTAATCAACAAAACAAGGTTTAATTTTTTTGTATTTTATTTCTGAATTTTACATTTTAATTGACTAAGTCTTTAGTTATTTAAATAACAGTTCACTTGTACGCTGACAGCACCATTTACAAGTAAACTCTTGGTTTCAAAAACCTTTTACAAATTATTTGAGTTTACTTTTCTTGATATCTTACTTCATGTTTTACCTATCAGCTCAATGAGTATGTTTTTTTTTGTAGAACTGCAGTATTAGCCTGCTACCCAACAATACCATGTTTCAGCCATGATGATATATGCCTCACACAACAAAGATGTTTGTTTCAACTACCAAAGTTACCAGGCACCACCACTAACAAGAGAAAAGACTATTCAGAAAGGAGATTGCTAGGGTAAATCATTAAAACCAGTAAAAACGTTTAAAAAAAAACACTCGCACAAGTTTTGACATGTTAGACAACAGCTAAATAGTAATTAAAAATGATCATAATGGTGAGTTTTGCAACACTTCATAATTTTTTAAATTGGTAACCTTTAAAACTGAAATATTTTGATAATACATACATATTAATACTCTTTATTCATAATTGGCAATTTGAGTTATTTAATTTCAATATAATAATAAATGAGCCTTTGTCAAGTTTATTATTACTATTACTATGCACATTCTGTATGCCATCATTTGTCCTTTTCCTGTGCCATTCTTTAACATCAGACACTTTAGACTTTTTGTACGCCTCTGAATGTAATAAAATTTGTCATAAAGAAGATTGTCAGGTGAAAAGTATGAGTGTTTTGTATTTTATTGAAGAAATCACATATGTCCCTAGCAATGGACGAAATGTATATTGTCTTAACATTTGAAAGTAATCAATGACCTAAAGAATAGCTAATGGAAATGCTGTAATATCATCTTAATACTGGAGTAGCCAATCAAATTAATGTAGATTTTTTTGTATCACACTTAATAAAGAAATAGCAACCATTAGCCAATATCCTGCAGAGGCATTAATAATAGGATTATTGAGAGGACCCTCAGGATGATCATACTTTACTCAAATGGCAGTCATATTTGCGTAAAAGCATTTCTTAACAAAAATAAGAGCCAATTGGCAACCTAATCACAATGAAATGACCAACATTTTTTCTAAGCAAAATGAATTTTGGACCTTAATCGTAATCTGCCATTTCTGACATTCGCCTTTAGTTTAGGACATATCTGGAAATATTGAGAATTGCTGTAGACAAGTCATGTTTGTTATAATTAGTTAAAAATTAACAGGATAACTTGTTCACAGTGATGTCAAAATCAAAATCAGGCAAATATATACTATAAGTAAGGACAGAAAAATATATTGAAGAATTTTGTGGAATAAGACTTGAAAAAAACATAGAAATATATATTTTGTTTAGAAAATTATTGCCAAGGATTATTGAAACATAGGCAAAAATGCAAAATCAATTATTATGGTTTCTTTTAATACTGTATACAAGTAATGCTTTCAAAATCTATATGCATAATTAACCAAATCTGATTTATTTGTACAATAATAAAAACATGAGAAAAAAATCTGAAAGTACAGCATTATAATAATCATTATATTTTAAAGGTATTCCATGGAACAGATGTATGAAATTGTTGCTGATGTTGAAAAGTATACAGAATTTGTTCCTTGGTGTACCCAGTCAACAGTATTCAACAGTAAACCAGGAAGTTTTAAATGTAAGATGGAAGTAGGGTTTCCTCCCTTGAGTGAAAGATACACTTCCTGTGTTACAGTTGCTAAACCAAACCTTGTAAAGGTTAGTATTGTGATACTTGACATAGAAATGAAACAAAATAATACTATAAAATGCATTTTCCCGTTTCAATGGTTTTACATTTAATACTAATTTTTGGGGCCCTTTATAGCTTACTGTTCGGTGTGAGCCAAGGCTCAGTGTTGAAGGCCGTACCTAGACCTATAATGGTTTACTTTTATAATTTGTTATTTGGATGGAGAGTTTTCTCGATGGCACTCATACCACATCTTCCTATATCTGATTACAACAGAGTTCAAATAATAAGCAAATATTTTTAAAGAACCTATAAGGCATTTTTATCCAGTTGTCTTTTTTGTGTGTCTTGGACCAAAATACAGACTTTACCATATTTACAAAAGAGAATAGGTATCTTGTACCTGCGTCTCCTTCTACTTCAACTTAGCTTATTTGTCACCTGTTTCAGATCCAATGTTACATTGTACCTCACACTTTTTATATAATGAAAATGGCTTTATTATATACTATTTAGTAACAATATTTTAGTCCGTTAAAATCTTTGGTTTTTGAAGGGGGTTAATAAGGAGCTTGCTGTGGTCAAGGTTCATAGAATTGAATTTGAAGATTAAAAATAAGTAATGGTAGTTGGGCACAAGCTTCAATTGTAAAACTGGCATACATTCCTTTTGTAATAATTAACAAAAATATTTGAATTGTCACTATTTAAGTTCATTTAGTTTACACATGAGTGTCTGGCAGGTTTCATCTGACCTTGATCTTTTTAGCTCACCTGACCTGAAAGGTCAAGTGAGCTTTTCTCATCACTTGGCGTCCGTCGTCCTGCGTCCGTCGTCCGTCGTCTGTAAACTTTTACAAAAATCTTCTCCTCTGAAACTACTGGGCCAAATTCTACCAAACTTGGCCACAATCATCCTTGGGGTATCTAGTTTAAAAAATGTGTGGCGTGACCCGTCAAACCAACCAAGATGGCCGCCATGGCTAAAAATAGAACATAGGGGTAAAATGCAGTTTTTGGCTTATAACTCAAAAACCAAAGCATTTAGAGGAAATCTGACATGGGGTAAAATGGTTGATCAGGTGAAGATCTATCTGCCCTGAAATTTTCAGACGAATAGGACAACCTGTTGTTGGGTTGCTGCCTGTGAAATGGTTATTTTAAGGAAATTTTGCAGTTTTTGGTTATTATCTTGAATACTATTATAGATAGAGATAAACTGTAAACAGCAATAATGTTCAGCAAAGTAAGACCTACAAATAAGTCAACATGACCAAAATTGTCAGTTGACCCCTTAAGGAGTTATTGCCCTTTATAGTCAATTTTTAACAACTTTTCGTCATTTTTTGTAACTTTTCTAAAAATCTTCTTCTCCAAAACTACTTTGCCAAATTTAACCAAACTTGGCCACAATTATCATTGTGGTTTATAGTTTAAAAAATGTGTCCGATGACCCAGCCTACCAAACAAAATGGCCGACATGGCTAAAATTAGAACATAGTGGTAAAATGCAGTTTTTGCTTTATATCTTTGAAACTAAGACATTTAGGGCAAATCTTTCAAGATTTAAATGTCCATCAGAATAAGATATATCCCCTCACAAATTTTGAGTTGAATCGGACAACCTGTTATTGGGTTGCTGCCCTAAAATTGGTGATTTTAAGGAAATTTTGCAGTTTTTGGTTATTATCTTGAATACTATTATAGATAGAGATAAACTGTAAACAGCAATAATGTTCAGCAAAGTAAGATCTACAAATAAGTCAGCATGATCAAAATTGTTAGAGGACCCCTTAAGGAGTTATTGCCCTTTATAGTCAATATTGAACAACTTTTCGTCATTTTTGTAACTTGTATAAAAAAAAATTCTAAAACGACTTGGCCAAATTTAACCAAACTTGGCTACAATCATAATACTAGGGTATCTATTTTAAAAAAAAAAGTGTCTAATGACCCCGCCTACCAACGAAGATGGCCGACATCAGTAAACACATTAACAGGTGAGCGACACAGGCTCTTGAGAGCCTCTAGTTTCATTGATTAACAACTTGTCATTCAGAGGTTATGATTAATTCAGTGTAAAGGGAACCACTAATGGTAAGTCAATGATATTTTGTATACAGTTGTATTAGTGTTGGCACATCTCATATCCACAGAGATAACTTGGCAGGACCCCCTCAGTTTTGGTCTATTAATATTACCTCTGAACCTTTTGCTTAGTTTGTATGTTAAGTTTGATTAGGTAAATTTAGGATCAACCACTAATGGTAAGTTAATGACATTTAGTATGCAGTTGCATTAGATTTAGTTCATCTCATTTCTATGGAAATAATACATCCTTTGTGCCATTCATCATGGTTCATTGACTTTGGAACCTTAGCAAATATAAAAATTTGTAATTAGGTTAGTTTAGGGGAAGTCAATGATATACCATAGACAGTTGTACTGGCATTGGTATATCTCATTTTCATTAAGGTTTTATTTGATTCTGAACCGTTGTCAAAACTTGTCATTGACTCTGAATGTTTTCAATAGTTTACAGGGCTATTGTTATTGTTATTTCAACATTTGCATTATGCTATCAATATTACATATAAGTGATACAAATATATGTGTCAACAGTTTATTAGTTAATTGATGATAGACTGTGAAACCATTTATTCTCAGTCTGACATGTATAGATGGTAGACTGCTATATATTAAGCTGTCACCATCATTTTAAACTTTCATATTAATGCATAAACCTTTTTGTTTCAGTCTGAGTGTACTGATGGTAGACTGTTTAATCATTTACTAACAATATGGCAGTTTAGTCCTGGTGTACCTGATATTCCCAATACCTGTGTACTAGATTTCTCTGTAAGTAAAAATTTATTATAACATAGCTGAATCTATTGTTTTATTGATTTTTTGGTAGCTATGTTTCTGGAGTGTTAAGGAATTTACTATAATGATCTGGATGAAAACAATTATAACCAAAATTAACGGAATACATCAGTGTTTTTCAGGGGTTTACTGAATTATTGAAAAGACGTAGCGTAGAAAAACAGAATCACAAGTAATAGATGGATTTTTGTTTTAATTGTTTTTGTTAAGTTTGGAATGTTTTCAACACTGAATTGGTGGAACAATATTTCACTTCTTTGTGTCCAAACTTTGGGGTTTCACATCTTGGCCATGGTGCTATTTTCATCTCCATACCAGACATAGGTCCAGATGTTTTTGTAATATTTAATGAATGGCTATTATTTATTTTGAATTTATTGAACCATAAAATTAATTTTGAATTTATTGAACCATAAAATTAATTTTTGACTTCACATTGAATAATCCACGAATGTAAAATGTGAAGAGTCAAAAATTAATTTTATGGTTCAATAAATTCAAAATAAATTATTGCCATTCATTATGAATAAATTTCTATCAAAAATAAGGCTCAAAGAACTATTTATATTAACAATAACAACGTTCACTACACATGTACACATGTTGGTGTACAAATACACGTCAGAGTGGGCATGTCACCATAAAAATTGACAACATTGAAAAAAAAGTAATACTTTTAACCAATCAGAAGACAGTAAATACACCAAATTTATTTATTTACTTTTATTTTTCATAATTCTTTGAATAACTTTGTGATACAATTTTACGCAACCATGAGCTGAACAGCACCTAATTTATAAAAAAGAAATCTTTTGATATATAAAATAACTGAGTTTTTGACATTCAAGATGTTGAAATTTAATTTAAAAAAAAACATTCTGCATTTATGAATAATAATAAAGTCATATTGGTTTACATACTGTAAATATTTAGGTGTCTGTTGTAAGGACTTCTGTAGTTCTTAAACATGTTTGTACACATTTCTCTGTTTCTCATCCTTATAATAAATTTACTCTTTTTTAGGTGTCATTTGAGTTTAGACATGCTCTGCACTCTCAGTTATCTGCAGTTTTCTTTGATACAGTTGTGAAAGAGATGGTGAACTCTTTTCTAAAACGAGCTAAGCAAAAATTTGGAGCTCCATCTATACGAGCTCAAAAACCCAAAGTCCTAATCTACAATAGTTAATGAAGGCTGAACTTAGATAACTTGGAATTATATGAACAATAATAATGTACCAGTGAATGCCAAGAAATTGTGATACTTGTTTTTGTTGTTATTTGTACTACAATATTTTAATATTGAATTTAAACTTGATTAAGATATTTAGTGATATAACATTACATGGATATTTATTGAAATTTTATAATTTTGAAAATAGATTGACCCTGCTTTTGAACATATTCTTGTAAAGAGATGTATTGTCACAGAGATGTTTGTTTTTTTTTAAATTCTAGGAATATACATGTTTATAGCATTGTTTTATTTTTGGTATTTTTCAAAGTTTCAGAGGATGATGTCTTTTTACAAAGGAATATGCCACTTGTTTTTAAAAGGAACATGATATCAGCCCTTGTCTAATTTTAGAGAAAATGACTTCTTAAATTATCTTTATTTTAGAATGCAGGTATTTATCATTGTTTGATCTTCCTATAAGCAATCTGCCTTAGAATCAATCTTTGGTGTTCACTTGACGTTAATCCTTTCTTTCTTTCTAAATATGTATATGTTGACCATGAAACGCAGGTGTAACATTTGTTTTTGATATATTGAATAGGATATACATTGTAAATCAATAAGTAAAGTATCCAATTAATATTTTATAGAAACCAATATTTTTTTTAATAACAATAATGCAGAAAAAAGCAAAACATTTTTTTTAATGAACACATCATTAAAGAGGTTAATTTAACAGGTTTTAGAATAAGATATACTGCATTTCTACTTTAAAAGTATTTAACATAAACAATGACTATTGCAACCAAGGATTAGAACTTTTATTATGACATTCTTCATGGAATGCTCAGGTTCTGATTGTTATTTTAAGAAGGATATGTGGAAAAATAAAAAAAATATCTGATTTCTAAAGATCTTGTTATAGTAGCAAAACTATTTTTCCACCTCTCACATGTGCATTTGCTAAGAACTATGTTGATATTGTTTTTAGTTTTCCTTAATTTATATTGGACCTTCAAAGGATAGTTAAGAATATGACTGAAATAATTGTGTGTGAATAATGTTATATTTTCCCATTCATGTTACAATTCATTATTACAGACCACATACTATGTAGTAGCTACTTATCTTGAAGAGATGCAACCTGTTTGGTGTTTATTAAATGATGAATTTATTAATGAAATGTATAATTAAAAATGACAAAAGTAACTGCATTGATGACTGTGACTTGGCTTTAAGCATTTCAATTTCGATAAAAATGAATTCAGTTTCTAGTATATGTTAATATAATATTTATTTTCATTCGTTTCTAAGACGTTGTTGAACAGATTGGTGCTTTTAAAATAAGTTCTGTACTGTAGATGTTTTTTTTTGTCACTTCATCAATATGAAAGTATCAGTAGCTTTGTTTTGTTTAAGTTTTATTAGATGTAATAAACTCTGTATATCAACTGAGAGATTTAAGTTATTGTTATGAATTGCATGTCATTTTACCTCAACTAACTAAACTAACTAGGATCATGATGAGCTATAGCCATACCAGGGTTTCCCCATGGGTCATTTTCTTTTTTTGTCAAAATAATAACAATATAAAACAAACATATTTTTATGCCCCACCTAGGATAGTAGTTGGGCATTATGTTTTCTGGTCTGTGCGTCTGTTCGTTTGTCTGTCTGTTCCGCTTCAGGTTAAAGTTTTTGTTCAAAGTAGTTTTTGATGAAGTTGAAATTCAATCAACTTGAAACTTAGTACACATGCTCCTTATAATATGTCCTTTTCAATTGTAATGCTAAATAAAAGAATTAAATAAACCCAAATTCAAGGTCCACTGAACATAGAAAATGATAGTGTGAGTGGGGCATCCATGTACTATGGACACCTTCTTGTTTGTTAAAAGATTTTCTTATTGCTAACAAATTAAACTGAGTTTACAACATTGTTTTAATAGACTTATCTCCTTTTTTTATAAGCTCACCTGCCTGAAAGGCCAACTGAGCTTTTCTTATCACATGGGGTCCATGACATTGTTAAATTAAAAAATAATCTTCTTCTTTGAAACTAACTGGCTGATTTTAACCAAACTTGACCACAATCTTGATTCTTCATTGGGGTATCTAGTTTAACAAATGTGTCTGATTACCCCTGCCTGCAAATCAAGTTGTCTGACATGGCTGAAAATGAAGGATAGGGTTAAAATGCTAGTTTTGTGTAATATTTTGAAAAATTGCTATCAAAACTGACAAGGGCAAAAATGTTCAGAATATTAAGCTCTACCAATTGTTCATTAAGACAAAACTGTCAGATGACTTCGTTAAAGAGTTATTGCCCTTAGATGATGAATTTTACTTTTTTTGAAATTTTTACCTATTACTTTGTATCTGGAAAATAATAATAATAGATAGATAAAAACCTTGAATATCAAAATTGATAAGCAAGACAAAATCTTGTCATCATTGTATGAGAGTTATTGCTTTATATATTTACTATTTACATTTTTTTATGTGTTTTTTCTTAATATCTTATAAACTATATGAGATAGATAAAAACTTAAAATAGCAATAGAAATTTAAAAAAAGAAAAATTATCAGCAGGATAAGATATTTAGTATGCAGTTGTTTTAACATTAGCACATCTTATTTCAATGGAGATTATTTGGCCCTACATCCTCAGTCATCATCTCATGGTCTTTTGACTTTGAAGTCTGTGCTTAGTTTACATGTATTAGTTTATGATTAGGTCAGTTTATGAGGAACCCACAAGTGGTAGGTCAACACTATTTTGTTTTCACTTGTATAAGCATTAGCATATCTCATTTCCATGGAAATTATTTGGCTCTACCCACTTATGTCTATTGATTTTTTTACGACCGCATTTTTTTTGTAGTTGTATATTGGTATCACTTCGTCCAAAAGCAGTTATATCAGCATTAGTACTGAACACGGAAACACATGAAATAAAAATCGCAAAAACGTAGCACGAAAAAAAACCCCAGGAAAAATGGTGCATGAGAAATAAAATCGTAAATATTAAGGAAAAAAGTACCAGAAGTTATTACTCAGCCGTTCTTGGAGATCATGTAGCCATTATTAATGGACATGAAGACCTTGCGGTCACCTTTATAATTTAAGCATCTGCTACTTGCATCTGATTGGGGGGGGGGGGAAATATTATTCATAGTAATTTCTATTAGATTACACAAGTTTTGGAAGGTATAACACACTGACTTTGAATTAGTTCCAATTTACTTTTTAATCAAATGAGAAATTAAGAGCACCGACATGAAACAAGAAAAAAAAATAATGGGAAACACGAAGCACGCACATTGAACCAAACATGAGAAAACAAGAAATAAAACACCAAAACACGTGAAATAAAAAGGCTGAAAGCGTTGCACAAAAACAACCCTTAACCGCCCTCTTTACAAGTTAATGTTTGTGTTTAGGTTTGTTTGAAGGGAATAACATATGATAAGTTAATGATATTTGGTATGCAGTGGTATGAGCATTTGCACATCTTTTTTCCATGGAAATTGTTTAGCCTTAATCATGGTTTATAGACTTTGAATATTTGCATATATCTCTTTATAGAGTTATTCCCCTTAAATGATGATTTTTGTCGAGCCTCAGACTTTTGTTGCAGAAAGCTCGACATAGGGATAGTGATCCGATGGCTTCATACTTGGTATATAGATGCCTCATGTTACGAAGTTTCTGTCAGTCTCATGTCCAATGTCCTTGAGCTCATTTTCATGGTTCAGTGACCAGACTTGGGGTAATTGTAATTGTAATCGTTAATCAGCTGTAATTGATTACAATTTTTCAAGTAATCACTGTAATCATTAATCAGCCAAAAATCTGATTACATGTAATTTAATTTAATCAATTACTTTTCAAAATACCCTGTAATCCTGATTACTTTTTGATTACATTCTGATTACAATGAAAAAAATCTAAAATTGTGTTTTTGGTCATTAAATGAACCTCTTTGTTATTCATATTTGATAAATATTTAACATGCTAAAATGGTTTGGTTTACTTTAAGCATGTCTTCTTCAGTAAAAAAATAAACAGTATTAAAAGTCATCATTAGCCTAAGCAGAGACATATAATACAATTATATACCTTTTGTCTTAGTAAAATATATTGTACATATTATATTTATCATTTACATGTAATGATCTTCATATTAATATTTGATAATAACTTTTATATATTCAAGTAGTACTTTTCTTTAACACTGAATTATAATCTTTTGTTAATTTTTGTGAATTTTGTCAACTTTGAATTGACAGGTAGGAGACTAATTAAAGTTTGTTTTTATTGCAATTACCAATTGAGTATAGCTGTAGGGAAATATGTATGATAAAAGATAAATCAGACATAAAAATTTATCTAATTAGCACAACCTAATTTAAAAGTTGGACAAATATGTTGTTTAAAATTAAAAAAAAAAAGTTTTTGGATTGGACATATAAAATGCAATGATTTTTAGTACTTTTATATTGTTTAAAATTTGATTAAAATTTCTATTAAAATTTAAAATAGTTTTAACTGGTAATTTATTTCATCCATATTTTAACTTCCATAAACTGCACCTTGGAATACATATAAAGTATGAAAGAGGTCAGAAGACAAAAAAAAAAACTCTTTATAAATCTTTATTAAATTTAATTCAACATAATTCAGAGATCATTGGTGATAAAGTGTAATGTATAATAACCAGTGGCACAATGTTCATGTATGTATATGTAGGGAAATTTGGTGTTTATTAAATAGATGAAGTTTGAAGTTATCATTTTATTGGTGTCTTCAACCTATGCCAACATTTGAAAAATATATATTCAACCTATGCCTACAAACAAAATACAATAGGTGTAGTTGTAACAATGAATTATTAATTAATTGTTAAATACAGTCAGTATTTTAAAGCATTAAAACTTACTCCTTTTGAATAAAACAACACCAGTGAAATACTGATTATAAATTATGTTGATATATGTAAAATAGGATAAAGATATTACAATAAAACACTCTTTTTTGGTAAAATATTTCAAGAATTTAGTTGTTCTAGACGTGCAATTAAAAAAAAAACACACAAATAAATGAGTAAATAAATAAAATTATAATAGAATTGAATAAGAAAAAAAACATTCAGGATTTTTTTAATATACAAGATTTGCCCACTTATTACTTGTCTCTGAGTAACAAAGTGAAACAGTGTATTTAGGTTTTTGAATTTTTGTTAGATATTCGGACTCCTTGGTTTTTTTTCTACGTTACAGGGTAAAATATTTTGCTCGATAACATCCATTTTCTTTTTATATAAGACTTCAATAGCTCATTAAAAGTCATTTACTAAGATTTTAGCAGATTCTAGATTTTTATTTCCAGTTTGAAACCCATATAATACTAATGCAAAAATAAGGTAATAGTCTGAACTAGCATTTTCTGGCCTTTTAAAATAATATATATGTTTCGAAAAAGAGTTTCATAGCCTATCAATATTCTATTTAGATTATTTTGTTCCTTAACCAATGCTTTTCTGACTTAATTAAAAGTTTAAATCTTTAAGTATATATATCTATATTCAAATTTAAATTTTATTTCATTCTGATGTCAGTATTTTCAAAATATATGTATTTGTACAATAGAATACATGGAAAGGTAAAAAAAAGCATTTTCGTAATATTAAAGTAAAACAAATATATAAAAAACACCATAATTTCATAAATACTGAACTGTGAAAAAATACACTTTTCAATGTGACGCAGTTTTTAAATAGGGTTATATTCATAATTTCCATGCATTTGATGATGTGGTTCTAAAATACCATCAAATATTTTCATCATATATTGTATTATATTCACATGATAATGGTATATCCTGAAATAGTTGCCACTGGACCTTAAGCAACATTCAATAATCAATTATTTTATTACGTTAATTTCTAATACAAATGAGATCAGCAACACATATAGTTGCCTTTATTTTGGCTATTACAAGAAACTTAACGCCAATTTTAAACTGTTTGTAAATTGATTGGCTTGTAATTATTTTTTGTTTTATAACACCTAATCTGTTATATTTTATTCAACCTATGCCAACATAATTTCATACAATTTTATAACTAGATTTCAAAATGTTGGCATAGGTTGAATCAACCATTTTATTATGTATCAAATAAAATACTTTCTCAAAAATGCTATAGATATATTGAACGTTTATTCATTCACATCATTCAAAATGTTTTGTTTTTGAATTCATTGTAATCAGATGTAATCATGATTACTTTGCCAATGTAATCATTAATTTAATCAGATACTTTCAGAAATGATGTAATCATTAATTTAATTTAATCGTACAAATGACAAAGTAATTGTAATTTAATCAATTACATTGCAAGTAATCGGACCCATCTCTGTCAGTGACTACTTGAAAAAAAAGTAAAGATTTTTTGTAATGTTAAATTTTCTTTTATTATAAGTAATAGGTTAACTATATTTGGTATGTGCGTACCTTGCAATGTCCTCATGGGTCAGTGAACAGGGTTAAGTTTTGGTTGTCAAGTCCATATCTCAGATACTATAAGCAATAGGTCTAGTATATTTGGTGTATGAAAGGACTGTAAGGTGTACATGTCCAACTGGTAGGTGTCATCTGACCTTGACCCCATTTTCAAGGTTCAGTGGTTATAGTTAAGTTTTTGTGTTTTGGTCTGTTTTTCTTATACTGTATGCAATAGGTCTACTGTATTTAGTGTATGGAATGATTGATTTTCACATATGTGGTTAAATTTTCAGGGTTCGAAGTGAGATAACTTTTTCCGTAAATTAGCAAACCCCGAGTATCCTTTGGTGATGCAGCTCCTCGTGGTAAAAAATCCTTTTTTTTAACACTATAAGTTCTTTTAAAATTTAATACTTTGAACACATTTAATAGCTCCAGTCTTTACATATTCATTCTATGTTCCCCTACTTTCTAAATCAACACACATGGTTAAGCTCAGTCATTTGTAAAAAAATAGAAACATGTCCAATATCACTACACAGAGAATTTTTGTTTACACATGACTTTTGAGTTCCTCAATCTGAGGCGCATAAGGGATATTGTCCCAACTATATTTGTTTTATGGAAGAATTGTTAGCTGTACATGACTGCCTGGCATGGTTCATCTGACCATGACCTCATTTTCATGGCTCATTGGTCAATGTTTAGTTTTCTTGGTTAATGTAAAGTTTATGTGACAGTTGTAATAAAGCTTTATATTTAGGACTATCAACATACTATCAATGATTAGTAAGGAAGGCGAGACATTTCAGCGTGTGCACTCTTGTTACTAATAAAGTGGCTATTGTTGAAGATGCAGGTGAGCGACACATGATGTTTAGAGCCTCAAATTCTATCTATTATAATTTTGAAAATATAAGACAATTACTAGCATTTACCTTTATCTTAACCCTATTTTAGCCAAGGCAGCCATGTTGGATGGATTGGCAGGAACAATTTTAAACTAGAGGCTCTAAAGAGCCTGTGTCCCTCACCTTGGTTTATGTGCATATTAAACAAAGGACACAGATGGATCCATGACAAAATTGTGTTTTGGTGTTGGTGATGTGCTTGTAGATCTTACTTTACTAAACAATCTTGCTGCTTACAATTATCTCTATCTATAATGAAATTGGCCCAGAATGTGACAGTGGAAAATATTTTGTAAAAATATACAAAAATTGTAAACTTTATGAAAATTGTAAAAAAAAATTACTATAAAGGGCAATAATTCCTTAAGGGGTCAATTGACCACTTTGGTCATGTTGACTTATTTGTAGCTCTTATACTTTGCTGTTTACAGTTTATCTCTATCTATTATAATATTCAAGATAATAACCAAAAGCCATAAAATTTTCTTAAAATTACCAATTCAGGGGCAGCAACACAACAACAAGTTGCCCGATTGGTCTGAAAATTTTAGGGCGGATAGATCTTGACCTGATAAACAATTTTACCCAATGTCAGATTTGCTCTAAATGCTTTGGTTTCAGAGTTATAAGCCAAAATCTACATTTTACCCCTATGTTCTATTTTTAGCCATGGCAGCCATCTTGGTTGCTTTGCCGGGTCACCGAACACATTTTTTAAACTTGATACCCCAATGATGATTGTGGCCAAGTTTGGTTTAATTTGGCCCAGTAGTTTCAGAGGAGAAGATTTTTGTAATAGTTGACGACGATGGACGCCAAGACTAGTGATGAGAAAAGCTCACTTGGCCCTTCGGGCCAGGTGAGCTATAAAACAGAAAATTTATACAAGATACCATGGAAAAAATTGATACCAGTTATTTCATAGAAGATTTTTTAAGTTTACACCATTCGAGATGGGATCTTATAAATATGTGTTATTAAAACGATAAGATTTTCTGTGCCAAAGGTTTCTGAACATGAGTACCCCTTGGTGAAGACTATGTAGACCTCTAGTAAAGTCTAGGCTCTTAAGAGATTGATGTTTGGTACATGATTAACCACTTGTCTATTGTTGAAGACTGTGTAGATACCTAGATGTCAGTCGAGTTTTCTTTCTTGTGGATTTGCTGACTTCTTGACATGTGTACCCAACATTTTTTAACTGTTCTTTTCTTTTGATTTAAGGTTCATCACAACACATGAGAATTTCACCCCAAAAACTACTCTGTGTACAGACTTACTTGTGCAGTTTGGAAAGTTTTAAGGCCTGGCATCCACTAGATATATAAAAAATAAATGCATTTTGTGTATCAGAAAGATAAAATTTGATGGGCATTTTTTTTCCCTTCCTACAGAAGGTGTAAAAATAAATAGTACCTGAATTTGGATTTGATACTGTCCACTCAATTACTACCTTTAACTCACCTATAGATGTGTAGATATCTATTGTCAAGGACAATCAAGGACAATAGAAACCAGTTGTTATCCGAGAGGAAGCATCTCAAAGTTGTATCCCAACAGTCTATTTTAACACCTTCTGCACGAAAAAAAAAAATGCCCATTAAAAACCCAAAAAGATTTCATCTTTCTGATATGCAAAATACATTTAGCTTTTATATATCTAGTGGATGCCAGGCCATAAAACTTTGTTATGATAAACCTTAAAACATTTCGTGTTTGTATTTTTTATGTGAAACATTATTTAATAACTTACTATTGATCTTTCAAGCACACAAATATTTATTTACAGATAGTCACCTCTGGAAACAGCCAATAACTCACGTGCAATAACTATGCCATGCTATGATTTGTAGAAGTAAACAATTATAGGTCAAAGTATGCCCTTTAACAAGGAGCCTTGGCTCACACTGAACAGCAAGCTATAGAAGGCCCCAAAATGACATGTTTAAAACAATTCAAACCGGAAAACCAACTGTCTAATTTATATAACAAAACAAGAAACACTTATGAACCAAATTAACAAAAGACAACCATTGAACAATGTTTTGCCCTACAACATTCTGTGTGCCTTTTTTCAAATTTATCAAGGACCATAATTCCTGAACAGTAAAAGTAAAAATCATCAATTTGAAGGTAGCCTCCATTTGTCTTCGGTTACAACATATAAATATTTGAAAAGTCTTGATTGAAGGGTTCATAGATTATATAAGGGAAACAATGTTAAGTGCAATTTCAAAATCAAGGACCATAACTTCTGAATTGTAAAAATGATAATCTTGAATAATAAACTTGATCACAAACTTGCATAAATCCTAAAAACATATTTTAACCAGTTGCTTCGCAGGGCGCAGCATTATACAACCGCAGAGGTTGAACCCTGAACGGTTGGGGCAAGTATGGACACAACATTCAAGCTGGATTCAGCTCTAAATTTGGATTGTGATTA
Source organism: Mytilus galloprovincialis (assembly GCF_965363235.1). Classification (NCBI taxonomy): domain Eukaryota; kingdom Metazoa; phylum Mollusca; class Bivalvia; order Mytilida; family Mytilidae; genus Mytilus; species Mytilus galloprovincialis. Next base: position 89,721,933 of record NC_134839.1, read on the forward strand.
AATAGTTGACACAGCATAGGTTTCTGACACAGAATGAATGTGGTCTAATGAACTTAAACAAAAAATTTTGCCTTTGAGCAATTCACTATGCTGTTGAATATTAATCCTCTCAAAAAAATGTTTGAAGAAATTTTCTTTTTATTTATGAAATCTGAAATGAAAAAAATTGACCCCCCAATTTTTTTTTCACATCCCCCTTTCCCTTATTTCAAAACTGATCTCAATTCAAATTTCTAATGAAGTTTGCAACAATAACTAATTTAAATACATCATAAAATATTAAAATGTAAAAAAAGTGCTTGTTATTACTGAATGGTAAAGATTGCTTTAATCTATCAGTTGGTAGTAAAAGTGAATATACATTGTTTATTGTATAAAACAATGATTTAAGTTGATTCAACTACTATTCTGGACAAAGAAAGATAACTCAAATTGAAATTGAAATTAGATATTTCTTGCTATTGCACAATATTGTGCAATTAGATATTTCTTGCTATTGTACAATACTGTGCAATTGAAAATATTTGCTATTGCACAATACTGTGCAATTGAAGATTTCTTGCTATTGCACAATACTGTGCAATTGAAGATTTCTTGCTATTGCTGAATACTGTGCAATTGAAAATTTCTTGCTATTGCACAATACTTATTATAATAATTTTGGATCCTGATTTGGACCAACTTGAAAACTGGGCCCATAATCAACAAGAGGCTGTCACAACGACAGCAAACCGGATTTATTTACATTTATTTGTGTCCTGGCAATATCAGATGATATCATTACTGATGAATGGTGAAAGTGAAAATCATCAATATCAAATTTGACCTCTATTTTGTCATCAGTATCAACATTTTGAAATAATAATATTTGAAAAGCTTAGATTGAATGGTTCATGAGTAAATGCAACAACGTGAATGGAAACGCCATTTTACGATCTTTCAAAAACCATAACTCCTGAACAGTAAAAGTCAAAATCGTCATTATGGACCTTTACCTCTATTTTGTCATCAGTAACAACATATTAAAATTTCAAAAGCTTTGGTTGAATGGTTCATGAGAAAATGCACGGACACGACGGGAAACACCATTTTTCAATCTTTCAAGAACCATAACTCCTGAACGGTAAAAGTCAAAATCGTCATTATTGAACTTGACCTCCATTTTGTCATCACTAACAGCATATTAAAATTTCGGAAGCTTTGGTAGAACAGTTCATGCATAAATGCACGGACACGACTGGAAACTCCATTTTTCAATCTTTCAAGAACCATAACTCCTGAACGGTAAAAGTCAAAATCGTCATTATTAAACTTGACCTCCATTCTGTCATCAGTAACAACATATTAAAATTTGGGAAGCTTTGGTAGAACAGTTCATGAGTAAATGCACGGACACGACTGAAAACTCCATTTTTCAATCTTTCAAGAACCATAACTCCTGAACGGTAAAAGTCAAAATCGCAATTATTGAACTTGACCTCCGTATAGTTGTCAGTAATAACATATTAAAATTTTAAAAGCTTTGGTTGAACGGTTCATGAGTTAATGCACGGACAACATTTGATTGCCGCCTTTCAAGAACCATAACTCCTGAACGGTAAAAGTCAAAATCGCCATTATTGAACTTGACCTTCGTATAGTTGTCAGTAATAACATATTAAAATTTTAAAAGCTTTGGTTGAACGGTTCATGAGTTAATGCACGGACAACATTTGATTGCCGCCCGCCCGCCCGCCCGCCCGGCCGCCCGGCCGCCCGCCGTACATCCCCAAATCAATAACCGACATTTTTGTCACAAAAATCCGGTTAAAAATCTAAGTACATGTTTAGATTCAGCATATCAAAGAGGCCCAAGAATTCAATTTTTGTTAAAATCAAACTTAGTTTAATTTTGGACCCTTTGGACTTTAATGTAGACCAATTTGAAAACGGGACCAACAATTAAGAATCTACATACACAGTTAGATTTGGCATATCAAAGAACCCCAATTATTCAATTTTTAATGAAATCAAACAAAGTTTAATTTTGGACCCTTTGGGCCCTTTATTCCTAAACTGTTGGGACCAAAACTCCCAAAATCAATACCAACCTTCCTTTTATGGTCATAAACCTTGTGTTTAAATTTCATACATTTCTATTTACTTATACTAAAGTTATGGTGCGAAAACCAAGAAAAATGCTTATTTGGGTCCCTTTTTGGCCCCTTATTCCTAAACTGTTGGGACCTCAACTCCCAAAATCAATACCAACCTTCCTTTTGTGGTCATAAACATTGTGTTTAAATTTCATTGATTTCTATTTACTTAAACTAAAGTTATTGTGCGAAAAACCAAGAATAATGCTTATTTGGGCCCTTTTTTGGCCCCTAATTCCTAAACTGTTGGAACCAAAACTCCCAAAATCAATCCCAACCTTTCTTTTGTGGTCATAATCTTTGTGTCAAAATTTCATAGATTTCTATTAACTTAAACTAAAGTTATAGTACGAAAACCAAGAAAATGCTTATTTGGGCCCTTTTTGGCCCCTAATTCCTAAAATGTTGGAACCAAAACTCCCAAAATCAATCCCAACCTTCTTTTTGTGGTCATAAACCTTGTGTTAAAATTTCATAGATTTCTATTCAGTTTTACTAAAGTTAGAGTGCGAAAACTAAAAGTATTCGGACGACGACGACGACGCCAACGTGATAGCAATATACGACGAAATTTTTTTCAAATTTTGCGGTCGTATAAAAAACTAGCAAAGCAGTGGTTCAACGGTTCAAAAGTATTGCACAGAAATAATTTGCAGCTTGCTGTCCTTTACTTAATTAATAACTCACATTTTTCTTTAAAAAAAACAACAGTTAAAAGCAAAAACTGATCTTATACATAATCTCATCTCTTTTATGTTAAATATGATGTAAATACATGGAGAATGTGTAAACTGGACACTGATGATCCTTGTGCTTGCATTTCGTGTTTTAAAAGAGCATAAATCAATAAAGGGCTGCGCTTTAGCGCATGATACGCCCGTTGCTCTTTTAACTTGTCTTTTATGCTTTAAATGAATTTATATGATCAACTAGAAATATATATACAAATCAAAAGAGATGTTACAATAATATATTCACCAAAGTTTCATAAAATCCCCCTTTTTTAGGTATAAAAATTCATTACTTAAGAAAACGTAAAATCTCAAATTTATAAAAATGAAAAGGGAGCTTATGTCAATAGATATAAACAATTTATCAAAGTTGCATAAAATTTTGTGAAAGTGTTAGTTATTGTCCCAAAATTCGAAAATCCCCCCTTTTTTAAGCATAAAAATTCATAACACGGAAATGTAAAATCTGAAATTTATAAAAATTGAAAGGGAGCTTACATCAATAGATATAAACAATTCACCAAAGTTTCATGGGCATTGGTGAAAGCCTTTTTGAGTTATTGTCCGAAGTGTTGAAAATCCCCCTTTTTTTATGAATAAAGCCCCATAAATCCAAAACTTAAAATCTGAAATTTATAAAAATTAAAAGGGAGCTTACATCAATAGATATAAACAATTCACCAAAGTTTCATGGACATTGGTGAAAGCATTTTTGAGTTATTGTCCGAAGTGTTGAAAATCACCCTTTTTTTTATGAATAAAGCCCCATAAATCCAAAACTTAAAATCTGAAATTTATAAAAATTGAAAGGGAGCTTACATCAATAGATATAAACAATTCACCAAAGTTTCATGGACATTGGTGAAAGCCTTTTTGAGTTATTGTCCGAAGTGTTGAAAATCCCCCTTTTTTTTATGAATAAAGCCCCATAAATCCAAAACTTAAAATCTGAAATTTATAAAAATTGAAAGGGAGCTTACATCAATAGATATAAACAATTCACCAAAGTTTCATGGACATTGGTGAAAGCCTTTTTGAGTTATTGTCCGAAGTGTTGAAAATCCCCCCTTTTTTATGAATAAAGCCCCATAAATCCAAAACTTAAAATCTGAAATTAAAAAAAAACGAAAGGGAGCTTACGTCAATAGATATAAACAATTCACTTAAGTTTCATGGAAATTGGTGAAAGTGTTCTTGAGTTATTGTCCGAAGTGTGGACGACGGACGGACGGACGGACGGACAGACGGACGGACGGACGGACGGACGGACAGACGGACGGACGGACAACGGTATACCATAATACGCCCCGTCTAAAAGACGACGGGCGTATAAAAACAGTATAATTGACATAACCCTAATTCAAACTTGATCTGAGATTTGTGGTAATAAGCATTGTGTAAGTTTCATGAAATTTGGTTGATGCAAAAAAATACAGAACAGAAACCTTTTTCTTGATGGACGTATGAACAGATGGACAGACAAGGGTAACACTTTATGGTCTCTCCATACGAGGGCGTTAAAATAATATTATGAGTGTCTGCTCCTTCTCATTACACCATAATTTCATATGTGAACATGATTTGTTGGGACTCAACAAATTTGATTTTGTGATGTGAACCTAATCAATAAAGCTATAAGTACTGGTGTTGAGGAAATATTTTAACATCTAGTTCATCATGTTATTTATTAGATAAATCATTTATTTATTTCTCCTTTGATGAAGAAATACCAAAGTTTATATGATAACTTTCTGTATTCTTTTCCCTCATACAGCTTGACCTTGGTTCTATCAAATTTCTGATTAGATTTTATAGAATTCTTCAGGTTCCTGAATCAGCTAAATCTATTTGGTCAAAATATCTAGCCACTATGCATATAAATAGGTTCAATGGTGATAGTTGTGGATCATCTGAATGTTCCTATAAATAAATAAATTGTATAATAGTATATAATTCAAATAAAATAATAAGTTCCATGATTTTATTTTTGCTTAATATTGGAAAATAGCTCTTCTGAATTGGTTCAATATATATTGACTTCAAAAACAGTTGTATCAAATTTCTATTTCTATAATGTTGTAATCTATATCTGTGGCAAACACTCAGTTGTATCATTTCAAGCACCACCTTTTCATCTATCAATATCATCAAACAACATTTAAAAATTTTTAGAACCATCATTGAATATAACTTCAGTTGTGACCAGAACATGCTAATGTCTTTTATATAGAAATACATGTAGTATGAACAAAAGCAGCTGTCTTGTGTGTACATCAATGAGAAGTGAAACCAACAAAAAAAAATTAAAACACATATCGATGAGAACAAAGAGTCTGAAACCTGAGTCAATACAGTATGTCAAGATCTAAATAGCCCAGATTATATCAAATTTGTAAATATACTCAACAGAGACAATTAAAGCTATGCCATTAACAACAAATTTGCCAACATGTGGTTTGAGATTTCAATGAATTGTGCATCATGCCATTTCCAACTGATTTTTATAGGTTTTTTTTTTCTCATATGTTGTACTATTAAACCACTGATCAAGGGTAAGGGGATGATAGAAAGCTCTCAAATATTACAGGTATATTCAGAATTATACCCAATTAAAACCCTTCTTTTCAAACAAGGTCACAAAGTAACAATCTTTTAAAAATTGTTTATATTGAATCCCAGGTATCCAGACTTTATTTAACATTGTATTGTGTTTGGGTGATATTTTCTCTCTTTTACTTTTATTTATGCAAAATTACTACTTACAAGTGAAGCTCTTAGATTGGAACAAGACCTGGCTAAAGTTCTAAGAGTTGAACAAGCTTCTGGGGAAAGAGGTTTCTCCAAACAAACCAACAAAGAATAAAACCAACTGCCCTAAAATAACAAAATTATTTGCATTTTAAATATCAATTATTATTTTTCATATGTTGTGCTTCAAATCTCAAAGAACATATCTTATAAAGAGATAGTTCTTGCATTCTTTAATGTAATGACTGTAAAATCTTCATGTCAAAAACATATTTAAGCTTAAATTCTCTCTCCATTTTGGAGATAGTAATCATACATAGAATATAAAATAAAGACTAGTGTATTGGTGTCTCCTTAAAGAAGAACTATGTTAGGAATCATTAGTAAGTTTGTGCCAACTGTTTTCAAATAGACATCCTATGCTTTAAAGAAAAACAGATTATTTCAATTCTGGTTCAATGTCTTCATAAAATGCTCCATGGGGCACAGCTTGATACTACTGCAGAGGACAAACCCAGAACAGTTGAGTTGGGGCAGGTATGGACACTACATTCAAGCTTGATAAGCAGAGAATTTGGATTGTGATGAACATTTGACACAGCACAGATTTCCAACACAGAGTGAATGATGAAAATGTTATCAAAGAACTGAAAAATTGGAAATTAAAATTTTACCAATATAGTCCAATATCCAAATCTAAATACATGGATAGAATCAGCATATCAAGGAACCCAAAGATTTTAAGACTTTGAAATAAACAACATTAAAATTGGACAATTTACACCAGTATCTAAACAAGTCAGCAAAAATATTATTATTTTCCACCTGAACTGAAGTGGAATAAAAAAATGATTGCTTATTGTTAGCTTATAGTCCAGTGGAATATGTTTCATACATATCAGGATGAGACCCATTTAATGATAAATCCACTGCATAGGTTCTAAAAGGTGGGTTGACTTAAAAAAGTTTATGTTGGACAGGAAGCAAAACTGTGCTTACAAAAAGACCCCCACCCCCTTTGGACCTATCAAAGATTTGTTGTATTAGGCCTTTTACACGCAGAGTTTGTCACTTTTCCTATACATTTCATCAACTTAATTCACCCATCCACCCTAGACATGGTTAAGTAATTATATCCAACACATTGAATCACAACCTCCAAGAATATGTTTACTGCAGGAGGAAAGTTCTGTTGACTATTATTCAAAACTCATGCGGTAAAAAAGAACTAAACTTGTTTCTACATGTCACAATTTATAAAATAAACATCATTTAATACCTGTTTGTCTGAAAATCCTGTAGCCTCAAACCAGTTAATGTGATATTCTAATACTTTAATGACAGCAGGCTACAAAAGAAAAAAAAGAAAAAAAACCAATATCAATAAATCTTCCATAGGAACTTGTTGGTTTTCTTTGATGAAGTTGAAAGTGAGATAAATACATGCTATACATGTGTGTGAAGATTGTAAATAAGTTCTGATATATTTTAGAAGGTAGCAGAGTTAGATCACCCATATTCTATCTATACCGGTAGATGCTATATGCCTTGAAGTTTCTTCTGTTCTGTTACCTTGATTTTATTTTTTAAGAGGCAACAAATATGTCAAATTGAGTCAAATTTACCCCAAAACCACAAATTGAATGAGAAAGTGATTTGCTGAAAAACAATAAGATCAATAGCCTGATAATTATTCTGAGTGAAGTTTTTTACAAAAATTAGGAGATATGGTATGATTGCCAATGAGACAACTATCCTTCAAAGTTAAAATAAAGTAAAGGTAAGCAATTATAGGCAACAGTATAACCTTCCAAAATGATAAAAACCCATACTGTAAAGAAGGCTATAAAAAGCATCGACATGAAAAATATGAAACAATTCAATTGAGAAAACTAACAGCCTGATTTAAAACAAAACAATTTGACAGATATGAACCAATAACAACCAATGAACTCCTGGCTACTGACTTATGTTTCATCTGCTGCACCATGGCAACTACCTAGGCAATGATCCACCAAGCAAAGTTCCTTGTTACTCAGTACATATATTTGGACCATAACACTTTCCTGTTATATTATATTAATTGGTTTGTATATATATTATTTTTTTTTATTATTAAAATTGACTTAAAGTCCCATTAGACAAATACCAGTAAAAATGATAATCTGGAACATCAAAACAAATGGGTTCTATGCTATCATTACACTGATTTAGATTCCTTTTCATCAGTACAGTTATCTAGAACACGACTTTATGTTCAAGGCTATCATTTTACTGAATTATGTCCCTTGTTCATCTATACAACTATCTAACAATAACATTTACCTGGTCCATGGCCATCATTATACTAAGTAAAGGTAAAGTCCCTTGTCTATCTGTGCCATTCTCACTTTCATTTTCTTTAATCTCATGTGGAACAGACCCTGGTGGTTGTAAACGTCCAAAACAAAGACGGCACCAACCTTCAACGTCATTTGCTAATGGCTGCAAAATTAAAATGTAACTTGTAATGATCTGTTTTCTTCTATAGAAGTGAATGTGTACAAATAAAAATGTTTAATAGTACTCAACAGATATAAATCTTAGCCTCCCACCCCATGACTGGAATAAGTTTTACATTCAAAGAGTGTGTCAATTTCCCTATACATGTCATCAGATTTAATTCACCCATCCACACTAGACATGGCTATTTTATACAAATTCCTCAAACACTTCAATAAATAAAAAGGTGCCCAACATCTACATGTAGGCAATCTGATTACACAAAGCTGGTACCATCTTTAATATGTGAATTTCAAACTTGATCAGACAAATGTACATATGGACAAGGGAAAAATTTAATGCCATCTTCTGCTACGGCGAGAGGCATAAAAGAAGAAAGTAAATTATTATACACATAATATTTAATGTAACACAAGATTATGGAGATCAAAAGTATAAACAATAGTGTATGAATGAATGCTTGAACTTACTGTTCATATATGATATTCAATTATGCTGTCTGCCCAAAATATTTAGGGCACTTTACTAAATAGTGTGTGGTGTTTTTAAATCATCTTGCTTTCTTCTTAAACTTACCACATTTTCAATTTTCAACGATTTGTTCTTTTTGCGTAATGCTTTCTGTCTAGCATAACTCTGTAAAAAAAAATATATTATGTATAATAACATTTACTTTTTTCGAGGTATTGTCCAGCTAAACAACACAACAATACAATTTTCTGTTATTGAAAAATATTATAACATCTCCTGATCAGATAATATAATAATTTTATAGGAAAAATCTATTTAAATTAATATACAATCAGTTTACATAAAACAATGTCTGTTCTGCTTTTGTTCAGAAAATTAGTAAATTATTAGATGAATGTGTAATTAGAAACTTTAACTAATCAAGTAATTTATCAGTACTAAAAACATATACTTTAAGTCAAAGATAAATTATTAGTATTTTGTTTTATCATGTCCAGCGTATAGATCTGTGCGTATAGAATTTTTACCTTTATTCTATTGTTCTTGGTCATATCGGCACAAGTTAGATAATTTATTACAAGCTCATTCTAAATCTCTGACAGTAAAACTATGCAATTATTTAAATGCAGCTTGGAAAATTAGATCTCATATATTGTCATAATATTATTGTATACTTTGTAACTACTGTTCTCTGCTGTCTTTTGTTTGTTATATATTGTATATATTTTTGTTTGCCATAGCATGTATATGCTTCTTGCAAATAAAGTATTTATTCATTCATTCATTCATTCAAAGTAAACATTCTATGTAAACTATATTTCTTTCTTTTCTTTGTGCTTTATGAAATCTGCCTTTGTGATAAAGTTATCTTTGAAAACCTACAGTAGGCATTTAAGAAAACCTATAAGAGCTTATAAACGTTTCATTGGAATTACTTCAAAGGAAAAATTCTACATTTGAAATTGAAACATTGATAACAAATCACACAAATTTGAACAGGGGAAGTAGTGAGTCCCCTGATTTCAAATGTTAGAAAAATAAAATCCAAATAATTCTACATTTTCAAACGAAGGATAAAACTTGTGAAAAGTTGTAAAATCTAATTATCTCAATAGCAGTGCTCTTCCTTGATATGTATACTTTTTTTGTTTTATTGAAAAGGTTTTAAAAAATACTTACAAATTACATAGTAGGTCTATGTAAGATAAGATAGGATGGCAATCATTACCCTAAATGTATTGCCACATCATACCATTTAATTGATTAGATAATTTCACAAAAAAAGTAAAATGTCATATAATAAATTACTTAATCTTCTAACAATTATTTAAATGGATAGATTATAAACAAATACTTGTCTGAACTCTGCAAAATCAGCTATTTGTGTTCTTTGCCACTCTAAGTCTGGTGCAAAACCTTTAGGTGCAGGGTGACAGCCTCTTGTATCCTGAAATAAATAAATACAATTTATAATTCATAAAAATTGAAAAAACAGAGGACATGAAACGCCCTTACTAGTATAAACATTTCCAACACTATGTGTTAGTAGCTAGGTTATATATGTTCTGTAAATTGTTTGTATAGCTGGTAGAAAAATTTTGAAGAGCCACTTAATATCAAGATCCAAGTTAAATGCTGTTTTATATTTCTTTAAAAATCTGTGCAGAAAATTGTCAATATAACGAAATTCTTAAAATCAATCATCTTAGAACAACATGCAAAAAGCTGCTCTTAAACATATAGGCTGCCAATCATTCACCAAAATAAAGGAAAAGAAAGACTATAAATATACAAGGAATACAACTTTTTTGTGGGATTATAACAGCCTTAAAATTCATGTTCCGTTTAAAAAAAAATTGTTTACTAGGCTATATCATCATAGAAATACATATCTTTTTACAACATAGATCAAATATAAGTTAAATAACCAGTGTAGAACACCTACTTACATGTCTGACATTGACGGTCTGTTTTTTTGTAAAAATACTAGTATCTATATCAGCTACTACAACTTTTGGACAATCATTGGCTTCTCTCCTTAACATAAAATGAAAGCTGCATTAATAATAATCATGATAGTGCATCTGTCTGAAGTCAAATCTTAATTTAAAATGAAATATCAATAATTAGAAGTTTATTACTGTGTAAACAGGTAAACATGACATTCACTCAGCCACTAACAAACCAAATACATTTTGTAAAAGATGGTGTAAAATTTTGTATTGAATTGTAAACATGAATACATTTATAAACTCTTATGTCACCATACATCATATGCATCATATCTTAATAATTCATGTCAAAAAAGGTAAAAACGTTCTTGCTTTCACTCAAACACTCAACATGCACAAGAATAATAAAAACCAAATTATCTATTTTTGTTGAGACATAGCAATCCTAGATTCTGTCATTAGCAGTGTCAACATTTTTGTTCAGTCTGTGGTTAAATTTTTTTTAGACACCAATAACTTTGCCAAACAGAGACCTTTATGAAATTTTATGAACTTTGGAAAATGTTTATTTCAAATTAAATGTGCAAAGCCCAAAACCACTGGCACAAAACTTTACTGGGGCATTCATTTAGAAAATCAAAACGCAAATTATCCTTTACATCTATCAATATCTGCTTAAATGGGATTGCAGTGTGGTTCTACTATTACGATCAAAAAGCTTCAAAGGTATGGCAGGAAAATTCTTTCTGATTATACATGTAGTTTGTGGGATATTTTTCCTTTATGAAGCATATGATTTCCCCAAATTTGTAGCAAAACTGAGTGTCTATTTGAGTTATCAATAACGATATATTTCAGCTGATTTGTTTTATTTCTTATTTACATGTATCACCAGTCGTTCACAATTGTAATATTCGGTATGTTAAAGATGCTAATTAACGTTTTTATTACAGGTGATTTTGAATTGTACATGTGTTACTGAGTCTACCATATCAAGTGAATCACAAGTGTTTAGAGAGCTGCCACTTGATTTTTGTGCGAGGCTAGAATGAGAAATTTAGTCATGCATTTTTTTTTAGTTATTATCTCTTATGTCATGTATGTCTAGTCCAAACAATTATGACGTCTGGCAAGTATGGATGTATGCATATAGATCCCTTCGTTTAGGGAGCACCCCTTGAGAGCTGTGAGTGTACAGTGGAATCATGCACACCCCCTATCATGATTAATGGAGATGTGTAATTAACGTATTTACAATGTTTAAAATTTACAAGGACAATCCGCACCCAACACCGGGCAGAGTCTGTTATTATGGTGGAGGAAGCCGAAGTACTCGAGATAACCATCGGGCTGCTCAGCGGGAACAGACAACCAGAAGAGATATCAGCAGATTGTTCTCAAGATCAAAGTCTCAAGATCAAAGTCGGGAGCAACTTTGACCAGCCGAGGCTCCCATAGTACCCATTCTAGTTTAAACTCTGGTCTGGGTACCATAGATGTGTGTTCTGATGTGCTGATATTTTTAGCACCCTGAGTGAGAATCAAATTCGGGACCTCCAGCATTGTAGCCATTGGTCTTAACCATTAGACCACGAACTCACACAAGGCAATTTTAATTTTTTTCTGGAACGCCTTCTTACGTTAAAATAGCCATCAGTGATCTGGAAGGATTTTTTCTCTATGGGCCCAGTGCCCCTCAAAAATAAATTCAATGGGCCATGTTGTCAAATGAGTGGGCCATTTGAATTGACTACAGTGAAAAAGAAAAAAAAGTCAGGTATATTTCGGCAAAGAGGTGATGGTACATGTACTTACCTTTATGATTCTAAATAATATCATGGATATTGTTTTTGTGATTTTGTAATTTCAATTTCAAAGAATATAAAATAACTTCTTCCAAACCAGACAATATTTAAGATAACCAAAAGATATTTTCAATGTTTAAACTACAAATGTAGTACTGTTGTCTTGTTCATGTTCATGATTTTTTTTACATTAAATTTGGGTCTTCGTTGATACCATACTTATTCCAGACTTTCCGTATTAGAGGACGTTTCTGACATTTGCTCTGCAATTCTTGTATTATTAGTACTTCATCACGATGACAACAATAACAGTACAGAGTATCATTCATTAATAGAACAAAACAAGAATTCGCTGAAGGCATGTTTACAAAATGTCAAAATGAGCCAAAGACCAAAAAGTAACAAGGACAGTTAAGCGCCTTTTAAGGAGACAAAATCTATATTCATAAATCAAAGCGCTGTAAGCACTGTAGGCAGTTAACCAAAAACCAAGGCAAACATAATTATGAAGACTGTAGCAATGTTGCTTCAATTTTTTTTTCAAGATTTAAAAGAACAAACATTAAACATTCATATATAATTGTACATTTATGTTCATTTAATGAATTAATCTTTATGGAAAATAATTCATATTTTATCAAGGTTTTTAATAGCAACGCACATGACCACGAATGGTCATGAGTCTTTCACGAGTCAGCAGTGGTACAAATTTGCAATGATTGCAGTTCTTTTAGTTGATCGCAATTGTTCGTATTAGTTGACTGTTAGTAGTTCAAGTTGTCTTTAGTACGAGCTTATAAAAGTATGAGTGGACTTGCTTCCCTGGAAAGAAAACTAAGTTTGTGTTGTACAGTACAAAAGTTATGAGACACAAATCAGACAAATGTTTACTACTACAGGGATCAACAGTGAGGTCTGACTGACCTGTCCATAGTAAAGGTAAAAGAATTCCACCTTCACTTTAAGTCCACAATGTCTAAGTTTGGAATAAAATGACAGGTGTTAGGGTCTAGTAAAGTGATATGCATATGAGATTGACCTTGCATGTCATTCAATCTTTTTTGAAATGACAAACAGGAATAAATATGGTTTAGGTGTTGGTATCTCAATCTTTTACAAGTTGTCAAAACACACACAATAGAGTGTGGGGTGGCCCTAGGGACTACTCCTATTTTTCATTGGATTGTTTATATTGTCCCATACATAAATATATATGGTTTATGGGTGGGAATCTCGACCGTTATCAAGTTTTCAAACAGGAGGGGGTGGGGGCCCCAGTGACTTCCCCTTTATTTCATTTGATTTGTTATATTGTCCGATACATAAATACATATGTTTTAGGGTGGGGATCTCATCTGTTTCTAATTTATCAAACAGGAGTGGGTAGGGTGACCCTAAGGACTCTCCCTATATTTCATTTGATTAGTGCTCATACATGAATATATATGGTTTAATTTAAAGGTGCGAGTTCGACTGTTTCCAATTTCTCAATCAGGAGGGGTAGGGTGACTGCAGGGACTCCCCCTATATTTCATTTAATTTAGAGTTGGGGATCCCATCTGTTTCAAAGTTCTTAAACAAGAGGGGTAGGGTGACCACAGGGACTTCCCCTATATTTCATTTGATTTATACATGAGTATATATGGTCAAGGGGTGATGATCTGGAATTTTTCCAAGTTCTCAAACAGGAGGGTGTACAGTGACCATAGATTTCATTTGATTTGTTTGATTTTCCCATTTCATAAATATATATTGTTAAAGATTGTGGATCTAGACCGTTATAAATTCTCCAACGACCTCCACCTATATTTCATATGATTTGTTATATTGTCCCATACGTGAATATATATGGTTTAGCATGTTTAGGGTTGGGGATCTTGATCGTTACCAAGTTTTGGTCATTTTGGTCTCTTGTGAATAGTTGTCTCATTGGCAATCATACCATATCTTTTTTTTTATATAAGAAACTTCCAGCTATTTTAACTGACCTATCAAAATTGAGAAGAAAAAATACCCCTTAAAATGGCAGAAATATGTTTAACTTGAAAAGCATTTAACATACATTACCAACATGTATCACTGATAAAGAAAATTTATACTGTTACCAGGAACATATATATTGTTAGATAAACTGTTCCCAACTGTCACATTGTATTGGATTTTGACATTAAAATTAGTGTACAAAATATTTTCTGATTTTTCTTTCTTTTGGTTTTCAATTCTAGTGTTTATATTTATTTACCATGCATAGATGTATTTTGTCACCTGTCTGGATTTTTTTAGTTTAAAGCCAAAACCCGGAATTACCCTTATCCGCTTCCGGAATCGGATCCGGTATTGTATTGTCTTCTCGCGGCAGCCATTTTATTTTGAATGTTGTTTTTGACCTTTTGACAGATAGTGAGATAAGATATTGCTTGGATTTACACATTATTTATCGGCGATTTTCTAGATAAAGCTAGCGGTTGAACAAATTGAACATGAATAGTTACGATGAAAATAAGTTTGAGATCGTTTATTAGGAAACTTTGGTAAAAATGTTTGCAAAGTTATTTTTTCTTTCAAGGTCCGTCGGGCGTAGCTAGTAACTTGGGCAAGTAGAAAGTCCGACTGCAAAAGTGGAAGGTCGCAGACATCGGACCACCGCTAATTTGAACACCTGCGTCCAAATTAAAAAGAAATTTCGTCTTCTAATTCAAAATTGCCGCCAATCGCGTGATCAGTTGAACTTATACTGACGTATATATACGTAGTTGACTACGTATTGACGACAAACAATATTCCTACGACTTTTGCAATTTGGGAAATCTAAACTACTTGTCTTTAGAGATTTTCGGCGATTAAATATTTCATACATTTGTTCTTTGACAGCTTAGCCAAAAGCTCAGGGAATAATAAGCTACATAAGGATTCCTAATGTGCTCTACTTCCTATGTGCAACTTCAAAACTTTTGGGAAAATCGACGATCATTTAAGGTTTTTCTGGTTATATTTTTTGTAATCCAGAATGAAAAGTATGAAAAAACTGTCCAATAAGTTATAAATAATATAGTAGACAGCTAGATGATAACAATGGCATGTATTTCAGCACTTATTGGGTAGCACACAAAACCAGGGTGCTCGCATAAGGCAGCTTAACTGCCTAAAAAGCTTTGGGGTTTTTCATTCGAAATAATGGCAAGTTAAACTGGAAGAGATAATAATTAGAGATAAATCTCGTCCATACTAGCCAAATTTCACAAATTTAAAGTTGTTTATAAAAATCATATCATGAATGATGGGTAATTGCATTTTTTTTGGTAATCAGTTATACCGCACTTTTCTATTACCCCATTGGAAAACTCCCTAGACTTCCCAAAAATATACAGATGCTCCTATCATTGGAGAAACATTACAGTTGTGTAGACACACATGGCGGCACGGAACACGATCGGAAATCCATTTTACGATATCTAAACGTTTCGAAACGAAGTGAAAAATAACGTGCGCCACGTCGGCGCTTACATAAGTCACTCTATGCGCCATTTCTGGTCGTTATGCGCTATAGGCGCAGGGCGCACATCCTTCCAGATCACTGAGCCATGCCAGACGTTATAGTCTCATAATTATTTGGATAACTTATGTCATGTATGTCCTGCCTTTTTATTTAATACGCTTTTTTTCATTAGTTTATCCTGACTTTTTTTTACATAAAATGACATCATGTCCTTTTTTTATGGCAGCATTTCATCCTGTCTTTTTTTACGCAAAAAACGTTTTTCCTGTCATTTTTTTAAAAATTTCATCCTAAATGAATTTTTTTTTTTATCTGGGAAATGCTATGCTTTTAAACTATTTTGGATGCACTGGTTTGTCTGCACTCAAGGTAAATTATGAGATGCCAAAAGGTCCACATGGTCATGGACTTGTTAAGATGAACAAGTCAAATAAATTTATCCACAAACCGAACTCGACGTAAGTATTCATTTCCAGTAGTGGGTGGGATATCCAAATCGAAATCATCCAACCCGCCATCGTCGACGATGAGGGCCGCTCCTTGTAACCTGTCCTCGTCAGATTCATCACTTCCATTCATTTTTGGTATAATCTTTTTATTTCGAACGTTTTGGCAATTTTTACTCGATGTTTAACAATAACATCATTTCGACCTCTAATATTTCGTATCAATAAACGCATAAATGATACAGATCTAATTTATTTATAACTTTTCAAAGCAATATCGGTCACCACATGTGCTTTTTCCGGGAAATAAAAATTCTGGAGCATTTTTAAAGTCCACATACATGACAAACATGTTCACAATAAGGGAGCTACAATTTGATTTTTATGGGAATCTGCGATGAAATTTGAAAAAAAAACAGGGCAATGTTTTTCATCCTAGACCCCCCCTAAAAATCAAATAGTAGCTCTCAATGTTCAGAGAAAACTTGAGCTCAGCCTCTGATAAGCTCTCTAACGAACTGTCATATTCGCTTTTCATGCAGTTTCATATAATTACTATTAGAATTAGAATCAAAATATTAAAAAGTTTTCAAGTTTTAGATTTTTGAAATTTTGATCAAAGTTTTAAAATATCAAAATTCCAAACTTTTGAAATTTTTTGAAATCAGTTTCACCGAATAGTTAAAACTGAGACATATATACACATATGTCTCTGGTTAAAATTTCAAAATTCTAAATTACGTTTTTATATTTGATAGTTTAGATATTTGATCAAACTTTAAAAAAGTACTAAACTTATGTGCAGATTTTGATTATTTCCCTTTTTGGAAGTTTGATCTTTTAAATTTTTGATTAAAATATCAAAACTAGAAAAGGGGCGAATAGAGGGGTACCTGTAAACTACAAAACGAAATAAAAGTGAAATGAAATGAATACTTCAGAACTATTTGATTTTCCCAGCGGTCATGATTTAGGAGTATAACCGTCAGTGGCAGATCCAGAACTTTTCATAAGGGGGGTACTGACTGACCTAGGACTGACCTAAGTGGGACCCGCTCCAGTCATGCTTCAGTGATTTCCTATATAATCAACCAAATTTTTCCCACAAAAGACCCCCCCCTCCTTGGATCCGCCTATGACAGTGAATACCCCTCTATTCACCCCTTTTCTATTTTTGATATTTTAATTCAAACTCTCAAAAAGCAGATAATCAAAACTGCACGTTAAGTTTAGTACTTTTAAAGTTTGATCAAATATCTAAACCAAGGATTTGTATAGTAATACTATACAAATCCTTGTGTAAACTATCAAATATAAAAACGTTATTTTAGAATTTTGAAATTTGAACTATTTGGTGAAAATTTCAAAATTTTTCAAATGTTTGCAATTTTGATATTTTAAAACTTAAATTGATCAAAATTTTAAAAATCTAAAATTTGAGACCATAAAAACAGAGAAAGGTTATGGGTAGGTAACATGTAATGAGTCAAAGTGGAATCTGTTTTTTTTTATATTTTGGTGATCATATTTTTCAGTATACGGACATGACTGATATAGATAGTAAACTGCACATTGCTAGAAAACAAAATCAAAGCGCTGTAAGCGCTGAAGGCAGTTAACCAAAAACCAAGGCAACCGTAATTATGAAAACTGTGGCAATGTTGCCTCAACATTAAACATTCACATATAGTAAATTCATGTTTATCTAATGATTTATTTATTAAGGCAAATAATTTATATGTTATCAAGGTTTCAAAAGCAATGCATATATCAATGTATATTTTTTATGGTGAGTCTGCAGTGGTACAAGTTCCCAATGATTGCAGTTGTTCTACTTGGTAGTTAACCTTGATTTTTATTTGACTGCTAGAAGTTCAATTTGACGTAGTATGAACATGTAATAGTATGAATGGACTGGTTTCCCTGGAAAGAAAACTGAGTTTGTGTTCTATAGTACAAAAGTTATGAGACACGAATCAGACAAATGTTCACTACAACAGGGATCAAAGATGAGGTCTGACTGACTTGCCCATAGTAAATGTAAAATTAAAATGATTTGTTATTTTGTCCCATACATATGAATATATATAATTTAGGGGTGGGGATCTCAACGGTTTTCAAGTTCTCAAACAGGTAGGGGTAGGCAGAGGATTTAGGGGGCAGGGGGCCTGGCCCCCCCTTTTTGGGAAAAAATTTGGTTGCTTATATAGGGAATCACTGAAGCGTGACTGGAGCGGGCCCCTCTTAGGTCAGTCAGTGGGCCCAACTTATGAAAATTTCTGGATCCGCCACTGGGGGTAGGGTGACCCTAGGGACTTCCCCTACATTTCATTTTATTTATTATATTGTCCCATACATGAATATATATGGTTTAGGGGTGGGGATCTCATTGGTTTCCAAGTTCTCAAACAGGAAGGGTAGGCTGACCCAAGGGACTCCCCCTATATTTCATTTACTTAGTTATATTGATCCATACATGAATATATATTGTTTTGGTGTGGGGATCTCGACCATTTCCAAGTTCTCAAACAGGAGGGTTGGGATGACCACAGGGACTTCCCTTATATTTCATTTGATTTGTTATATTGTCCCATACATAAGTATATATGGTTTAGGGGTAAGGATCTTGACCATTTCCAAGTTCTCAAACAGGAGGGTGAACAGTGACCTCAGGGACTCCCCCTATCTTTCATCTGATTTGTTATATTGTCCCATACATGAATATATATGGTTTAGGGATGGGGATCTCGACCATTTTTAAATTCTAAAACAGGAGGTGTGGGGTGACCCCTAGCGACTCTTCCTATATTTCATTTGATTTTTCATATTGTCACAAACATGAATATATATGGTTAAGGGGTGTGGATCTCGACCGTTTCCAAGTTCTCAAACAGGAGGGGGTGGGGTAACTCCAGTGACTCCCCCTATATTTCATTTTTTATTTATTATATTGTCCTATACTTGAATATATGCAGGGGCGGATTCAGACGGGGGAGAGTTGCGGGCTTGCACCCCCCTTAAATTTGAAAAGCATGGGTTGTTCTCAGCTTAATAAAGAAAATTCCGATAATTTTACCTCAATTTTTTTTAGCCTCGCTCTGCTCGGCGAAAATTTAAGTTTGCGCCCCTCCTAACCTAAAATCCCGGATCTGCCCCTCATATGGTTTAGGGGTGGGGAGCTCGACCGTTTCCAAGTTATCAAACAGGAGGGGGTAGAGTGGTCCAAAGAATGCCACCTATATATCATATGATTTACTTACATTAAGGTATATATAATATAGTTGCATTATTTGTGAAAATAAAGAATGAAACTTTCAGCTACTTTAATCGACCCTTCAAAATTGAGAAAAAACTAATAACCCCTCGAAATTGCAGTATTATGTTTACACTTTAAAAGCATCTCACATGCATTATCATCATTTATCATTTATAAAGAAAATTTAGACTGTGACCATGAACATGTATATCGTTAGATATACTGTTCCCAGCTGTCACGTTGTATTGGATTTTTAAATTAAAATTTATCAAAAAGTAATTTTTAGTTTCTGAATAAAATATTTTTCTGCTTTTTCTTTCTTTAACATATATCTTTTGGTTTACAATACTAGTGTTTATATTCATTTACCATGCATAGATGTATTTTTTCACCTGCTTGGATTTATTTTGTAAATGATCGTCAAACCCGGAATTACCCTTATCCGCTTCCGGAATCGGATCCGATTTTGTAAAATTTTGTCTTCACGGCCGCCATTGTTATCAATCTCCCATGCAGAGTTGTCGGTCCTTGCTCTCTCTCAAGAGAGCAAGGACCCGACAACTCTGCATGGGAGATTGCATTGTTATGTGTTTACAATGTTGTTTTTGTCAATCAAATACGATTTTACGGGATTTTACTCGAATTTATACAATATTTGTCGGCGATTTTCTGTATAATGCTAGCGGTTGAACAAATTGAACATCGCCGTCATGAATAATAATGATAAAAATAAGTTTTTAGCTCGTTTAATTGGAGACTTTGGTGAACATGGTGAAAAGGTTTGCAAAGTAATTTCTTATTTTCTTTCAAATGTAAGGCGACTACGTCGGGCGTAGCTAGAAACCAACTATCCTAGTCGAAATTCCGCTTGCAAAAGTGGAAGGTCGCGGACCACCGCTAATTTGCACACCTGCCTCCAAATTGAAAAGCTACGAAAATTTCTTTTTCTAATTTGAAATTGCCGCCAACAGCATGAACAGTTGAATTATATAATAGACTACTGACGTAGTTGTACTACGTATTGATGACAAACAATATTGCTACGACTTTGGTCATTTGGGAAATCTAAACTGCTTGTCTTAAGAGATTTTCGGCGATTAAATATTTCATACAATTGTTCTTTGACATCTTTGCTAAAAGCTCAAGTCATAATGAACTACACAAGGATTTTTAATAAGCACTACTTCCTATGTGTAACTTTAAAACTTTTGGATAAATCGACGATCATTTAAGGTTTTTCTGGTCATTTTTTTTGTAATCCAGAATAAAAAGTATTAAAAAAGTGTTCAATTAGTTATATATAACATAGTAACAAGCTAGATAATAACAATGGCAAGTATTTCAGGATTTATTGGATAGAACACAAATCTAGGGTGCTCGCAAAATGCAGCTTAACTGCATAAAAATAGTGAAGTCAGCGTTAAATATGTTAATAAAGTAATACAAACCAGATGCTCCGCAGGGTACAGCTTTATACGACCGCAGAGGTCGAACTCTGAACGGTTGGGGCAAGTATGGACACAACATTCAAGCTGGATACAGCTCTGAATTTGGATTGTGATTAAATATTTGACACCGCATAGGTTTCTGACACAGAATGAATGTGGTCTAATGAACTTAATTTTTTTTTTGGCTTTTGAGCAATTCACTATGCTGTTGAATATTTATCCTCTCAAAAAAAATATATTTGAAGAAATTTTCTTTTTAATTTCTGAAATCTGAAATGAGAAAAATTCCCTAAATTGTTTTTTTCACCTCCCCCTTTCCTTTATTCCAAAAGTGATCTCAATTCAAATACTAATGGAGTTTGCAACAATTACTACTCATTAAATACATCATAAAATATTAAAATGTAAAATGTCATACAGTCATGGTTAAAATTAATACCCAGATGATGCCCCCGCTAGCATATAACGTTATAAAGGGACATAATTTAAAAACTAAAAGTGAAGCTGCCAAAAAAAAACTTAAACTGAGTTTAGAGGTAATAAGCATTATATACACATTTCATTAAATTTAGTTGAGACAAACTTAAGTTAAGAGAACAGAAACTAAAAAAATCTTCAATTTTTCCACTTGTAAAGGGGCATAACCCTAGAATGGTAATCAAAGTGCTTGTAATCACTGAATGGTAAATATTGCTTTAATTCATCAGTTGGTAGTAAAGTGAATATTGCATTGTATATTGTATATAGCATTGACTTAAGTTGATTCAACTACTATTCTGGACAAAGAAAGATAACTCTAATTTTCAAAGAAGATTTCATAAAGTATTGATTTTAGGTGATTCAACAACCATTCTGGACAAAGAAAGATAACTCCAATTTGTTGTCTTGAAACTACAAAAATGCTTGTTTTTGGCCCCTTATTACTAGACTGTTTGCCCAATAACCCTTAAAATATATCCCAACCTTCTACTTATGGTATTAAACATTGTGGCACAATTTCAGAACAATTGAAATACTTATACACAACTTATTGTCTTGACACTAGATAAATGCTTGTTTTGGGCCCCTTTGGGCCCTAATTCCTAAACCTTAGGGACCATAACCCCCAAAATCAATCACAAGCTTTCTTTTTTGGTTATAAACATTGTGTTAAATTTTTTTTCATTTCTATTAACTCAATTATTCTTAAGTTATTATCGGGAAACCATCCGTCTTCGGACGACGCTGACGACAATGATGACATGATACCAATATACGACCGCAAAAATTTTTGCAGTCGTATAAAAAGGAAATACATAAAAAAAATTGATTAACAAAATTTTAATCTGCTATAAACCGAGTCCCTGTGGAAAAAGTCTGTAAATCAGTACTGTGTTGTACATTACCCTTAATTTCAGCTTGAACTTTCTCTCTGAAAATCAACTTCGCATAAATATTGGCTAAACTGCATGACAAACTTTTATGCCTGAATCATGCTTTTAGAGTTTTTGCCCCCTGAGCTTGAACTTTAAAATCTGACCTTGGAAATTAGTATGGATCATCCTCTCTCAACAGTAATTGTGTACTATAGAAATTGAAGAAGTCCTTTAACACATAAAGAGTGACTATCTGGTTTAAATCTGCATTTTACATTGCATCAAACTTAAAATAAGTATTTTTGGAATTATTTAGTGTAATGGGTGTTACAAGGGGAGCAGATTCCGCTGAGATTATTTTCTGCTCAACTTTCCAGAGCACCTGAGATTACCCATTGTTATTGATGAGGTTTTTGTTGTTCATTCCTCAGTTTTCAATGTTTAGTATTGTTGAGCTCATCATGTTTTTATTGTCATTACCTGCAGGGTATATAAATTGTGTTGAATGTCTTCTTGGTACCTTCTGCCTCCTTTCATCTTCATATCTTTATATCACCCAGAAAATTCAATTTTGAATTGTTCAGGTTGATAATATGATTAAAGGAAAGAAAACTGAAAAGTCTGCATCATGTTGGTCAAGTGTAGACTCAGAACCTAGATTTAAACTAGACATTTGTATTTAGGACTCTTATTATTTAGACAATACATGTCATCCTCTCCTGACAATGAAAACTCAAATTTAGTCTTTAATAAATTGCTTTGCCGAGCACAGCTGGATATGACCACAGATGTCCAACCCTGAACTGTTGGGGCAAAAATGGACACAATATTCAGACTTGATACAGGTCTGAATTCAGATTGGAATTCAATATTAAACATAATAGGTTCCTCCCCTTTTTTTGCAACAACAACCAAAATATACAAAATTTTCTTTTTAATTTCTGAAATCTGAAATGAGAAAAAAGTAAATACACAGCTAATCATTTCAAGACAATACAATATGTCTTTATACATAATTTTAAAACAGAGTAAGGGAGGTAATTGTTTGGATTATCTCAATATATTTGGATTACCTCCCTTACACTGCTTTAAAGTTGTCTTAATTGTCCATAAACCAAGAAACCCATGTTTTCCCCCTTTTTTGCCCCTAATTCTTAAACGGTTTGAGCCATAATCCCTAAAAGCCAATCCTAACAATTCCTTTGTGGTATGGAAACTTATCGTATATTTCAGAGAGATCCATACACTTATACACAAGTTATTATAAGGAAACTAGAAAAATGCTTTCTGGGGCCTTTTTTGGGCCCCTAATTCCTAAACTGTTAGGACCATAAGTTCATAACCCTCTAAATCAATTCCAACATTCCTTTTCTGGTTATAAACCTTGTGTTTAAATTTCATATATTTCTATTTACTTATACTTAAGTTATAGTCCAGAAACCAACTGTCTTCAGACAACGTGATACCAATCTACGACAGCAAAATTTTTTTGCGGTCATATTATTTATAGTTTCTTATAATTTCAAATTGAATTGCACTTGTATGTGAGCAAATGACTTTGTTACTGTTAGTTTCAATGTAAACTATGTTTCACATTATGTAAGTGAATGCTTATGTTATACAAGTGGAGACTTCAATAAAATATTGAATACTTCAATCTTATCTTACTTCATGAAGATAGCTGAAGGAACTGATTAATCAGTATGTTAATGAGAACAACAGTGGTTACTCAGGGTATTGACATACAGGCACACTGGCATGGCAGAATTTTTACTTTGTCCCCAGCTATAATTATGATGTGAGGGGTTTTAAAATCAACAACAAGGTTACAAGAGTTTCAATTTATTAAATTAAGATGCAGTTAAATACATAACATAAGTATTAAACAGAAAGACAGAAGCAGAATTCACCAGACAATATAAATATCATAATAATGCCAAGCATCAACTATATTATGTTTACATTTAGCAGTAATCATAAAGGACCCTGTATTCATGTCCTTATCCCCTTTTTCTGCTAATATGATACTTCCAACTTCTAACTTCTTCATTTACAGATCATATGTATACAGATCAAGATTTGATTACACTATATGACTATACTGTATTTCAAAAATATCTTATTACAAATTCAATTAATAAGTATTGCACATAAAAACATGGGTTTGATTTTTAAGGTTTATTTTCATGGTATCCCTCTCTTTCTTCCTTATGTATAACATAGGCACACATTCTTTGAAAACCTTTGTTTACTTAATTGTTGTTGAAATACATAGTGCTGAAAATTTTTGTCATCAAAAACTATAACCAATTACAAGTAATGAATTGTATGATTAACACATTAGCAATAGTCATTACCTATTATTTCAAACACAGACATAAAGTCATGCAAGAGTATTTTATATACAATACACTAAAGAACTTCTATAATTGTGTTGTAGAAGCTGATTTTACACTTGTGTAACCTAACTAGGTATATATATATACTCTATCTAGAATAATAATTACTAGTTATGTACACATATAATGATTTGTACAAGGAACATAACATATATCAAAAAGAGAGATTGCATAATTGATCTTTTATCTATTTCCTCTGTCATGTGTATAAAGTCTCTAAATAAAAAAAGATGATTTTGTGAAAAAATAATGTGTATTATGTTATTTATGTACAATAATAACATAGCATTACTATTCATACATTCTGTGAATTCATATATTTTTGTTGGTGGTTTTAGGAAAAATTTTATTTTCATAGATATTTGATTTTGAGGATTTGCCAAAACCTGCATACAAGGCTATAGTAAATTTGTACTTGGTTTTACATATTAGTAGTTCACCTATACCAACCAATCTCCTCAAATTGGTGACACAGGAATAATTATAAATCCACAGCACAAAGGTTTATATATAACTTGGTTTTGTTTAGAATTACCAGTGAGTAATATTTCACATGTACAAACATAATTAGTACGGAGAGCTATGTGTTTCATTCTGATCAATCTTCAGTGATACACCTACTAAAAAATTGCACTCTTAACTTGATCGTGAAAAAAAATAATTTCAAAAAATATTTTGTTTTGATTATTCTTTACATAACAAAAATGTGAGTCTTTCAAGTAAAAACATTTGCAGACTGCTACAGCTTTTAAACATAAAAATATTCTTTAAACTTTGGAAAAATAAAGTTTATGTTCTTCATCAAGGAAAATACTTTCATTTCATCTGATCTATTCAACTAACAATGTCTTTAAACACAAAGATGAGCCACATGTACCGTCTATTTTGAAATTGTTTGTTAATATGTGTTCCCTTTTTCCCAATAGTATACATCACTATCTGTCCTCAAATTATAAGAATATTAATATAATAAATACAAGACAAGCACTTTAAGTTACATTGCGCAGGATTAAACTTTTGTTCCACCTATTCACATAGAATAACAAGATGACATAAGGAAGACATATGTTTCTACCATCATATAAAATATCATTACACTGGAAACAAGACAATACATAATACAGACTAGTATAACAAATTGCATGAAGCAATATTTAAAAAAGTTTAAAACTTTTATTTAAATTGATAACATTTCCTGAAAATTGCTGTTTCGTTTACTTTCAGTTATACAGTTAATAAATGATGAATTCATATTCTATTAATATATATTTCATCAGAAAAAGGTAAAATGTTGGTTTGGCATACAGAAATGAAAAGATTAAAATAACCAAATGGTAATACATAAAATGTCTTGATTGTTCCCATAAACAATTTGGTGGGAATAAAAACAGACAATGATAACATATTTGTGATATTAAAAAGTAATGATAACATTGTGATATAAATATTGTTCTGAATAAAATTGAAATTTATAAATTAACACAATTATTTGTACAAATATTTATGTTATTTAATAAATAGTTTAGACCATAAGTATTGCTAAAAACACTCTAAATGTATTCAAGATATATTGAGTGAATAGTACATTTTCAGGCATGGATAGCTTATAATTCTTATCATCATGAAGGGCTAAAATGAACTATTTAAAGTTTTTAATAAGTCACAGATTTTTTAATTTATAAATACATATAAATTTGAGATAAAAGCAGATAAATCTGCTGAGAAGATACATAATACTAAATGATTGTAAAACAAAGGCTTGATTTAAATGTTCTATTATCCATCAGTTGTACAACATCCCTTCCTCAACTATCTCATCCAGCTTCTCAATGAAGGGCTTGACAGTACTTTTTTATAAAGGCATATACAAATCACCAGTCATTCTCAGTATTTAATGTTGAATATGGAGGAGAAAGGGAGACAATAACAATGAGATTCAAGATACATAAAAGGAAAAGTATAGAAATAGTACAGTTTGTCTTTGTTTGAAGTTTTTTTTGGGGGACAAATGTCACAATATTGTCAGTATAACTAGGAATTTGGCTTCTTTTGGAAACTCAAAATTCAATAAAGAAACATTTTGTTCACAGAATTATTCATTGGAACACCATAGTTTTCATTATTTTATTTTTCATCATATTTTCTGGGTTCTTTTTTATACCCAAGTACAATCAAACATTGCTTAAAACCTAACTATAAACAAGAAAATTGACAGAAAAAAAAAACAAATCTAAGGTTCTTTTAAAGGTCCAAATGCCACTTCATCATTTTGGCTTTTTGCAACATTTATGATGCCTATAGGCTTAATAACTGATAATTTTTATCAATATTCAAACTTAATTATTATTCTAGAATTAATACACTTTTGTTGAATTTTCAATTTTTAATAATGACGATTAAACACAACAGACCCAAAACGATTTGCTATGCTTTACCTAAACAAAAACCTACATGACCAGTGTAATATAATAGAAAACCAATTACAAATAAATGCACAATGATCATTGATGCACAATATTCATATCAATATAAAGAATTACAACAGCAGTACAACAGAAGATTTTTAAAGCAGTTATGCTATGTTCAAAATATAAAGACAAGAAAAGCACACAAAATTAACTTTATTTTGTTATTTTGTTATTTCATTTTTCAATGAAAGTTTTTTTTCTACTAAAAACAGTGTTTGAACTGTAATGGAATAAACACTTTGAAATAAATACAGCAATCTCATTAAAATCCGATGTTCTGACATTGGAGGGTATCGTATCAGAACATCCAATGTGGAGGGTAGCGTATCAGAACATCGGATTTTAATGAGATTATAAATACAGCTGAAAAAGATTATAGATTTTACTTTAAATGAAATACTAGTAATCAGCATAAAGACATATAAACCTTAAATATGTATTTTTTGCAATCAATATTTATTTATTTATGACACTTCAGAACTGGTATGACACCATCATCTATATTCAGAAGACTTATCTGAAGCTGTTCATACAATGTTTAACACTGGTAGCAGTAACATTTAGATCAAGCCTGACTAAAATAATACAATGTCATGTTTAAAAGGCATTCTATGTTCAAATATTTGTTCATAAAATTGTACATTTTCTCTTGGATTTTTCTTTTTTTCTGATCTTTCCATTGTTTTGTTTACTAGCTTCCATCTTCCTTGACCTTATTTCCCTCATAAGATCATAAAATACCTGAAATGATAAGAAAATGCAAGGTAAACAATTGAACAATAAAGATGTAAACTTGATGAGATTTTTTTAAATGTGAAATTCATGTTTCAGTCAGAAAAAAAATAATTTTACAAGTAAATGTTAAGGCGATCAGGGAAAACATATTTTAAACGTTTTGTCAGCCACTAAGTCAAACTGTTTTTAAATTCATCATTACAGAAAACTATTGAGGTCATAGACCATAAATTAGTGTTTTGCAAATGTCACAAATTTTGGTAATTCAAAATTATTCCCAATATTCAAAATTGTATAAATACTATCCAGTTAAATTTTTTATATAACATCACCAGTAGTTATTACTTTGATGAAAAACACATAAAAACCCAGTTATTTATTTCTCTGTGTCCCATGAAGCATTTGTCTCATACACATCAACCACATTCTGTAAACAATACTAGACCAACTGTCTAATGAAAATCAAAGTCCAAGTAAAAATACTAGACCAACTGTCTAATGAAAATCAAAGTCCAAGTAAAAATACTAGACCAACTGTCTAATGAAAATCAAAGTCCAAGTAAAAATACTAGATCAACTGTCTAATAAAAATCAAAGTCCAAGTAAAACTGTTTGGTCCAAATTTGGCTGAATATTTACAATTTGACTCACTGTGTATCATAGAGGAGAATACATCCCTGAACTATTATAATTGTTGACAATTGTTTATCAAAGTGCTTGTAAGTATTGACAGAAAAGAATGCTTTCATTTTGAATTGTATTTAAAAACTAGTTGGAACAATGAATTGGAGTTGTCTTCCTTTGATTATTATTATAGCTGAATGTTCACGTTTGGAACAGACTGTGTATGTAATTCTGCTCCACTTATGTTAGTAGAGTGCATTATGTTTCCTGGTTTATGTGTCCATCCCGTATCAAATTTAAGTTTTAATTAAAGTAGTTAATTTAATCATGAAGTTGTAGTCAGTTCAAATTGAATGAACCATGAAGTTGGCTTCAAAACAGTAATTTGGCATTTACTTTATCCACATGTTTCAAGTTGATGAGACTATAAGTTTTTTTTTATATCTATCATGACCACATACTTTACCCTGATATGGGAGTATCAGACAGACAGGCAAACACAAAATGACACACTACTATCAAAGGTGGTGCATAAAAACTGTACTTTTGATTATTTTGTTAAAACAATTCTATAGCTCGAAACTAGAATTTCAATCAAAGAGTTGAATAGCTCTGAGGGGAAAGACGGCCCTTGTCTTCTTTTTTTATTTTTTTTTGGGGGGGGGGGGGGAGGGGGTAGGGGTATCTTTTGATAGTCTTCATATAAAGAATGAAAAAAAGAACAGCTAGAACATGTAGAAAGGTTGACAATATTGAAGTCAATTGTTGTTGTTTAATCTAATTTTGTTTCCTTAGTTTAGGATTCAATTTGGACCAAGAGATCTGCATCTTCTTAATCTAAACATTCGATTAAAGTTGATAGTTAATTATGTAAAATTCAACTGATTTCTGTCATTTAACAACAACTACAATGTTTTCTGAAATCTTAATTGTGTACCACTGAACTGCAGGCTAGGCCATTTTCCATTTTTTGTGACAGTACTCTTAAGATTTTTAATTTTTTTCTTAAGAAAGTTAGGACTGAAAAATTCAATTTCATTTAATTTTAAATTCCCATTGATAAAGTTCCCAGTTACAACTCTCATCACAGGGATACAGGTACTAATAAAAAATAATATGATTGATGTAAACTGTGTGAAGCTTGTTTCCAGATCCTACATTTTGAAATATTTGTAAATTTCATGAATAAATAGGTTTAAACTATAAATGCACCTTTTTTTTTATTTGTTTGTTTACCATTACAATGATTTATTTGTTGGTACACAAAATTTAGTTTTAATGGAAGACTACTAATCATATACTAAATGTCACATTTTCAAGTTTTATTCTAGTGGATAATTACATCAATTGAGGTGCTCCTGATTTGGAGGAAGATTCACAAAACAGATTTTTTCAGAAAAAATGAAAAAAATCGTTTCTCTCCCCAATCTCATGTATCTCCACAGACTCTGTTTACTTTGAAAGTTATTGACCTACAAATTAAAGTATTGCATGTTGATGTTTGAATCATCTACAGCAAAAATAATTATGTTTAAATTTAACAAATAACAATTTATAATTAGTGCACGAACTCTGAGAATGATTTAAATAACCAGTGAAGGATATCCCTGCTTCTGCATAGTGTGGCATTCCAGCAATGACGTCATTATAAAATATAATGTAGGTTGGATATATTTAGAATATCTCGTCATACTGATTTTCCGGATTGTAAAAGAAACGTAAATAGTGTAAAAGAGAGCTCAAAATACGATAATTTCGCTAGAAACAGAAGAGAAATGTGTAGAAAAGTGTTTAAAGTCAATCTAATTCATTTGTGTGTTTCCTTCTCATCAATCTCAGTAAGATTTGTTGTGGGGGTTTTCCACACTATAAAAACAAAATGAATGATGTGAGAGAATGTCACTCTGGTCAACCCCATAGGGGATTCACGGCTTGAAGCCGTCTTTCCCCAAAAACATTCTACTGATTCAACTCCCACAATTCTAGCAAAGTTTAAATCAAAGTCATCAAAAACAAAAGACAGCTTACATTATAAAACATGAACTGTGTATAAATTTCCTAAATATCTTCATAAGCAAACTGGAGAGTATTGCAAGATGTCTAGGTTAACAATGGAACAGATGAATTGATGGACAGACAAATGGTCAGTTATTGCCATTTCGTGCGGATGTTTTCCTTTTGCTGAAACTGAAGATCTGCAACAGAACCAAATTTCAAGGACAAAATATGTATCACAAAAGAATGATTACTTAATCTTTTATTACTTTGAAGCAGTCTCATCTGCATCTCACCAAAAACAAGGTAAGTGTGTGTTTATATGGATTTTTAAAAATTTAATTCAAGTACTACTGTTTAATGACAAGCACTCTAAATCCCTCGTACATCTACAAAATTTAATAAATTGCTTCATATCCTAAACTGAAGGGACCATACCTTCCTTTTGTGGTCATAAACCTTGTGTTAAAATTTCATAAATTTCTATTTACTTTAAACGTTATTGTGTGAAAACCAAATGACTTCGTACGATGCAGACAATGATGACAACGTGATACCAATATACGACTGCAATTTTTTTTAAGCTCATATATAAACTAATAGGCATTTCCATAAAGACTATGAAAAAATAATCACAGCTCTGTTAAGATGTTTAACATTTTGTTTCTTTTTAGCTTGTTAAAATAAGGGCCATAACTCATAAATATCCTGAATTTGCCTATTGTTCTTAGTAATAGTGTACTTATATGGCATATTAAAAGGATGAACAGACCGATTCTATAGCATAAAAGCCACTGTTATAATGGTTATAAAGCAAAATGGGGCATGGACACATGATGATCATGATAATCCATAAATAGATATCAACAAAAGATCATGATCGTCATTAGTCTGGTCATTCAGGTGGCAACCTAAAACAAAATAAGACATGCATATATTTCTTTTGTGTAATGAAGATGACAAAAAGGTGTATGGATGACATATACACAGGAAACCAAGGATACTGGTATTGATATAACAACTGTGCATTATAAAGTCTGTGTCATAAAACATACATATTATTGAAATAAAATTACACATTGTAAGTAATAAGCAATTGCATAGATAATTGACATACTCTTCATAAGTTATCCTTATAAATATAAAAGTTAGTGTGTGAATCTCAATTTTCTATGAGATATTGGCAATGTTACAGTTAGACATGTAATTCTATCAGCAACAGCAAAGTTGACACATATATTGTAGCTCATTTATGATAAGAGATACTGTAAAGTTTTGACCAAAGTCTCCAGTTAACTGAATTGAAACATATCTCTGTTTACTCTACATGCAAAAGGTGCATGGTAAAGCATGTGGAGTGATCAAGTGTTATCAAGCAAATGGATGTTGCTGGGGTAAAACTGAAAGGTTGTCAGCTAAATTAAATAAGCCTAAATAAATAGGATGGTAGGATTATTGGAAATTAAAATTTTAACAAACCTTAATTTTGATAACTGGTGGTTAGTACATTAACATTTTGTTTTTACAATTGAAAAAGACCAAACAAAAATATAAAATAAAATAAAACCTTTATTTTGATTGCAATACATGTATGTGAAATTACAATATTTTTCAAGCTTGTAAAAGAGTGAATGTTTTTTTTTGCATTTTTATTGAAGAATGCAACATTTCTGTTGATTTTTAATTTCTTTTTGCTCATCTGCATCAGCTTTAAGTTTTGGAACATTTGAAGATTTTAGAGTAGCAGATTTCTTGTAAGGCAATGTATTTGACTTTCCACCAGCTCTTGGGTTTAACTTAGCTTTGTTCATGATGCGCAATAAATCATAAAACGCCTGCAAACAAACAAATCAATAAAGAAATGAGCACTGGGATACTTTATTTCATGTCAGTAAAAAACAGTTAATAGGTTTTTAGTCTCTTGTCATGTAATAATTCATAGGACACTGGGAAATTGGTTTGAAATTTTGTATTCACATATACATGAATTGATAAATTGCACTGGAACCAAACTTCCTGTATCTATTCTAAAAGGTTTTTAAATGTACTGTAATTTCAATCAATTTATGAAATAGTATACTATAAATACTAGCACTACATTAAATAAAAATAAACTGTTTACACAGAAATTTGTCTCATGTACATAATTTTGATAGTAAAATGCAAATGAGCTATACTTAAAAAAAGAAACAGTAAATTAAATTATGCAAAATACTCCAAGTTAAGCAATAAGGATTACAGGAACAGGCCCAAATAATTTCTAATGTATAAGATGTCGCCAGAAAAGCAACCCTTTTGACTCGCCTTCTGCAACTTTTGTCATGGGCAATAATGATAATTCAGACAAAGGAATATGATGATTTACAGAGCATTTTTTCTTTTGGCTCAATTGACTTCTGAATAAAGGTAATAAATATTAAATGCATTGAGATTTGTTTTTTTGAAAATTCTTAATCATCACATTCATACAGTTTGAATCAGGACTAAAAATGTTTCAATTAATTTCTTTTCTATTCAGAAATAATTAGAATTTAGAATTAAAATTTTACTTGAAGCATTGAAAAAGATAACATCTGCTGTGCTGTTCATAAATTATCTGAAGGAAATCTTCTTGAAAGTACAGCACTCAATATTACAGTGTAAGAAGACCTGAATTTTGTTGATTTCT
Organism: Mytilus galloprovincialis; assembly: GCF_965363235.1. Taxonomy (NCBI): domain Eukaryota; kingdom Metazoa; phylum Mollusca; class Bivalvia; order Mytilida; family Mytilidae; genus Mytilus; species Mytilus galloprovincialis. The sequence continues at coordinate 89,755,167 of NC_134839.1, forward strand.
ATATCTGTTTAAAATAGTTTGAGCAGGCTAAAATCCAGCTTTGATACAGTATTATTCACAAGTGTTTAAAAGGAGGAAGATTGAGAGTTCAGAAAGTTTTAATGCGCATGTTTCATGTTGAAGACCTTGTTAGTTGTTGTCTTAAGTTAATAGATTTAATAATACTTTTCTCTTTTATATGTTGTTGGATTGCAGTTTCATTGCCATTTATCTAAAAACAGATTCTTTTAACATTTTTACGATCCAATTAGAAATATACTTTGCAGTTGTAAATTTTTACTTTTCTCAAAAGATAAAACCTGCAGCTGCATGAATAAAATTTGACAAGAAATCAATGTTGTATATGTATATATATATATACACCCTGTTTGATTAGTGATCATACTAACATCAGTAATCATAGAGTGTTGATATCAGTTAACTGAGGAAGATAGAAACACCCTGTACATAGTTTATCTATGAACATCATTGGAAACAGATGTTTAAACAAACATTAATACAAATGTAATAACAAAAAATTGTATCAAATACCTAAATATTTGCTGAAATTCAACCGTCTCTCTCTTTATTATATACATTCTTCTTTAAACACAAAATTAATCTAATCTATCAATTCAGAGGCACTAGTACTGCTGTTAATTACAAATTTCAAATTTCACCACATTAACAGGAAACCCAATTTCTTTTTTAAAACATATCAAAAACCATAAATTTTACTTTAAATGTCTTTAGTATGCACAAGGCAAAATGAGGGGTGTACATCAATGAAGAAGCAACACAAAAAACATGCCAAATGAAAAGAGTGCAACAACTGTTTGCAATAATATATTGGTACAGACATCAATATAACGTCCTGATAAGGCTTTATATTACACAGAGTTTACACAAGTTGTGAAGGCACTTCTTTGTGAAATAATGGACCTATAGTCAAATGTATTTCAAAATCTCTCCTATTTGCAAAATCAAAATTAAAAATATTTATCATTAATAAAGAACTGCACATTTGGTTTAAAAATCTAATTTTTTGTATTAAATATCCTTGAAATGGAAAAAAAATCAGGCAAAATTCTCATGTTTTCCCAAATACAGATTCAGAACTGTTAATTTAGTCAATTGCCCATGATGCACCACTGTTTGGGTAACAAATTCAAAAGTACAAACAGTTATAAAATCATGACCCTAAGTTACATAACAACAGTTCTAAAACTTTCAATGCCATTCATAATTTCCCATACTATATGCCAATGATGACAGTAGCTTACCCTAATCACAATATATAGTATTTAAGACCTGGTTTTAGCAGGTTAATCGTTAATGTTTGCTTCAGTGTTGACACTATCTAGTCTTCATCATTAACTGGTTAAAGTTTGATCTGAAATTATTACCTTATCAACATTAGCCCTTGTTTTAGCTGAAGTTTCTACGTATGGAACTTTCCATTGTTGACATCGTTGTTGGGCTTCCTCTACAGGGACTTGTCGTTTGTCTTCTAGATCAGCTTTGTTCCCAACCAACAGAAAAGGAATGCTGTCGTCACTTTTATCACTATTAACATTTTTGACACGTAAAATTTGCTCCCTGAAATTAGAAAACTTTTTATTTAATTGGCCTGATTCATACATTATAAATAAACAGAGGTATAAAAGGTGTGTTCTACTTGTGAAAGGGCAACTCTATACATTATGAATACTGTTTATTCTTTGAAGAGTCAAAGCTGTAAAATGTATAAACAAGAGTAAACACTCTGACATGTCTAGCCTGCTTTACTGATTATGATTGACTTTGTATAATGTTGAAAGACTTCAAGGTTAACTACAATTTAGAACATATCACATAAACTAAACAAAATGATTTATGATTGTTCTCGGAGTGATTGTTTGATTGGTTGTTGGTGTTTTAACACCACCACTTTTAGGCTGTTTCATATCAGTTTTTATTGGTTGAGGGAGCCAGATTGCCTGGAGAAAACTATGACTTTGATATGAAAACTGACAATTATAGTCAATTAAGACATGGAGTTGAGTCACCCGCACAAGAGGAGTTCAAACTCATAACCTCAGTGTCATGGTCAAGTGGTACCTATCTTACCTGTCTGACAGACAAGTAGACTTTCAATGATTTTATATATTTACTTAATATGATTATCCTTTTACTCATAATAAATGAGAAAATCACTGAACTATTTTAGAAGTCCATTAACCATGAATATGAGGTCAAGGACAAGACATAAGAAAGTTGGACATTTCAGAACATGAGAACTGTATGAAGTATCCAGGTGACCAGTTTTCTACCTGCTTTAAGTATAAAGCTTAATACTAATAGTTTACACGTCTGCTGCAGGATTGGCATTCCTCAACTTTCAGTCTGAGATTTTCTTCACAGGCCTCTGACAATGAATCATTTTGAAGTTGCATCATATTGTCACAGTTGTCTTTTTTGAAAATAATTTGTGTATATAATAACAACTCGCTTTTTATTTTGACAAGCCTAAGTGTTTTTTTTTTATAGGAAACTTGCAATTGTTTGCTTTAATTTTCACAAAATGTTATTTTAACATTCCATTAATTCAGGTAATTTGTGTTTCACTCTTGTTTTTCAAAACTACATTAACCTTATTTCTAACTAATAGTACTACTTTAAATGATCTAAAACCTGTAAACTATGATGAATCATTATCAGTTGCATAACTTATATTATGTCTATTAGGCATCTGCCTCACAAAATATTTGACATGTATAATAAATAATCAAAATTTTAATTCTTGTAGGCAAGCAAGACAAACAATGTTCAGAACCCTATATAAACAAACTCTTCTCCAGAATGTTAGATTTAAATTATTTTCCTCACTACAAATAATGAGTTGTACTACATTACTCACAAGAATAAAACCATGATATACATGTATATATATAAAATATAATGATAATATTAGACTGAAAATGTTTTATTGAACGTAGGACTACAGGTTCTAAACATAGATCTACCAACTCCTATCTATACAAATAATTGGAAACTTTTAGATGAGAACACATGTAGACCAGATGCTCCGCAGGGCGTAGCTTTATACGACCGCAGAGGTTGAACCCTGAACGGTTGGGGCAAGTATGGACACAACATTCAAGCTGGATTCAGCTCTAAATTTGGATTGTGATTAAATAGTTGACACAGCATAGGTTTCTGACACAGAATGAATGTGTTCTAATGAACTTAAAATTTTTGTTTTCTCTTAGAGCAATTCACTATGCTGTTGAATATTAATCCTCTCAAAACAAGAATGTGTCCTCAGTACACGAATGCCCCACTCGCACTATCATTTTCCATGTTCAGTGGACCGTGAAATTGGGGTAAAAACTCTAATTTGGCATTAAAATTAGAAAGATCATATCATAGGGGACATGTGTACTAAGTTTGAAGTCGATTGGACTTAAACTTCATCAAAAACTACCTTGACCAAAAACTTTAACCTGAAGCGGGACAGACGGACGGACGGCACGGCACGACGAACGAACGGACAGACGGACGGACGGACGCACAGACCAGAAAACATAATGCCCCTCTACTATCATAGGTGGGGCATAAAAATGTTTGAAGAAATTTTCTTTTTTATTTATGAAATTTCAAATGAGAAAAATTGAACCCAATTTTTTTAATCACATCCCCCTTTCCCTTATTCCAAAACTAATCTCAATTAAAATTTCTAATGGAGTTTGCAACAATAACTACTCATTTAAATACATCATAAAATATTAAGATGTAAAAAAAACTGCTTGTTATCACTGAATGTTATTTATTATAATTTATCAGTTGGTAGTAAAAAGTGAATATACATTGTATATTGTATATAACAAAGATTTAAGTTGATTCTGGACAAAGAAAGATAACTCCAATTAAAAAAAAATCTTGCTATTGCACAATATTTTGCAATTAGATATTTCTTGCTTACTATTCTGGACAAAGAAAGATAACTCTAATTAAAAAAAAATTTGCTATTTCACAATATTGTGCAATTAGATATTTCTTGCCATTGCGCAATACTGTGCAATTGAAAAGACTTGCTATTGCACAACACTTAATATAATAATTTTAGATCCTGATTTGGACCAACTTGAAAACTGGGCCCATAATAAAAAATCTAAGTACATTTTTGGATTCAGCATATCAAAGAACCCCAAGATTTCAATTTTTGTTGAAATCAGACTAAGTTTAATTTTGGACCCTTTGGACTTTAGTGTAGACCAATTTGAAAACAGGACCAAAAATGAAGAATCTACATACACAGTTAGATTTGGTATATCAAAGAACCCCATTTATTCAATTTTTGATGAAATCAAACAAAGTTTAATTTTGGACCTCGATTTGGACCAACTTGAAAACTGGGCCAATAATCAAGAATCTAAGTACATTTTTAGATTTAGCATATCAAAGAACCTAACTGATTCATTTTTTGTCAAAATCAAACTAAGTTTAATTTTGGACCCTTTGGACCTTAATGTAGACCAATTAATTGAGAACCCTGAACAGTTGGGCAAGTATGGACAAAACATTCAAGCCTGATACAGCTCTGAATTTGGATTGTGATCAAATTTTTGACATTACATGGGTTTTTTTTACACAAAACAAATGTCAAGATTTTACAAATCAATTAAAGATTTCTTCTTCAAACTTTTTAAATCTAAAATTAAATAGTTGACACAGCATAGGTTTCTGACACAGAATGAATGTGGTCTAATGAACTTAAAAGTTTTTTTTTGCCTTTGAGCAATTCACTATGCTGTTGAATATTAATCCTCTCAAAAAAATGTTTGAAGAAATTTTCTTTTTATTTATGAAATCTGAAATGAGAAAAATTTAAACCCCCCCCCCCTTTTTTTTCACATCCCCGTTTCCCTTTTTCCAAAACTGATATCAATTCAAATTTCTAATGGAGTTTGTAACAATAACTACTCTTTTAAATACATCCAAAATTTTTGTTTTCTCTTAGAGCAATTCACTATGCTGTTGAATATTAATCCTCTCAAAAAAATGTTTGAAGAAATTTTCTTTTTTATTTATGAAATTTCAAATGAGAAAAATTGAACCCAATTTTTTTAATCACATCCCCCTTTCCCTTATTCCAAAACTAATCTCAATTAAAATTTCTAATGGAGTTTGCAACAATAACTACTCATTTAAATACATCATAAAATATTAAGATGTAAAAAAACTGCTTGTTATCACTGAATGGTAAAGATTATTTTAATTTATCAGTTGGTAGTAAAAAGTGAATATACATTGTATATTGTATATAACAAAGATTTAAGTTGATTCTGGACAAAGAAAGATAACTCCAATTAAAAAAAAATCTTGCTATTGCACAATATTTTGCAATTAGATATTTCTTGCTTACTATTCTGGACAAAGAAAGATAACTCTAATTAAAAAAAATTTGCTATTTCACAATATTGTGCAATTAGATATTTCTTGCCATTGAGCAATACTGTGCAATTGAAAAGACTTGCTATTGCACAATACTTAATATAATAATTTTGGATCCTGATTTGGACCAACTTGAAAACTGGGCCTATAATAAAAAATCTAAGTACATTTTTGGATTCAGCATATCAAAGAACCCCAAGATTTCAATTTTTGTTAAAATCAGACTAAGTTTAATTTTGGACCCTTTGGACTTTAGTGTAGACCAATTTGAAAACAGGACCAAAAATGAAGAATCTACATACACAGTTAGATTTGGTATATCAAAGAACCCCATTTATTCAATTTTTGATGAAATCAAACAAAGTTTAATTTTGGACCCCGATTTGGACCAACTTGAAAACTGGGCCAATAATCAAGAATCTAAGTACATTTTTAGATTCAGCATATCAAAGAACCTAACTGATTCATTTTTTGTCAAAATCAAACTAAGTTTAATTTTGGACCCTTTGGACCTTAATGTAGACCAATTTGAAAACGGGACCAAAAGTTAAGAATCTACATACACAGTCATGACAGTTAGATTCGGCATATCAAAGAACCCCAATTATTCAATTTTGATGAAATCAAACAAAGTTTAATTTTGGACCCTTTGGGCCCCTTATTCTGTTGGGACCAAAACTCCCAAAATCAATACCAACCTTCCTTTTATGGTCATAAACCTTGTGTTTAAATTTCATAGATTTCTATTTACTTATACTAACGTTATGGTGCGAAAACCAAGAAAAATGCTTATTTGGGTCCCTTTTTGGCCCCTAGTTCCTAAACTGTTGGGACCTAAACTCCCAAAATCAATACCAACCTTCCTTTTGTAGTCATTAACATTGTGTTTAAATTTCATTGATTTCTATTTACTTAAACTAAAGTTATTGTGCAAAAACCAAGAATAATGCTTATTTGGGCCCTTTTTTGGCCCCTAATTCCTAAACTGTTGAAACCAAAACTCCCAAAATCAATCCCAACCGTTCTTTTGTGGTCATAAACCTTGTGTCAAAATTTCATAGATTTCTATTAACTTAAACTAAAGTTATAGTGCGAAAACCAAGAAAATGCTTATTTGGGCCCTTTTTGGCCCCTAATTCCTAAAATGTTGGGACCAAAACTCCCAAAATCAATACCAACCTTCCTTTTGTGGTCATAAACCTTGTGTTAAAATTTCATAGATTTCCATTCACTTTTACTAAAGTTAGAGTGCGAAAACTAAAAGTATTTGGACGACGACGACGACGCCAACGTGATAGCAATATACGACGAAAAATTTTTCAAATTTTGCGGTCGTATAAAAAAGCTTCATCAGCAACATTTTATATTGGCAAATTTCCAATGAAGTTATTTACATAAAGTTATTGGCAAATAAAAATAGAAAATGACATCATAGTCATGTCTGGCAAATTTCCAACATATATTATCAACTACTATTCTATACAAAGAAAGATAACTCCAATTGAAAATTAATTGCTATTGCACAATATTGTGCAATTAGATATTTCTTGCTATTGTGCAATACTGTGCAATTGAAAATTTCTTGCTATTGCACAATACTTGATATGGAATCCTGATTTGGACCAACTTGAAAACTGGGCCCATAATAAAAATCAAAGTACATATTTAGATAAAGCATATCAAATAAGCCCAAGAATTTAATTTTTGTTAAAATCAAACTTAGTTTAATTTTGGACCCTTTGGACCTTAATGTAGACCAATTTGAAAACTGGACCAAAAATTAAGAATCTACATACACAGTTAGATTTGGCATATCAAAGAACCCATTTATTCAATTTTTGATGAAATCAAACAAAGTTTAATTTTGGACCCCCATTTGGACCAACTTGAAAACTAGGCCAATAATTAAAAATCTAAGTACATTTCTAAATTCAGCATATCAAAGAACCCCAAGGATTCAATTTTTGTTAAAATCAAACTAAGTTTAATTTTGGACCCTTTGGACCTTAATGTAGACCAATTTGAAAACAGAACCAAAAATTAAGAATCTACATACATAGTTAGATTCGGCATATCAAAGAACCCCAATTATTCAATTTTTGATGAAATCACACAAAGTTCAATTTTGGACCCTTTGGGCCCCTTATTCCTAAACTGTTAGGACCAAAACTCCCAAAATCAAACCCAACCTTCCTTTTATGGTCATAAACCTTGTGTTTAAATTTCATAGATTTCTATTTACTTATACTAAAGTTATGGTGCAAAAACAAAAAATAATGCTTATTTGGGCCCCTTTTTGGCCCCTAATTCATAAACTGTTGTGACCTCAACTCCAAAAATCAATCCCAACCTTCCTTTTGTGGTCATAAACCTTGTGTTAAAATTTCATTGATTTCTATTTACTTATACTAAAGTTATTGTGCGAAAACCAAGAATAATGCTTATTTGGGCCCTTTTTTGGCCCTTAATTCCTAAACTGTTGGAACCAAAACTCCCAAAATCAATCCCAACCTTCCTTTTGTGGTCATAAACCTTGTGTCAAAATTTCATAGATTTCTATTCACTTAAACTAAAGTTATAGTGCGAAAACCAAGAAAATGCTTAGTTGGGCCCTTTTTGGCCCCTAATTCCTAAAATGTTGGGACCAAAACTCCCAAAATCAATCCCAACCTTCCTTTTGTAGTCATAAACCTTGTGTTAAAATTTCATTGATTTCTATTCACTTTTACTAAAGTTAGAGTGCGAAAACTAAAAGTATTCGGACGACGACGATGACGCAGACGACGACGACGACACCAACGTGATAGCAATATACGACCAAAAAATTAAAATTTTTGCGGTCGTATAAAAATGAATATGAGCAAATAGCATTTTTTTAATTTGACTGGACAAACAATCAACACACTTGGATCAAAAACAAGGCAGATATTTTATACTGCTCCACAAAATTAATAAGACTGATTTTTTGTATGGCTGCATATTTTCTTTCAAAATGAACCCGTTATAAAGGGTATTTCAGACTTCATAAATCTTGTACTGTTTTGTTTTAGGCCTGTATTACATGCTGTAAGTATACATTTATCTTGTATTATATAAATTTGATTTCCTATATTTAACACTTATTTCCTCATTACATGCTTGAAGGAAATGAGTATTGATAACAAATCACATAGAGCATAACAACAAGATAGTAACATTTTATCATCAAAACATAGGCTTTCTATCCCTTTTTACTGTAGCTAATTCAAAAGTACAGTCTGATCATCTTACTTGTTAAACAGACTTGGCCAAAGTCCATATGTTCAGATACTGAATAAGCTTAATTACTGCATTTCATTTCTGGAAATCCAAAATCACCAAAAAGAGAAAGATACATTTGTACATTGTGTGGATGCATGTATGTAAAAAAAAATAATTCTTTAAATGATTAAGTACAACTGTCATTATTGTATTTTTCTAAGTTACAATTTTCTTTAAATTGAGGTAAATTATGTTAAACAATAAACATGTTAAATAATAATGCTTCTTTACATGTAGTTTATTTCATAAATAAAGGGAGATACATGTTAATGGTAAACATAAATTAAGCAGCAACACAACAACATAGGGTTTGTAAAACATTTGTAACAAGGGTGGTATAAACAATTGTTGTCTTCTTATTTTTTGTTGAGATTTAGGTGTTTTTAACCTAATGTATTAATATAGTTGGTCATCTCATGACTCTTTGATATAACTGCATCCTTATGCAAAGTTAAATGACTTCAGCTTAAAATGTACATGTATCTTATAATTTAGATGAGAACAAGACTTAAATCTTATGCTTCATTAATATTGTAAGCCACTGATATCAATGAATGACATTCAAGTCAAGAGTATATATGAAAACTGAACTTTACACAAAAAGGCACATATCTTAGTACAAATACATGCAGAGCTTTCTGTGCACACCCTAATGGAGTAGAAAATTGTCAAAAGACTTTGTCTAAGAAATTGGTGATCCATACATGTATATGTTCTATTTGACTTGGTCAAAAACAAAATGGATAAATTTAGAGAAACAAAAAGTTGACAAATTCCGGTCAGACTGGCTTAATGTATGTCAGTATGTCAGCTATATGTCAGTATGTAAACTGGTGCTAGGGGCCCTCAGCCCTCTTAAACTTGCAAAGAGGCAAGAGTTTTTTTATCAGTGTTGAAGCCTCACTGTGGATTTGAGATGAAGAATAAAAGAGTTGTTCTTTTGCCTTGCATATACTGATTTTGTGTCATGAATGGATACCCCACACATGCCATATCCTTTCTTATCTAGCGTATTTAATATCAAAAATGCATTGTATAATGCAAAAATAGAAACATAAAATGGCAATATTTAAACATGTGAACTTTGCAAACCATTCAGGTGCAGAACTGAAAAATTTCCATGAAAACAAGTTATGCCAATATCATACTAATACAACTGTATACAAATTTCATTATTCTACCACTAGTTATTCCACTTGACTGATCTAATCACTTACTAACTTAAATCACCCCTGCTTCCAGAAACACCATGATTTGTCTTGCTAACACGACTTATAACTAGTAGTGATGGGATATATCTTAACACTCAAATAACAGGGACTAAAATGATTGTTAAAAAGCTGTATTCAACATGACTACCCAGATCAAACCATTTTCTACAAAATGTAGAATCTACATACATGTAAGGTACAAGAATGCATACGAAAGCCACTTATTTGAAATATCAGCTAAATAATCTTTAAAAGATGTTATCTTTGACTGTAAAAAATCTAGTCAATAAAATTGAGAATTGAAATGGGGAATGTGCCAAAGAGACAACAACCCGACCAAAGAGCAGACAACAGCAGAAGGTCACCAACAGGTCTTCAATGCAACAAGAAATTCCCGCACCCGGAGGCGTCCTTCAGCTGGCCCCTAAACAAATATATACTAGTTCAGTGATAATGAACGCCATACTAAACTCCAAATTGTACACAAGAATGCATGTCAAATGCTCAATTTTGAAGTTCTCATAGCAGACATTAATACAAAATTTGCACTTTATCATTTGTTTATGGAATACCACAAATTCATTGACTCATTGCTTTCAATGTTAAATTCCGCTATTTCAAGCATGAATGGCTACATGTACTTTGTCTTAAGTTCAAATGCAGTTGCAATGATATTCATTTAAGGAATGACTGTAATATTTTTTCTGTCTATGAAGAAATAACATAAAAAATTTGGTGCACACTGAATAACGCGCGTAGCAGGTTATTTAACAGTGTGCACCACGTTTTTTATATTATTTCGAATAGACAGAAAAAATATTACAGTCATTTCTTATAATTTAATTCTAAATTCCATTTTAAACCGTAGAAAACCTTGAAAAAACGTTGATGACGTCACGGTCACATGACTAAATTAGGTCTATGGTCTGATAACAAAAAAACATCAGCCTATCAGAAGACGTGTTACATCCAAAATTAAATTATATATTTTTATTCAAAATAATGTGTACTATCTTGTATGTTTTTTTTCTAACTGGATCCAAATTAGTGGGCATGGTTCTATATATTATGAGGAACTTTGCAACACAGTAAAAACCTTCATACTGCAAGAAGAAATTAGATCTTAGATATCCAAAATAAGTTCTAAAATATTAAATAAGTAAGTTTCCCTAAACATGCTAAAATATTGACTGACTGCATCTTGGTAATGTCCAATTTCTCATATTTTTTTAAATTGTATAGAAAAAAAATTTGAACATTTTACAGCAGTTAACCAGATGCTTCGCAGGGCGCAGCTTTATACGACCGCAGAGGATGAACCCTGAACGGTTGGGGCAAATATGGACACAACATTCAAGCTGGATTCAGCTCTAAATTTGGATTGTGATTAAATAGTTGACACAGCATAGGTTTTGGACACAGAATGAATGTGGTCTAATGAACTTAAAATATTTTTTTTGCCTTTGAGCAATTCACTATGCTGTTGAATATTAATCCTCTCAAAAAAATGTTTGAAGAAATTTTTCTTTTTATTTATGAAATCTGAAATGAGAAAAATTTACCCCCCCCCCTCCATTTTTTTTTTACACCCCCCTTTCCCTTTTTCCAAAACTGATCTCAATTCAAATTTCTAATGGAGTTTGCAACAATAACTACTCATTTAAATACATCATAAAATATTAAAATGTAACAAAAGGTGCTTGTTATCACTGAATGGTAAAGATTGTTTTAATTTATCAGTTGGTAGTAAAAGTGAATATACATTGTATATTGTATAAAACAATGATTTAAGAAGTTGATTCAACTACTATTCTGGACAAAGAAAGATAACTCCAATCAATTGAAAATTTCTATATTTCTTGCTACATGTATTGCGCAATACTGTGCAATTGAAAATATTTGCTATTGCACAACACTGTGCAATTGAAGATTTCTTGCTATTGCGCAATACTGTGCAATTGAAAATTTCTTGCTATTGCACAATACTGTGCAATTAAAGATTTCTTGCTATTGCTGAATACTGTGCAATTGAAAATTTCTTGCTATTGAACAATACTTAATGTAATAATTTTGGATCCTGATTTGAACCAACTTGAAAACTGGGCCCATAATCAAAAATCTAAGTACATGTTTAGATTCAGCATATCAAAAAAGCCCAAGAATTCAATTTTTGTTAAAATAAAACTTAGTTTAATTTTGGACCCTTTGGACTCTAATGAAGACCAATTTGAAAACAGGACTAAACATTAAGAATCTACATACACAGTTAGATTTGGCATATCAAAGAACCCCAATTATTCAATTTTTGATGAAATCAAACAAAGTTTAATATTTGGACCCTGATTTGGACCAACTTGAAAACTGGGCCAATAATCAAAAATCTAAGTACATTTTTAGATTCACCATATCAAAGAACCCCAAGAATTCAATTTTTGTTAAAATCAAACTAAGTTTAATTTTAGACCCTTTGGACCTTAATGTAGACCAATTTGAAAACGGGACCAAAAATTAAGAATCTACATACAGTTAGATTCGGCATATCAAAGAACCCCAATTGTTCAATTTTTGATGAAATCAAACAAAGTTCAATTTTGGACCCTTTGGGTCCCTTATTCCTAAACTGTTGGGACCAAAACTCCCAAAATCAAACCCAACCTTCCTTAAGTGGTCATAAACCTTGTGTTTAAATTTCATAGATTTCTATTTACTTATACTAAAGTTATGGTGCGAAAACCAAGAATAATGCTTACTTGGGCCTCTTTTTGGCCCTTAATTCCTAAACTGTTCAGACCTCAACTCCCAAAATCAATTCCAACCTTCCTTTTGTGGTCATAAACCTTGTGCTTAAGTTTCATTGATTTCTATTTACTTATACTAGTTATAGTGGGAAAACCAAGAACATGCTTATTTTGGCCCTTTTTGGCCCCTAATTCCTAAAATGTTGGGACCAAAACTCCCAAAATCAATCCCAACCTTCCTTTTGTGGTCATAAACCTTGTGTTAAAATTTCATAGATTTCTCATAACTTTACTAAAGTTAGAGTGCGAAAACTAAAAGTATTCGGACGACGACGACGCAGCCAACATCAAACCAATATACAACCAAACAAGAATGTGTCCCCAGTACACGAATGCCCCACTCGCACTATCATTTTCTATGATCAGTGGACCGTGAAATTGGGGTAAACCCTCTAATTTGGCATTAAAATTAAAAAGATCATATCATAGGGAACATGTATACTAAGTTTAAAGTCGATTGGACTTCAACTTCATCAAAAACTACCTTGACCAAAAACTTTAACCTGAAGCGAGACAGACGGACGGACAGACGGACGGACGCACAGACCAGAAAACATAATGCCCCTCTACTATCGTAGGTGGGGCATAAAAATTTTTATTTTTGCGATCGTATCAAAATAATTGGTGCAGGTATTTTACAAGCTTCTTTGAAATATTTTTCAACCATGTCAAAACTTCAGATCATGAGAGATTGAATTAGTTCAAAGGAAATGATATATGAAACCAACCTAAATTCAGCTGTGGCTTGAAATGATTCTTGTTCTGTTATTGAGAATACACATAAAAATCCTTCACCACTACGAAAATAATTGTCTCTGATTGCAGCATAATCCTCCTGTCCTGCAGTATCTAAAATGTCTATCTGAACTTCCTCACCATCTAAAACAACTTTCTTCCTGTAAGAATCAGCTTTTGTTGGTTCATAATCCTCTACAAACTAAATGGAAAAAAATGACCAATTGAAAATTCATCATGAGTACAAAATCCAAAATAGTTTTTATTGTGTTGACAACTATATTTTATGATACTTATCTTTTAGGAAAATTAAGACTTAGGTCAATGGCTTCCTTAACAGTAGTCTTATTGTTCTTTAAGCATGTTAAGGAGATCTAGAGACCTCAGTGGCTGATTGGTCTAAGTAGTCAAACTACTGTATCACAGTTCAGTTTTCTCCCCAGGGACTTTTAGCATCATGGTTATGTGATGCTATCTAAAGTGGTTCTCTTATAGGTTGCAATTGTGTTATGGATGTAATGCTATAATTTTTAAATACGTGATGGTATTTACACCTGTTACCCAGGATGCTAAATGAAATATCTGGGGAGAACACTGTCACTAGCCTCCAACACTGAGCTTGTATGTTCCACTCCTGCACATGGCAGATGCTTTTGACTTCAATCTTAATTGATAAGGAATGTTGTTTTCTACCAAAAGACGTTGGTTCTCTCTGAGCACTCCAGCTTCCTCCACAATAAATAACTGACCACCACAAAATAGTACAAGTGTTAAAAGTGGCATTAAACACCAATCATTCAATTAATCAATCAAGGCATTAGTTGAATTATGCCAGTACAGTATTACTGAAAAAAAACTAACCAAAAACATGTAGCTAGATCCTAGAAGATTGACAAACATTTAATGATTTCTTTCAAAAGTATTGAGTATACTTCAGTCGAATTGTAAATGTCATGACTGTAAAATTGCTTATTGTTATCATTCCATATTTTTATATGTAAAATATTATTTTCAATACAACAATATTCCAATAAAACATTTTGTATACATGTACATTTGTACATGAACAGGTACATACTATTTAAAAACTTTAGTAATGAACAATCTCTGGAATTATCAAATTCAATCCCAACATGTTGACCAGACAACAGTATTGACTTACCTCATCATACATAAACTGTAATGTTAATGCTGATTTTCCTACACCTCCACTGCCAACCATTATCACCTTGTGTATAACTGCTGGCTGCTGAGCCTTTGCCTTTGACATGATGTCTTTTTTCTGATTTCCCAAGAATATACAGCTACACATGGTAAATAAAGTGTAAACAATTATAATCTATTTAGGTCCTATAAATAGGTATGTAAAGGATTCAAAAATTACTTGATTACTCATATAATGACATATCTTCTATTTTTAGACATCAAAATCAATACAAGTATCAATTTAAACAAACCTTGAATAAATGAACTTAGAAATGTGATTTTTAAGTTAATATTCATCAATTGAAATGTAATATGTTCATGATTCTCAAGAACCTTGTTGAAAAACAGAGATTAATAACAGGCATATTCTAAAAACATTTAATTCATTATTCTCGTTCTGATATCTTCGATTGTGAACTGTTGGTTTTACAATTTTTCATTATTTAACATATTAATTTAATCAGTTCCACTGTTACATTGGTATTTGTCATAGTGGCAAGCCATGATAATGTTATTGGGCAGATATTGAATATTTTTAGGAATAAATAGGATGTTTCAATTTAATGAAATACAAATTTCATTTGGTAAAGTGCAAAAGGTTAATCAAGCAGAATTTGTCATCCAATTAATATATTTATAGTCGAATACCATACCATAGCTTAAACAAAATTGCAATGCCGTAGGGAAATATCTCCAATAGCTGTTAAGTAACAAAGAATACACCTTATTGCTATTTGGAGACTTGAGAATTTGTTCTGCCTGAACTATTGGCGTCATACAAAAAAAATCACTTTTCAATTGTGGAGTCAGATATTTGTACATGACGTAAAAATTTTATGGGAACCTTTGTGATGTCCAGTAATGGCGTACAAATAGTGATACGGTTTATACTGAATAGTCGTTCAACACAATCAGATTAAAAGACAGATCATACTATACTCTCTTACTATAAAACTTCTGTCCAAGCTTCGTAGAAATACAGGATAGTTTAAGGAAAGTTATCAAAATTTCAAAAACTTTAACCACCGACAAATGACCGAGTGAATATTTGAGGACGCCTCCGCCACTGACGGAATGTAGAATTGCTATGTCTCGCTTTTTTGACTAAAGTCAAAGGCTCGGCAATAAGCATTTTACAGGGAAATTCACTCTTCTGGAACCAAAATTCATTACAAGGAAACATGAACAAACGATGCTAAAATGTGTTATAAGCTAATTTTTTTTATACAAATAAGACATATAAGTAAAATGATCAATTAAAATACCATATTGTTATTATTTTAAGCATGTCACTTATTCAATTTGCTACGTTCTTTTAAATAACGGCAATTTAATGGTGCCTTTATTTATGGAAACGGCAAATATTTGCCCTCCCCTAGAGTGCTTCTATCCAAAAAAATTGCCATTTTTGTCCTATTAGAATCGAAATAATTCATGGTGGCTTTTTACTGATTTTACCATGGGCTGGCCCTTTTTGCTAATTATTTAACACTAGCGACAGCGAGGGGTAAAATAAAGACATAAAGGACCAACCTGTGGTAAGATCAATATAAA
Source organism: Mytilus galloprovincialis (assembly GCF_965363235.1). NCBI lineage: Eukaryota > Metazoa > Mollusca > Bivalvia > Mytilida > Mytilidae > Mytilus > Mytilus galloprovincialis. The sequence goes on from NC_134839.1 coordinate 89,771,386, forward strand.
TTCAAGCCCCCAGTCATTATTTTTTTCACAGAGTTAATTTTGATTACAACATCTTTAAAATTCATTCAATGATATTTTCCACTTGTATCACATGCTTTGAGAGATTTCAACAAGACTGAAATGTTGAAGAATACATCCTTAAATGTCAGCCTTCAAATTTTTTATAGTGTACATTTAATCTGACAAAACCTGAGTATTCCAAAAGGCCTCTAAAACAGAAAGTAACTACATATGGTTGGAGTGTTTTCAGATCCTTGGATAATGGATCTGTATTCTAATCCGATTGAAAAGAATATAGATTATATTATAAAGTATATTTTCATCATATTTGGTATTTCCCAAACTGTATAACAATATATATAGTCCAAAATAAGTAGAATGTATCCATTACAGAACAATTTCTGTGTTTATTTTTATATAGTGTTTCCTGCAGATTGTTTAGGTGTTTTCTTGATGCACTGCGCTTTTAGGGAAAAAAATTGGCACCCTGTCCCTTTTTCATCGTATTTTAGAACGGCCTGTCGTAATTTTAATTTTGGTGCTGCAAGACCATTTCGAGTTATTACCCTTTAAGGCCAACATTTTACTGAACATTGCTGAATTTCAATCATTATTATGTTTGAACAGTTTGGAGCAACAGAGTACAATATGATTCACGATTAAATTTGAATCTAATAGTGACAACATCTATTCGTACCTCTACGATCTTAAAATATTAGACCATTTTAAAGGGATCCAGGCAATCATTTGAGTTATAATTTTGAGATGAAAAAAAAATGTATTCTTATGATAATTACATGAATAATCCGATGTTTGTATATATATTTTTTTTTTATACTATTCGGTCTGTGAGGACGTCAGAACACTAAGGCCTAAAATAAAATATTGTTGGTTTCCCCAATCCCGACCGACCCTGCAAAATTGGTGCTACTCATAAAATTTTATTGTCAAAACTAAGTGAAATATTATTTTATTCATTGTGGATTTTCAGGAATGCCGGATTGTCCGATAATGTCAAGCTTTTAGGAAAAATAAAATTATTTCCCTACCTACCTACCCACACCTGGCTTGGCAGGGTCGGGATTGGGGAAACAAACAATATTTTAATTTAGGCCTAATAAATATTCTACATTAAACATGTTAAATGTGTCAATTAATATTCATTGGAAGTTATAAACGTCAGCAAAATTTTTTTTCTATCTTTTTAACTAGTCCAAATAATTATGACTTCTTGACAGGAAATTATACTTTTTTTCTTTGATGCCTTACATCGACACTATAGTCACAGTCACGTAAAATTGGCACCATGAATTTTGTCGAAATGTTTTTAAATATCAGTTGCATCCACTGGAGGTGATGTTTTTCTATTAGCAGTAGAAAAATCCTTTCCAAATATCAACTACTGTCCTACCATTCATTGTGATTGCACTGTATAATCCTGACCTTCACATTTTTCAAGATTATTTACATTGTAAAACTGCCGTCTTAGTTTCTTTGAACTTTGAAGATCCCTTATTTACATAACATTCATTACTCTCCGCCTCCGGTAATATCCTTGTCATTGATGTGATACAATTTCCCGTGCTTTTTGCATCGAAACAATAAAGATAATGAAATGCCTTGAGAGACCTGAGAAAATAGACAGCAAGTGGAACTCCACAGCAACACTTCCAGTAATAGCAATTTTGGATTCCACCATACAAAATAGTCTTGGATTATGTGAAGGTCATGATTTTACAGTGCAAACACAATAGAAGGTAGGACAGTAGTTTATTTTTTGAATGTCAGAATGCGGTTGGTACTTTAAAATTTTTCAACCAAAAACATGGTACAATGTACCAATTTTGCATGACAGCGACTTTATGTCATGATTATTTGACTACTTTTTAACATATTAAAGCTTTTTTCCATGTTTCTATCTTTATTAATTTGAAATACTTGTAATAGCAAGTTCATTTGATGCCAAGTTTTTTTTCTTGTTGATAAAGTAGCCTTGTTGTTGCTTGGTTAGCCTTCTTGACTAGACTCTAAAGGGAGACCCCATAATTATTGGCATAAATTGGTAGTTTTATCAGGAAGTTCCACAACCTGTATAAGCTGTTATGCTATATAAAGTTGTCAATGGGATAGTTTTACGACATCCACATCAAATACATTTGAACTGTACACTGAGTTTGATGTTTCAGTAATTTAAGTAAAACTATAAGAGATTAAATGAAAAGGGTGTGTCAAAAAAATATGACTTAAAAATCATACACGAGAATATGATGAGTCTCGATTCACAATCGCATGTGGTTCTAAAACTTGGAGTTAATTTGGGTGATAATAACTCCAAATGCAATGTAAATGACAGCATGCAATGACTCTTGCAGGGACTCTACCATAGACTTGAAAAATAATTAACAAATTATTTTGGTCACAAACTGAAACCCAATAAAATGTCATTTTTGACAGGTACTTTATATCTGCTTTAGTCAAATTCTTCTTGTAAATCGTATAAACACTTACCTTTATTTAATAGTTGCACAATTAACCTGTACAATAGACACTAGTATCAAATTCAAGCCATAAACACAAGTTTGTAAACATTTAAATTTCTCCAGCAAAGTGGAAATGGTTCAGTTTTGTTGCATTGTGGGTACCCATTTCGGTACATGCATTTTACGGAACACTGAAGAAAATAAACGACACGAATTAAATCAAAGAGAAGTAACTCGTGTTGAAATCATGTTCACAAAACAAGAATTAGTCTTTCTTCTTCTTCTTCTTTATATACAGAAAAACCTCAACTGGTTGATGATTACTTTCCGACGCATGCCTGGTTTTACAATATTGTTAATGTTTAAAAATAAATTTTTGATTTTATAATATTTTTTCTATTTTTATATATACAAACTAGAACACACCCGTGTTATCGCGGGTCCTTGACTGAATTAAAGTACATAACTATATATATATAAACAATACTACATAGCATATCATTGGGCACATTTCGAACAATGAAATGTGCAGTTATAAATATCAATATATATAGGTTAATTTGTAAGAATAGACTACTGACATAAGTATATTGTATGTTATAGCTTCAAATTGTTCATATTACTCATTTATAAGGACATTTTTCCTTAAATTCAAATGATTGATTAATAAAAGATGATATTAATCTAAGTGTTTTTCTACACTTGTTATTAAGTAGTAGTTTGATATATTCATCCTCAGTTTTGGATTGTTTGTCATAATTTTTAAAATAGGACAATTTTGATATAAGAACATTTCTCAGTTATAAATTCATATTTTGTGCAGTGCAAGATAAAATGTTTTTCGTCTTCTATATTTTTATTATGACATAATTTGCACAACCTTTTTTCTCTGTTAACTTGCATGTATCTACCTCTTTCAATTTCAAGATTGTGTGCACTTAGCCTTAGTTTTGCCAAAGGTGCCCTATCTTTCAACATATTCAATTGGTCAACATAGTGTGCACGTTTATTTGAAAAACAAAAATGTCGAAAAATGATAGTTTTGATGATTCTGTAATATCTGAATTCTGTTCTTGTAAAATTTGTAATATATAAAGTTTAATTCTTTGATTTATCGTGTTTTACCCCATGACTGCTGACAAATTGGACCTCGTTATTTTAGTATTATAGATGTATAGGTAAGTAATATTTTTCAATTTCTATTTTTAATTTTTGGTATAAGATAAAAACAAGATATATATTAAAGATGTAGGTGTTTGTAAGTGTCAAAGAGCATCTCTCTAGTGAGTTTCATCTTGGAACACTCAGTAGTGGTGCTGCGGGCTATTGGTTCAGGTAATTTGTTCAAGTCTTTTATAGTTTGGCAGAAAAATGAAAATTTGTAACGTACTGTCTTTGCTGCATCGAATTTGTCGCTATGTTTGTTCGTGGATAGACCTGGTGTTTGATTTGCTTTTGATTAGTATGTCAGTATGTGGTATTGCAATTTTGATGTTTGTTATTCTATGGAACATATTTAATCTGCTTTTGAATTTCCTTTCTTGTAATGTTGGCCAATGAAGTGTGTTTATCATGTTTGTTACACTTTCAGTATATTTGTAGTTGGAGCATACATATCTCGCTGCACGTCTGTGGACTTTATCTATGACGTTAATGTTACTGTTGTATAAGGGTCCCAGACAAGGAAGCAGTATTCAAGTTTTGGTCTAATAAGGGCTTGGTATTCTCGGTCTTTGATAGTTACTGTCTCACTGAGTTTATTTTTAAATTTCTTCTGATGAATCCAAGGGTCTTATTTGCTTTTGATGTCATGTTCTGAATGTGTTTGTTCCATTTTAAATTTGATAATATAGTTATACCTAAATATTTTGCATTTTCAGCTGACTCAAGAATGTGACCGTGCATGTTATAATAAAAATGGATAGGTGTTTTCTTTGCGGTCACTCGAAGTATGTTGCATTTGTCAGAGTGGAACAGCATTAGCCAGTCTTGTTCCCATTTGATTGCCCCTTCTATGTCTTCCTGGAGTTAAAAGCAATCTTATGTTGATTTTATCTGTCGGTAAATGATGCTATCGTCAGCAAAGAACCTGATTTGACTGTGATGTAAAATTTAGTCAGGTAAGTCATTAATGTATATTAAAAATAGTATTGGACCTAATACAGTACCCTGCGGAACACCTGATGTAACTGGTATGTTGTCAGAGGAATGGTTTTCTAGCATAACTGTTTATGGACGATTTGACTGAGGAAAGATTTTATCTAGTTTGTAGCTTGATCTGATACACCGAAAAATTTAAAATAAGTTTATATAGTTAACGGTTGTGGGGAACCTTGTCAAAGGCTTTTGCGAAATCCATGATGATTAGATCGGTTTGTATGTTTTTGTCGTTATTTGAACACAGCTGGTGAATTAGTGATATTATTTGGGATTCGCATGATCTATTTTGCCCTGAAGCTGTGCTGCAAGTCATAAAGTATGTTGTTGGATCCAAGGTGTTTCTTGATGATGCTTGCAATTATGTTCTCTAATAATTTGCAGGAAATACATGTTAATGCAATTGGACGTTAGTTACCAGGATGCTGTTTTTCTCCTTTTTTGAAAACAGGTGTTACATTTGCGTGGTTCCAATCGTGAGGGTCTATTCCTGTTTGCATTGATTTTGTAAAAATTAGAGTGAATATGTCTGTGCATGTGTTGATGTTTTCCTTTTCAGTAATGTTATTTGGTCCTGTTGCCGTTTTTGGATTTATTTTTTTAATTAATTTATAGATGCCTTCTTTGTTGATGTCTATTTTGTCCATTATTGGATGTGTTGATGGATCTTTGTCAGGGATAACTGTATTAATATCAGATGTAAAAGTTGATTTAAATTGTTCGTTTAATATATTAGCTTTTTTCAAGGGATCTGTATAAAGAAAACCTTCACTCCTAAGGGGTGCAAAAAGCTTGTCTGACTTGAGCATTTATCTAAAGTGACGTTGAAAACAGGCCTTGTACTATTATACTAACTAGAACACACCCGCGAAATCGCGGGCATTCAGATCGCAGTTTAAAGTATGTAAAGTGTTGTTTGAAGAATTTTGTAAAATATTGAATGACTGGAGAATTTCAGCAAACGTATCATGAGTCATAGGTTATTGGGGATAGGAAAATGTTTTTTTTATCCCTCCTCCTATATTTCCTAAATTCCTAATTTTTGGTTTTCTATCAATTTTAATATGAACATACCTTTAGTATGTTGTGAACATTTAAGTAAGGAGCCTGTAATTCAGTGGTTGTCTTTTGTTGATGTGTTACATATTTGTTTTTCGCTCATTTTTTGTACACAAATAAGGCCGCTAGTTTTCTCGTTTGAATTGTTTTACATCGTCATTTCGGGGCCTTTTAAAACTGAGTATGCGGTATGGGCTTTGCTCGTTGTTGAAGGCCGTATGGTGACCTATAGTTGTTAATTTCTGTGTCATTTTGGTCTCTTGTGGAGAGTTGTCTCGACATGGCGATCATACCACATCTTCTTTTTTTTTGTAATCAATGAATTTTGTAAAAGATTTAATGACAGAGAATTTCAGAAAAGGTATCAAAAGTTAACATGAATAATTTTAGCGCTTATCTGTATATTATGAACATTCATTACTATATATAAATAAAGTGTATTTACTTTGAATTCTAAGTTTACTAATCGATTCATGGTGGTCATTGATATAGTATACAGACCCTCTATTTAATAAACTCTGTAACCGCCGTGGATAGGTATGGGCTTTGCTCGTTGTTGAAGGCCCTATGATGACCTATAGTTGTTAATTTCTGTGTCATTTTGGTCTCTTGTGGAGAGTTGTCTCAACATGGCAATCATACCACATCTTCTTTTTTTTTTTGTAATCAATGAATTTTGTAAAAGATTTAATGACGGAGAATTTCAGAAAAGGTATCAAAAGTTCACATGAATAATTTTAGCGCTTATCTGTATATTATGAACATTCATTACTATATAAATAAAGTGTATTTACTTTCAATTCTAAGTTTACTAATGGTCATTGATATAGTATACAGACCCTCTATTTGATAAACTCTGTGACCGCCGTGGATAGTAAACTTGAAAATGATAGCAGATAGAATTAAAATACACTTTATAAAGTTAAATTTGTAGTATATGTATGTTCAAAGTATACAGAAAAACGCAAACCGGAAGTCTAATCTGACTTAAAATTTAGTCCAATGACGGGACAATATCCGGATGCCTTTTTTCTCGTTTTTCTCCCAAAATAACTCAATCTGAATAATCATATGAATGGATGACAAATGCGACTATGCACTGTACCTATAGGACACAGAGGCGTGTTGATTAATTTATTGTGGAAAGAAGAGAAGCGACACCCAAAATGAGGTCTTCTCGTTTAATAGTATAGATAGTATAGTTAGTATTCTAGTACAAGATCAGCAGATTTCCCCTATTCAGAGCTCACATTAAATGTATTAATGCACTTGTATGTAGCCTTTGATCCACCATTCATTCTATATTTTTTATAAGTATGCACAGCTTATGTTTAATCTATGTAGAAAATGCCTAAACCAAGTCAGGAATGTAACAGTTGTTGCCCATTGATGTGTTTGGGCTTTTGATTTTGCCATTTGATAAAAGACTTTCCATTTTTAACTTTAAATTTTCCTCGGAGTTCAGTATTTTTGTGAATTTACTGGATTGTTGTAACGAGTATTACAGTATTATGCATTGTAACATAAAATTTATATCAACTGCTTTATGATGTTATGAAACTGCTTTTCTTATACCTACATAAAGACACTAGAAAATAGTCAGCTTCAGAATTGAATAAGAATTGTCATTCAATGTTTTTAATATTTTTTTCTCCACAGTAGCAGACAAAATTGGAGCAGATGTGGTATATGACCCCTCGAATCATCCAAGTATAAAAGAAATTTTAATTAACAGAAAGAATGATTCTGATTTTGAATTCAAATAGTATCTAAAGATACTGTCGATTTTTTTTTAGATAAAATAAACATAAAGAAGGCTACAGGAGCTGATGGTATTCCAGCAAAAATAGTAAAAAATTGTAAATCTTATATTGCACTACAGCTGACAACTCTTGTAAATTTGTCAATTGAAAATAACTGTTTCCCTAATAAACTTAAAGAAGCCCAAGCGACCCCCCTTCATAAAAAGAGTGACCCATTATTAAAAACAAATTATAGACCAGTTAGTGTCTTACCCATATTTTCTAAAATCTTTGAAAAAATATAGGAAATTCAATTAACTGATTATTTTGATAAAATATTTAATCCATTTTTGTGTGCATTTAGACGTGGACATGGATATCAGACCACACTTCTCGGAGTGTTAGAAGTGGGGGGCAAGGGGTTTAACTGTTATGCTGTTATGGGGCAATTTAACTTTTTGTTATCTGTTATTTTTAAAATATATTTGCTGTTAGCTGTTATTGTCTTATTCTTTGTTAGCTGTTATTGGGCTTTTGTTTTTTTTTTGTTATCTGTTATTGTGATAATGTATTTGCTGTTAACTGTTATTGAAAATTGGAATGTTAGCATTTTTTTTGACAGTCAATATTCGGTATGAATTGAAGATCATTGGGCATTGGGGTCTATCACTACTAATATATGTGTTCCGTATTCAGAGAAGGATTCCATTAACATATACCCATCTCAGAAGTGAGGTCCAGGACAATTCAAGTATATCTTATGATTATCCTTTGTAATAAATTCCATTTTTTTTATGAATGTGTATTTAGAATTATCTTAATTTTTTGTATGAGAATACCGTTCCTTGTTTCCCGTACGAACATATTAAATTAAAACAATTCTTAATATGACAAATAGGAAAACATATGGCCAGGAATATCTGACAAGGATCTCAATTAAGGACTAGGTCCTGTCAACCACTTAACCTTTTATATAACATGGTACATAGACTCAGCTCTGTGATTCTTTTCAAAGCAGAACCAAATGCATTGTACAATGAAAGTTCCAACCATGTACTTGGGTCCGAAGCTGCACATAACTCATTACAAACAAAGATTAATTTCGTTTCAAGCCATTGTTTCCCTACTAAACTATGTATTCTACTTACTAGTACACTTGGTACAATCAAAAACCTTAGCTGATAAAAAATTGTTCAAATAAGGCCTATGAAAATAGTGGAATAAATTGCTTTTGGAGTGTCAAAATTCGTTCGAAGTACTTGATAAATTGCATGCTTATAATTGGTGCTTTTGATTTTTCTACCTTATATACCACTTTGCCTCATAGTCTTATTAAGAAAAATTCACACACCTCATTAAATGATCATTTAGAAAAAGTCAGAATATTCAAACTCTTTTGAGTCATTTTTTTTATTAGCAACAAAGGGAGCTTCAGTCAATATATATAAACAATACACCAACGTTTCATGAGAACTGCTGAAAGCATTTTTGAGTTATTTTTGAAAACTAGAAAATACCACCTTTTTCTAATGAATAAGATCCCTGAACTCAATAACATAAAATCGAAAATTTATAAAAATCGAAAGGGAGTTTACAACAATAGATATAAACATTTCAGCAAAGTTTCATGAGAACTGCTTAATGTCTAAAACTGGAAAATCCCCCCTTTTTAATTAATACAACCCGTTAACTCGGAAACGTAAGATCTAAAATTTATAAAAATTAAAAGTGACCTCATGTTAATAGATATAAACAATTCACCAAAATTCCTTGCTTTGCGAAAGCATTTTTGAGATATTATCAGAAAACTGAAAAAAAACCACCAATTTTATTCAATAAAAACCCATTACCCAGAATCTTAAAATCTAAAATTTATAAAAAAAAAAAAAAAAAAAAAAAAAGGGAGCTCACGTCAATAAATATAAACAATTTCCCAAAGTTTAATGCAAATTGGTTAAAGAGTTTTTGAGTTAATGTCCGACATGTTGACAACAGACGGACAGCAGTATACCATAATACGTTCCGTAAACGAGCGTATAAAAAATATTATAATATATTGAGTAATAATTTAAACACATTCTAGATACATAAATTAATACTAAAAACAAAGTCATAGAAAATGGAATGCATTACAAAGGATTATATCCGTAATAAGAATTACTGATTTGTCAAAGATCGAATTATTTTAATATTTCATTTACTGTTATCTGTTTTTGTCCATTTTAATTCCTTGTTATCTGTTATGAGCCAAATCAATTTGCTGTTTTGCTGTTATTGGGACCCCCCTTGCCCTCCCCCCTTAGAAGACTGGCGTGAAGCTCTTGATAAAAACCAGTAAATTGCAGCGGTATTAATGGATCTTTCTAAGGCTTTTGACTGACTGCCTCACAATATTATGCTAGATAAATTATCAGCATATGGTTTAACCCCAATACTGTTGCTCTTTTAAAGTCCTATTTATCTAATCGAAAACAGTAAATTAAAGTCAACAATGTTCTTAGTGGTTGGGCTGACATCCATAAAGGCGTACCACAGGGTTCGATACTAGGGCCATTGTTGTTTAACATATTCATAAATGATATTTTCTCTTTTCCATACCGCCACATGCAATGAACTTTGTATATAGTGTGCAGAAAGTTCTGTTCTTTTCGACTTCCTTATTTCCCTCACTGTAAATATCCAATTTAGATGTATGAGCAAGGTTAAATGGTAGTTTATATAACTATGCAGATGACAATACTTTGTCTTTCTGTACTCCAGATTTCGATTTACTAATTTCAACTTTGGAATCTGATTCAAAAATACTTATTGAGTGGTTCAAGGTGAATAACATGCAAGCAAATCCTGACAAATTTCAAGTTTTGGCTGTTGGCAAAAAGACCTTTGAAAAGAACCCATCTATACATATTCAAAATTCGAACCTTGCATGTGAAAAACAGCAAAATTATTCACATAGAAATAGACTACCAGCTAAATTTTGATGTTCATATTAGCTCAATCTGCAGGAAGGCATCACAGCAATTAAATGTTTTAAAACGTTTAGGCTCAGTTTTGGATAGACTTAGTAAACTTACTATATTTCATACTTTTATTCTTAGTAATTTTAATTTTTGCCCTTTGGCATGGCATTTTTACACTGAGAAAAATTCTAAAAAACTAGAAAAGGTGCAGGAAAGAGTACTCCGTTTTGTATATGAGGATTTTACCAGCTCCTACGAGGACCTCTTACTTAAAGCTAAGGTGCCCTCCTTGCAGATCAGACGGATAAGAACAATGGCTCTAGAAACTTTTAAAATTAGTAACAACATAGCTCCTGTGTGCTTACACAATTTGGTGAATGTCAAAAAATTTAAATATTCTTTCAGGTATGTAAATATTCTTGAAATTCCACAGGTAAAGTCAATCCGTTACAGTAAAAAAAAAATCGTTCAAATTTGCTGCTGCTACTTTTTGGAACAGTCTTCCAAACCATTTCAGGACTGAAAACAGTTTTTCACATTTTAAAAGTCTTGTTCAGTCCTGGAACGGTTTGGAATGTCGCTGTTCTGCTTGCAGATAATTCTTGAGCTGATTATTATTTATGCTGCTTTTGGTTGCTCTGGTGTAGCATGTTTTTACTTTATTCGAAAATTTGTTGCTTATTTTTATTGCATGCTATGTATGTGAGATTTCAACTTATTATTACAGGTTGTTTTATATGTCTAAATGCACTGTTTTATGTTATTTATATGTTTTATATTCGGTTAAAGGCTCCTTAGAGCTTGTGTTGCTTATTTGTACTTATGCCGAATCAAAATAAAGTTTTCTTATCTTATCTTATCATATAATTGTGTTTTTTTTTTCTAGTATGCCACACAGATTAACTGTGTAGACTTGAGATTATATATTTAATTTAACATGTTATAAGGAGTTGTGGTATCACTATGATTGCCAATGAAACAACTGCATATATTCAACTGGTGTGGATTACGCAACTATAGATTTCCATACGGCTTTTAACAATGATAAGCAAAACCGTATACAATATATATATGGTCATGCCGTAACATGACATATTGAAAGAAAAAAACCAACGACGATGTTTCTACAATTAATAAAATTGAGAATGGAAATGGGGAATGTGTCACAGAGACAACCACCCGACCAAAGAGCAGAAACAGCCGAAGGCCATCAACGGATCTTCAAGAGAAAATCTCGCACCCAGAGGCGGGCTACTAGACAGATGGCTCCTAAACAAAACTATGTACTAGTTCAGTGAAAACTGAACGTCAAACTAAACCCCCAAAACTTATAAATGAACTAAAATTAACAATCATTCAAGACTAACAAAGGCCAGAGTATGACAAGCCGTTTTGCTATTTATTCTTACTTCAAAATATCTCTTAAACTTTATAAGATATTTTATATAGTTTATAAGATATCTTATATAGTTTATAAGATATCTTATATAGTTAATAAGATATCTTATATAGTTAATAAGATATCTTATATAGTTTATGAGATATCTTATATAGTTTATGAGATATTTTATATAGTTTATGAGATATCTTATATAGTTTATGAGATATCTTATATAGTTTATAAGATATCTCATATAATTTTATTTATAAGATATCTTATAAAAATGAAATTATATAAGATATCTTATAAAAATGAAATTATATAAGATATCTTATAAAAATGAAATTAATATATTATATATCTTATAAACTATGTAATATTTTTTAAGATATCTTCTAAATTATATAAGATATCTTTAAAACTACTTGTATTTTTGTCCATTTGATGAGTTAAGCCTTTTTCAACTGATTTTTATATGGTTCGTTCTGATGTTGTACTGACATACAACTGTCCAAGGTTAGGGGAGGGTTGGGATCCCGCTAACATGTTTAACCTCGCCATATCCTGTATGTATGTGCCTGTCCCAAGCCAGGAGCCAGTAATTCAGTGGTTGTCGTTTGTTTATGTGTTACATATTTGTTTTTCGTTCATTTTTTTACATAAATTAGGCCGGTAGTTTTCTAGTTTGAATTGTTTTACATTGTTATTTCGGGGCCTTTTATAACTGATTATGTGGTATGGGCTTTGCTCATTGTTGAAGGCCGTACGATGACCTAAAGTTGTAAATATCTGTGTCATTTTGGTCTCTTGTGGAGAGTTGTCTTGTTGGCAATCATACCACATATTCTTATTATATATAAGATATCTCCTATAATATATAAGATATCTTATATATTATAGGAGATGTCTTGATAATCAAATAAATAGTTAAAAGCTTGCCATAGCAGAGGCTCCTGACTTGAAACAGCTAGACTCAAAAATGAAGCTGGGTTAAACAAGTTTATATTGAGATTTCAACCCCTTCCCCATACCTCTAGTCAATGTAGAAAATACACACAACACTGTGCATAGTAAAACTAAGTTAAAAGAAGTCCGTCAGAAAAGGAAACAAAAGAAAGTAAGGGAAATGACTATGGTGCATAGATAAGCAGGTACTGTCATGCAATACAGATCCAGACTTCGATTAAACTGATTGATTGTATTGTCATATGGAAAGTCAAGCACAATTTCCCCTGTTAGGGGTTTAGTATAATACTAATGAGACCACTCCCCATCCAAGTCATAATATGTAAAAGAAACCACTATAGGTCAAAGTGTGGTATTCAACACCGAGCCTTGGCTCTAACACCAAACAGCAAGCTACAAAGAGCCCAAAAATTGACTAGTGTAAAACAACGGTCTAATCTATATACAAAATGAGAAAACGAGAAATACTTATGAACCAAATCAAAAAACGATAGCTACTGAACATCAGATTCTTGACTTATGACAGGTGCAACCAAATGAAGCGGGTTTAAAAGTTGAGCTGCATATCTTATTATCAACTGAATATAGTACTACATAAACTTGTAGATAATATCCCATGGTTTTCCATCAACACACTGTTTTAAAAGCAAATTATTTCTTTAAAACACCAGAGGAAAAATGCACTTTATATTTCAATATAGTAAATACACTCAGACATTTGATAATGTTTAGATTCTCCAGTTAAATCTTAATACATGTTTAATTTAAAGGTATTCATATTCGCCCTGAGACAAAATAATTCTAGACTTATCTTACCTTTTGTTTGGCGTTTTTGAAAGAGGGCAAACTAGGCAACGGTAGGAGAGTATTATAAAAAAAAGTCTACACAATAACCATAAATGTAGCACCATAAGTGAGGGTCCGAACCTCATATCCATCTGAATCCGCCTCTGATTTTACTTATTGAGAAGAAATTCCTCAGTCTTTCTGCACATGTGTGCAACACAGTTAAATGTATCGGTAGTGATTTTTTTTTTATCGTTTCTTGTTCAGTTCAATACAGCCAGTCTGATATATCAATTTCATGCGTCAATATTTCAATGTCAACAATTCAATTTGTGCAAATTCCAATAATTATTTGACTCTTCCACAAAAAATCATTCTTATACAGGTAAAAACGACGATTACATTATCTTTTCAACCTATGATGGCGTCAAGACTGAAAAACACACGAAGCAAAGTTTCATATTAAAGAGCCCATGCCATGTAATAAATTTGTTTATTTTAGATATTTTTTTAATTTGGAGAAATGTTTTACATAGTTAAAAATTAAATATGAGAATTTGAGTCAATTCAGTGCCCCTCTAACCCCAGACTTTTAATTTCATTTTTGTTTATATAAGAAATGTTATGCACGAGAATTGTATAAAAATGTATTGGAGTTGTAAATCTTGTGTGCTGTAGTATGTCTCAGCTTAAGCTAAGTGTGGACATATTAAGTTAGAAAAATTCGAAATTCGTTTCGTAATTTTCACAGACGTCATTTTTATAAATTCAGACGAAAATTTACAAGTGACGTCACTGTGAATCTGACCAACCTCGAAACATTTTGATGACCCCGACAAGACCCAATTTTATTATGGAGGTGCGAGAATTTCCACCTCGATAAACCATGGAAACTGTCTTCCCTTAATCGAATACAGCTATATACATTCTTTAATTTAGGAAATAATTTACATTATGATAAATATTTACACATAACTGGGATGTAATAAGCCTGGTTAGTGCAAAACATCGCTACCAGAGGCCGCTGAACTCCGAATGCAGATAAATCAAATATGGCAGCCGAGGACGGGGTATACCCCGCTCGCTGGGAAAATCAGTGCGATTTTAAAGGTATGCGTGTGAAATTTAACGAACCACTACCTGTGTTGTATTCATTATTAATGTGGGTATGAGTCCAGTTGTCATTTTGTTGATATTCACTAAAGATCGCAGTTTGTATTGATCGCAAAAATCTGCATCCCCATTGTGGCTTCAACTGTTGGTGTATTTTGATTTTGTACATGCCTGTGTATTGTGCTACAGGTCTAGATAAATGTCTTCATTTGATAGTTATTTGAGTGTAACTTTATCTGTTCATTTCAATAAGGAAGGAAATACAGATTGGGAAATGGTTATCGTTATATTTTGTAAATGTCTTCCTCTTTGTAGTAAATTGTACAGGCAGTAGTACCATTAGTATATGAATGATGTACATATATATGTATATATATATATATATATATATATATATATATATATTGATACGCCGCTGATTTTACTTTAAAGCTACTGATATGCTAACGGAAGTGCAGATTTATTTTAAATTGCTGTGGGTTAAATATTTTTTGGGGGCCTCAACGAGAATTTCTTCTTACGAGAAGGACAGCATAAAAATAAAAGGCTGTACAACGTATCTTAACCTTTTGCTTAAATTGAAACTTTTAATTCCTGATTTATCACCCCCCACTTCGTTGTTAATTTTAAGTCCTTAGTTATTCTGTTAGGACTTGTTTATCTTTGACTATCTATTTGTTCTTTGAATAATTTATGATTGGTATCTTCTGCATGTCTTCCTTTTAATATATTTAGTTGAAAAACTACAAAAATAAACAAGCAGTTTATAATGAAAAATGTCAAGATACAATGTACCTCCTACATTTTTTGATAAACAAAACTTAGAAATAAGAAAAAAGTAAAATCGTTGGGGGACTTGGAAAAATGAACACCTGAAGGTACATGTATCTATTGATTTGTTTACCTTTATAACAATACTCTGATACTTATAATAACTTGGTACTCACACCTTCTTAACCTTTGTGTTTAAAAATATGCATTTTTGGCAAAAGAAAAATGATTCAATTTTTAACCAAAGTTTCTGTCATTGAAGGATACAAAATCAGAGTGAGAAACCATTTTGTTTTGGTTATTGCAGTGTTCAATAAGCATGTAAAGGAAAATAACCCTTTACAGATTTGGTGCATTTTAATCTAGGTCAACTAAAAACTAGTCAATACCGGAATAAGTAGGTTTCGATTGAGAAAAACTGAGCAAGAGTTACTTCCCTTTTGATGACATGTTTGAGGTCTTGTATACCTCAGCCCATTCCATTTATCCCTCCTTAATGGTGGCACAGAGAAATAACACAAGAATCTACCAAGTCAATAGTAAATGCCTGCAAATACATTTGTACATATACTTGTAATTTGACATTTTTAAGTTGATATATCTATAAAAAGCTGTCCCTAGCAACCTGGTCAATTTTGTATTGTATTAAAAATTTGAAAATGCCCAAATCAATGATAGGCATATGCATTTTTGCTAAATGTCTTTTTGATTATGTATATGCAACACTGTCAAACTTGTTCATTCCCAAGTTGGGCCCAACCCAACGGAAATGTGGCCATTTCACTAAATCCTATCCCTTAACCCTTTCAACGCTACACAAAAAAATAGAAAAATGGCTGCTGCTGCTGCATTTTTTTTGTTTTCATTCATCAGAACAGTATATTCGTTTTTAGACTGCTGTATCTTTTTTATTATAAGAAATACAGAGAAAGTTATTGCATGAAAAATGCTCAGGAGAGTATGAACTGTAATGTTGGGCAGTTATTTCAGTAAAATTTTTATCAGGTGACCTGCATTTTCAGGCAATTAACAGGTAAAAGGTGTAATTTATTACATTTCTGTTGAATTTGAAATAAAAACTTCTTTTAGTCTTCATCTATTTTGTTGTTTTATCTGCCATATAATAAAGAAGACACCAGTTGCTAGATTCCGTAGCGTATTGCACCATACACAACGTATTATGTAATCGTGGCACAAATAAGTGGCTCCGTCCTCAAAAATTTTCAGTCAACATCCGTTTTCCCCCCTTTTTCTACGTCTCGTAATGGAGGATCAAATCATATTTCCCACACGAATTGAATGTGATACACACCTTGAGATAACAAGAAACCTTTTAACTAATCCTTGTTGTCAGTTTCGCCAAAGAAATGCTGAAATATTTCCATATTTACAGCTTCGTTTCTGATTTCCGCCATTTGCATTTGTCAAAATATTTGTTTTTATTTTCCTTCAATTTTCCTTCTACTGCATGATTTTACCATAAAAATTGCTTGGATTTGAAGTGCAAAGAGACCTTGTATATCCTCGATTCATACAAGGAAAAATTAGAGAGGACCCGAATGAAAACCGAATGGTTAAACAGTCCTTATGAAAAATCGGTTGTCATTGCGGCATATGCCGTGAATAGCAGTGGCGGACGGCGTATGTCATCGCGGCATATGCCGTGTATAGTGTTGAAATGGTTAAACTACCAAATATGGCTGCTCAAAATTGTAATATTTTTATCCCCCCAAACATGTACATGTCCAAATTATTTCTATCCTCCAAAACGTTTTGAATCTTTTAGCGCTAATATGTCCTCTGGTCTGTAATAGTCACAAGGGACTCAATTTAAAACACCAGTTTTTTGCTGGAGTTCAAACCAAAACCATTATTCAAGGACATCAAATTGTCATCAATGCTAAATTACTGTGTTACAACGCAAGGATGAAATCTAAAGTGGAAATCTCATAAGTTGCAAAGATTGTAAAATAATCAGAGAAAGAATAAAAAGAAGGAATGTGGATACAGTAAATATCTTAATGTCAGTACCTGAAAATGCTTGACAAAAGAATTTAAATTAATTGGTAGTCCAAATGTTCTTGTTGAGAATTTGTATGGAATACTTTCTCTTTGTGCTTTTAATTTAAAGATCAGGTCTAAGGTCCCTGTTATAAGATCACCTTTATTTGATTTCAAACTAAAGTTGTAACGAATCATTTGTCATACAGGTGGATACATTTGAACACTTTTAAAATATATGAATTTTTAATTTGTCGATTGTGAAAAGTATATACTTTCTTTGTCCTATGTATACACAAGCTAGACAAGTATGGGTGTACAGAGATAGTGTCATATTATCACATTTAGGGGATAGGACACTTTTAAGGGGAAAAAGAGGTTTCTGAGTGTTATATATGTACATGTAGAACTCTTAAGTGCGATGGTCATGCTAAAGTACAATGGTCACGCTTAATTGAGATGGTCTTCCCTAAAGTGTGATGGTTAGCGAAAGTATAGACGTAATAAAAGTACTATGGATTATGACGTGAATAGTCGTTTATACAAACAAAAAAATGAATATGCCCAAAGATAAATGTAGAATATAACAACTTTAAACCAAATGTCCATGACTTACTTAATTAAAACCTAACCGTGCTTTGTCGGCTGAGGCAAATGTTTTTTTTTGAGTGATGGAAGTAGTACTTGTGTCCTGCAGTGGACCATTTTACTATACAGATACAAAAGTATACGCATAAGAATCCTTTATCTTGTTTCTATTGAAATCATTGTTTATGTTGCAGTTTACTTTGCGGTTAAAATATGTCGATTTTATCGAAAAGTAAAGTCGGTAAAATAAAGCTACATGTTTCATGCTTTAATCATAAATACAAATTGTCCGCTAAAACATTAGTTTGTACATTGTAGGAAATACAACTTGTATTTGTACTCGCTGCGAAAAAGGAGAAAGCTCGAAGAACATTGCATTTCTCTTTCATTTAAATTAAGACTTTTTCAAACAAAAAAAAAGTTATGCAATGAACGAATTTTGTATTTGTAATTTACAATGATGACTTTCAGGGGAGATGTTCACATTAGTGATAGCCTTGTGAATGGCAAGTTTCACCAATTATCCAAATATTTGATACCGGCACGATTTAAAAAAAATCATATTCAGGATATATATATTTCTGTCGCACCTGAATTATCATTTTAGCAATTTACGTAGTCGTTCTTCTTGATTCAGAAACAATCACTTAAGCCTTCTAGTAATTATAAAGCCTATCGCTTATGTTACAAAACCTTGGCATACTAGCTTTTGCAAGAAGACTTTTTATTAACACCCTTTTGGTCCATCGCACTTTAGCGTGATATTCCATCATACTTTAGCAAACAAACAATCATCTCACTTTAGCGTGATACACCATTGTACTTTAGCGTAGACCATCGCACTTTAGAGTAGACCATCGCACTTTAGAGTAGACCATCAAACTTTAGTGTGACCATCGCACTTTAGAGAGACCATCAAACTTAAGTGTGACCATCGCACTTTAGAGTAGACCATGAAACTTTAGAGTACCATCACACTTTAGAGTACCATCACACTTTAGAGTAGACCATGAAACTTTAGAGTACCATCACACTTTAGAGTACCATCACACTTTAGACCATTAAACTTTAGAGTACCATCACACTTTAGAGTACCATCACACTTTAGAATACCATCACACTTTAGAGTACCATCACACTTTAGAGTACCTACCATCACACTTTAGAGTCCTACATATATATGAATTGAAATTTTACATAGACACTACTGAGTCTACTCTCATGGATCTATAGGAAAGAAACTTTTCTCCAGGTTGGGGATTGAGCAATAGGCCAACAACCTATCCTTGTAAAAAACTTAAAAGTTACAGAAACGCAAAATGCATTCGTGCCCTATGCGACACATGGCGCTAACGGGAGTTGTAAGTAACTACTTTCATTAACTACACAATTTTAAACAATACATTAACCCTTTCCTCCATAATGACGCCTTTTGACGCCACCCACTTTACTCCATAATGACGCCTTTTGACACCTGTGTAGTACCTCAGTTGAAATGCTTGGACTACAAAATGTCTGCATCAGACTTAAAAAAAATTGTATCCAATATGAAAACGAGATTCATGAGAATTATCTGACTTGAATTTCATTGATGAAATATTTGTTAATACAATGCATTAACACTTTAAAACTGATGATTTTTTTTAAATGAAAAAAATCTTATGCAAATCAAGTATATTAAAAAAAATAATCCATGGAGGAAAGGGTTAGGAGTAAAGTTCCTTTAAAATTTCCATTCCATACATTTTGTCTCACTTTAATCATATTAATATACCCTACAGGGAATCTTTTTTCTTTTTTAGCAGACCTTGCATAAATCACTTATTACTTTTTATACGACCGCAAAATTTGAAAAATTTTTCGTCGTATATTGCTATCACGTTGGCGTCGGCGTCGTCGGCGTCGTCGTCGTCGTCGTCCGGCGTCCGAATACTTTTAGTTTTCGCACTCTAACTTTAGTAAAAGTGAATGGAAATCTATGAAATTTTAACACAAGGTTTATGACCACAAAAGGAAGGTTGGTATTGATTTTGGGAGTTTTGGTCCCAACATTTTAGGAATTAGGGGCCAAAAAGGGCCCAAATAAGCATTTTCTTGGTTTTCGCACTATAACTTTAGTTTAAGTTAATAGAAATCTATGAAATTTTGACACAAGGTTTATGACCACAAAAGAACGGTTGGGATTGATTTTGGGAGTTTAGGTCCCTACAGTTTAGGAATTAGGGGCCAAAAAGGGACCCAAATAAGCATTTTTCTTGGTTTTCGCACCATAACGTTAGTATAAGTTAATAGAAATCTATGAAATTTAAACACAAGGTTTATGACCATAAAAGGAAGGTTGGTATTGATTTTGGGAGTTTTGGTCCCAACAGAATAAGGGGCCCAAAGGGTCCAAAATTAAACTTTGTTTGATTTCATCAAAATTGAATAATTGGGGTTCTTTGATATGCCGAATCTAACTGTCATGACTGTGTATGTAGATTCTTAACTTTTGGTCCCGTTTTCAAATTGGTCTACATTAAGGTCCAAATGGTCCAAAATTAAACTTAGTTTGATTTTGACAAAAAATGAATCAGTTAGGTTCTTTGATATGCTGAATCTTAAAATGTACTTAGATTCTTGATTATTGGCCCAGTTTTCAAGTTGGTCCAAATCGGGGTCCAAAATTAAACTTTGTTTGATTTCATCAAAAATTGAATAAATGTGGTTCTTTGATATACCAAATCTAACTGTGTATGTAGATTCTTCATTTTTGGTCCTGTTTTCAAATTGGTCTACACTAAAGTCCAAAGGGTCCAAAATTAAACTTAGTCTGATTTCAACAAAAATTGAAATCTTGGGGTTCTTTGATATGCTGAATCCAAAAATGTACTTGATTTTTTTATTATGGGCCCAGTTTTCAAGTTGGTCCAAATCAGGATCTAAAATTATTATATTAAGTGTTGTGCAATAGCAAGTCTTTTCAATTGCACAGTATTGCGCAATGGCAAGAAATATCTAATTGCACAATATTGTGAAATAGCAAATTTTTTTTTAATTAGAGTTATCTTTCTTTGTCCAGAATAGTAAGCAAGAAATATCTAATTGCAAAATATTGTGCAATAGCAAGATTTTTTTTTTAATTAGAGTTATCTTTCTTTGTCCAGAATCAACTTAAATCTTTGTTATATACAATATACAATGTATATTCACTTTTTACTACCAACTGATAAATTATAATAAATAACATTCAGTGATAACAAGCAGTTTTTTTTACATCTTAATATTTTATGATGTATTTAAATGAGTAGTTATTGTTGCAAACTCCATTAGAAATTTTAATTGAGATTAGTTTTGGAATAAGGGAAAGGGGGATGTGATTAAAAAAATTGGGTTCAATTTTTCTCATTTGAAATTTCATAAATAAAAAAGAAAATTTCTTCAAACATTTTTATGCCCCACCTACGATAGTAGAGGGGCATTATGTTTTCTGGTCTGTGCGTCCGTCCGTCCGTCTGTCCGTTCGTTCGTCCGTCCGTCTGTCCCGCTTCAGGTTAAAGTTTTTGGTCAAGGTAGTTTTTGATGAAGTTTAAGTCCAATCGACTTCAAACTTAGTACACATGTCCCCTATGATATGATCTTTCTAATTTTAATGCCAAATTAGAGTTTTTACCCCAATTTCACGGTCCACTGAACATGGAAAATGATAGTGCGAGTGGGGCATTCGTGTACTGAGGACACATTCTTGTTTTGAGAGGATTAATATTCAACAGCATAGTGAATTGCTCTAAGAGAAAACAAAAATTTTAAGTTCATTAGAACACATTCATTCTGTGTCAGAAACCTATGCTGTGTCAACTATTTAATCACAATCCAAATTTAGAGCTGAATCCAGCTTGAATGTTGTGTCCATACTTGCCCCAACCGTTCAGGGTTCAACCTCTGCGGTCGTATAAAGCTACGCCCTGCGGAGCATCTGGTTCCTGTATGTAAATATGACTGTTATCTTTTTGTGCCACAACTTATTTGTGCCAATGCTACTTCTGTGCCACTTCATTTTGAAAACTAATAGGTTTTATTTGTGGCAATATGAATATCCATTGCAACAATTGTACACAGATTTAGATTTATGTCATGTCCTGAACCTTTGTGAGAGTACAAAAAAATGTATCTAAAACATAAAAATTAACGGACGTGAAGAGACTTCATTAATTTCGAACTAATTTCTCCATGTTTTTTTTTATAAATGTCTTTGTGATCTCCTACAATGACTATAGTTTTTCCTCTGACATTATTTTCTTGAACAGATATCTTTACATGTGAAAAACTATTGTTACTGAACAATTTGTTTGTTGATGTTCTGTTAAATCTAAAGTGAGATTTGATACCATTTATTGGCACAATTAAAACCATCAGAAAAATTAAAGAGTGTCGTAATTGATACCTTTTCAAAACTAATTGGCGCAAATTAATTCTGGCCAAGTAACATTAAAGGAGAGCTGACGTTTAAGTTAATAATTGAACTTTCACACCTCACAAATGTAACAGTTTGTATTAGTCAGTCAGATGATAAGTAAAAACAGCTAATTTAGTCACCTTTTGTTTTATTAACTTGTGAAAATCTTGAATTTTTGACAATAAAAAATCCTGATGTTTACTTATTGAAATAATTAATTAACATATAGATATCTTTAAAATATGCAATAAATTACAAGGGCAAAATCATTTTTTAATGCATTTGCCATAGGATACCAGTCTGATACCAGTGGTGTCCCATACCAATCTGCCAAACCAATTTGGTTTCTGTCTGACATTGTTTAAATAGTGTTGTAGATTAAGTTATTGTGTTGTTATCTTTTAAAATGTAATGTGTTGTTTCCTGATGACATGGATGATATTCATGGTAAAAATTAAGGCTGACATTTGTCGCCAATGTGACTTATTATTTGGACCAATCAGCATGCAATGAGAACTCACAAAAAAAACTTGATAACATGACAAATGAAAATCATGCATAGCGAACTCTTGCAAAAGTGACTTGATATATAAACCAATCAATGCAATGGGATCTCAAACTAATCAATAATTTATTTATAGTTATAGTCACTGTACTGAGACTGTGATAACACTAGACATTTGGACAGGAATTGCTATACAATTTGACAGACCTGCATCTATTTCATTGGTTGTTGACAACTACACAAGTGTACTGAAACAAGAAAGAATGGGTTGCAGTTACTGATACTAGAAATGTCAGAGTTAAACGGCCCAAAAAAATATTTATGGTCATGCAGCAAAAATTGACTTAAAATGCAGAACATGAAATTTTAAAAATAATTCCAATCCGATTGGAACAGGTCAAGATTTTATTCTTTTTGCTAAAAAAAAATTGCCATTTAAATCTAAAAATATAATTGTCCAATTTTAGTACATGTAACCATTTTGATTTGTGTCGGGAACTACACATCAACGACTCATTTCAGTATAGAATTAAGATCAATTTTAGTTGTAATATTTATTGTGAAAAGAGCCCTGAGCTTTGTTAGATTTGGTACCAAGCTACATTTGAGCATGCTTTACCATGTGACACTCTCACTTTCATTTCAGTTTTTCTCATCAACTTCCTTGAAGATCAAATACACATGATACTTGTATGACTTTCTTATTTTTACACAATAAGAGCCATGCTTGAAAGTTTTCTCGGAAATTGCAAATAAGAGCTTCTTGAAATTTAATATATATGGCTTCATATTTACATGCTATATCCTGTCGTGCAATTTCTCATTCCTTACTTCCTGATTTAAGAATAACTTTCTTGTTCTTAAACTCATTTTTATCAGGAATTACGAATCATGATCAGAACACCTTAAAGTTTGATATTAGAATTCATTTGAGCACACTATTGAATGTGATGTGTTTTCACATCCATTGTTCTTCATCTTTCATTTTTAAACCAAAAAATTATAGCTATGTTTCATTAGTAAGCATTATATAATTGATTTAAAAAAAAATGATAAGATCAGAAAAACTTTATAACACTGGTATACATATGTGTACCTCTGTGTTTTTAACATTTGTGTTATACATGTAACTACTTTTCAATTGCTAGCTTTACATGTAGAAGGCTTTAGATATCTGAATGTTTAAAAACTTATGAAAACAAGAATAATATTTGTAATAACAGACTATTATGGTCATTTCCTATCTCTGAACATATTAGATTGAAAATATTATATTGATTTTGTGTAAATTATTAATGAAATGTTTGTTAAAGCAGCACTAATAAAATTTCCTTTAAAATGTAAAATTTCATCCTTTTTTGTGCATGTAAACACCTGCTTTATATCAAAACTGAAATATTTTTGGGTAAAAATTCTTCGATTCATCAGTTTTACTTTAAAAATGCTTTTTGAAAATACTGCTAGTCTTTGAAAACAAATTAGTAATAAACATGGTTAAAAAACAATAATTGTATGAGGTTACACATAAACTAGTGTTTCAATGTTTTTGAGTTGAACAGATATCAATTGTTAACCTGTTTAACCAATGTGTTTCAAAGTTTATTATGTTGCAACTTGTAACAAAATGCATGGAGATGACATATTAATATAAGTTAATATAATTGTATATCCCCTTAACAATTCTGAATGAATGAACTTTATTCTCACAAAACTACATGTCATAGTTACAGAGAAAATATATATTTACAATTACATATATGTTTATATAAGCATGCACATGTGTGAACAAAACAAAACGTAACTTAACTTGGAGGACTGACTTTCACCTGTACTTTTTTTATAAACTTACATAATTTTTCTAAAATGATAGTGTTGTCTGAATTAAATAAACTATCAAATTTGTATGTGTTTGGATTTTTACAGCAATATTCAGGTAAAAATTTCTTTCTCTCTAAATCTAAAGATTTACAAGTCATTATATAATGATATTTGTCACCGATTTCACTTAAATTGCATAGATGACAAAGTCTGTCATTTCGTGACAAGCCTCACCACCTTCCCGTCTCAATTGGTAAACGGTGACTACCACATCTAAATTTGCAGTATACAAATAATAAATTATTAGGCAATATGTTGAGATAATTCTCAAATTTCAGATTATTTTTAAAAATTCTATAACATAGACATTTAGGTAAGGTTTCTATTTGTGACAAACATAATTGTGTGAACTGATCTTTAAGCTTTTGTTCCACACTTTTTGATACCCATTTGTCAGCAAAATGTAGGTTCCAAATATTAGACATTCCACAATTATTAAAAATATTTTTAATAAAAATCAACCATTTACTTTCAAAAGCATAGTTATTTAAATTTATAAGTCCACTATTACAGTAGAAAATTCAATAAAAAAAAAAAAAAAAAAAAAAATCGGGAAAATTTCCCGAATTTTTCATTGTACTAATGAACTCAAAATCGTTCAATTTTTTTTTTGTCGTGTTTTTTAATTTCCGGATCTGCGCAGAACACATAACTCAACTTCCTTCTTCCGGTCTTGTTGTCGGGAGACTTTGATTAGTCTAGTAAAATATAGGAACTCAAGGAACACAATACCAATATTTCATTTTTAACCGGATTTTTGTGACAAAAATGTCGGTTATTGATTTGGGGATGTACGGCGGGCGGGCGGCCGGGCGGTCGGGCGGGCGGGCGGCAATCAAATGTTGTCCGTGCATTAACTCATGAACCGTTCAACCAAAGCTTTTAAAATTTTAATATGTTATTCCTGACAACTATACGAAGGTCAAGTTCAATAATGGCGATTTTGACTTTTACCGTTCAGGAGTTATGGTTCTTGAAAGATTGAAAAATGCAGTTGTCCGTGCATTTACGCATGAACTGTTCTACCAAAGCTTCCCAAATTTTAATATGTTGTTACTAATGAAAGAATGGAGGTCAAGTTCAATAATGACGAATTTGACTTTTATCGTTCAGGAGTTATGGTTCTTGAAAGATTGAAAAATGGAGTTTCCAGTCGTGTCCGTGCATTTATGCATGAACTGTTCTTCCAAAGCTTCCGAAATTTTAATATGCTGTTACTGATGACAAAATGGAGGTCAAGTTCAATAATGACGATTTTGACTTTTACCGTTCAGGAGTTATGGTTCTTGAAAGATTGAAAAATGGTGTTTCCATTCAGGTTGTTGCATTTACTCATGAACCATTCAATCTAAGCTTTTCAAATTTTAATATGTTGATACTGATGACAAAATGGAGGTCAAATTTGATATTGACGATTTTCACTTTCACCATTCATCAGTAATGGTTCTTGTGATATTGCCAGGACACAAATTAATGTTAATAAATCCGGTTTGCTGTCGTTGTGACAGCCTCTTGTTAATCATTCTTTGTCTTTGGTATGAATAAACGTTAGGCTTACCTGATGCATTGCGTTTCTTTGTTTACATTGAACATGACGTCATAACTTAAATAACGTCACAAGTCGGAACCAAAATCGGAAACGTTACGGTATTTCCGTATCTTTTTTTTAACAAATATTTAAAATACAAAAAAAATAATTTAAACAAACTTCGTCCCCATTCACAGGTAATGTCTGCCTCATATTAATTTATAAAGAAAATGAGCAATTTTACTCTCTTTACCGTTTATAATTCTGCCCCAAAAATTTATCATACGAACTTTTGCATAAGAAATAATGGGAATCGGCCTAGTTCTGCATAAACTATACAGTCTGGGGTTGATTGCTTCAAATGTAAAATGAGTTTACAAATTTTAGGTGCACTCGCTCTAATAAGTCAAAGTTTTCAAACCCCCAAATCTCTGATCCATATAACAAAATAGGTACAACAGCCTTATCAAAGAGATCTAGTTGACATTCAATAGATAAGTTATTAATTCTACTCTTCATCAATATAGAATACATAGCCTTTATTCCTTGATCTCGTAAGTATTTTCTAGTTTGTAAAAAAGAACCACTTTTAGAAAAAAATATTCCTAAATATTTATAATTTTTAACAATCTCAATTTCATTAATTATCATTAATAAAAAATTTTAAATTTTGTGGAAGTCTGACATTTGCAAAAACAAGAATTTTTGTTTTATCAACATTTACATTAAGTTTCCATTTGTTACAATATATGGCAAAATTGTTTAACATATTTTGTAATTCAGTGCTACTATCCGCTAATAAAACAGTGTCATCTCAACTCAAAAAGGGTAAATTTAATTACCAACTGCTGCTACACAGACTAATTAGCAAACTTCAACTTACATTAAATGCTTCAACAAACTCCAAAAGTTTTACTCAGTCGTGCGCTAACTGTATATAGTAAAATATACAATGTACCTGTAAAAGCCACATTGCTGGTTTATGTCATCCAATCGTGTCATCCAATCGTAGTTACATGTAACATAAACAAAACTTGTGCTTAGTACTGCAGGTATAAACACAAACACCTGTATTTACAAACATTTGACCGATACAACATCACTTGTCCCATAACTTTAATCAATATATTTCTACTGTTCAGGAGTTATGGTCCTTGATAGATTGATTATAGATTTTAAAATGGCACATATGGCGATTCTGTGCAATATTGTATGAAATGTTCATGATGTCCAACCAAAGTTTTTCAAATTTTCATATGATGTTACAGATGACAAAATGGCGTTCAAGTTTGATATTGACAATTTTGACTTTTGCTGTTCAAGACATGATTCATAATAGATTAGAAAATAGGCACGAAGGATGGCAGGACAAAAAAGCCTGAAATCCCCATACATTACAAGACATTAGTTTAATGTTTACTTGCTAATCTTACAAGTTCAACAATGGTTACCTAAAAGTTACATTTAGGGCTTCAAAATGGAGAATATCTTGTTCAATAGGCCTAGAGAATGAAATTATATCTGCATGTAGGTCTTGTATGTTTGGTTTTTTTTTTTAGATAAAAGCAATTGAAAAAATGAAATATTATTGTAGGAAAAAAATTTATGTCTGGATTTTTCCAATGAATTGTGATGGAAGAAATTAATGTTAATTTAAATGTAGCAGAACTAATAGACTATGAAAATATTTTTTCAGAAAGTATATTTGAAATGAATGTTTATAAAAAAGCATTGAAAAAAAATTGTCTCAAACAAAGCATTGATATTTGAATTTCATTTAGTTTTAATGGAATAGTAAATCAAGCAATGACAATGAGATGATTTATGTTGTTATGTACTGATTATTTATTTTATTTCAGTAATGACTCCAGAAGACTTTGATGAACTACGTATGTTAATGGAGAAGTTACAGTCGCGTAGTTCCCAGAATCGAAACTGGACAGAAATTATCAAGGCAGTCATAGTTGCAATAACAAATGTAAGTTAGAATGTTAGCCATTCACAAAATGCAAGTATTATTTTTATGCCCCCGCCAGAGCGGAAGGGACATTAAGTTTTACCCTTGTCCTTCTGCAGGTACGTACATACTTATGTCCCAAGTTGGATTCCGTCCTCTAATTTTATATATGAATAAAGGGAGATGTGGGTTATGCATCAATGAAACAGCAACCCAGCTAAAAATCCCATCTTTTTAAAGTTATAAAACTTGACTGTATGGATTATGTAGTGATTTTATAAGATGCAATGAAACAATTTTATTTTGATTGACATTTATGAAACTATACAAAGAGCTTTTCACTGAATAGAATTTTTTTTATAGTAAAGTTTCCACTCAGTTTAACCTTGATGTATTCAATTTTGAAGAAAAAAAACGTGTAATGGGGAAACATTTATTTTGGGGGACTACTTCTAAAATTTTACATATTACTTGTATAGTCCCCAGGAAAGCCCCTTTATTTTTCAGATACTCTGAAAAAGTGTACAAAGGTTTTCACTTATTAAAACCAATCATCATCATCATCATATTCATTTCTAAATAAATACAAAAATATTTTGAAAGTATCGAAGAATGTAACTGTTTTAGTAATTTTCGTTGCCATATAATGTCTTTTATTACACTTCCAGGCCTTTAAATGGCTAAATTTCATTATTTCATGCATTTTGATTGGTTTTGTGTAAGTGATTGTCTCTAATTATAAGTGTGAAAATGTTGATTTCCTGTTGCTTGAGTGAAAATCCCAGAGGAATTGTGAAAGTTAATATCATTGTCTCCATGTCTCTAGATTGATTAAGACAAATATTTAGATTGATTTATTTGGAAGTGTGAAGACAGTTATTCAATAGAAAATGATTGAACTTGGTAATAGTTATATGTATACAAAAAATTACATTTAAAGTGTTTAAAGATATAAGCATTGACCTGCATGACGAAAGAGGGAGCTGTGTAGTTTTTAAATTGCCTCTTTGTACATTGTATGGGAACAGTTTTTGAAAAAATGCAACAACTCCAAAGCAATGGATAGGATGATAATGAAATTTAACACAGTTGTTTTTGCAATATATGTAAATATCAATATTATCTTTTTGTTATTATATTTATATTTATTTTTTTAAATCACATATTTCAAGAAACAGTTTTTATGAACAAAAAAAATCAAAAAATACTTGTATGTTATCAATGAAAATTTGCACAGTTGCTGTTCATAATACATGCAATACATGTACATTGTCAAAATCTTTCCAACAACCAGCATGTTTGAGTGACTGCTATAACACATAAAGAAAATATAATAACATAGGATATATATATTGTCAGAATTTATGAAAATTTAAATCCTTTATAATGGATTGGCTAGTTTGTATCAGAATTAGTTATTTTTTCTGTACATTTGTACCTCTTACAAAAAATATGCATGTGTACAACATGCTTGTGTCGGAGACAAAAACGAAAACACTTCAAAATAGAAGGTGAAAATAATATCATAATAACAACAATGACTCTGTCTTCAAAGTCAACATTAACAGCCATTAGTTTTAACAATCAAATTTACATTTTCCCTTATTGAAATAGGCTCAGATCAACTAGAATTGTAGATAGTAATGTTCCACTGACTTTCCAGGCAAAGGATAAACACAAGAAGAGTATAGTGTCCATTTATAATCCAATTAGTCATATAAATTGATCTGTTTAACAATTTATTGCAATGTTTGAATGTTCAATCCAAACATTTTTAAAACATACTACAAACCACCACACCTAAATTTGTTGTACATATAAAACTGATAATTCCATTTAAAGGTTCACAGGAATAAAGTGCAAATGTCCAATGTATTTTTAGGGCAAATCTTATTTGTGTTACAGGTAAAAAAAAGGTGCAAGCATCCTAAGGCCTTGGGTGTATACTATAGTATGAAAATATACCAATTTACATGTTAATATTTACATGCATTATTAATTTATAGGACAAGCGTTGCCAGTCAGATGCATTGGAGAGGTCCAGCATACTGTCATGTGTGGACAAGCTGCAAAAGGCAATTAAAGGTAATATATTGACAGTGTAGTGAAGACTTTTTTGTTGGTTGCAAAGATCATCATCAATTTAGGACCTACTGGAATCTTGTTTTATTTGTAATTTTGTATCATCATATTTGGAGGTCAAGCATGGTTATAGATATTTACATAAACATGTCCTCACATTAATTTATTTGAACTTTGAACTTAAGATTAAAAGTTGGGTTAAGACTGAAGTCTGTTCCTTAAAATTATACATGATAAAAAATGAAAATGTCAAGTGAACCAACACCTTCTTGCAATACAAATGGTTGGAGAAATCATAATGGATACTGAAGAAAACTATTGTTGTCTTAAATCATCATAAATTCAAACTATTAAAAAACAAACACATCCTGGTTACTGCAAAGAAATATTTTATAGGGGTTGACATTTCGCTAATTAAGAGTGGCAGATTTAGGACAATTTAAAGATATGAAACAAATACTGCTGAACATAAAATGATTCATGTGAAGAATCTATTCTTGACAATTTTTTTTTAAAGTCATTTAAAACTGTATAATAAACTAATAAAGGGCCAATGACAGACTGATAAAAGTCCAATTGGGTCGGAAATATGCCATTTTTAAATGTGGCTATATGCAGATTTAAGTTGATACTGGAGACTGAGTTGTTTTAAGTTTCAACTAAGAGCTGTCTTTATAGAGACAGAAATTTCATTACATAGAAGTTGAACATATGTGCCATCTGTTTGATATTTAAAACTTTTGTTGTAAAAAATAATTTCTATTACAACATGTTTCACACTACATTAACTTTATACATATTAATGGTTATTGATATAAATCAACTTGTTTAAATGAAGGTTTATCAAAATACAGATAACATTAACAGATTGTCTTCTCTATGGTCGGGTTGTTGTCTCTTTGACATATTCCCCATTTCCATTTTCAATTTTAACATTTAAGGTTTATGGTCAGCTTCTGTGATTATGTAAAATGGTATTAGAAGAAAAAGGTTTGTTTTTCCATTTATTGAGGAAAATCATTACTTATTAGGAGGGAATAATCTACATGTATAGCAAAACAAAAAAAAAGTGGTAATAGAATTGTAATAAGCAAATATTTTTCAGTTGAAAATCAGCAAACCCTGCTGGAAAAACTGG
Organism: Mytilus galloprovincialis; assembly: GCF_965363235.1. Taxonomy (NCBI): domain Eukaryota; kingdom Metazoa; phylum Mollusca; class Bivalvia; order Mytilida; family Mytilidae; genus Mytilus; species Mytilus galloprovincialis. Next base: position 89,802,913 of record NC_134839.1, read on the forward strand.
AATCCATTGCCCGTCAGCAAAGCTTGATGTTTAATCCACCAGCACTTCCAGATAAACCAGCTTCCATCAGCTGTGAAATGTTTACTGTTGAAATCTCCATGGATACAAAGGGAGTTGTAAAAGATGTCAGAGTTTGTCACCAGGGAGAAGCAATGGTAAGTTATGTGAAACCATTCACAAAATTCACACCCTTCTTGATTAATTGGATAAGTGATAGAAACGTCAAGGTCAAATTTATATCTCTGTATAAAATATACAAAGTCACATCAGACGCAGAGCTTTTGAATGTCTTGAGAAAGATATATTTATGCTTTGTTTTCTTGTTGCCCACCATCAGAAATTTGTTGCAAATATAGTTGAAATGTCCTTATCCTGCATATGCATTTAATTTTACCACTGGAGGCTAAACAACCATCTATCCATTTAATAAAAGCAGAAATAAATGTGGTTTTAAAACTTGAACAATCTCTGAATGATTTATCTATACATGGGAGTTAAATGAATTGGTTGGTTCCATTAAAGTAAGCTTGTGCACACTTTTTCACATGTAATTCATATAATATTAAAATAAGAAGATGTGTTATGATTGCCAATGAGACAACTCTAAAACAAGAGAGCATGCATGCATGAAACAACTATAGTCTTTTGGTCACTATAATGTGACTATATGCATGCATCAGTAACTCATCTCCCTGAAGGAAAAATAAAAATCTAAAGAATTTATATTAAACAATAGTTATGATAGTTATACATAAAAAAAGATATATTTTGAAAAGAATAACTCAGCTTTTTTTCTATAAAATAAATTATTGATTTCAGAGTAATGAAGAGCTGACAGAAGTCCTCAGTAGAGAGCAGTATGATGAATTTTCTGGACATTTGCAAGGATTTTTATCCATCTACAAGATACCTGGAGACAAGTAAGTTGTTTCTGTGGTCAGTAAGAAGACATCAAGGGATACTTACACATGTTACATGTAGTACATACACATGCATCAGACAGATAGATAACTGATGAAAATGTTTTAAAAAGAAGGTGTTTTACATTTCATGGACTTACACACTTCATTATATAGACAAAGGGCACTTCTGACATCCAAATATGGAGAAATAAATGCATAAGTGGGAGGTTTCTGATGATGCTTTTTATGTGATACATTTTCCAGTATTACACCTTTAAATCTGGTCAACAGTTATTAATGGTTAAAGGTTACTGACCATCATTGAAAGATGATGATAATGATATCATTTTTAGAAGCCTTTTGAATGACTGCTGTTATTATTTGATTTCTTGACATGTAGTATCAATAAGTTAAGGAGTTCAAACATTTGATTATTGTTCAGTTTCTTAGCTTATTCTTTCTTAAGTTTGTGTAGATTTTCTTATTCATGCATAATAACAATTGATAAAATCAAAACAAGGACACCACACCCTTTCCCTCAAAAAATAAATCTGGAGGCAAAATATTTTCTTGATTAAAGTTTGTCTCTTTTAAATCATATTTTATAGATTTATTTTTCCATTATGAATAATAATAAAATTTTAATTACACTGCTATCTCACATGTTCATCAGGTTAGAACTCTTTTCTGTCTATAAATGATCAGTTAATTGTTAAAGCAGGTGTTCCATATTTTTTCCTCAAAAAAAAGGAAAATGTGAACAAAAAAGTTAATAACTGTACTTACTATGCTTTTACTTTGTCATCTACAGATATTACAGAAAAATTATTAATTTCTTTTCCAGGAAGCAGAAGTCCAAAGCATACTTGGCTTTACAGTCTCTAGAAACAGATCTCAATGACCTTGCTCAGTTACAAAGGTGAAAATTTACCGCTATTTCTGTCTATTCCTAAAAAATAAATTTTCAACAGAAAGCTTTCATACTCCATAGAATTAGCTTCCATTCCATTGTATGCAAAACTCCACAGTCATTTGTAACTGAAATTTTCTGATAGAGTTCAACAATTTTTATATGAAATTTTGAAGGACATAATATAAAAAAGAAGATGTGGTATGAATGCCAGTGAGACAACTCTCCACAACAGACCAAATGACACAGGAATTAACAACTATAGGTCATTGTAAGAACCTTCAGCAATGAGCAAAACCCATACCGCATAGTAAGCTATAGAAGGCCCCAAAACCCCAAAAAGACAATGTAAAACAATTCAAACGAAGAAACTAACAGCCTTAATTATGTTTTTTTTTTTTTTTTTTTTTTTTTTTTTAAGATTTATATATATTTTATTGAAATCTTTACATTTGTTTAAAACATTGATTACCGGTACCTTATCCCGGCCTCGTTAACATTAGTAATGATATTTATATATACAGGAGTTAGTGGTTAGTAATATTCATTAAATATATATATAATAAACCGGTATAAATACATGTACCTTAAAAGCTAACAAACAAAAAATAAACAATTCTACATAAATGAAATATTATTGTCGAGCCTTCGACTTTAGTCGAAAAAGCGAGACATAGCGATCCTACATTCCGTCGGCGTCGTTGTCGGCGGCGTCCACAAATATTCACTCTGTGGTTAAAGTTTTTGAAATTTTAATAACTTTCTTAAACTATCCTTGAATTGTACGAAACTTGGACAGAAGCTTGTTTATGTTCATAAGATAGTATCCAGAAGTAAATTTTGTAAAAATAAAATTACATTTTTCCGTATTTTACTTATAAATGGACTTAGTTTTTTCTGCCAGGAAACATTACATTCACTCTGTGGTTAAAGTTTTTAAAATTTTAATTACTTTCTTAAATTATCCTGGAAATGTACAAAACTTGGCCAGAAGCTTGTTTATGATCAGGAGATAGTATCCAGAAGTAAATTTTGTAAAAATAAAATTCCATTTTTTCCATATTTTACTTATAAATGGACTTAGTTTTTTCTGCCAGGAAACATTACATTCACTCTGTGGTTAAAGTTTTTAAAATTTTAATTACTTTCTTAAACTATCCTGGAATTGTAAGAAACTAGGCCAGAAGCTTGTTTATGATCAGAAGATAGTATCCAGAAGTAAATTTTGTAAAAATAAAATTCCATTTTTCCCGTATTTTACTTATAAATGGACTTAGTTTTCTTCCAGTTAACATTTATACATACAGTCTGCAGTTAAAGTATTTAAAACATTTTTAAGATTCTTAAACTAGCCTGGATTTTTACCAAAATTGGACAGAAGCTTCTGACAATCAAAAGATAGTATCGAGAGGAATAATTTTATTGATTTTTTTCATCATTTTTGATGAGTGTCTGATTAACAGCAAAAGTAGGCGAGACACTGGGTTCTGCGGAACCCTTACAAATTTTTTAGTTTTGGATTTTAAGGAATCAAACAAAGATTATAAATCAAGAGTAATTTCATTTCTTTTTTCTTCTTCTCTCTTCCCTCCCCTTTTTGAATGCAATAAATGTTTAAATGATTTTATTAAATTTTAACTCCTCCTCCCTCACAAGAAAAATTAAAAAAAATAAAATAAAATAAAGTTAAATAACTAAGATAAACTTTAAAACACACTGAAAGCAATTAAGAAAAAAAAAAAGGAAAGGGTAAAAATTTATGAATAGTTAAATTAATATCAGGAAATACCAATGTAAAGAGGTAAATAGAAAAAAGAAATGAGAACCACTTGCATTCACTATCACTTTCTCTCAGTCTCTCATACACACATACAATTCTTACTTACATACACACATACATTACTTACTTATGTACATAGTTATTGTTTACGATGTATAAAGAAAATCTAATAAAAAATAAAATAAATTGCTCACAGATTAATATCTTACTCTATAATGTACAAAAAATGAACGAAAAACAAATATGTTACACATAAACATACGACTACCATTGAATTACAGCTTCCTCAACTGGTTTACATCTAACCATCAATCTCATTTTTGTTTAAATGTCCTGTGAAATTTGTGTACCTATTTTCTCATGAACAACAAATTAGAGCTCCCTAAAATTCATTTTCAAGCTTTTTGTGAGCATGTATACCCTATAATGTGTTTTCACAAACATTGGTTATCAACTATCAAAAAAAAAAAAAAATGCGAAAGCAAATTTACAGATCTAACATTGTTGGGTTGATGTTTAGACGAGTATATATATATTCCTTCATATAATGGCCATGACATCTTATATTCAGCATTACACATGGGCTGAAATCAACACTTCACAAAAGTTCTACTATACAGCATGAAAAAGAGCAAGACATACTAAGTTCTAAAACTAGAATATTTTATTTCAGCTCTATCAAAGGTGTTTCTAACTGTATCCACAAGTCTCCACTGGGTATACTGCTGCCAAGGAAAGGTGGTAAGTACAACACAATATTTATATTGTTAAAATTTTAACAGAACATTGTTACAGTGTTAATTACTGAATTTTAAGCAAAATTCTATTAAAAGATGCTAATTCTCTAATACTGGTATGTACATGACGATGTATATGCAACTGACTGTCAAGATGGCCTTTTATTTAAATTTGATGGGCAGTGGTTATTTAAGAAAGCTTGCTTGAACATTTAAAGGAAATATCCAATTAAAAATTTATGCATGGTTTTAAAATTGAATAAAATAGCTAGAGAATATGCTCCCCCCCCCCCCCCCCCCCCCAATATATTAATTTTTGGAACAGCCCTGAGGAAAAAAACAAGAAAAACTAACATGATGCATCACATATAAATACATTCAATTTATTAAAAGCTATTGGATTATAAAATAAAAGGAAAAAATGTTTTATTGCACACATTACATTAATGATGTGTAAAAAAATGTTATGGTATTTAAGTAAGTGGGCTGTAGTGACAGATTGATTCTAATTGAGCATGTTTAATTTGTTAAACATGGATAAACATAACAGCAAGATTAGTCTTCTATAGAATAAAAAATACATATATATAAGTTATTTCTGGTAAAATTAGGAGTAAACTTGTGTCAAGTCATTCAATATATTAAATTAGCTTTGACAATTTTATAACCCTTTCTTGCAAAGACGTTGTATAAAGTGATGTTCATGTACGTTCATCGGTCACAATTTTGGTTTAGATTTTAAAGCTATGTCTGCAGTAAAAAACATAAAATTTACATTAGCTAAATTATCTGCCCTTAAATGTCAAGTTGAAAACAATTTGAAATAAACAAAATATATTCTCTATTTAGGGATATTCCAGAAAAAAATCTAATATATAGGTGGTGAGGGTGGAGGGTGGAAGATACTTGAAATGTTTGTGTATATGTTGGGGCAGGTCAACAAGTTCAAATTATGTGGTTATGTATCCAAAGTAAAATGCAACTGTATGGACAGTGGCTTAAAAAAAAGTGCCATCCAACTCCCCATAAAGGCCATAATAAATCTCTCGAGTCTGTTTCTGAAAATGGATAGTTATTGTTTATGGTTTTAGCTGTGAACACTAAAATCAAGGATGACAAGATATAAATTCTTTAAACTTTTTTACTTTTATTGTGATTATTTTTCTTTTAGGTTATCCTATGAAGTTAATTTACTTTGTTTCACCCTATGACCTATTGGACAAGAGAAGTAACTCACCACATCCATTGACGGTTGAAGGTAACTCATTTACAGGAAAACCAGTCTTATCCAAATTAAATGCTCTTTATGTTTTGGAAGAATTGATTGTATCAAATATTTTTAAGGAAATACTAGACACAAGTGCACTAGTATGATTTTGAGCTCATGTGGCATTAGTTATTATACCCCATGCAATGAAGTTGCGGAGGGTATAATGTTTTTTGACCCGTCCGTCCGTCAGTCCTTCCGTCCGTCCGTCCGTCAGTCCTCCGTCAGTCCTGTTTCTTGTCATCGCAACTCCTCTCAAACCACACAACAGAATTTCACGAAACCTTTTCAGATAATAAGGACATACTATGTAGTTGTGCATATCGACGGGAAATTGCGATTCAATTTTTTTTCTAGGAGTTACGCCCCTTTGAACTTATTTACTTTAATGTACTACTGCAACAGTTTGTCATTGCAACTCCTCTGAAACTACATAACAGAATTTCACGAAACCTTTTCAGATAATAAGGACATACTATGTAGATGTGCATATCGACAGGAAATCACGATTCAATTTTTTTTCTAGGAGTTACACCTCTTTGAACTTATTTGCTTTAAGGTACTACTTCAACGGTTTGTCATCTCAACTCCTCTGAAACCACACAACAGAATTTCATGAAACTTTGTAGATAATAAGGACCTACTACGTAGATGTGCATATCAACAGGAAATTACGATTCAATTTTTTTTCTAGGAGTTATGCCCCTCTGAACTTATTTGCTTCAATGTACTTCTGCAACAGTTTGTCATCTCAACTCCTCTGAAAACACACAACAGAATTTCATGAAATTTTGTAGATAATAAGGACATACTATGTAGATGTGTATATTGACAGGAAATTATTATTCAGTATTTTTTCTTATACAATTTTTTTTTCTTATACTTATTTAATTTCTCCAATGACAATGTGGGGACGTGCACGTGGGGTATGTGAGCATGCTCACTAAGGTTCTTTAATTGTTATTGTATTAATATTGTCAGACTCAATATTTTGAGAGCTAAAATATATTCATGAACATTTTCAATTGACACCATTATAAGTGAGGTTAATATTCAAATAAAATTGAGAAGGGAAATGGGGAATTTGTCTAAGAGACAACCCAACCAAAGAGCAGACAACAGCCGAAGTGTTTCAGAATAACTGATAAGTTATACTTCAAAGGAATAATGAATAAGCTTATATTATTTACAAAGGACAGAGAATACAAGTCTTCCTTGGATAACACAATTTGGATGATACTATAAATTCAGAAATTATTGCGTGCATTTATTATTGTGATTTTTTTCATTTCGGAATTATATGCAATTTTAATTTTTGCGATATTGAGTAAATTCCTGTTTAATTCCTATAAAAAGTTTCAAAATGCGAGGTTTAAATTATTGCGCATTTTTTGCAATAATAAAAACCTCGCAATAATTTCTGAATTTACAGTAGTCTAAATGTTTGTAAATAACTTCTTCTTAATAGCAATAACAGAATATGAGTGTGGACAGAGTGTAACTGTATGCATACAACAGTGTTCAGTGTCAAGCAGACTACAGACAATGCCATTGATGAGTGTGGTTACACAAGATGGTAAAAGGTAGGCAAATGATATTGACAGAAAATATATCTCAATTCTTTAGATATTGTTATCTCTCATGGAAGCTAAAAATATATTAGTAAACTAAAAAATTTAGCTATTGCAATTAAAAGATTCTGTATATGATCTAAAAGTTGACCAGAGCAATGAAGCTGTGTCTGTCCGACAAATTTCATATGACCCTTCCCTCATTTCATGAATCAGTGATCGAAGTTTCTTTTCATTATGAGGTCAAGAATCTATAAGCAGAAGTTGAACTAATTTTGGTGTATGAAATAGTTGTAAGGTTTATATATGTTTTCTGGCAGGGTTTTATCTGACGACCTTATATTCATGATTCATTGGTCAATGTAAAAAGAAGATGTGGTATGATTGCCAATGAGACCACTCTCCACAGGAGACTAAAATGACACCGAAATTAACAACTATAGGTCATAATGTTCAATTTCAATTAAGCCTGTTTCTCAACTACTATATTCTGTAGGTCTACTATATTTGATTTATGGAATGACTGTTAGATGTACATGAACCTTGACCTCATTTTTCATGGTTCACATTGAATTTTGGTGATGAGGATTGTTTGTCAAATACTATTCGTAATAGTTTCTTAAATTGGATGATTAAATGATTGTAAGGTGGAGAGTTTTCATCTGACTGGCCTAATTATTTAATGGTTTATTGGTTAATGTTGATCTTTCTTGATAAGTTCCTTTCCTTCAGATATTCTTTTTATACGACCGCAAAAATTTTAATTTTTCGTCGTATATTGCTATCACGTTGGCGTCTGCGTCGTCGTCGTCGTCCGAATACATTTAGTTTTCGCACTCTAACTTTAGTAAAAGTGAATAGAAATCTATGAAATTTTAACACAAGGTTTATGACCACAAAAGGAAGGTTGGGATTGATTTTGGGAGTTTTGATCCAGTTTAGAAATTAGGGGCCAAAAAGGGGCCCAAGTAAGCATTATTCTTGGTTTTCGCACCATAACTTTAGTTTAAGTAAATAGAAATCTATGAAATTTAAACACAAGGTTTATGACCACTAAAGGAAGGTTGGGTTTGATTTTGGGAGTTTTGGTCCCAACAGTTTAGGAATAAGGGGCCCAAAGGGTCCAAAATTGAACTTAGTTTGATTTCATCAAAAATTGAATAATTGGGGTTCTTTGATATGCCGAATCTAACTGTGTATGTAGATTCTTAATTTTTGGTCCCGTTTTCAAATTGGTCTACATTAAGGTCCAAAGGGTCCAAAATTAAACTTAGATTGAATTTGACAAAAATTGAATCCTTGGGGTTCTTTGATATGCTGAATCTAAAAATGTACTTAGATTTTTAACCGGATTTTTGTGACAAAAATGTCGGTTATTGATTTGGGGATGTACGGCGGGCGGCTGGGCGGGCGGGCGGCAATCAAATGTTGTCTGTGCATTAACTCATGAACCGTTCAACCAAAGCTTTTAAAATTTTAATATGTTGTTACTGACAACTAAATGAAGGTCAAGTTCAATAATGGCGATTTTGACTTTTACCGTTCAGGAGTTATGGTTCTTGAAAGATTGAAAAATGAAGTTTCCAGTTGTGTCCGTGCATTTACACATGAACTGTTCTACCAAAGCTTCCCAAATTTTAATATGTTGTTACTGATGACAAAATGGAGGTCAATTTAATAATGACGATTTTGACTTTTACCGTTCAGGAGTTATGGTTCTTGAAAGATTGAAAAATGGTGTTTCCAGTCGTGTCCGTGCATTTACGCATGAACTGTTCTACCAAAGCTTCCCAAATTTTAATATGTTGTTACTGATGACAAAATAGAGGTCAACTTCAATAAAGACGATTTTGACTTTTACCGTTCAGGAGTTATAGTTCTTGAAAGATTGAAAAATGGTGTTTCCAGTCGTGTCCGTGCATTTTCTCATGAACCAGTCAACCAAAGCTTTTGAAATTTTTATATGTTGTTACTGATGGCAAAATAGAGGTCAAGTTCAATAATGACGATTTTGACTTTTACCGTTCAGGAGTTATGGTTCTTGAAAGATTGTAAAATGGCGTTTCCATTCACGTTGTTGCATTTACTCATGAACCATTCAATCTAAGCTTTTCAAATTTTAATATGTTGATACTGATGACAAAATGGAGGTCAAATTTGATATTGACGATTTTCACTTTCACCATTCATCAGTAATGGTTCTTGTGATATTGCCAGGACACAAATAAATATTAATAAATCCGGTTTGCTGTCGTTGTGACAGCCTCTTGTTGATCATTGGCCCAGTTTTCAAGTTGGTCCAAATCGGGTCCAAATTAAACTTTGTTTGATTTCATCAAAAATTGAATAATTGGGGTTCTTTGATATGCCAAATCATACTGTGTATGTAGATTCTTAATTTTTAGTCCCGTTTTCAAATTGGTCTACATTAAAGTCCAAAGGGTCCAAAATTAAAGTAAGTTTGATTTTAACAAAAATTGAATTCTTGAGCTTTTTTGATATGCTGAATCTAAACATGTACTTAGATTTTTGATTATGGGCCCAGTTTTCAAGTTGGTTCAAATCAGGATCCAAAATTATTATATTAAGTATTGTGCTATAGCAAGAAATTTTCAATTGCACAGTATTCAGCAATAGCAAGAAATCTTCAATTGCACAGTAAATTGCACAGTATTGTGCAATAGCAAGAAATTTTCAATTGCACAGTATAGCACAATAGCAAGAAATCTTCAATTGCACAGTATTGTGCAATAGCAAATATTTTCAATTGCACAGTATTGCGCAATAGCAAGAAATATCTAATTGCACAATATTGTGCAATAGCAAGAAATTTTCAATTGATTGGAGTTATCTTTCTTTGTCCAGAATAGTAGTTGAATCAACTTAAATCATTGTTTTATACAATATACAATGTATATTCACTTTTACTACCAACTGATAAATTAAAACAATCTTTACCATTCAATGATAACAAGCACCTTTTATTACATTTTAATATTTTATGATGTATTTTAATGAGTAGTTATTGTTGCAAACTCCATTAGAAATTTGAATTGAGATCAGTTTTGGAAAAAGGGAAAGGGGGATGTGAAAAAAAAAAAATGGGGTGGAGGGGGGGGGGGGTTAAATTTTTCTCATTTCAGATTTCATAAATAAAAAGAAAATTTCTTCAAACTTTTTTTTGAGAGGATTAATATTCAACATCATAGTGAATTGCTCAAAGGAAAAAAAAGTATTTTGAGTTCATTAGACCACATTCATTCTGTGTCAGAAACCTATGCTGTGTCAAGTATTTAATCACAATCCAAATTTAGAGCTGAATTCAGCTTGAATGTTGTGTCCATACTTGCCCCAACCATTCAGGGTTCAACCTCTGCGGTCGTATAAAGCTGCACCATGCGGAGCATCTGGTTATTTATCTAGTAAAGCTGTCAATTAGTTTATAGGTTGACATGAGACATCTATATTTGATTGTTCCACTGTACTAAGACAATCAGATGATGGTCTTTAATGTTAAACTTTGGTTTTGATGCTGATTTTATATCCATGAAAAAGATTTCATTTGACCCTTTTGACAAACTATTTAAGTAGGTGGAGTTCAACTTGTATATAGGTAAATTTGATTATTTAATAATGTATATTATATACCAGTTTAACTGCACCTTCTTATATTGTTTGCTGATGTCAAACTTAATTAAAATGCTTTAGCAAACACTAAAACAAACAAAGCTAGCATGACAAACAAGCCAACCAAACTCTACATCTATTAGGAAATTGACTCTAAACAAATATTTTGGCAAATTTTTACTGGCATCAGGTATTGCAAACTGTAAAAAAAAACCATAATTAAAAGATTGATGACTTCCATTTTACTAAAATATTGAAGCAAAAACATATGTATTTTGACTTATTTTGATATTATATTTTACTCCAAAACCAAAAGTCTACTTTATTACACTTGTACTTGCAAAACTCTGTGTCTAAATGACAGTCTTATCTTTTCAGTTTACCATCATTTCAAGCATTATCCAATGTCAACAGTTGTATGTTATCTGCCTGTTTTGTATTGGTGTTACCACAGCCCATCCCTGTGGCCTTGTCTGTGGTCAGGTTGATTAAAAATGTTACAAGTAAGTCTAGTAAATCACATGTTCAATATAATTATGATGATGTCTATAGAAGTCACAGCATATTGCATACCAAATCAGCACTTGTTCAACATAAAGCTCATGTGTTTAACTCATGTTACTGTTCAACATAAAGCTCATGTGTTTAACTCATGTTACTGTTCAACATAAAGCTCATGTGTTTAACTCATGTTACTGTCAACTGGATATTGATTTAGCTAGATACAAGAAATGATACATTTAAACTCAATTTGATATTCAACATACACAATTTTAAAAAAAGGATATTCCAAGCCCTTTTTTTGACTGAATGCTGTTATTTCCTAAACATATGAGACTTCGATAAAGGAGAATGAAAATTCTTTGGGTGTTGCAAGTTTCCCTTAATAGTATTCAAATATCTGTTTTGACTTAGTATGTTTCCTTGACAAACAAACAAATGCAATGGTGAATATTGAATGTTTTAAATCTTAAATATATTTTGTTATAGATTTAGATGTGATAACAGTTGGTGAAGAGAACAGTTTAATTACTTTGTTGTTAAAAGATGTTTTTAAATGTAAAGCTGAGGATGAATTCTTTGTTGTAAGTACATTTGCACTGTTAGTTTTTAGGGAAATCAGTTGAAATATAAATGTGCTGCTAAAATTTCAATAAGCAAACATACATGTATGGTCCAAATATTAACTGAATTATCTGCACTACTGTACCACTGTGGTATGCAATTTATAAGACATTGAAAGTTGTCTTGAAACTGGATTGATAGAAAAAAAAAGATAAACTAGTTTACTAATATTGTGACTGAATTCATAAGATTCACAACTCATTTAATTTGACTCTTTTAGCAATAATTCCATAATCCTCAAAACTGCTGCCTATATCGAAAATGGATCTTTTTAGGTTATAATATTTGCTCAGTTTAACAAATGTGATTTTAACTTTGTCCTATTTTCAGACTTTGCCAGATCAACAGCATGTATTTTATATGAATGATATCAATGGTTGTTCACTGGAACAACCTGCAGTGATGGTCAGTAAGATTCCCTTTACTCATCCAACCAATGTTGCTCAAGTTCTCAACTGTTTACGACAACAACTCATCTTTAATACAGTTATTGGTAGTAGTATTAGACCAAATGCTAGTCAAGGTAACTTGAATGTTTTGATTTACAATTCAGAAGTAGTTCATTGAACTTGTAAAGCTGTGATAGGAAAATGAATTTTGACAAAATAAATATGTTGGAGAAATATGATATCATTGATAATAATACATATATATATATATATATATATATATCAGTCAAGATTTTTTTCCAGCATTCAATATCAAAATAAGGAGATGTGGCTTGAATGACAATGAGACAACTTTCCACTAAAGTCGGAGAGATCATATTCAGTTATAAAGAACAGTTAATTTAAAGACATAGTTATGCTAATCAGTTGTTGGGTCAATGGACTTACTTATTTGTTCAACTCTTGATATTCCAATTAAGTAATAATTATATCATTCCTGCATTATTTATATGATATATATATAGTGTTGTGAACTTTTTGTCTTCCCTGAAGGCAATACATGCTGTTCTGATAGCACATAAGACATAAGAGTAAAAGTTGTAATATGCAAGTCAATAACAAACAAGTTTTCAAGAGCTTTTGAACCAACAGAACAAAAGCTCATCCTACAATACATACATACTGGTACATACACATTAAGGGCATACGATACAGTTACATGGAAGGTAATGACGTTGCTAACGTAAAATGTTATTTTCGCGACGTCAAACTATGACATATCGGGAAAAGATGCATTTTTCGACTGATTTTTATCATTCAAACTGATTTAATTTGAAAACGAGTGCATGGACCCCTATTTTTTAAAACAGCAATTTGTTTCATTTTGCAAGGAGATTATATGACCCAAATTTTATAAAACTGTAAATAGCGCAATTTTTTTAATTTTAATAAACATGCAGCAAAAAATGATGTTTTTTCCTCTATTCATGAACATTTGATGAATATAGAGTTATTTCGGAATGAAAATTGCATAATTTTTAATGATACTTATAAAATACAGAAATTACCGATTATTTAACAAAAAACAATTTGTGTTTATCTTTTAAAGCAAAAAAGTTACGTCGTTCTTTCGAAAAAGAAAATACGGACACAAATCTGAATTTTGAGCAAATATACAAAATTTCAACCTCATTTTACTCAAAAAGTAGCACATGAAGGTATATTTTTATGACATATTTGATTTATTCAGGTAAAAAATAACCTATATGCAAATTTTCATCAACTTGTAAATACAGGTTCAAGACTGTATCGTATGCCCTTAAGACATGCACACATATAATTCTCATCCTTCAAGCATTTATATTATAGGGATCTTGAAATTATAATTGTTTATCTGAAAAAAATCCTAAATAGCTACAGTTGTGATATAATTTTGATCTTTTTATACCTATTTTTCAGAATGTTCTGTTGTATTTGAGTTGAATGCCTTATCCTTACAACAAATGACCCTCTCATTTGAACATCCTCTACACAATACAATGGTCACAGGTAAGACATATGTTTTGTCTTTACTTATGATATGATTATTATTTTAAAGGAGTAGGTCCAGTAAGACCCATTTTTGGCCCCAAAATATAGCAGTTTTACAGTATTTAACAAAATGTAAAGTTTAAGCTATTTATTGGAAAGAAGAATACTTCTGTTACATAAAAATGGTCTGTTTTTTTACATACAATGCACATGTATCAAGTGCTAGCATCATAAAGTTGTGCTAAATTACTGAAATCTTTAAAATATTAGTATTTTGGTTAATTTTAGACAGTTTCCGTCTGAAATGGAAGTGGCGGCATTTGTGTTCATTCTTAATATTTAAATGTAAGATTTATTTGATGTCAATACATAACATATATACAGGTTGAGAATGAACACGAATATCTTGCATCCTATTTTTAATGCACAAAGTAAAAATTATTGTTAGAGTCCACACAAAAAAACAGGTTCTTTTCACTTGTTCCTAACTTTAACCTTTAATTTGACTGAAGTGAATATTGAAATTGTAGGGAACAGTAGTACTCTCTTGAATGATTTTTATTTATTTAATGAACTACTACTAATATATAGCATATTTTTATTTTTTTCAGCTGAAATAGATTTGAGTGATATTACATATCCCAAGTTCAAGGTTATTTATAGTGAAGAAGAACAGTCACTTTGTTCAGAAGATTTAGCTGGTAAAATATTTCAAAGGTATGATATAAAGTACATAAAACTGTAACATGTCAGGGGTTAATGGCATGTATAATATTCAATGATAAAAATAAACTGTAATATGTCAGCGGTTAATGGCATGTATAATATTCAATGATAAAAATAATCTGAAACTGTAATATGCTAGTAATAAATAGGCTTGTAAATTATTACAAAATAAAAAAATGATATACAGTCGACTCTCGTTATCTCGAAGTCAGCCGGACCAGAGAAATATTTCGAGATACACATAGTTCGACTCAAACGAAAACCGGAAGTTTGACAGAACAAGGGACACAACTCTTGCTTAGCTTGGTAAAGCTAAAATAAATCCGGTTGAATATTGGAAGGGGATCGATATTCTGGTATCAGATTGATGTACTTGTATGTCAATGTCTTTCATTATTATAACATTATTTTTACTTTTTCAATTGTTTCAGTTACAACCTTTCCCTATGGCTTTTATCCGAGAGAGTAATTTCCAATCGATAGTTCCGTTATTCAGGTCGTTTATAGTTGACAAATTGTTAATTCTCGGATATAACAGACTTTAGAAAATTTAGATTCCTCTTCATTTTGTTTTATCTCACTCTTTCTTTTCAAAAGAAAATACAACAAGATTAAAGACGCCGATTGAGTAGTTTTTAGGTGATCATCAACGGAAGTCATAATCCTTACTTTATACACACCCAAGCTCATTAGTGTAAATCACAATTAATTGTTTTGTAAACATTTTAACTACTTTTTCATGAACATTAACAATGCATCACTAATTATTTATAAAAATTCTATAAAAGATAATCTTAGGTAAACACTCGTGGAAATAGCATGTCATAAATCAATACAGTGGTCAGTGACTGGAAATTTAATTACACGTGTATTGTCAGATTAACTCTTCAATCCATTTAAATGCCGGAGGTCATGTTTTGACATATGTGTACTAGTTCGAGATAAATAATGATTTTTTAATGCTTTTGTTAACCTTGGGATCGTAAATTTAGTTCGACTCAACCGAAATTTCGACTCATCCAATTTCGACTCATCAGGAGTCGAATTACATACATTTATATGGAACAAAGTTCGGGACCACGTGAAAACTTCGACTCATCCGAAATTTCGAGTCAACCGAGTTCGAGACAACGAGAGTTAACTGTATTGAATAATGAGTACACTATGTTTAATTCATAAAATGAAAAATTGCCCTGAACAAATGAAATCTGTGAAAAGAAGATATTGTTTACTCATTAAGCTTAGGACAGTTAATGTAAGGAAAGGAAAAGTTTGTCTTTATTTTTGCATTAGTGTTTTAGTTTGAATTTTTTTTTTTAACATTTGTTAGTGAATCTATAAGATAAGATAAGATAAGAATTTTATTAATCTAATCAAGAACCCATAAAGGACATCATTTTACAACACAATATGATTGGAAAAACCAAAACAGAAAACAAATACCATACTATAACGTTATGGACAGGATCAGAGCCTAACACAACATGTGTTTTATATAACTATTATATCAAATGTTATAACAATAAAATATTATATTATTTCATATATTTTGTTTACATCTGGATCTTATTTCTAAACCTTTAATAATGTATGATTATGGTTTGAAGCAAACTTGATAAATTGTTTAATATTTATATACCCTTAAACATGACTATCATGAAATAGTATTGAAACAAGTCACACACACAAATTGATATGCACTTAAAGCAACACATGTGAAATTCGTTTTCAAGAAACAAGCAATATTCTTGATTGAAATCTTACTTTGTTGTGGTTTTATTTAAACAGAAATAAAATGGTAAAGTTATAGTTTCAGAAGTATGTACAGATTTTGTTGTATGTCATGTTTATACTTTGTATTCAAGCAACAGATGAAAGCATCATTACAGTAATCCAGAAATGTTAAATTTTGCTCATAGGGAGATTTTTTTTTATCTTCACATTGAAATGTATTATCAATGCATTAGAGATTTGGGTGCAAAGAGAAATTTGCCATGAAAAAAACAATTTACTCTGCGACTTGTCAAACACATTTATAGCATACACTTTTATTATGATTCATTTATAAATGCTAAAACTGACAACAAAGCAACTGATCAATCAACTACTCTTCCTTAGATTAAAAAAAACATACGATAAGTAAATCTATAAATGAATGCACTTATTATTTCTTTTATCCCATGTCATTTATTTTATATTATATCATGCATTTACATTATTGTATTTTACATTTAATAGATGTCTTTCTGTGCCTGTTACATTGCGGTCAGTAATTAACAAAGTCTCGGATGAAATTCGTAAAGAACCACCCCAAGAACCTGTGTCAGTGACTATTCCGGCAGATCGGCCTCCTCCGTGGCCACCAGAATACTATTCTAGTCATTTTAGTCCTGGAAGAATTCCTATGGATTTAAAAAATATTTCTCCGAATAATATGGCATTTAGGAATTATGGATTGCAACATTCCCCACAAATTTCATATAATTTGGGAAATTTAATGAGTGGAATTGGTTCTTCTATACAACCTTCACTGCCTCCAGAGGGAATTTTAATTGAACCACCTGCTCCAGAAAAACCTCATAATCCATTGTTAGCTGACTTGTTAGATCGTAATTCACCAAGTCCTACTCCTGATCCTATTCAAAATCTGCCACAAAGTGAAGCACCAATTATGTCTAAACTGTTAGAGGACAGCAATGCTTCAGCTATGGCTTCAAGTATTCCCCAGCCACCACTTAAAGCAAAACAAGTGCGTCGAAAAAGAAGCTCTAAAGGAGATACACCAGTTGTCGGACGTAGTCCTAAACATCCCCGTATTTCAGAAAAAGAAGCAGAAAGCAATGGATCATTTCCACACTTAGATTTTGATTCTAGCGGTGGATCGTTTGACTTTGGTGATGTCCCAAATCCAGGACCTCCTCATTCGATACATAGTCATGGACATCCAACACTGACCAGACAGTTGAGTATCATTGATTTAACTGATTCACAGGCTGATACTCCTGCAGGATTTTCAGGAGAATCTGAAATGCAGAAGCTTGAAAGTATGGTAGGAAATAAGTTGCCAAGACAGCCACATAGACAAGATAGTGAATTGTCTCAGTTATTGTCAGATTATGGAGATACAAGCCCAGCAAAGGAGACACAGTCTCCACACCATTATTATCATAACTCGGTGCCAAAAAACGATAAAGTGTCTACCTCTCGAGAGGATAAAATCCTCAGCGGGTCGAGGGAGGTGTTAAAGACCACAGACCCGACGTCACCCAACTACGCACATCAGAGCTTAATGGACCTACTTAGCATCAAACAAGAAGAGCCGGAATCTTCTTATAATTTTCAGAGGCAGAATTCTAATATTTCAATGATTTCATTGACCTCAAATGAGCCAAGTAATAGAAAGTTAAGTCATGGAAGTCATGTGCGATCTAATTCTATGTCGGATTTAAGTGATAGTGACACGTTTCCGTACAAAGAAAAGTCATGTGATAGCACAGCATTTAATGCAAAAACTTCAAATAAAAACCCAGCATTGGCAGCTAATTCAGACTCCAGCAGTTCATTAAAAATAAAACAAGAAGTTAAGGAGGAGAATGTGCATGACTTAAGAACGTTACTTACAATAGGGAAAGAAAAAGCAGAGAATAATGTGATAGATAAAGATAAATTCAAAAAGGAGGAAGGAACAAAAAATATAAGACTTAAAGTTTCAACTGTACAAGGGTTGAGGCAAAGTTCATTACCGAATGAGTTATTAAACACTGGAATTAATAAAAAGTCGAAAGCTCCGTTTGATTTTCATAGTGATGACGATGACGATGATCCATTTGATTTTAGAGACAAAATGAAAGTTGTATCCTCATCGCCTACACGCCTGCATATTCACAAACAAAAACTTTACAATCACAAACTGAGTAAAGAGAAGGACAAGAAAAAAGAATCTAAGAATAATATTGTGTCGGGTGAGAAACGAAAAAAAGATAAAAATGAATCGAAGAAAGAAAGGAAGAAAAAACAGAAAATGATGGAAAATTATAAAAGTACCTCTCTTGATGAATCTGCTATTTATAAATCTGTTACAGTTGTATCAGAAGACAGTAATAGTAGTAGTAATCTAAAGCCAATTCCTAAACTAAAGATCAATAAAAGCAGTCTTGGCATATCTGTTGGTAAAAGTCCAAGCAGAGAAGTATTGACTAGTAAAAATGAAACTGTGAAAAAATCAAAAGAAAAGTATGATAAACACTTGTCATCAAGTAAGAAATTATCATCACAGAAAGCCTATAAAGTACACCAACAATCATCACCATCAAATAGTATCACTGTTAGCAAAGCAGATTCCAAACTTATTACAAAAACTCCAACCATCAAACTCAAACCAATTGCAATGCCTACTAGTTCATCAATCAGTGTAGGCTCAGCAAAAACCCCACCAGCATACTCCACAGCAAGCTCAACGAAAGGATCTACTACTCCTACTTCAACAACGATTGGCCGTATGGGAGCAGTGTCCTTAACAAAAAGTGGATCTCTTACTCCACCAGCAAGTGTAAAAGCAAGTACACCAACATCGCTATCAAAATCATTCCCAAATATGAAATCTTCAAGTAAAAGTACTTCTTCACTGCCTTCTGCTGCTAAAATACCTTCACAAAGATCAAACAGTTCATCCTCAAATAGAGGCTCATCAGATAATAAAGAAAGTAAGAAAGAAAGAAATGGATCTTCAAATAGTAGTAAAAATTCTAGTGTTAGAAAAAGCAGTTCTCCAATGGCAGGTTCAAGAAATCCAATGAACTTGTCTAAATCTTCACACTCATCAAATAAAAACCTATCATCATCTACCTCATCTCTCTTCTCAAACAAAAATCAATCGGCAGATGTTTTGTCTTTTCTCAACAGAGACTCTAGTGTCATTGCAAATCTGCCGAAAATTCCCAAAATGGCAAAAACAAATACAGCAGTGTCTTCTGGAACAAATAAATCTCAAACTACAGAATCTATTTCCAAAGCAGTGACATCTTCTGTTTCTGTAAATAGTAAAGTGAGCCCAACATCAACTGTTAGTGCTAAAACAAATTTGACTAATTCAAGTATAAATAGTTCTAAGAGTGCTGTGTCAACCAGTGTATCAAACTCGAGGACAAATAGTGTACAAAATACAAAACCAAGCATTTCAACATCATCAAGTCCAGGTCATACGAAGACTGTTACTACACCAACATCAGTGAAACAAAACCCTTTTATATCAAAGTCAAATAATGTGATTCCAAGTTGTAGCGGTGGATTTAATCGGTCAGTGACAACTGTGACGTGTACAACGAGTTCTTCATCGAAACTTGTCACTTCAACATCTAGTACAACATCAAGTAAAATGGCTACCTCTGTATCACCTACTGTAACTAGCTCTGTGAGCAGGAGTAGTTCGTCATCTAATCCTTCAACATCTATTTCTAAATCTGTGAGTAGTAGTAGTAGCAGCAGTAGTAGTGATTCGCTTAAAAAAACTACACAAAATTCTACTACACCTTCTTCTGGTACAATAGCAACTGGATCTGCTCAAAACACAAGTCAGTTGTCTTCTAACCCTATAAGTCACAAATCAAGACCAAGAAAAGGGTCATTAACAGCTGTTATTGATAAACTTACCAAACAGACTTCATATGAATGTGGTTCTGAGGATGTAAATAAACAGTCGGTGGAAAGTGTTAACCAGGAATCATCGTTATCTAGTCTAAATGAAAGTGATAAAAATGTGGTCAATTGTAGAACAGAAAAGACTGATGCTACTACCTATAATTCTAAAAGTGCACAGGATAAAATTTCTAAAGATTCAAATATTCAAGGCAAAATTCGAAAGGATGATAAAGAGGCTAAGAATAACAATTCTAGCCCAAAGACAAAAAGTTGTGAAAATGTGAAAAAGCGTAGTGATTCACCTTCTAAAACTAATTCTGGAAAAGAAAATATTAAGAATGATGATTCAAGAAATTTGTTTACATCAATACTTAAAAGTGCTTCAGAAAATTCATATTCCCCAAAAGACAAGGGGTCAAAATCGAATGATGGAAAAGCGGTTGTAGATCTATCAAAAAGTGAAGAAAGTAGTAGCACATCAGAAGTAAGAAATAGTAACACTAACTGTGAAATGGAATCAAGTCAATGTGAGAAATTTTCTAATACAAATAAACATTCAAGGACGCCATCACCAAAACAAAATCCAAAGAAATTCAATGGAGAAACGGTAACAAGAGAAGGAGGAAGTGACAATAAATCAAAAGATTCTGATGTATTTAAAGTGCCTACGCCAAAGGCTCACAATTCAGATGACAAAGAAGATACAGAAAATTATGTGATTAGAAAAAAACAAAGAATAAGTACATCAAAACCTGTTTTATCTCCTTCTAGTCCTGTGAGCAGCCCTGAGTTAGTTATCGACTGTCAAACATTGTCACCAAGAACTTTGCAGAACAAGACAAATTCACCAAACATTGAAGTGTCTTCTGATAAAGTTGGCAATAATACAATACTGAAGACAAAAAATGCTTCACCCATTCATAAAGTAAAACAATCACAATTACAATCACCTGTACTCATTAAAATGGAACATCACACTGCTTCACCTTCCGAAATAGACGATGATTTAATGAATGAAGCACTTATTGGTTTTGGTAGTTAATTTAAGTCAGAAAATTAATTTCAAGACTGAAATGTATGCAGAAATTACAAATTTATAAATGAAAGATGAAAAAGAGCCTATGTTTGATGATATCTTTATACTTTGTTATTAGAAATTCTCCATTTTTTCTCTATGCTATCAAATCTGATTCAAAGAACTTAAAGAAAAACTTAGCTGCTGTCTGATAATTTATCTATCTCATAAGTTTCTGTAAGTAAGGTACACAAAGTTTTTAAGTGAATGAAATTACCAGACTTAATTCATATGTGATGAATAGTTAATCACATCATTAAGGCATTTATTTTTCTCACTCTTTATTTAAAAAAAAACGAAAAAAGAAAAAAAAGAGGTAAAATAGGAGGGTGATGTCAACTTTTTGTGATAAGAAAATGCTTTATTCCTGTCATCTTAGATTTAATGTTCCTTTAAATTTTTCCCTGTTTTAATTGTCATATCTTTAAATCAAAATTGATTTTTCATTTCAATCTTGACTGAAAACTTACGTTTTTTTTCTGACAGTATAAACATGATAAACCACTCATGTATTAAATTTCATGTAAAAGATTTAAGGATGTATTTAAGTGAAATTAAAAAAATCTAGAATATATACTTGGTACTTTTAAGTCGGAATATGCCGCAGCTCCACTTAATACCAGAAGGCATAAAAAAAGTTCAAAATCTTCACAAACTATCAGTTGGACACAAGGACCCCCACCACCACCACTACACTACAATTTATTAGATTTAGAATGAAACCTTTGCTAGAATATTGTTTGGCACATGAATGGTTTGTACTGTTTAAAAGAACAAAACATGGTACAAAGATACTTTGAAATCTGCTGTTTTATTTATTTGAATGCTTGTTTTTCTTATTTTATTATGTTTGGATTGTTCCAACAACAATTATACTCCCTATCTAATAATATTTTATGAAGTAACAGTATAAAATGGTTTTTGTACTTTGAACAAGGTGAATGTCTTGAAGTTATTTTTTATGGCAATATATGAATTAAGGAATTACTTTTTTTTTTATGAATTTGTGAACATTAATTATTTGCATTTTATAAATTGTTTAATAATTCAGAAAAGTGTGTGATGTATATTGTGTTATGTTTATGTGAACAAATTCAGTAAGGAATATCACAATTTTTGCTTATTTGTTTTCATTGTATTTATAGCTTCATTATGAATACTGAACAAAACACAGCGACAATTCAACTGCTCTCAGGAATTTTGTTTTGCTCAATTTTGTTGATGCAAAATTCATGATCATTGTGGCTTTGCTTTTGACGTAGAAATTTGTTTGATTTTAGAAACTGATGTAAATAATAGAAAGATATATTGATATTACAGTTTACATTTTGCACTAAATTTTATTTTAATACTTAAAAAATAGTGATTTCACTGTGAAAACCATGAAAACCTGTCTTTTTTTCAAAGGTTAAAAAGTTACAAAAAAATAATCTACTTTTCAAGTTCTTTTATTTCATAGTTTAGCATTTAATAACCAAATCTAAAATGCATATGGAATGTCACAATGACCATATTTTTAGCTCACCTGGCCCGAAGGGCCAAGTGAGCTTTTCTCACCACTTGGCGTCCGTCGTCCGTCGTCGTCCGGCGTCGTCCGTCGTCGTCCGTCGTCGTCGTCGTTAACAATTTACATTTTGAACTTCTTCTAGAGAACCACTGAATGGAATGAAACCAAACATGGCATGAATGTTCCTTATGAGGTGCTGACCAAGTGTTGTTACTTTGTTGCCGATCCATCATCCAAGATGGCCGCCAGCCGGGGACTTAGTTTAACATAGGACCCTATGGGAAATGCATACAAATGACTTCTTTTAGAGAACCACTGAATGGAATAAAACCAAACATAGCATGAATGTTCCTTATGGGGTGCTGACCAAGTGTTGTTACTTTGTAGCCGATCCATCATCCAAGATGGCCGCCAGCGGGGGACTAAGTTTAACATAGGACCCTATGGGAAATGCATACAAATGACTTCTTCTAGAGAACCACTAAATGAAATGAAACCAAACATAGCATGAATGTTCCTTATGGAGTGCTGACCAAGTGTTGTTACTTTGTAGCCGATCCATTATCCAAGATGGCCGCCAGCAGGGACTTAGTTTAACATAGGACCCTATTGGAAGTGCATACAAATGACTTCTTCTAGTGAACCACTGAATGGAATGAAACCAAACATGGCATGAATGTTCCTTATGTGGTGCTGACCAAGTGTTGTTACTTTGTAGCCGATCCATCATCTAAGATGGCCGCCAGCGGGGGACTTAGTTTAACATAGGACCCTATGGGAAATGCATACAAATGACTTCTTTTAGAGAACCACTGAATGGAATAAAACCAAACATAGCATGAATGTTCCTTATGGGGTGCTGACCAAGTGTTGTTACTTTGTAGCCGATCCATCATCCAAGATGGCCGCCAGCGGGGGACTTAGTTTAACATAGGACCCTATGGGAAATGCATACAAATGACTTCTTCTAGAGAACCACTGAATGGAATGAAACCAAACATGGCATGAATGTTCCTTATGAGGTGCTGACCAAGTGTTGTTACTTTGTTGCCGATCCATCATCCAAGATGGCCGCCAGCCGGGGACTTAGTTTAACATAGGACCCTATGGGAAATGCATACAAATGACTTCTTCTAGAGAACCACTGAATGGAATAAAACCAAACATTGCATGAATGTTCCTTATGAGTGCTGACCAAGTATTGTTACTTTGTAGCCGATCCATCATCCAAGATGGCCGCCAGCAGGGGACTTAGTTTAACATAGGACCCTATGGGAAATGCATACAAATGACTTCTTTTAGAGAACCACTGAATGGAATAAAACCAAACATGGCATGAATGTTCCTTATGAGGTGCTGACCAAGTGTTGTTACTTTGTAGCCGATCTGTCATCCAAGATGGCCGCCAGTGGGGGACTTTTGAATGAAATTAAACATGTTCCTTTCCTTATAAATGAGGTTGTGTTTTCACTTTTAGCCAAATTTTATATTTTTTTATATGATTTCAAAAACCCAAGTAGAATCAGGTGAGCGATACAGGCTCTTGAGAGCCTCTAGTTTCAAATAGAAGTTATTTGATGTCAGTTTATAATTAACAGATAAAAATATATACTGAACAAAAAAGTTTAGATTTTCTATTGACATGACTGATATTTCAGTTCAGTTTCAAGTATTAAACAATTTCTTCAAAACCAGATCTTTAAAAATGACATTTTGAGACATTTCATTATTATTATGAACTAAATGAATGTTGAATTTGAATGTTCATTCAAACACGCACTTACAAAGGGAGAATTGGAATTTTTTTCCGAATTCGATGATATTTTGTTCCCAAAAAAATAAATAGATCTACAGTAAACATGGTATAGTTATTTTTTAAAAAGTTTGAAAAAAAAATTATGTTCAATCTAGACAATGAATGTTAATTTTCTTCCATATTGTCATGAAATGACTTATCTGTATGTGTTTCCTCTTAAAAGATGAAATTGAAATTTTTTTATGTGCATTTTTTTTAGAAATTTTCAAAAATGCCCTAATCATTTTATATTGTTGGTTAATGTTTTCTATTTATTCATCAAATGAAATAAAAGATACCTTTAAATTTTTATTTTTATTACAATATTTCATGTGAAAATGAATGGATTCTAAGAAACCTTCTTTAAAAGTTAAAGATACTTATTGCCTCATCACAATAAATGCTAAGGAAAGGCAAGACAACCATTTGCTATTTAAGCAACTGGTAACTTAATTTTATAAATGCTTTATATATATAATTTATAAGGTAGATAATGCTTATTAGTTTATAGATTTCTTATCGTGTAAATTTTGTCAGGCATACTGTCATGACTGTTATGTCTGTTGTTCTTGACATTTTTTTGTTTCAATGGCTTGAAAGTTAATGTTAAATTATTATCAAGAATATTTTGAAAGACAAAAGAATGCCAATACCTAAAGTGTTTCCTAATGGGTACCAATAATAGAGCAATTTATACTCTGGTTCAGTTTTAAGATTTGTTAAATATACTTGCCTAATAGCGATGTTACTCATTTTACTCAATGTCAACCTCGGGTGTTGATGGTTAGAGTCTTTTTAATAACTTGACAATCTCATTTTATGTAAGCACACTATTTCAATGAAATGTATAATCCCAATAACATGTAATGATGCTTCTAAAGAAAAAAATTCTACTAAATAAAGAATTTTTTATAAGAAAATTGTTGTAAATGTCAACTAAGACACCAGGCTTGAAACATTAATGAAATGATTTTCTATATCCAGGTTTTATTCTACACAGTCATATAAATTAAAAGCAATAACTTTTATATTGTATTTTGTAAATAAGATTGACAAAGTTTAAGCTATTGCATTTTTAGTTTTAGGAATTACCCATAAGATTTTTAGCGTGCATGCCCATTGTGTTGCTAGAAGTAAAAAGTGACTAAGTGACTCTTTCGTTGACTTTTAAAACGACTAAGGGGAATTTAGTTTTGGTAAGTCATTAACATGATTAAGCTAAACGGCAATCGATCTGAAAAGTGGTACCCCCCTAAAATAACTAATAAATAAATAATTTAAAAAAATAAATACCCTTATGCTCTTTCCACAAAAATTTGGGAATGTGGGGCAGAAAAAATGTTTTTCTTGATTTTCTCAAAACTGTTTGGAATTTTAGACATGTATGGTGAAATAAAATTAAAAGAAAAATGTATGAAATTGAAGAAAGTCCTTTTGGATAGAGGATGATTCTTTGATTCAGATTTAATAATAAGTATCCATTACATTTGTGTTTAATATATTTTTTCTTTTTCTACACTACAAGTACAGTATGACTGAATCTAGTTAGAATGTTCAAAGATGTATTGTTAGTGTAAATCTGTTAAAGGCTTGGTTAATAATTGTATACCACAGTATAGATAAGGGGTATATAGATGTAAGCTTAAGGATATTTTAAAGGTGCTCAAATTATTAAAAAAGATATAAATATGAAGAGTAATTTCAATACACCAAAGAATACTGTTTAAGTAGATTGATTGTGGGATCACTGGAAAGATTTTGACTTTGATGATCAAATTGAACACTATTAAATGTATTATATCTGATATTGTTCTGATATAAACTATAATGTATTTAAGCAAACACAATTGTGAAAACTGATGGGGTATATTTAATGTGATATTTTGAAATGAGGGTACATATATTAATTTGAACTAAGATTAAAGAATGATTAAGGTTTAAGAAGGTTTATTTTACATATATTTGTTAGTCATAATTTGCATAGTTGCCATCCCTTGCAGCTGTTAGCATTGTCAAGCTTGAATAAAAATGAAATGAAACCTGACCAACATCTTGCATGTAAATAACTGGTTTATACCATGGTCACACTCAACAATAGGGTTTTGAGAAATGGGTTCTCAACAGTGATGAATATTGACATCAAATAAATCAATAATTCATTATGTTCCCTCTTCTTTTTTTGTCCAACTCAACTCAATTAAAAATTTAGAATCACAAATTTCTGACCTCAAGTTTTATTTTACCTGTTGTCTATAAATTTGATCGACATCACAAATTTTGGTTCAGTGTAATTTTGGCCTAAATTTAATGACTAAAAACAATATCTGTTGGTTAGATCATTAAAACTAAACCGAGTGATAAGAAGAAGATCAAGTATATTTGGCCTAAAGAATTGTTAAAAGGTTTACATGTTTGTCTGACCAAGGTCACTTGACTTCATTAGTCAACTCTACCACATGTAAGGGTTTGGCGTTTTATAATAAGAATGTTATATGTAGTGTTTTCATGTTTATTGGTTACAATAAGTCATTTTTTTTCACATCTATAATTTGTGAATGAAAGTAGTAATTGTTGTTGAGAGATTTGCAGTATAAAGACAGCATCTGTTAGAGTTTTATAGGTTAACTTCTTGTTTTTTGTCTTGTTCATCTGTTTTGTCCATCCATAATCTCATACTTAAAACAGGAATGATAAAACCACTTGACAGAATTTTTATACTTGTGTAGTTGTGCTACTTTTAATTTATGTAATAGTTTCATTTTCCAATTTAAATTACCAACTGCTACCCTTATTTTGCAAAGGGAACTGGAAGGAACACTAGGTAGGACAGACTGTAAACAAACTTGAATGGAAGAAAGAACCTGTTTTGATGGTTTTAATATTGTGTATGTAAACTTTTATGAAATTTCATTGCATAATCACTTTGCCATCATGTTTTTACCAGAAATGTGTAATGCACTTGCAAAGAATAAATTATGGCATTCCTTCACAATACACCAAGCTCCTTCGTCTCAGTTTGTGTAGCTTGAGAAAGTTTGTCCTAAATATATACTGTTCCTTAAAATCAAATTCGAAGTCTGTAATTGACAAATGAACCATTGAACGGATTGATTTTTACGATATCTAACAGTAAACCTAGATTTCCATTTTTACTTATATGGAAGTTTTTAAAACAAATCACACAAAGACAACATTGGAATATGTTTAAATGTCAGAATAACTTACTGAAGCTGTATACTTTTCTAATTATTTTTTGGAATGTCAGTCTGAATGTGAAAAATTAGAAAACTTTCTCATTGGAAAATAGAGTAATAAATTTAATTTACTGTAATTTGATGAAATGTGTGAATTTTTAACAAAGGTAATAGAATTGATTTCAACAATTAGATTAAATACTTTTCACCAAACTCTTATGTAGTTTTATTAATTTTTCAAATTTTTCAAGATGTATCTGTATTTTGTGATAGACTGAAAAAAAATTATAACCTATTTCATGTCATATAGATTTATAAATTTATATTTATGTGTATAAAATGAATGGCAATTTGTTTATTTTAAATTATGTAGATAGTCATGGATGTACAATTAAAACGAGATGTTTTATTATTATATGTACATAAACAAACATGTAATATATTATTGTATGTGTACAAACAAAAAGTAAGTGTATGATATCCTCAATTGTAATTTAGAGTGGAATTTGAAAATTCCATGTCACTCAACTATCTCATGTCAAAAATAATAAAATATCAAACAATCTGATTTATTTCTGTTACAAATACAAATGGGTCTCAGTGGTCAAGCAGTCTTTTAAGTTGTCAGTTAAAACTTAAAAACACTTCTTGTGTTGAAGTCCAATTTGAACTGACAGGGGTTTACACATTCTCATTAAGGAGGCTATTAGTTTTTAACTGGATTTTTGTGACAAAAATGTCGGTTATTGATTTGGGGATGTACGGCGGGCGGCAATCAAATGTTGTCCGTGCATTAACTCATGAACTGTTCAACCAAAGCTTTTAAAATTTTAATATGTTATTACTGACAACTATACGAAGGTCAAGTTTAATAATGGCGATTTTGACTTTTACCGTTCAGGAGTTATGGTTCTTGAAAGATTGAAAAATGGAGTTTCCAGTTGTGTCCGTGCATTTATGCATGAACTGTTCTACCAAAGCTTTTGAAATTTTAATATGCTGTTACTGATGACAAAATGGAGGTCAAGTTCAATAATGACGATTTTGACTTTTACCGTTCAGGAGTTATGGTTCTTGAAAGATTGAAAAATGGTGTTTCCCGTCGTGTCTGTGCATTTTCTCATGAACCATTCAACCAAAGCTTTTGAAATTTTAATATGTTGTTACTGATGACAAAATAAAGGTCAAGTTCAATAATGACGATTTTGACATTTACCGTTCAGGAGTTATGGTTCTTGAAAGATCGTAAAATGGCATTTCCATTCACGTTGTTGCATTTACTCATGAACCATTCAATCTAAGCTTTTCAAATTTTAATATGTTGATAATGATGACAAAATGGAGGTCAAATAAATGTTAATAAATCCGGTTTGCTGTCGTTGTGACAGCCTCTTGTATCTTGATAATGTTGCCTCCTCCACCATCAAAACTTCGAATTCACTACCATACATATTATGGTATACCAAAGATTATTCATCCTAAACACTTTTGTACGATAATTCAAATTGGCTTTTATCAATTCTCATATAGATTCAACACAAGATTAGGATTGACAGAAGAAAGCTCTCTTTAGAATCCTGGATTGATCCTCCAAACTTTATGATTTTATGATTGCAGGAAAGAACCTCTTTTTAGCTCACCTGGCCCGAAGGGCCAAGTGAGCTTTTCCCATCACTTGACGTCCGTCGTCGTCGTCCGTCGTCGTTAACTTTTACAAAGATCTTCTCCTCTGAAACTACTGGGCCAAATTAAACCAAACTTGGCCACAATCATCATTGGGGTATCTAGTTTAAAAAATGTGTGGCGTGACCCGGCCAACCAACCAAGATGGCCGCCATGGCTAAAAATAGAACATAGGGGTAAAATGCAGTTTTTGGCTTATAACTCAAAAACCAAAGCATTTAGAGCAAATCTGACACGAGGTAAAATTGTTTATCAGGTCGAGATCTATCTGCCCTCAAATTTTCAGATGAATCCGACAACCTGTTATTGGGTTGCTGTCCCTGAACTGGTAATTTTAGGGAATTTTTGCTGTTTTTGGCTATTATCTTGAATATTATTATAGATAGAGATAAACTGTAAACAGCAATAATGTTCAGCAAAGTAAGATTTACAAATAAGTCAGCATGACCAAAATGGTCAGTTGACCCCTGAAGGAGTTATTGCCCTTTATAGTCAATTTTTAACCATTTTTTCGTAAATCTTAGTAATCTTTTACAAAAATCTTCTTCTCTGAAACTACTGGGCCAAATTAAACTAAACTTGGCCACAATCATCATTGGGGTAACTTGTTTAAAAAATGTGTGGTGTGACCTGGCCAATCAACCAAAATGGCTGCCACGGCTAATAATAGAACATAGAGGTAAAATGCAGTTTTTGGCTTATAACTCAAAAACCGAAGCATTAAGAGAAAATCTGACAGGGTTTAATTGTTTATCAGGTCAATCTATCTGCCCTGATGTTTTCACATGGATCGGACAACCCGTTGTTAGGTTACTGTCCTGAATTGGTAATTTTAAGGAAATTTTGCCGTTTTTTGTTATTATCTTGAATATTATTATAGATAGAGATAAACTGTATACAGCAATAATGTTCAGCAAAATAAGATCTACAAATAAGTTTCAATGACCAAAATAGTCAATTGACCCCTTAAGGAGTTATTGCCCTTTATAGTTAATTTTTAACATTTTTCATAATTTTTTGTAAATTTTTAGAAAATATTTTCCACTGTAATTACTGGGCCAAGTTCATTATAGATAGAGATAATTGTAGCAACAAGAATGTTCAGTAAAGTAAGATCTACAAACACATCACTATCACCAAAACACAATTATGTCATGAATTTATCTGTGTCCATTGTTTAATATGCACAAGACCAAGGTGAGCGACACAGGCTCTTTAGAGCCTCTAGTTTAGCCGTTTTTGTAAATCTTAGTTATCTTTTACAAAAATCTTCTTCTGAAACTACTTGGACACAATTATCTTTTGGGTATCTAGTTTTAAAAATGTGTCCGGTGACTGGGCCATCCAACCAAGATGGCAACCACGGCTAAAAATAGAACATAGGGGGTAAAATGCAGTTTTTGGCTTATAACTCAAAAACCAAAGCATTTAGATCAAATGTGGTTAAATTGTTTATCAGGTCAAGATCTATCTGCCCTGAAATTTTCTGATGGATTGGACAACCCGTTGTTAGGTTGCTGCCCTGGAATTGGTAATTTTAAGGAAATTTTGCTGTTTTTTGGTTATCTCAAATATTATTATAGATAAACTGTAAACAGCAATAATGTACAACAAAGTAAGACCTTAAAATAAGTCAACATGACCAAAATGGTCAATTGACCCCCTAAGGAGTTATTGTCCTTCATAGTCAATTTTTAATAATTTTCATAAAATTTGTAAATTTTTACTATCATTTTCCACTGAAACTACTGGGTTAAGTTCATTATAGATAGAGATAATTGTAAGCAGCAAGAATGTTCAGTAAAGTAAGATGTACAAACACATCACCAAAACACAATTTTATCATGAATCCATTTGCGTCCTTTGTTTAATATTCACATAGACCAAAGAGAGCGACACAGGCTCTTTAGACCTCTAGTCTATTTTTGTCTGGCCTGTGACAGAAGTTGAATTAGGGAATACAATCTAGCATCCACTGGGAAACTTTATATAAAGCTTTAAATTTCAGAAGGCCAGATACATGGGCACTTCATACCTTTAGTGCAGATGTAACAGTTTCAATTCGTCTCGTCTAATGTCCTTGACCTCATTTTCATGGTTCAGTGACTGCTTGAAAAAAAAAAAACTTTAAAAATATCCATAGTTGGTATATCATGGGTACCTTGCAATGTCTACATCTCCTTCGGTGGTTTATCTAACCTAGACCTCATTTCATTGATCAGTGATGTTATATGGTAAAGTTTATAATTGAAATGCTATAAACATACTATAAAACACAACTATATTTGATATATGTGATGGTTGTGAGGTGTACATGTCAGACTAGCAAGTTTCACTTGACCTTGACCTCAATTTCATTGTTCATTAAATAATGGTTATTTTTTAGGTTTGCTCTATTTCTTAGATACTATAAGCAATAGGTCCACTCTATTTGGTGTATGGAAAGATTGTTTATGTACTTGCTGTCTGGCAGGTGTTATCCAACATTGACCTTATTTTCATGTTCCATTGGTTATGGATAAGTTTTCATAATTATTTCAGTTCTATTATACTATAAGCAATAGGTCAACTATGTTTTGTGTATGAAATGATTGCAAGGTGTAGATGTCCGTCCGTCTGGCAGTGTTCAAATGACCTTGATGTCAATATTGTGGTTCATTGGTCAATGTTGTAAATTTGCAGTTTCATCTGTTTCTAAGACATGTTCTTATAGCAAAGAGACCACTTTATTTGGTGTATGGAATGCTTGTAAGGTGTACATGTTTGTCTGTCATTATTTTCAAAATTCATTTGAATGATTTAAAATGTGAAGTTTATGTTCAAACCTTCATATTAGAGACTTTCAACATGTATTCAATGATAAGTAAACATGCAAGATATTTAGCATGTGCACTCGTGCATACTTTTCCTGTTTGTCCTAATAGAGCAATGAAACTTTAAATGTAAGATTTAAGTAAATTTTTCACATAGTGTACCATATCATGATTTTGTTTGAACTGAATTACTGTAAACTTTACACAATTGTTGGAATTGATGAATATAAACCCTGAAAAATTTCAGATATGTCATTCCAGAGTTTATTGGACTTTGAATGTCAGATAAATAAAATGCATTTTTGTTATACATGCAAAGAAAACCACAGGATAATAGAAGGAGGAATTACATTCCAGCTACAATGTAAACTATGTATAAAGTGTATTTCAGACCTTGATGCTTCATGTCTAGTCCACAAAATTAATATCAAGTTTTTTTAATTTTCTCTGTCATATATCCATTGTCCTTGATCTCATTTTTAGGTTCAGTGTCTGCTTAGAATTTTATTGCTATGTGAAACAATTATGAAGAATAGGATAACAATATTTGGTGGCCTCAGATCACAATTAATTCCCTTTGTTCGTGGTCTAGGAATATAGTTCCCAATTATTATATGGGGTATTTCTTCCCAAGTAATCTGTCTACTGTTTTCTTTGAAATGTTTACTATTTAAGTGGTCCTATTAGTTGCATATATATTGAAATAAGTAAAACATGTGGAAAAAAATTATTGTTGAAAGTGAAAGTAGTGATTTGGCCAAAATGAAAGTAGGGTAGAAATCAGCCTTCGTCATTATTCAAGATTTAAATCCTACCATTGGCATGCTAATAGGGCCCTCAAAAGAAAAAGCACTGATGGATTGTCCTGGGACAAGCATATTTTATTAGAATAATAATGGTCTATAAGCAGTTAAATTTATTTCATGTTTGTAGCGGTGCAAATTTTTTAATTCAATTTGACTTTAACTAAAAAATGCATTGTAGCCAAGGGGAAGAATAATTGTGTTCTGAGGCCTAGGAATATGGCTTTCTTGCTAGGGCTATTTGTCTGTCAGATAGCACCTGACCTCAACCTCATTTTATGGATCGGTGATCAAGGTTACGTTTACATGGTCAAGTCTGTATCTTGGATACTACATGCATAGGCAATAGGTCAACTATATTGGGTGTATGAAATTATTGTAATAAGTTCATGTCTGATAAGCAGATTGCATCTGACCTTGACCATTTAACGGTTCTTCGTTGAGTTTTTATGGTTTGGTCTATTTCTCTTATAGTGGTATTACTAGGAAGAGGAAATATAATTGGTGTATGGAATAATTGTATGGTAAATATGTCTGAAGGACAGGTTTCTTGACCTTATTTTCAAGGTTCATGATTTTGTGTGCTTATTAGTTACGATAGGCAAAAGTTCAAATATATTTGTAAGGTATATATGTCTGTCTTGCAGGGTTTATAAGATTTGACTTCATTTTCATGGTTTATTGGTCAATGTTAGGTGTATTGAATGAGTGTGAGGTCCCTATGTCTGTCTGGTATGGTTATCCTTATCTTAACATTATCAATGATCCATTAAAATGAGGTCAAGTTTAAGTGATACAGTAAAAAAAACCTTCATATAATGGATTTCAACTTACATTCATAAAAAAGTATAGATGGGAGACTTGTTTTAATATCACATACCAGCTGTTTCAGAGAAGATTTGGTAAAAATTAATAGATGACAGAGAACGATAATGACAAGTGAAGAGAAAAGTTCCCTAGGCACTTTTGGGTGAACTAAAAAAACTTGTTGAAGGGAAGGACTTTCAATGGTTAAGTTATAGGGTTCACATATTTGCAGTCATCTTTACCTTAGTGATAAAGAAAATGTCAACCATCTCTACTTAGTAAAGATACATAATTGATAAATATTTTGCAGAATTAACATATGAAAACCCAAATGTTATATATAGCATTTTAATTAGAAATCTTCAGGTAATGAAAATAACATAGAATGACTCACAGTAAAGAAATCCAGCATTACAGAAACACTGGGTATTAGTCTTATATAATGTAATTCAAATAAGATATCAAAATATAATGATATTCAGTAACACTATACAACTATTATTATTATTGCATATAAAACACAAATAAAAATACAAAGTGTAAAATAGATAATAAGACAGAAAAGAAAAAGAAAAAGATATAGATCAGAACATTAAGTATTTTTTTTAATGTCGAAACATAATTCACCAGCATTTTTTTGATTTCTGTTTGATTAAACAAGAGTTGACATATTATGATAGGTTTAAACGTCTCTTCTACCACAATAGAAGGCCATCAACTGCTTCAGAAAAAATTAAAAATCGACATACCCCATACTTCAAACATGATATATTTATAGTTGCTGAGGTATTTTGAAGAGTAAACATAACTGAATGAGTAAAGAGTGCACACGATGAAATGTCTTGCCTGCTTTACTGACCATGACTGATTTAATGTTGAAATTCAGATTTTTTTTTTTTTACTAAGCATAAGTATCACATAAATTTTACATAATTAGTAGTGGTCATGACAACCAGGTAAAGGTAAGAAAAACCCTGATAGATCAGACATGTACACCTTACAATCATTCCATACACCAAATATAGTTAACAGACTGCTTATATCATCCATGAGACCAAACCATCCAAAACATTGACCATTGACCATGACAATAAGGTCAAAGTCATGTGATACATTCCAGATAGACATGTACACCTTTAATTCATTCCTTGCACCAAATATAGTTGACAGACTGCTTATATCATCCATGAGACCAAACCATCCAAAACATTGACCATTGAACCATGACAATAAGGTCAAAGTCATGTGATACATTCCAGATAGACATCATGAGACATGTACACTTTTAATTCATTGCTTAGTATCTAAGAGACAGACCAAACCAGGAAAACATTGACCAAAGTTTGCAACTTATAGATTTTAACTATAAATGATTGGCTTTTTCAAAATCAATATTCTGATTAAATTCAACCACATTGACACGTCAGCATCCAGTATTAGAAAAACATGTGCCAGTAAACTTTCGTCAGAATGTTATTGCATTATCGGTTATAAACAGTTAACTGTATAGCACTCAAAAGTATCTGTGTTAGTTAACTGTATAACACTCGAAAGTACAAAAATGTATCTGTGTTCGTTTACTGAACCCAAATAAGTACAAAAGTAAATGACAGTAATCGTAATTAGAATAAACACCAACATATAAAGTATCTCATGTATCTAAGAAATGACTTAAACCTTTGAAGGATCCAATTACTATATATAATTATCTTACTTCTCATAATAAGTGTGAAACATATGACAAAAGCAGTCGCTGATCCATGATCATGTGCACATAGGCTGAACAGTCTTGCCTATGCCAATTGACATTTGATGGACGGAAATTTGTAATATAAGGCTTCTAAACAAGGTATGAAGCAACCAACAAGGTCTTCTATCTTCATATAAATAGGTAACACATTCATTGCAAATGGATGGCATCTAACACTGCATTGAAAGGTTAGACACAAAATCTTTTTTTTTTCTCATATAAATTTTCTTAAAAATGTGTTTATAGAAATGGCACATCACTTGTTAGTTCATTCACATAGATGTTACATTCATTTAAAAAAGTTATAACAGTATTTTAAGACAAAGCCTTAAAGCTTGAGATGAGGTAGGTGAAAGATTTCAAGTTGACATATTGTAAGTCTATCAGTGTTGGCAATATATCATGTCAGACTCTCGACTCTTGAGTTATCTAAACTAATTACTGTAAATTCAGCAATATTGTGTGCATTTATTATTGTGATTTTTTGAAAAATGGACAAACATGTGAGATTAATTAGTGCAATGTTGTAAAAATCTGCATACAGATATAGGAATCAGATGTAAGAATGTGAGTTCTTATTTTGTGATACTCACTCATTCGTATCATATTCAAATTAATAAAAACCTCACAATAAATTCTGAATTTACAGTATCTAAATATTTCTTTCAACAGAAATAAATAACTAAAGTGATGCATAGAATATTTCAACTCTTCATATACATGTATATTGTGTTAGAAAAAGTTACAAAGAAAGATGGTAGTCAAATACAATGATCACAGCATGATAAGACTAAAAACACAGATATGACAGAGGTATGCAAGAGTATTAAACATTTCTATATCTTAAAAACTTGACTAGTCTAAAAATAGATTAAAAAATTTAACCCCCTTAA
Source organism: Mytilus galloprovincialis (assembly GCF_965363235.1). Classification (NCBI taxonomy): domain Eukaryota; kingdom Metazoa; phylum Mollusca; class Bivalvia; order Mytilida; family Mytilidae; genus Mytilus; species Mytilus galloprovincialis. The sequence goes on from NC_134839.1 coordinate 89,839,434, forward strand.
AAATTAATAGTTACGACAGTAGATGCCTTTAAACTGCTTAGAGTATATGACAGATAAAATTATTCACTTCAGAGAAAAGAAGTAAATAAGGAAAAATAAGTGTCTTTTTTATAATGTAGCAAAATATATTTATGTTATTAAGACCATGGTTTTTAATTTGCTTCAATTATATTTACTCTGAAAATGTTAGGGTCTATGTTTGTGGGAATAAAAGATCGTATACACTGTATGTGCATTATTTCATATTTATATTACAAGAATAAAATGTTATGAAGGGTTTGTAAAAAACATAAAAATAACAATTCATTTTTTTCTTCTTTTGAAAATTGCAAAATTTGGTTGGCCAACAAATAAAAAAAAAAAAAAAATTGATCACTACTATCAAAATTGCTGCTCTAACCGATGCAATTAAAATTTGTTTTACACAGAGAGATAAAACTAGAGGCTCTCAAGAGCCTGTGTCGCTCACCTGTTACTGTATTTACTGTCGGCCATCTTGGTTGGCAGGCAGGGTCATTAGACACTTTTTTAAAACAGATACCCTAGTAATGATTGTGGCCAAGTTTGGTTAAATTTGACAAAAATGACAAAAAGGTTGTTCAATATTGACAATAAAGGACAATAACTCCTTAAGGAGTTTTCTGACAATTTTGGTCATGTTGACTTATTTGTAGATCTTACTTTGCTGAACATTATTGCTGTTTACAGTTTATCTCTATCTACAATAGTATTCAAGATAATAACCAAAAACTGCAAAATTTCCTTAAAATTACCAATTCAGGGGCAGCAACCCAACAACCAGTTGTCCGATCCATCTGAAAATTACAAGGCAGATAGATCTTGACCTGATAAACAATTAAATTCCATTAGATTTGCTCTAAATGCTTTGGTTTTTTAGTTATAAGCCAAAAACAGCATTTTACCCCTATGTTCTATTTTTTGCCGTGACGGCCATCTTGGTTGGATGGCCGGGTCACCGGACACATTTTCTTAACTAGATACCTCAAAGATGATTTTTGCCAAGTTTGGTTAAATTTGGCACAGTAGTTTCAGAGGAGAAGATTTTTGTAAAAGATTACTAAGATTTACAAAATATGGTTAAAAATTGACTATAAAGGGCAAGAACTCCTAAAGGGGTCAACTTACCATTTCAGTCATGTTGACTTATTTGTAAATCTTACTTTGCTGAACATTATTGCTGTTTACAGTTTATCTCTATCTATAATGATTTTCAAGATAACCAAAAACAGCAAAATTTCCTTAAAACAAGAGTGCACACGCTGAAATGTCTCGCCTTCTATACTAATCATTGATATTATGTTGATAGTCCTAAGTATAAAGCTAAGCTTTAATACAACTGTCACATAAACTTAACATTAACCAAGATAACTAAACAAAGACCAATGAACCTTGAAAATGAGGTCAAGGTCAGATGAACCATGCCAGGCAGACATGTACAGCTAACAATGCTTCTATACAACATATATAGTTGACCTATTACTTATAGTTTAAGAAAAATAGACCAAACACAAAAACTTAACACTGTGCAATGAACCGTGAAAATGAGGTCACGGTCAAATAAAACCTGCGCGACTGACATAAAGATCATAAAATATTTCCATACACCAAATATAGATTACCTATGGCATATAGTATTAGATAAAAAGACCAAAACTCAAAAACTTAACTTTGACCACTGAACCATGAAAATGAGGTCAAGGTCACATGACATCTGCCCGCTAGATAGGTGCACCTTACAATCATTCCATACAACAAATATAGTAGACCTATTGCATATAGTATGAGAAAAACAGACAAAAACACAAAAATTTAACTATAACCACTGAACCATGAAAATGAGGTCAAGGTCAGATGACACCTGCCAGTTGGACATGTACACCTAACAGTCCTTCCATACACCGAATATACTAGCCCTATTGCTTGTAGTATCTGAGATATGGACTTGACCACCAAAACTTAACCTTGTTCACTGATCCATGAAATGAGGTCGAGGTCAAGTGAAAACTGTCTGACAGACATGAGGACCTTTCAAGGTACGCACATATCAAATATAGTTATCCTATTACTTATAATAAGAGAGAATTCAACATTACAAAAAATCTGAACTTTTTTTTCAAGTGGTCACTGAACCATGAAAATGAGGTCAAGGACATTGGACATGTGACTGACAGAAACTTCGTAACATGAGGCATCTATATACAAAGTATGAAGCATCCAGGTCTTCAACCTTCTAAAATATAAAGCTTTTAAGAAGTGAGCTAACACAGCCGCCGCCGCCGGATCACTATCCCTATGTCGAGCTTTCTGCAACAAAAGTTGCAGGCTCGACAATTACCAATTCAGGGGCAGCAACCCAACAACGGGTTGTCCAATTCATCTGAAAATTTCAGGGCAGATAGATCTTGACCTGATAATTAATTTTATCCCTGTCAGATTTTCTCTAAATGCTTTGGTTTTGGAGTTATAAGCCAAAAACTGCATTTTACCTCTGTGTTCTATTTTTAGCCATGGCGGCCATCTTGGTTTGATGGCCAGGTCATCGGACACATTTGTTAAACTAGATACCCCAAAGATGATTGTGGCCAAGTTTGATTAAATTTGGCCCAGTAGTTTCAGAGGAGAAGATTTTTGTTAAAGTTTACGGACGACGGACGCCAAGTGATGAGAAAAGCTCACTTGACCTTTCAGGTCAGGTGAGCTAAAAAGCTGTTGTGGACTGGTCATGCTGGTAATTTGAATTCAAATGCATATATATGTGTATGCACTCGTGCAATGGAGGACTCCACTAAATTGACAAGCTATCTTAGTACCTGGTTGTGAGATCATTTTTTTTCAACTTGTTTTTTCCTATATCTATTGATCGATTAGCTTTACCATGTTTACAAATACTATAAATCATTTTCTACTTCGTGACCTACTTCTTCCATGTTCAGCTTTCACAGTAAATTTTGATGCCTTAATTTTATCTTTGGATTTTTCACTCCTCGTGTTTTTATTATGATGATTAAGTTTATCTGTTTCTTTCTGAAATTTCAACTTCTCACAAGACTTTCTTTGTTTACATGTGAAATTTAAAGGGGCACTTCTGCTTAATTTGCTCTCCTCAATACCAGAAACCAATCTAAATGGAGTGGATGTACTACAAACACCTTTCAATGGACTAGATGAAAACATTGTTTCTTCATCACAGTTTTTGACTGGACTTACAAATCCTCTCAGCTTTTGTGGACTTAAATGATTAAATTCTATTTCATTGTCAACTTTTTCAATTCCATCCTGAAGTACTTTCCTCCTCTTTTTTTTGGGATTTGGTGACCTTAACAATGAACAGTGTAAAGCACTTTTGTAGAAAGTATTGTCCTCTTCGCTACAAAGTCTCTTTCTTTTTCTTGGAGAAAACTTTTTTGGACTAGAGAAAGTTTCTAACATACTTTTTGTGTTTGAGTTATTAAAAGAGATTTGTGACTGAATATATTCCTCACAAGCATCTCCCCACGAGGAGTCAGAACGTTTTCCAGGAGAGGTAAATACAGGAACTAGATCCTGTATATCATTACTGTCCTCATTGACTAATTCTGCATTAATTACCCATTCCTGATGGGAATTTTCATCCATATCTATTTCTGTTGTTTCCACAAACGAAGCATCACTATCAAGACTACTTTCTGCTGTGATATCTTCCTTAGAGAAGCCGTCAAACTGTTCATTATTACCATCATCACTGGCAAGTAGTTTCCCAACACTTCTATCACTAAGTAATGACCAACTTGTATTTAATTTTACTTTTTTTGATTTTATTATATCTAGATTTGCTGCCTTCCAAACTAATATTTTCATTGGTGATTTTCTATTACTGGGACTTATTACAGAATTACGAAGCAAACTTTTCTGAGATTTTTGGGGTGTTTTCTCTTTAGTGTTCTTTGCTTGATCAATAGTCCCCAATGTATTATCTGGATTAAATGGTTTGGATGGACTCAATCGTTTTATAGCAGGTTTCTTTTTTGTAGTACTAGGAGCACATTCTGTTTCATATCTTTTATTATCAGAACATGTATGTTTCACACTAGATGGTAAAGGACTGGCTCTATGGCTTACTTCTTCAGTGCCATATGGCAAACAGGATTTCTTCTTTTCTAATGAAATATCTTTGGTTTTGTGAATGTTTGTTTCTGTTTCATGTGATTTTTTGTTCTTATTTCTTTTTCGTAACATTCCACCACATGAGACATTGTTTTTCTCATTTCCACTCACATCTTTAGCTACCTTTACAACTGTATGGTTTTTCTTGTTAAGTAATTTGTTTACAGTTTCAGTTGATTTTATCTTTGTACTTGTTTTCAAATCCTGACAAGTTTCTTTTAAATATGTGTTTGATTTAAACCGGGAATCTGTGTTGGATGAACTTAGAGAATCAACTGGCAATTTAAACCGTTTAAGTTTTTTAGAATCAAACTTTGCAGATTTTGGTGTGGAATTAGGTTTGCGCCACATTTTCTTTCTTGCTGATCCGGGGGTTGTACTTGTTCCACTTCTTGGGCTACCTGAATTAAATTTCCTACTTTCATGACTTTGTAGTTTCATTCTATTTGCTGATGAAGGTGTTTTATGTTTTCTATTTAATTTTGGGGATTTTGTGCCAATCAAACTGATTTCACTACTCATAGCATATACATCTTTACACTTCTGTGGGGTATCTTTGAAATCATAAACATCAATCTTATTGTTTTTAGATTGTTGTAAATCATTTTGAATTGGCGACAACATTGGTGTCTTGTTATAACCTTTAACCTTTCTGGCAGGACTCTGCTTTGAAAGTTCATTAGTACAAATAGTTTTTTCCAGGCAATATTTCTTATCATTTGATACTTTATGGTTGGTTTTCTTGTTGGCCATTGCTCTATCATTGTTTGACAAATTTGATTTTTCAGTCAAGTCAGCACCTTTAAAGTCAACCTTCTCTGTTTTGTCTGTAATATTCTTCTTCAATGGCTGATTTGACGTTTCAAGCTTTTGTGACCATCTTTTTACCACAACCTTTGCATCTTGTGTTTCAATGTTTTTAAAATCTCCCCAGTCTACCCGGCATAGTGACATATTTTGCTGCATAAAGAATGATTTTGCTTTTGGAACATAATGGTTCTCAATATTGACCTTTGTTTGGGATGTTTCTTCATTATCTTTCTTCACTTCTACACTTTCACAGCTGATTACTTTATCTCTGTTATTTCTTGCTTCATTAACATTATGATAATGTGGTAACTTGTCATTCTTAGCACAACTTTGTTTTATCTTATCTTTGCCTTTTTTATTGTTTTGCATTTTATCTCCCTTAGTAGTTGGTCCATTTTGTATACAAGTTTCATCATCCTGAACAATTTTATCAACAGAACCATTATTATATTTCATATCATTTTTACTCATTGCCAACTGATTATCTTTTATTACTTTAGATGACATATTTAGAAAGCTGTCCTCATTTAAACTGGTATTCATTCCAGATGAGTTTACATTTAAAGCTGATAAACTTATCTGGACCTCACTATTGACAGTCAAGTCATCTAGTTTGTCAATAACCATATCCCTTTCACATTCAATTCTACTAGTAACTCCTTCCATTCTTTTCACTTCTGACTTTTGACATTTGCTATCCTGAGTACTTGTATTTGATTCATTGCCATTTATACATGTAATTGGACATTCCTTTTCATTCATAGAACTTTCTTCCTGCTGAGTTTTACTACTATCAATAACATTTTCCTCAGTTTTTCTAAGACTTTTTTTCTTTTCTTTGACATTTATAATTTCTCCCGGTTGTCGAACTGTTGAAATATGATTTTTCTGCTTTACAGTAATGTCATCCTTTCTTTCATTTCTTTGTTTTTTCATTGCAATTTTTGCTGCAGCAGATTTTCTTGGGGTCCATTGTTTGGCCTCAGGAATGGATGTATCTATATCTTCACTAAAAAAATAATGAAAATGAAATATAAACAAAATAGAAAATTATTTCAAATTTTGCTGTTTGTGAATAGAATTTTTTGAACTAATCACTATTCTCTTTATGAGCCCTATTCTTACATTGAAAAATGCTTCTCAAATATCAATTTAAAAATGGTTGCTCTATAAAAAATACATGGGACCCATAGAAGGTACTTTGCAATTGCTGCTATTGGTATGTGTTAAATAGAGTGAAACTGTAAGAGAAGTTCACAAATTGCCTCTAAAGATTGTAACTCCATTTTCAAAGGGCCTTCTATGTGTACCATGTGTAAATGAATGAAACAGCCCTAACTGCAGAATAATAAATTTAACATTTTGTACTCCAAAAAAACTACAAAATATACTGCACCTAACATGTCTAAGAACTTATTTCTATAAAAACTTTTAAACCATGCTTCTTCATAGTACATACTTAACATTTCCCAAATAAGTTTGAAATTTAGCAGTTAAACCTACCAGGAATATTACTTCATACTTTGCTATATATTTCATTTTAAAAAAAAAATATATATTTAGGTTTAATCTCTATCTGTGGCCAAATTATTTTCCTAACAAAATCGTAATATGTTTACAGTAGATATAAGTTTAAATACCACAATAAAAAAATCATATTTAACAGTGGTATCTAATAGAGTAGCTGACAGCTGATGTTTACTGGTCAAATGAGACTAATTCACTATACAGGTAAATTGTTTATAGGCATTCACATTTTGATAAGTAGCATTGGTTTGCAACTTAATAATATCGGAGATTTTTTTAATCATGCAACGGGATTAAAAAAAGTCTTACCAGAGTAGATATATGATATAAAACAAAGACTGGAAATTTATCAAAAAAATATGACTATATCTAGTTGATTTGTGTGCAGGCTTATCATAGGAGCATTAGCTTCAAATTAACAAAATAATCAACCTATGATTTTTGTTTAATTTCAAATATTTTGTAAAAGTGTAATTGTGAAATAATATTACGTTATTTGTTATAGCAGTCAGTTTGGTCCAATTTTACAAGATTAGCCTTAAAACATCCCAGATGCATTATTGGCTTGCTAGTAAAATATTAAACCTATTTTAAAGGATGTCAACATTTAAAAATGGAACCTTGCATCCACTGTGAAGAACCCTTTTCGTTGACTTAATTCTGCCCACAAAAACATCATTTATAAAACAGGAAAAAAATATGATTTATCTATTTTTTAAATTTATGATCTGAAATCAAACTGTCCTTGCTTGCCTCTGTATTTATATTTATATATATCTATATGTTTACATCAGATCCTATGACCATTGGAAATGTATGGAGATCATCTTGATAGCTAATCCGATGGCTTCTACAGTAGTCTAAAATACCCATGAAATGCTGATATATTATAATGAGTTCATGTATTGTTTAATGTAGTGTTGTTGCGATGATCGGAATAAGTCGTAAATCAGTTGGTTGGGCCTGGCGATGTCGATAATCGATTGGGATTTTGTTTAATTGATGATTGTCTTTAAAGTTTCCGGACTTTTAGCTTATCAATTTCCGGTCCGTTTGCGATTTGCATTTTATATGCGCAGTCAAACAAATAATAACAAAAAGTATCAGGATCAATGACAATAACAATGTCAAACATCCTGTAATTAAAGACATAACAAATTTCCTTCTTTATAAACGTGACAAATGCATTGACTATAAATATTTGCAGATTGATGGAATGTTATTTAAAATTAATAACTTTGTATGAAATACTTTCTTTCAATACCGGTACTTGTTTAATACTTGAGAGTGTACATAAAATCATTCTGATTTTAGACAAAATAATTTCTTTGCTTCATTAGAACGTGTTGCAAATTGCCTTTTAATAATGTTTTTTTTTTCCATTTGTAGCATCAAAAACGTCATATTCCATTCCAAATTGCTTGCCAAACATAGTTTAATTTGTAAATTTTCCGAAATTTGTCCGCCATATTGAAAAATATAAGAATCACGAATCGAATACGGTTCAACTATCTAATAATTCCGCATTCTTGCAATTATAAGTTCAGACCCATGAATGACACAATTGACAGAAAAATTAATGATCACAAAAGTGATAAAAAGCATTCTACACGAATTAACAGACATTGGCTTAATCCCCTTTGTTTACTGTATATATTATAATGCAAATGCATTGTTTTATTTTTGTCTGTTAATCTTAAATTTCTTAAAGTTAAAAACGTTATAGATCTTTTCTTAATTAGAAGCATTCAAATGTTTATACAGCTATGTTATATTGAAATTGTATTGTGAGTTACACCATTGAAATTAAGAAATGTTAGTGTCACTGTTGGTAATTAATGTTGTAATTATGAGATAAAATATGTTCAATATGAATCTTGATTCTTATTAATTCATTGTTTTAATTACTAAATAAATAGTTATCAAAGGTACCAGGATTATAATTTAGTATGCCAGAATATGAAAAGGAAACAAAAGATCAAATATGAATATATAAACTCTGCAATGATATGGAATATACACATTAGACATGTACAATGAGACTAAATGCACGATTTCATTTTAAAAAAAGGGCAAGGTATTATGATGCGATTATAACCGATAGTCGGTTGGTTGCTGTCAACCGATTGTAATAGATAATCGGTTGGTAATTTCAACCGATTATCCAACACTAGTTTAATGTTTCTTTAGGATTTTTTAAATTTGGATAGACATTTTAGTATGTTATAATTCAAATATGAGAACTCAAGTTTTATTATGGATAAGTACCAATCCATCATGACCTTTACACTATCATACAATGCATATAAAGGAACAAGATAGATCTTTCTGTAATGCAAAGTTGGTTTTTTTTTTTTCACCTACAAAACATTATATTATCTCTTGGTTATATACCTTATGGTCTTGCCTTTTCTCAGATGTGTAGTAAGAGTTCTCTGTAAAAACTTAGCTGTGTTACAGTTTGAACCATTCTTTATAAGAATATCTAATGATTCGTAATTCTTTTTATCCCTAACAAACTGCTTATGCTGCTCATTCTTGATATGCTGCAATATAATTAACAATACTAACTTAATATCATAACACTTTTTAAAAACATTTTCTGCAAAGAACGGTCTGTAAATCAAAATTGTTTTCCACATTTTGCTGTGTAAGAGTTTATGTACAGTAAATCAATATAATGCCCTTTAAAACTATGAAAGTCTTTATGATATTTTATGATGTATAACAAGCATTTTCTATGTGTTCATCAGATCATTCAGGAGATTGTATTGTATTCAAAGCTTGGCCTACATAAAAAGTAGATTTTTACCGTCACAAATTGAGTTTACTTCACGACGCGTAGAAAGTCTTTTGTTTAACCTATTCAATCTAGTCAAGTTTAAGCAGGTTTAACAAGTAAAACTGTGCTTACTGATGATACCCCTGAAGAAATATATCGGTAAACAGGAAGTTGTTGAGTGATTAATCTGACACACATCACACAGTATAGCTGACTTGTATAAACCCTGAAACCAAATTTCAGAAATCCCTGTATAGTAGTTCCCGAGAAAAATGTGACAAAAATTTTCAAATTGGCTATCATGTGTAAAATGATACAAGTGTTCAGTAAACAGGAAGTTTTTGAGTGATGAATCTGAAAACGCATCACACAATATAACTGACTTATATAAACCCTGAAACCAACTGACTTATATAAACCCTGAAACCAAATTTCAGAAATCCTTGTCCAGTAGTTCCTGAGTAAAATGTGACAAAATATTCATGGGACAAACAAAGGTAAAACAGTATACTCCCACTTTTTTTAAGCTGGGGTATACACTTTTTTTCATTTGAACAAACCTGATCTATGTGTTCATATCTGATGAGACAACATTCACAATATCCACGTTTCTTCTCTAATAATCTCTTTCGCTCTGCTTTGCGTCTAATATCTCCTGCTGTCATAATCCTTACTGGACCAATAATACTGTCAGATTTTTTTATTTTCCTACAAATTAATGTCTTATAAATCTTTCACTTCAATATATAAACCTAAAATGATGGACATCTTGTATTTGCAATTTGGACAATTAAAATGCAGAACACAAATACTAGATGTTATGTAGAAAACAGGCAACTTTATTTTCGTTTAAAATTAGGTTAAGACCAGCTTTAAATGTGTTTTCAGAGCATGGAGGTTTTTTAAGGTATAAACCATACATACATTACAGCAATATATAAAGGTCATAAATAATTTAGTGTGAAAAATTTCAATAAGTTTGACAGAAAGATTTCATTGATATTAGCTTTGCTGTCTTTGAATGCTGTCGTGGAAATTTCATCAAATTGGCAAATCACATTAGATTTTTTAACTTAATATACTGTTCACTAATTGAAAAGAGCAATAATCTATATTATTTGTTGAGATTGTATTAAGAATAGTGATTGCCGTTTACAGTATCTGTCTATATATAGAAGCTTTATAGATTATGTAGAAAACGCTATAAAATGGGTAAAAATCATGACTAAAGCACAATAAGATATGGTGATGCAGATCATTATTTATCTTTACTCTCTATATGCTCAATTTTTTTAAAGTTAGTAGGGAAAAATGTAAGCATTTGTTTGAAACACCATTTCATAGGCAAGCATATGAAGCAATTTCATTTGGAATAAATCTGGTTGTTTTTTCAAGGCTTATCTTTTAGCAGTTTGATATTTGTATGTAACAAAACAGCCGGCCCCATTTATTTACTTTCAATCAATGTACTTTTGTAATCTCTATTTTTTCCGTTTTTTTTTCCTTTCTGGCTAATTCTACCAAAGGAAACAAATGAACTTTTTCATGATGTTGAGTGAAAGAGTAGTCAATTTGTAAGAAATACAAGAATTCAAATAGCTGCTAAACAAAACATTTTAAATTTGATCTCATTTCATTCATTAGCTAAACAAAAGACCCACTCACCCATCAATGGGTGTGTTGCTATCACATGTATTATCCCTGCATTCATCCTCAGAATGTACTTCTATGTTGGGTAGCCCAATCTTGTCTCTCCTGTCCCCCACGGACTCGTCATCCTTCCCAACTCTGGTACCATCAAACGGACAGCTACCTTTGGGTGTGTCTACATTTACATGCGGCCATGTTTCCAGATGTTTGTATACAATTTTATACTGATGACTTGTGTCTTCAAACTTTAAAAAGGGCCTCTTTAGTTTTTTAACTAAAAACAAAAATAAAGAAAAGTTAAGTTAAGAAAGTGATCATGTTAAATTGATTACCCTACAAATCTTTAATGTGTATAATTGTTATGAACATTAAGTTTATCTGTTTGCACTCTGGGTTTACAAGCTTTCAAGAATATATTTTTCAACATTCTAGCGTTTGTCAGTATTCATAAAGTGACTTGTCAGTATTCAATCTTTTTTTAAAACTGTGACTATAATATGAAGTTTTATTAACAGATGATATGAAGTTTATGTCAATGAGAAAGCAATCGAACAACAAAAATAACTATAAGACACAGAGAGGGCAACATACAGTCTTTAACAACAGACATCTGTCTATACAATAAATAAGTTATGGTCAAGGAAGAGTAAATAAGCTATGACACAGATTTTGATATATTTTAGCTCATTGAACTATGACTGAAATTGAAAAAGAACGCATTTATTTCTGAAATATTACTGATTAATTCTTTCTAAATTGGTGTACAATTGTATCGAGACACAAAAATAGTGCCTAATATAAAAAAGAAGATGTGGTATGATTGCCAATGAGACAACTATCCACAAAAGACCAAAATGACACAGACATTAACAACTATAAGTCACCGTACGGCCTTCAACAATGAGCAAAGCCCATACCGCATAGTCAGCTATAAAAGGCCCAGATAAGACAATGTAAAGCAATTTAAACGAGAAAACTAACGGCCTTTTTTATGTAAAACAATAAATAAACTAAAGGCTCTAAAGAGCCTGTGTCGCTCACCTTGGTCTATGTGAATATTAAAGGAAGCAGATGGATTCATGATAAAATTGTGTTTTGGTGATGGTGATGTATTTGTAGATCTTACTTTACTGAACATTCTTGCTGCTTAAAATTATCTCTATCTATAATGAACTTGGCCCATTAGTTTCAGTGGAAAATGTTAGTAAAAATTTACAAATTTTATGAAAATTGTTAACTAGAGGCTCTAAAGAGCCTGTGTCGCTCACCTTGGTCTATGTGAATATTAAACAATGGACACAGATGGATTCATGACAAAATTGTGTTTTGGTGATGGTGATGTGTTTGTAGATCTTACTTTACTAAACATTCTTGCTGCTTACAATTATCTCTCTCTATAACAGTACTTTCTGTGGAAAATGTTATTGAAAATCTTCAAATTTTAAGAAAATTGTTAAAAATTGACTATGAAGGGCAATAACTCCTTAGGGGTCAATTGACTATTTTGGTCATACTGACTTATTTTTAGTTCTTACTTTGCTGTATATTAATTATTGCTGTTTACAGTTTATCTCTATCTATAATAATATTCAAGATAATAACAAAAAAACAGCAAAATTTCCTGAAAATTACCAATTCAGGGGCAGCAACTTAACAACCGATTATCCTATTCATCTGAAAATTCCAGGGCAGATAGATCGTGACCTGATCAACAATTTTACTTCCTGTAAGATTTGCTCTTAATGCTTTGGATTTTGAGTTATAAGCCAAAAACTGCATTTTACCCCCATGTTCTATTTTTAGCCATGTGGGCCATCTTGGTTGGTTGGCCGGGTCATCAGACACATTTTTAAACTAGATACCCCAATGAAGATTATGGCCAAGTTTGGTTAAATTTGGCCCAGTAGTTTCAGAGGAGAAGATTTTTGTAAAAGATTACTAAGATTTACGAACTAGAGGCTCTAAAGAGCCTGTGTCGCTCACCTTGGTCTATGTGCATATTAAACAAAGGACACAAATGGATTCATGACAAAATTGTATTTTGGTGATGGTGATGTGTTTGAAGTTCTTACTTTACTGAACAATTTTGCTTCTTACAATTATATCTATAATGAACTTTGCCCATTAGTAACAGAGAACTATATTTGGTAAAAATTTACATAAATTTACCAAATTAATGAAAATTGTTAAAAATTGACTATAAAGGGCAATAACTCCTTAAGGGGTCAATTGACCATTTAGGTCATGTTGACTTATTTGTAGATCTTACTTTGCTGAACATTATTGCTGTTTACAGTTTATCGCTATCTATAATAGTATTCAAGATAACCAAAAACGGCAAAATTTCTTTAAAAATTACCAATTGGAGGGCAGCAACCCAACAACCAGTTGTCCAATTCATCTGAAAACTTCAGGGCAGATAGATATTGACTTGATTAACAATTTAACTTCTTGTCAGATTTGCTCTAGATGCTTTGGTTTCATAGTTATAAGCCAAAAACTGCATTTTACCCCTATGTTCTATTTTTAGCCGTGGCGGCCATCTTGGTTGAATGGCCAGGTCATCGGACACATTTTTCAAACTAGATACCCCAAAGATGATTGTGGCCTAGTAGTTTCAGTGGAGATTTTGTAAAAGATTACTTAGATTTATGAAAAATGGATAAAGATTGACTATAAAGGGCAATAACTCCTAAAGGGGTCAACTGACCATTTTGGTCATGTTGACTTATTTGTAGATCTTACTTTGCTGAACATTATTGCTGTTTACAATTTATCTCTATCTATAATAATATTCAAGATAATAACCAAAAACAGCAAAATTTCCTCAAAATTACCAATTCAGGGGTAGCAACCCAACAACCGATTGACCGATTCATCTGAAAATTTCAGGGCAGATAGATCTTGACCTGATAAACATTTTTATCCCATGTCAGATTTCCTCAAAATGCTTTGGTTTTTGAGTTATAAGCCAAAAACTGCATTTTACCCCTATGTTCTATTTTAAGCGGTGGCGGCCATCTTGGTTGGTTGACCAGGTCACGCCACACATTTTTTAAACTAAATACCCAAAAGATGATTGTGGCCAAGTTTGGATTAATTTGGATCAGTAGTTTCAGAGGAGAAGATTTTTGTAAAAGATTACTTTAATTTACGAAAAATGGTTAAAAATTGACTATAAAGGTCTATAACTCCTAAACGGGTCAACTGACCATTTTGGTCATGTTGACTTATTTGTAGATCTTACTTTGCTGAACATTATTGCTGTTTACAGTTTATCTCTATCTATAATAATATTCAAGATAATAACCAAAAACAGCAAAATTTCCTCAAAATTACCAATTCAGGGGCAGCAACCCAACAACCAATTGACCGATTCATCTGAAAATTTCAGGGCAGATAGATCTCGACCTGATAAACATTTTTATCCCCATGTCAGATTTCCTTAAAATGCTTTGGTTTTTGAGTTATAAGCCAAAAACTGCATTTTACCCCTTTGTTCTATTTTTAGCCATGGCGGCCATCTTGGTTTGTTGACCAGGTCACGCCACACATTTTTTAAACTAGATACCCCAAAGATGATTGTGGCCAAGTTTGGATTAATTTGGCCCAGTAGTTTCAGAGGAGAAGATTTTTGTAAAAGATTACTTTAATTAACGAAAAATGGTTAAAAATTGACTATAAAGGACAATAACTCCTAAACAGGTCAACTGACCATTTTGGTCATGTTGACTTATTTGTAGATCTTACTTTGCTGAACATTATTGCTGTTTACAGTTTATCTCTATCTATAATAATATTCAAGATAATAACCAAAAACAGCAAAATTTCCTCAAAATTACCAATTCAGGGGCAGCAACCCAACAACCAATTGACCGATTCATCTGAAAATTTCAGGGCAGATAGATCTCGACCTGATAAACATTTTTATCCCCATGTCAGATTTCCTTAAAATGCTTTGGTTTTTGAGTTATAAGCCAAAAACTGCATTTTACCCCTTTGTTCTATTTTTAGCCATGGCGGCCATCTTGGTTTGTTGACCAGGTCACGCCACACATTTTTTAAACTAGATACCCCAAAGATGATTGTGGCCAAGTTTGGATTAATTTGGCCCAGTAGTTTCAGAGGAGAAGATTTTTGTAAAAGATTACTTTAATTAACGAAAAATGGTTAAAAATTGACTATAAAGGACAATAACTCCTAAACAGGTCAACTGACCATTTTGGTCATGTTGACTTATTTGTAGATCTTACTTTGCTGAACATTATTGCTGTTTACAGTTTATCTCTATCTATAATAATATTCAAGATAATAACCAAAAACAGCAAAATTTCCTCAAAATTACCAATTCAGGGGCAGCAACCCAACAACCGTTTGACCGATTCATCTGAAAATTTCAGGGCAGATAGATCTTGACCTGATAAACATTTTTACCCCATGTCAGATTTGCTCTAAATGCTTTGGTTTTTGAGTTATAAGCCAAAAACTGCATTTTACCCCTATGTTCTATTTTTAGCCGTGGCAGCCATCTTGGTTGGTTGACCGGGTCACGCCACACATTTTTTAAACTAGATACCCCAATGATGATTGTGGCCAAGTTTTGTTTGATTTGGCCCAGTAGTTTCAGAGGAGAAGATTTTTGTAAAAGTTAACGACGACGGACGACGACGACGGACGACGGACGACAGACGACGGACGACGACGACGGACGATGGACGCCAAGTGATGAGAAAAGCTCACTTGGCCCTTCGGGCCAGGTGAGCTAAAAATGGTTAAAAATTGACTATAAAGGGCAATAACTCCTAAAGTGGTCAACTGACCATTTTGGTCATGTCGACTTATTTGTAGATCTTACTTTGCTGAACATTATTGCTGTTTACAGTTTATCTCTGTCTATAATAATATTCAAGATAATAACCAAAAACAGCAAAATTTCCTTAAAATTACCATTTCAGGGGCAGCAACCCAACAACGAAATGTCTGATTCATCTGAAAATTTCAGGGCAGATAGATCTTGACCTGATGAACAATATTACCCCCATGTCAAAAGCCAAAAACTGCATTTTACCCCTATGTTCTATTTTTAGCCATGGTGGCCATTTTGGTTGGTTGGCTGGGTCACCAGACACATTTTTTAAACTAGATACCCCAATGATGATGGTGGCCAAGTTTGGTTTAATTTGGCCCAGTAGTTTCAGAGGAGAAGATTTTTGTAAAAGTTAACGCAGGACTATGACGGACGACACCGGACGCCAAGTGATGAGAAAAGCTCACTTGGCCCTTTGGGCCAGGTGAGCTAAAAATTGACTATAAATAACAATAACTCCTAAGGGGGTCAATTGACCATTTCGGTCATGGTGACTTATTTGTAAATCTTACTTTGCTGAACATTATTGTTGTTTACAGTTTATCTCTATCAATAATAATATTCAAGATAATGACCAAAAACAGCAAAATTTCCTTAAAACTAACAATTCAGGGTCAGCAACCCAACAACGGGTTGTCCGATTCATCTAAAAATTTCAGAGCAGATAAATGTTGACCTGATAAACAATTTTTCCCCATGTCAGATTTGCTCTAAATGCTTTGGGTTTTGAGTTATAAGCCAAAAACTGCATTTTACCCCATGTTCTTTTTTTAGCCATAGCAGCCATCTTGGTTGGATGGCCGGGTCACCGGACACATTTTTCAAACTACTAACCCAAAAGATGATTGTGGCCAAGTTTGGATTAATTTGGCCTAGTAGTTTCAGAGGAGAAGATTTTTGTAAAAGATTACTAAGATTTACGAAAAATGGTTAAAAATTGACTATAAAGGGCAATAACTCCTAAAGGGGTCAACTGACCATTTCAGTCATGTTGACTTATTTGTAGATCTTACTTTGCTGAACATTATTGCTGTTTACTGTTTATCTCTATGTTTATCTCTATCTATAATAATATTCAAGATAATAACCAAAAACAGCAAAATTTCCTTAAAATTACTAATTCAGGGGCAGCAACCCAACAACAGGTTATCCGATTCATCTGAAAATTTCAGGGCAGATAGATCTTCACCTGTTTAACAATTCTACCCCACGTCAGATTTGCTCTAAATGCTTTGGTTTTTGAGTTATAAGCCAAAAACTGCATTTTACCCCTATGTTCTATTTTTAGCCATGGCGGCCATCTTGGATGGAACTAGATACCCAAATGATGATTGTGGCCAAGTTTGGTTTAATTTGGCCCAGTAGTTTCAGAGGAGAAGATTTTTGTAAAAGTTAATGACGACGACGACGGACGACGGACGCCAAGTGATGAGAAAAGCTCACTTGGCCTTTTAGGCCAGGTGAGCTAAAAATGAACGAAAAACAAATATGCAACACATAAACAAACGACAACCACTGAATTACAGGCTCCTGACTTGGGACAGGCACATACATAAATAATGTGGCAGGGTTAAACATGTTAGCGGGATCCCAACCCTCCCCCTAACCTGGGACAGTGGTATAACAGTACATTATAAGAATGAACTATAGAAATCAGTTGAAAAAGGTTTAACTCATCAGATGGACAAAAATACAAGTGGACGTGGCCCGGTATTTATACATCCCAACACAAAAAGACACAATTAACAGATCTGAGAGTACTCGCAGTTATCTGACAGCTAGTTCAAAGCCACTAACAACTAATAAAACAAGAATGTGTCCATAGTACACGGATGCCCCACTCCCACTATCATTTCTATGTTCAGTGAACCGTGAAATTGGGATAAAAAATATAATTTGGCATTTAAATTAGAAAGATCATAACCTAAAGAACATGTGTACAAAGTTTCAAGTTGATTGGACTTGTACTAAATCAAAAACTACCCTGACTAAAAACTTTAACCTGAAACTTGCACTATCATTTTCTATGTTCAGTGGACCGTGAAATTGGGGTCAAAAGTCTAATTTGGCAATTAAATTAGAAAGATCATATAATAGGGAACATGTATACTAAGTTTGAAGTTGATTTGACTTCAAATTCATCAAAAACTACCTTGACCAAAAACTTTAACCTGAAACATGCACTATCGTTTTCTATGTTCAGTGGACCGTGTAATTGGGGTCAAAAGTCTAATTTGGCAATTAAATTAGAAAGATCATATCATATGGAACATGTGTACTAAGTTTCAAGTTGATTGGATTTCAACTAAATCAAAAACTACCTTGACCAAAAACTTTAACCTGAAACTTGCTGTATCATTTTCTATGTTCAGTGGACTGTGAAATTGGAGTCAAAAGTCTAATTTGGCAATTAAATTAGAAAGATCATATCATAGTGAACATGTGTACTAAGTTTGAAGTTGATTGGACTTGAACGTCATCATAAACTACCTTGACCAAAAACTTAAACCTGAACGAACGAACGAACGAACGGACAGACGGAAGGACGCACAGACCAGAAAACATAATGCCCCTCTACTATCGTAGGTGTGGCATAAAAATCATGCATCTAAGACTAAACTATCAATCCGTTCACATCCAACATCCAATGGATTTAGTGTAAAGACGTCATAAACAGCCAGAGAAAAACATGACCTTGTGCAATCCCAAGTTACAGGTATCGACAGATTGTAGATCCATGAATATGTATATGCATATAACATACTAGTAATATTTAGTTAGTTTTTAATTTACTGATAACAAAATCAATATTTATATCAATAAAAACAATATTCAATGATCTTATTACAGTGTTGAATAGGTAACCTTTTAGAATAAGTTTCAGAGATGCAAACAGTTTTTTTTTCCTGTCAGACAATGGGGCCTACAGGGTACCAAGTTTTGCCAGAGCCATCAAATTTCTGCCAGACCCATATTTTCACTCAAAAATCAAATGAAATTATGCTATTGAACAAACGTTAATTTTGATTTTGTTGATATTATTATTATTTTAAAATAACCTGTGATTCATAACAATTGTAGTTTATTGAATAATACATTACATAATATTGATCACATTGTTGTTATAAAGTAACCATGATCTCCCCTCTTGCCATTTTGGGTTGAATGACCTTTCAGGTCGTTTCTCCTTTTCGTACAAAGACCGCTTTACAGCTTTATCAACTTGAATAGGTGACTGGTTTGGTCTTTTACCGGGTTTCGACCCACTTACAAATTTTATCGGCCATGACATATTTCCTGAACTTATCAACTATGCTTAATAGACCTCCTTCCTAGAGAGCGAATTTCTAAAACAAAAAACATGACGGAAATATGGAGAATTGTTCGGGGCGAGATGGACAAGGTACGAAAGACTATTACTGGGCGGAAATACTGGTTCCTGGAGTTAGAAAATGCGGGGGAACAGGACATTTACTTTTATTAAAGATGATCGCAATTTTATAAACAAAATACTCTGCCGAGGCCGACGGGGATTTCAGTTTTGGCGGACCCAAGCGGACTTAAATATTGCCGGCCATCAGGTCCTGCACAGCTACGAGTTTTGCCGGACCTGCATAAATTCTGCCCCTTAGGTCCGACGATTAGTTGCATCTCTGAAGTTTATTTAAAGGAGCGACAAGTTTACATGGATCATTTCTAAATTTCAGGGCACGGTTAACAACATTTCCGTAAAAATGAGGACGTGCTATCCCTTTTGAAATAAGTTTTCTACAGGTTCAACCAAACTTCAAAACCATATCTTTATATCTTTGGAAAAATTTAGTTAAGGTTTTAATTAATTTATGGTAATGATATCCCTGGTTTAATAATTTACCAGTAATACATAGGTTGCGTTCGTTAAAATCAAAATGTCACGACACGGGCATAGCGAGTTGTCAAATATAAACACTGTAAGATGGTGACAAAGGAACATCACCATCTAAAAATAGAAAATTAATAATAGGGAATTAAACCATAATCTTGTGAAAAAAAATTATGTAACATATCATAGCTCTCATTAACATGCATCAGAATAGGATGTTCATTAGATATTGCGGAGGGGGGGGGAGAGGGGTATTAAATATACCCCCCCCCCCCCCATATCTAATGAACATCTGATTCTGATGCATGTTAATGAGAGCTACGATATGTTACATGATTTTTTTTCACGAGATTATGATTTAATTTACTTATACTTTGGATGACAAAATTATTTCGTATTGACGTTTACATTCCGACAAACCAAACACTTCACTCTTTGATGGATGCTTTTTGTGCTTCTTTGTTAAATATTTGTTAGTTTTTTCTTATTGAGATTGTGACACAATGATGATTGCTGTACCCCTGTTTTGATAATTTTACCTGTTATGTCTGTTTTGTTCATGCATCGTTGTACATATAATGGAGTTCGATGTGACTGTCATACAAGTGAGAGGTTTAGCGCTATAAGACGAGGTTTAATGCACCATTTTCTACATTTGAAAATGCCTGTACCATGTCAGGAATATGACAGTTGTTTTCCCTTCGTTTGATGTGTTTTGTCATTTGACTTTGCCATTTGATTAGGGACTTTCTGTTTTGAATTTTCCTCAGAGTTCAGTATTTTTGTTATTTTAAGACACACTAAAAATGTGTAACACTTAGTTTTATTACAGTACAATGAATATGTGTCCCCAAAATATTTAAGGTAGTATGAAAAAGAAGAAACCCTTTTGGTTGATGGAAGGTTACCTTTAAATTCATCTCCTTTGGATGTGGAACAGGTTTTCTTCCCTTTCAAATCCTAAAATATTAGAATAGACTCATAATTTTCTGTAACTAATCATTGATACAGTTATAATTTATGTTTGGAGAAAAGATCGATTATAGTGTGATACTTACTAGTTTAAGAGGTAACTATTCTGAAACAACACACCTGTATATCAAATATAAATAAAGTTTTATGAGTCTTATTAAAGTAATTTGTTCTTTAGAAATGATTTAGATTTGAACGGAACTATAGAGTATTTGGATCTTAACCTGATGTATAATGATATTGCAATAAAAATACATCATGGTTAGAGCCTAAAAATGTAAACTCTTATATATGTATGATACATGTTAATATTTAGTATATCATATCTTAAGTGCCAAATGTGGTAATAAATGTATCTAACCTTCTTGGTGTCTAGAGGTAACTTCAGAACTTCCTTCTGTATCCATTTCTGGGCAACTGCAAAATATAATCATCAATAAACATTAAGGTTAATATAACATACATCCTTAACAACATATATCAAATCACTCACGTTCATAAACAGACCAAAATCAAAGTGATGGAAATCACTAATGGAAAAATTAGAAGAGTAGTTTGAAAAATTTCATGTTAAGGTGTGGTGGGGGAAAATGAACATTAATAAAGCACTATTGCTGAAAAATTTTCAGTATGAGAATAAAATGAGCTCATTGAATTAAATAACATGGGTCTCTTAATTTGCACAATTTTATTTAAACTGCAGTTTATATCTTATCCAAATAATGTTGCCTGCTCTAAACATGTTTAAAAAAAAACAACAATTGCAAACCAAAATTCTTCTAGTAAATGCTTCCAACTATCATTGTAAGACATAAAATCTAGACCAACAGCTAAGAACTTTAAAGTGTCAACAAAAATAATCTAAGTATGTTGTTTTGGGGCAGTTTGTAAGTTGAAACATAGGTTATATGACATTGAAGATTAAAAAGTTGTAGAGTGCTTTTTGATCAATTTTTAAAGTATTTCTCAAAACAGGGCATTGAAAATGTACTTTTTCAATGTAAACAAATTAAAAAAAACTTATATTTTGATTCTTTCATGATATATATTCACTTCTAATAAAAATTCAAAGACTGAAATAGACATGATGATTGATTGGGAATAAATTAATAAACAATGGTTTGTTTTAATTAAAAATTTTAAAATTTTAAAACTGTTTCAAGCCAATTCCTAATGATAAAAAAATAAGTGAACTAATCTAAATTGTTGATTAATTACAGATGAATATTGGAAATTTATCAAGAAAATTACAGGCCTTACATGAATAGCTTTTATATATTCATATTTATATTCATATTTCATTTTTTTAAAAGATATCTTGTTAATCCATTGATCAATTATCTTTCAAGACATAATTTACAGTATCACTTTATGTATTGTAGATCAAAAATAATAGGAAATAAATAAATCTATTATCCTTATATATAGATCAAACATCTAATATATACGTTTGTGTATTCAATTATGAGGTCAAATACTTGTATATTGCAGTTGTATATTGAAGGTTTTAATTATGTAAGACTGAGGTTGATAAGTAATGTGGTCAATTTGATTGACAGTTTAGGAGGTGGGGCATTGTAATTAAAGGTCCACCTTGTTTCTGATTGTTTGGTGAAAATGACAGTTGTCAATCATTATAGTATTGTATCAATACCCAATTACCTAATCAAAATGTTATATAAAAAAAAAAAAAAAGCCTGCACATCAACACACCTTAGTTACATACATTCTTGAAAACTGCTCCAAAAATATATCATTTTTTTCAGTTCATATGTGTATTATGTGCACATACATGAGACCTATAGGGAACTATATTTCAGTATGAATACATTTAGTAACAGTAGCTAAGCTGTCGTGTTGTAAGAGAGGCCAGTGCCTTAGTAAAGATTTAGAACAAGTTCTAATCTTTCCTAAAATTATGCAAGCCTATTTTTAATGTTATATGCAAAACCAACTTTGACTTATAAATTGGTTACAAAAAATATCCATACCTTCCAATCCTACTATCTTAACACCCCATTTCTGTGCATTTTCAACGACAATATTGTTCTGCAAAAAAAAAGTGAGGAATCAAGGTCATAAATGCAATAATCTTTTACAAAATTTACAGATAGCGTTTTTTTTTTCATTTTATTTACCATGTTTTGATTCAGCACTTTTGTATAAACATTTGTATACTGATTGCATTTTTTTTATTTTAAATGATTGTTCAAATTGTAACAGAAAGATGGCAGCCCTTTAACAAACCAAGCACTGGCATTTCAAAAAGATCAGCTGTACAAATGTATAAAGTTTTTGAAAATTTATATAATTATTTACCTTAGTGGCAATCTTGGCTTTGTTGTATATGGCTTTCCCCCTTGAAACCTGAAAATAAAAATCCAGACACTTTACACATATAGATATCAAGCACTTTAGAACTTAAGATTATATTGAATTTCAGTGTTCAAAATAGGAAAATTAGAACACCACATTAGTGTCTCGGTTTGTTGAAGAGGTTTTAATTTTCATTAAAAAGATAATGGCTTGCAATGCAGCTAAATTCATTAACACAAAGTAAATATTACATAAACATGAAATCTAACTTAGTTGAGCTAGACATAGCATCTGGATTAGCTGGCAAAGAAAATCAATCATAACTGACCTTGAAATGTTGTTTGATCAAAATAATGTTACAGAGTGAAACCTATGTTTAAAACCCATTACAATAAGATTGCTTTTTCTTTTTTGTCGCAATTCTGTAAGGTTTATCATCTCCTGGATGAAATAGACCTGTCCAAAACGCAAAAGACGTCAAGTAAGAGTAATAGATATTCACAAACAATTTGGAATTTTTGTGTTTCATAGATATTAAAAGAAAAGTTCATCCATTTGAAAATTGAGAAAAAGGAATGCATGATAACTGATGAATTCAATATCCCCATCTTTCCAGTGGACGAGTCTTTTTCGTTATAGGCAAATATTCATTATTATTTTTTCCCCTGACCAACCTACTGGACTTTATCATGTGAAAAATCCTTACCCCAACAAATTAAAAAAACCCTGGCTTTATGTTTCAAAATTCAAAACCCTTTTGATAGGAAATATTCTGTTAGTCACAACTCCAGGTTTCTATTTAGGCTATCTACATAATTAATATACAACTGTATGTTAAATTAACTAACTGTTTGGATTGTATTTTTGACACTCTCTGGATTACTTGGTGAAGGGGATGCTCCCATGTTGAATGGACTTGGAGTAGAAATGGAGGGACTCTCAGGAGATCCATATTTATCTTCATTTCCTGTTGGTTTGGCTGGTGGGTTGGCAGTTATTAAATAATTGATGTCTTTACTCAAAAACGTTTCTACTTTCTGCAAAAAATAAAATCAAATGGTCATTACTAAGAAATATCAATTAAGCTGTTGTTGTGAGCTTTTTGTACTGAATACTAAATATCCAATGGCATACTTATATGTTGTCAATAAGAGACGCCAGCTTACTGATCACTTGTTCCATTGTGTATATGATAAAGAAGATGTGGTATGATTGCCAATGAGAGAACTCTCAACAAGAGACCAAATGACACAGAAATTAACAACTATAGGTAATTCTACGGCCTTCAACAATGAGCAAAGCCCATACAGCATAGTCAGCTATAGAAGGCCAAGAAATGACAAACGTAAACAATCCAATCGAGAAAACGAATGGCCTAATTTCAGGGACTAAACTTGTGATTTTTAAGCTGGGAGACCAGACCAGATATTTCATAATTAGTTTCTATTTGTTCAACTGAAATTTACCTGAAAGTTTAGGGACCAAGCTCAAAATCTAGGAGCCATTGGTGACTGGGCTTCCTTTAAATTTTGTCCCTGAATTTATGTACAAATAGTGAATGAGAAATCTGTAGACAACATCAACAAACAACAATCACCGAATTACAGGCTCCTGTGTCTTTTTTTTCCCAGAAACTTATCAGAAATCAGACAGGTAGGCATAATTACCAACTTTGCTTTCAACTTCATTTTTTGATTGCTGGTTTAAAAAAATGGATTTCTACTCGTGTCCAATTCTGTGGTATTAAAAAAATTATCATAAATAAATAAAATAAAAGTTACTGATTACATTATTCTACTTACAGCTCCAAGTTTGATGATATCTTCTTCTAACCGTTTCTTTACTTTAGTTTCTTTGATATCCAAAAAGATAGTTTTCCCTGTTAAAGGTGTCTTTGTTCTTTTCTTTTCAATGAAATCAAGCTTTCTTTTACCTTTTGGGCTTGATTCTATAAATTAAAAAAAAAATGTTATCAACAGTTTCATATTCATTAATAGACTAAGATTTTTTTATTTGTTGGTTTTATAGAACTTTTTGTGTGAAGAATCATAATGGTGAGTCTAAACATTTTTTTAATATTAATATTTTACCCAGTACAAGATATAAATATGTATAAAGAATGACAATACAACAGGTCATATATATGTCTTTTCCTTTTTTGTCATCATTCCTAAAATTTTAGTGCAAAACTTGCAATGCAGTCTTCATTATACATGTATAAGTTCATAAAAAAGAGGGTTATGGGCATATACAAAGGGAATAATTGGTCCTGTCTTGATGGATAAAACATGAAAAATAGGTAAACTAAGGTTACTAACAATTTTCAAGAAAGAAATAAAAAATTGCAGACAAGTTGCTTGAAAACAACATTTTTAACAATCCACAAAAGCAGACCTGTCAAATGTGAAAGACACAGATAATCAGTCTTTTCCCTGGTTAATGTTTGATGCATGGTGGGGTCCATGGTGAATTTGAAGCACATCACACAAAACTAATGCATTGAGAAAAGAAACCTTTGGTGCTAAACTTTGTTTATACATAGCATGACTTAGAATGATCAATAAACAGGTTGGGAAACCCTCTTTATGGTGTTTTTACCTTTATAGAGGAATAATCCTTCTATAGAGGGATAAAATTATCCCTCGTTATAGAAATGTAGATCAATACATGTCCAAGTCATTCAAATCTTCACAGCATACATTTCCACAACTCATTTTAACTAAACTTAAAAGTATAAGTGATGTTTATCTAACGCAATCAATTAACGATATAAGACCTAAAAATAGAGATGTGTGATTGACAGTACTACCAATTATAGATAATTAACTCACACAGTGACATTTCACTAATAATTGGGAGACAAAAATTCGGTAAATATCATCTGCATTTGATGCGAGGTTTATGTACTTTATCTATGTTTGCATAATAACACTAACAGCCACATGTATTATGATGAAATACAAACTTTTATATCCCTGTAATTTGTAAATTGTTATCTGACTTTGGGTACATATGTATAATACCCATAAATGAAAATAGTATCCATTTATGAGGATCCACCCTAACCTCTTCTTCCAATAATTTGCTTATTACCTCTGGTACACATATTATAGAGGGAGAAATTCATAAGAAAATTCTGAAAACATTTGGAAATATAATTAGAAATGATAAATCTGTTGAAAGAGAAATTGCTTTTAGACAATTAGCTATGAAAGATGAAAAATCTGGAAGTTGGTTTACAAAACTACACAATTTGACTGTAATTTATGGATTGCCATCGCCTTATGATATCATTGAGAATCCCCCATCAAAAATAAGTTGGAATAGACATGTGAATAACTGTATAAATAATCATTTTTTACAAAATTTAAAGAAGGAAGCTAAAGAAAAGTCATCCTTGAAATACATAAATTTTAATGATTCCAACATAGGATCTGTGCATAATATTTGGAAAAGCAGTGGGACTGACCCGTACTCCGTATATATGGCCGCTATTAAAGTTAAAATTGCCACTGGAATAATGATTCTTCAGTATCAGAGGTCTAGATTTTCAAAAAGCTGTATCTCAGCAAGCTGCCCTTTATGTAACATTGAACCAGAAGATACAACTCACTTTATACTTAAATGTGAAAAGCTGTCAAGCATAAGAAATCGCTTTATCCAAGAGCTGAAATCTTTTCTCGTAGATTGTAATAAGCCATCTTTGCTAATACAAGAACTATTTGATAATGAAGAGAATCTTTTACATCTAATTATAGACTGTACATCATACCATTTTCTTACCTATAAGGAACAGGTCCGTATAGAGACATTAACCAGAGGTCTGTGTTACAAACTATATCACAAACGTTTACTTTTAATGTCTGAGTAAATTTATTCTCAGTAAAGGCGGTATAAAGGAAAACCAAAGTATAATACATATTAGATAACATTACGATATACATATATGCATCTGATTTGCATTTTACTGGATTGTATCAGGATTTATATAGTGATTCTTATTCTGCAATATTATGAGATGGATAGTGTTTGAACTGAAAACTCGTATCCAAGGCTTGTAAGAGATCAAGTCATTTTAGATTTTAAGTGCGTTATTTGCGTGTTATATATGGAATAATTGCTTGCCAAATAAACAGTGGAAAGTTTTTAGATTTTAAGATAACAAGGATAGTGTTTGAACAGTAAACGCTAATGCGAGGGCAGGAGTGTTAAATATGTACAATTGTTTGGCCTATGTGATATGGAGATATGAATAGTGAACCGGCCATGGACGATTGGACTGTGTAATATATAAAGTTAACTTCGTTTACATGGTGATGGATTAGTCCGCATGCTGTATATATATGTTACTTTTATTAATATATAATAATTACGTATACTGATTTTATGAGTGCCCCATGTGTAAGGGTTAGGGTGCAAATTAGAAGTACGCTATAGAAGCGAAGCTCCTGCTAGAGGAGGAAGATAAAGACTAGGTAACAGGTAACAGGTATTATAGCAAATGACAGTCATACAGTGACATGTATAATTGTATTGCATGTATAGTAAATGTGAAGTAAAAATGTATATATATCTTTATTCAAATGAAGAATTCAATAGGTTCCGGGTGCAAAAGTATATCATGTGAGTAAGTTTATATGAAAGTTTCACAAAATTCTATCCAGTGATATTACAAAATGCCAAATCAGGGGTACATTTTTTTTGTTGGAATAGGCAGTATGCATGGTCGTGTACTTATTGTCTAATAAATTCACAAGAGCTCTAGTTTCAAGTGGCTTACTTTTCTTGTCATGTCGCTGGTTTTTCGTCATATCTATACTTTAAAATACCCTCGCCTTGCCGTCTGACATCATATTCGGAGATCATTTGTTTTGAAAATCCAAAATACTTGCACCAAGCAGTTCATAATTTTGTTTTCAGAGTGATTTTAGATTAGATTGATTCATATATTTGATAAATGCAGTAACTGTAAGTGAAATTTTGAGAGTAGAAAGGTTTAGTCAATAATTTGATGTTATTGTGTCTATTTTCATCTTTGAGGTTGCCGCCAAACAGTGTCCCGTAGTAAATATTTTCTGTCACCGTATTGGTTAAAAATAATTAGTCCTTGACCTTCTTTTCGGAATTTCTTTTTTATTGATTAAGGCTAAAGCCGAAAAGAAAGTACATCGTTCATAAACAACAAAGAACACTTATGACCAAGTACTCCAACCCGGAAATTTGTATATATGTCTTTCTATACAAACGCGTGTCGAACCCAATCTTACCCAGTACACATCTTTTAACGCGTAACACAAAATTATGTCAGCCATGAAATATTTTCCGCCATGAAATATATTGTCTCTGCAGCGGTATAACATTTTATGAGGGGGCACAATAGGGGGTCCGTTTAAAAAGAGGGACGAAAGATACCAAAAGGACAATCAAACTCATAAATCGAAAATAAACAGACAATTCCATGGCTAAAAATGAAAAAGACAAACAGACAAACAATAGTAACATGAACCCCAATTAACATGTTAACAATACCTCGATTTAAAAAAAAAACCAGTTAACAACAAATGCAAAAATGCTGATAAAAGTTAACAAATTGGGATTAAAACAGTTAACAATTTGAATTGATCTCGGATAACAGTTAGCCACACCTTGAAGAAGGCCAAAACATGTTAACATAAAAAGGTATTGTCCCCCTCCCCTTTTATTAAGAAATCGTATTACTACTGTCCTTGTCCATGACATTTTGTCATCTCCTTCTCAGTGGACAATATTTCACAGAGGAAATATGTATATGACAATATTTCACTGTTAATACTGTTCATGAAATATTATGTAATTTGAATTGTTTTTTTTTTTCTCCATTTCCTGTCCACGTGTATAAACGAATGACGTTAGTACCAACTATTTGGCAAATGTTAACTATATCAACGCGCAGTTGTCATGAGATAGGGGTTCCTTCATAATATAAATTATAACTGAAACTTATACTGCAGTCCCGGCACTAGGCCACGATCGCACTACGATCTGTGAAAAAAATGCAAATTTTGATGATCGTAGTACGATCGCGTAGACCGCAGTAATAAAATTACCGGTACCAATTTTCTTGCACCAGATGCGCATTTTGACAATACATGTCTCTTCAGTGATGCTCGTGGCCAAAATATTTGAAATCCAAAGCTTATCTAAAAGACGAAGAGCTATAATCCAAAAGGTCCAAAAAGTATAGCCAAATCCGTGAAAGGAATCAGAGCTTTGCATGAGGGAGATACATTCCTTAATTTATAACAATCTAATTAAAATTAAATCCCCCACTCGCTCATTTTTAATGCTTGGTCGCTACGTGGGCAGCGACCAAGCATTAATAATGAGCGAGTGAGAGATTTAATTTTAATTAGATTGAATTTATTATTATTTCTACCCTTGCCGTCCTCATCACGCTCTTCTTACGACCTGACTATACGTTCATACTACGACCATCATTCTCATTGTCATTTTCACATAAAATATATTATATATCTCCAGGTTTTGTTTGTCTGTATGTAGTTCTTGTCCATTTTCTCTAACGACCCAACAATGCTTCTCGTTTATATAGATTATACCGTTGGTTTTCCCGTTTGAATGGTTTTACACTATAGTAATTTTGGGGCCCTTTATAGCTTGCTGTTCGGTGTGAGCCAATGCTCAGTGTTGAAGGCCGTACCTTGGCCTATAACGGTTTACTTTTATAAATTGTTACTTGGATGGAGAGTTGTCTCATTGGCACCCATACCACATCTTCCTATATCTATTGACAAATCTGTGTCATCTCTGCTATCGTTCACTAAAATATCGTCATTTGCGGCACAAGGTTATAATTTAGGTTGGATTGGTTGGTCCGAAATATCTGCTTGATGATCAGGATTCGTTACTATTAGAGATCCCTCGATCTGCCTCTACATCAACGCCCACGTGTTCTAGAAGATTTTGGTGGCATGACTGCATTTTTTCCAAGAAATCTATGTATTAATCAGAAATAGAAGGAATTGAATTATATCATCACCTCAGTAGTCAGTACTTCGGTACTGACAAGATTTATCCAACTTTACTAAAATTGTCCGTTGATAAATTTTGAAATTATTAAGGAACTAAGGTTTCTCTCGGGCAAAGTTGGCTCTAGATGAATTTGGCTATTTATTTTTGGTATTTTTGACATTTAGCTCTTCAAATGTTTGGCTTTTAGCGTTCCTGATGAAGGTAAATCCAGAAAAGCGCTTAGGACGCAAGAAATTAATAAACGTGCTGTTTTCAATTTTTTGTATTGATATGCAACACGATGTTGACATTATTACTGATAACGTAGTAAGATCGCGATGTGAACGTAGTAAAATCGTGGTAAGAACGTACTATAATCGCAATAAAAACGTGGTACGATCGTGTTGCAATCGGATAACTCGTGGTATGGTCGTAGTGATCGAGAACGTGATGAGCGTAGAGAGGTCGCAGAATAAGCGCGATGAGAACGTGGGATCGTAGCGGGATCGTTGGAGAAGCGTAATGACGACGTAGTAGCATCGTGAAAGCAATGAAAATTTACATTTTCATGCCGCTCATACCACGACCTCACCACGATCTGAATTTATTTTAGATCGCGGTGAGCGTAGTGCGATCGTGGTCTAGTGGGACTGGGGCTTAATATAGTAGTAACATAGAATTTTCCGAATTTAGTTTTAGAATACTTACAAAACATAATATTAATTTTTGGTGACGAAATATATATATATATAACTACTTCGGGTGCCGAATTAACAAGGTGCCGTTTTTAAATAAATCTTTAGCATAAACTGTGATCGATCCATTATTATCTGTCTTTCGAAATTGTATTCATCATTATTGTTAAAATTGAAACTTTCATACTTGTTTCTGTGCTTTATTACAAATGTCTATTATCTGCATTTGCAAAATACTTGTCTGAATTTAAAAATAATAATCAATGTGCGTTAACTTATTTTATCGACACAAAGTTGTCTCATGCCAATACAATATCTATATATTTTCCCCAGGCGCCTTTTCTTTTCCCCGGTGCTGTCTTTTCTTCCCCGGGCGCTTTTTAGTAGACCCTAAATTGAGGTAAATTATGTGGACTTCCAAATACCGTTTCGATCCCTAACAACACTGAAGAGACATTAATTGTCGAAATCCGGATATGTTTTACATTTTTTTGCAAATCATGTTTTCGGTATATATATCCCTTCATTATTAAAAGAAACTATTGTTACAGTAATAAATGTATATTATAATATATGAGAGTAGGTGGTACCACAAAGTTATTTAGTACTCAGTAAAGCATTTCTAGAATTATACATGTCATTCATTCATTCATTCATATCTTTATTTCCTCTATTAAGAGATTCAATGAACAATCATATATGTAAACAGATCAAATTACAAAAGTTTTCAAAATAAATAATAACACAATATAGTATTATAATATGTACAATAACAAAATAAAGTCCTGTGCTTATATATATAACTGAAGAAAATTTTGACAAAAATTGCTCTCACTAACGACGGTTCATGCACTGGCACATTAACGAATCGTTGTTCTCCTTAATCTACTATATGCAGCGACACAGTGTGCAACGTGCACATGACAAAGATTATAAAAACTGTCGGTGTCTATAGTGTTCGTCGTTATGTGCTTCCCCAAAAGAATGCAATATAACTCTTCATCGTCGTATGAATAAAGTTCCACAAATAAATGCAATGGGAATTTTTCAATTATAAACTCCCACCACATATCTCTGATTAAATGAGTTCCGCTACAGCTACAACATGCATGTACATATACATCTAAAAACTGAGTGTTACATAGTTCGCATGTACCTCCAGTGGTATTTGGAATGTCGGTTAGCAGTTTAGTAATATAATAGGAGTTTACGATTTCTCTGGATGATTTCGAACTTTTCCAGAAGTCTGGAACTCTAACCGATCGGTGAATACTTCTAAAGCGAGAAAAGTTATTATCGTTATGTAAACGCCGAGTCCATTCGTCAGTTTGTACTTTGTCAACTGTATTTTGCACTATAGCTTTCCAAAATTGCTTCGTTGGAAAAACTCCCTCTCGCAAAAAGTCAAGCATATAAGAATGAAGGCTATATTTATACAAAATGTTCATAATATCAGGAATGAATCCATGATGATTGCGTTCATTGTCAATAAAATAGGTAAACAGACGCACAAGAAATATTTTCTTCGTTAGGAAGTTGTCATCAAGACTACACAGTTTTTGCAAGAAATATAACTTCTTAGTCTCTATAGACGAGGTAATAGTATGAAGTCCAAGTATACTTTGGCACATATCTGATCTCGTAGACGTTTTCAAGTCCAAAATTCGCTTGACTATAAAGTGCTGAAAACGATTTAACGCAGCAATGTCGTTTGACTTTAAACTAGTCCACATTTCACAACCATACAGAACAGTAGGTAACACTATAGATTTAAACAGTTTAAGTAGAACACATGGATGTGTTGACTTGTCGCAAACACCGTTGAGCGCAAAATAAGAGTTCTTGCCTTTTCTACATGCATTTGATGTTCTTTCTGTCGATCTAAATTTGGAATTTAGCGCAATGCCTAAGTGAGTGTATTCTTCGGCTACCGGAAGAACACTGTTCGCAATATGCCAGTCGTATGTTACTCGAACTTCTCGTGGATTCATGGAAAATTGCATTACGCATGACTTTTTCGCATTGAAGCAGAACCTCCATCTATGGGCATAGTCAGCACATATATCTAACATACGCTGGAGACACAACGGAGTTGTGCCAATACATGAAATATCGTCAGCGAGAGCAGGGGAGCAGCTAGCTATGTGATAAACACCAGTTTTCTTATTACATTTTTCAAGATCAACCAACATATCGTTTATAAATACTAAATATAATAAACCAGATAAAACCCCTCCTTGTCTAACCCCTTGTAATACAGGAAAGAACTCAGACTGACACTGGTTTACAATTACTGAACTCATAGTATCAATATGACAGTCATTAATAACTGACCATAATTTGCCTGTTACACCTATTTTATACAATTTATACATAAGACCAATTCTCCAGACAGTGTCAAAAGCTTTTTTACTGTCTAAAAAGGCAACAAAAATTTTACTGAATAATTCTAGGTTATGATAAATTGTTTCATGTAAATTAAACGATGCAGTTAAGCAACTAAGGTACTTTTGAAATCCTTGTTGTTGGAGATTCGGCATGTTCTTGTCATACAACACGAAGTCAATTAACCGAGCTTTAATAATACTTTCAAATAGTTTCAAAACACAGGACAGTAAACTAACTGGTCTATAATTATCGGGTGAAGTTTTGCACTTATTTCCACCTTTGAAGATAGGAACAAGGAGGCCTAGTTTCCAGTTCTTTGGTATACGTCCTAATCTGACGATGAGGTTGCATAAGACCGTTATGCACTTCACAACAGGTCTACCTCCGTGGCGCAAATGTTCGTTTTGTACTCTGTCATGTCCGGC
The DNA here is from genome assembly GCF_965363235.1 of Mytilus galloprovincialis. Lineage (NCBI taxonomy): Eukaryota > Metazoa > Mollusca > Bivalvia > Mytilida > Mytilidae > Mytilus > Mytilus galloprovincialis. Next base: position 89,872,900 of record NC_134839.1, read on the forward strand.
AGCTTTTCTATATTTTAACTGACCTATCAATTTAGAAACTTCTTGTTCAGTGATCAATCCACCAGGTAAGTATCCACCTTCAACACCACAAGTTTTAATAATGTCTTTGTATACGCTCTCAATCGAACACTTAAATTCATTGTCAAAATTATCACTGTCTTTTGGTTGGTACAGCTCATGAAAATACTCAGCAAAACAGTTTGCTACAGACTCAGGAGAACTGTACACTTTATTTTCATACACAATTTCGGGGTATATCTTGGAGGAACGACCTTTAAAACGTTTTATTTGTTTCCAAAACAACCGTATATCGCACTCTGCGGTTTCATTTAGATCATCATAACACTTTTGCATATACTGTTCATTAGCCGCTTGTTGTACACGTCTAAATTCGGACTTTGCTCTTTTGTATATACGATAAGAGTCAAAATGCATTCCTCGAGGTTGACCATCTTGAACCCAAAGTTTACGCATTGACCTTTCATTGTCGTGTGCTCGTTTCACATCTGCGTTCCAATACGGTTTGGTGAGTGGATTAAATCCGCATTTTGGAATTGCGATGTTCGCAGCATTATGCAATGTGCTAACGAAGTCGTCATATATAGTGTCAATATCAGCAAAAGAATAAGAGTTCATTTTATCAATTAATATTTCCACGGGGTCAGACAATAGTTTTTGGTATTGATTGATCTGTGCGTCAGTTACCTTATGCCAAGCTGGTAATTTGTCGCTGGAGTTAATAATACGATGTGGGGTGGAGTCCGTCTCAAACTCAATCACTACTGGCAAATGATCGGATGTGCTACTTATTGCCCCTTCATAATGCTAATTATACCAGTCTCACTACACGTATTCAAAAAAATAAATCTTGCTTTATTAGATATATCTAATCTATAAAAAAAATAATAGAAAATTTGTGGGGCGATTTTCCAAAGGGGCGAGTTTTCATAAGCAAAAACGTTTAATGTATTCTCGGAACAGTATATCTATGTTCCTGATGTATCCTTCTTTAAATGAAATTCAACTGTAAAAAATTGAATATATGCATTCTATTGCATCAAACCATTTATAAAGAAAGATCATTGAATATTAAATAATTATAAAGAACAAAGTTGCAACATCAACGCTGGTTAATTTGGTACGTTATTGTATGTTGTCGTATAAACTTTTTACATACATTTAGATCATGTGTAAAGAGAATCGAAAGGAAACCAAATGGCTGCGCCTAGGAAATTCAACGTGTTTGCTGGATCGGAGACCGGTCTGCTCAAGGGTGTGAATACATTGACAAATAAATGGGACAACATAAATCAGATAGCTAATGCAGATAAAGAGAATGAAATTCGTGACATTTGTTCCAGTTCAAATTTCACCAACGAACTTTATTTTGGGACAAGATCTTACAAAGTCTTCAGTTATGATATTAGGGAAGATTGTATAAAACGTGTTTTTCAGTTAGAAAACAGAAAACCCAATTGCAAGGCGTTAAAGACGTGCGGAGAAAATATTATTACCGCTGGAGAGGACGGAATAGTGAAAGTATGGAATAATAATCATGAACTTGTTAAAGAGTTTTCATCAGGGGTTACATTGAACAATAATTTGTGTTGTATGATTCAGAGTCCGGACACACCAGAAATAATTGCAACTGGTGGTAAAGAAACAGACCTTAAAATATGGAATATAAATGACTCAGAGAAGGCTTTATTTGAAGCAAAGAATGTAAAAAATGATTGGCTCAATTTACGAGTGCCAATATGGGTCCTTGATGCTGAATTCATTCCATCAACAGACAAAATTGTAACATCAACAGGCTATAAACAAGTCCGAATATATGATCCTAAAGTTCAGAGACGCCCAGTTTTAGATATGACATTTGATGAATTTCCAATAACTGCTCTATCAGTGTGCCCATTGGCCAATAATCAGGCAGTCATAGGCAATTCAAGAGGAAAAATGGCAACAATAGATTTTAGAAAAGGAGGTGTTGTTAACATTTTTAAAGGGCTTGCCGGTAGCATAAGAGACTTAAAGTGTTATAAAACAGAACCATATGTTGCATCATGTGGACTTGATCGGTATGTCAGAATACATGATTATAAAACCAAAGAGCTTAAACACAAATTCTATTTGAAGTCACGATTGAATTGTTTATATTTGAATGAAAGCTGCAGTGAAGAAATTTCCTCTAAGAACATAGAAGAAAAAATGCCTGAAGTCCAAAGTAACAACTGTAAAGAAAACAATGATGATGAGGAAATATGGAACCAAATGGAAGTAATTAAAACAAAAAGGAAAGGAGACATTTTAGAAACAGGGATTGCTTCAGAAATAAAAAAGAAAAGACTGAAAAGTAGAAAGTAAAAGAATACATTGTACAAATAAATCATTATTTTTGAAATACATTTAGTTGTTGCAATATTGAAAATATGACAATTGAATTGTTTTTGATGTTGAGCTTTTTCTGGTTAGAAAAGGGTATGATTTGGCAAGTGCTGTTGGCACAGTTATACCCGAAAGGATGGTCAGTAACCCTCCTTGGGGACATTGTTGACTTGAAAGCATTTGTTTTTCTTTGCTACACAACCCTTTTATCAACTGGTTTATAAGAGAAATTAGAAGTTTAGAAATTAGATTGGTGATAATAGTGGCGGAATCAGAAATCTTCACAAGTGGGAGCACACTGACTGCCTAAGAGGGGAGTGATTCTCTATTTAAGCAACCAATTTTTTCCCAAAAAGGGGGATCCTTCTTCCCAAACAGAATTTGTCAGAGGTTGAAAAATAATACATGTTCTTTTGTACATAACTTTTGTTTTGCATACGAGTTGAACAAAAAGTTTGGGGTAGGTAATTAGGGAGGACATAAAAAAATCAATGATGGATAAAAAACTTAATTCAAATTAAATAGTTTGGGGGTGAGGGGTCGAAAGTTTTGCTGCAAGATTTGTTTTTTGTTTAATTGACATCGACTTTATATTTATTCTTATTGGTCAATCAATTTCTCAAATTAAGTTAAAGGGGGGTAGCGGGTCAGTGAAAAAACTATATGAATTAAGTATTTTGATGTCGTCTATAAGTTCATCTTATAAGCTAATAATTTCATTTCTTCAAAGGTAAGGAATTTTGTTGTATAATTACCAATGAGTTCAAATGAAGTAATAAGTAATAAATTATGGACAACCATATGCATAGGACCTTATACAATGAGAAAAACACGGGCAAAAAAAAATATGTCTGTTTCAGGTACAAATGTAACATACTTTAAAAAAATTGGGTAGGTAGTTCGGTATTTCCATTTTATTTTATTTTTTCATTTTATTTTTTTGTGACATTATTTTGAGTCATGCAGTTTCGTCTTGTTATGGTCCAATTGATCATAGGCTGAGTTTACCCATATTTTAAATGATTGGATTTTTTCCCTTTGTTATTGGTTGGAAAAAATGGTGGCAAAGTGTTTATTTCATCACACGAGTTGCGAAATTGCTTAAAACAGCTATCATATTCATGATTGTGAACATTAGGATGTATCAGGCAATTGATTTATATTATTGGCAACACTATCTTCACTTTTGAAACAAGTTCAAGTTCAGTTTATTTTTTACTATAGACGGAAATAAAATGACTTGGGGTTGGTGCTGAAAAGTCAGGTAACCGTAAGCAGACATATTTATTTTTTTTGGCCATATGCTAAAAAAGGCACTGCCATTAAAAATATGAACAATTCAGATGAAACAACTAATGGACTAAAAATATAATTTATTACAAAACCATTTAAATTTTATGAAAAACATCTTAAATAAGATGAAGCGATAACAAATTACAACCACATGCACTAGACTCCTGACTTGGGACATGCTCTTGAAAGATCTTAAAATGTACCGGTAATGTGCTTAAACATGTTTGTTAGCACTCGACCCTCCCATAACCTGAGACAATGGTGTACTGTAATAGCACACAATAAGAAATAACCCCTAAAATCAGCTGAAATTGGTTTAATTCCAAAGATCAGTATGAAATATAAAAATAATAGACACAAAGCACTGAGTTAGAATACTCTAATACTTAACATAGGCGGATCCAGGCCCCCCCCCCCCTTTCGTGGGAAAATATTGGTTGATTATATAGGGAATCACTGAAGCATGACTGGAGCGGGCCCCCCTTATGAAAAGTTCTGGATCTGCCACTGCTTAATATCGAATTGCTACCATATTGGGATATATGTATGGGCACATTTGACAGTTAAAAGCCACAGCTACTAGACTAAATTTAAGCTTAATCGAATTCTACATAAGTGACTGCTTCTATACTTGGATATCTGGATATATGGTTACATGATGCAATTAACAGAACGTACTTAATGATTTTGAGGTCACTACATCACTGGTCAAGGTCAAAGCTTCTTAAATAAATCGAAATTTGTGCAGCAAAATGATTTCCAGATGCTACAATTGAAAATCTAAAAGTCATGCATATGCCGTCTCATGGAATTGCAACCTTAAAAGATCTTAAAATAATGATAACAAATTTAAAGAATGAGCGGTGAAGATTCCTTTTGATTTTGAGGCCCGCTTATCAAAGGTCATGCTACTAAGTATAGACTAAATTTGTTTAGAAAAGTGTTTTCCTCATGCTAAATCAGTTACAACATATGGGATTGCAACCCTATTTCGTTATATGGTTACACATAATTAAAGGAAAATCTTTGAGTTTAATGGTTAAGGCCACAACATCAAAGGTAATAAACTATTGTTAGTTTTCTCGGAGCCTTTTTTAGCAGACGGTGGTATGAGCTTTGCTCATTGTTGAAGGCTGTATAGTGACCTATAGCTGTTAGTTTCTGTTTCATTTGGTCTCTTGTGGAGATTTGTCTCATTGGCAATCATAGCACATCTTCTCTTTTATACTGAATTTGTGCAGAATTTTTTTATGTATGCTCAATCAAAATGCTTCATACCTTACTTAGATATATGGTTACATATGATAAATATACTATATGTCTCTGCTACCAGTAAGAGGAAGACCCTTAGTATTTATTATCACAACATTTAAGGTCATAGTTATTTAAAAAGGTTTTGGGTTACAATACAATTGTCTGAAATCCTAACCGAAATGAAAATAACCATATCTGAAAGTAACTTGAACAGAAAAAACTATGCCTTCAGGCTTATATTGAAGCTTCTCCTCTTTATATAAGGTGCTTTGGGTATGTTAAAATTAATTAATGCACTTGTATGTATTCACACTCACCGGCCAGCAAAACTTGTGAAATTGTAGAGAAATTTATGTTCATATATCCAAAATAGGTTTTCGTAATTTGATCACCATATAATTTCATTTATAAGACCAAGGCTTTACTCCATTCAAACGAAATCCCCGTGAAACAGGAGTTTCTTGTTGATTGAAAAACCCCACTTATAATGCAATATGAAGAGCATAAAGATTTATTTAGATAAGATAAGCTATTTATTAGTTTAAAATGCAAAAAAGTCAGACCAAGCGTACTGTAACGTCACGTGGCCATCTGTCACACAATCTTATTTTTTGCATAGTTTTAAGAAACAGTTTATTGTCATACTTTACTGATATTTACTATAATCAAATTCTCATCATTAAAAGACCATTTTCCGAAAGATGTTTCACACATTGTAATTTTCCTCAAGCTTTTTTTTTTCTTGAGACGGAAGCAGTCTATCTTTTTTTTTTTTTTTTATTGAAAAAGTACATTGATTTGCCAAAACATGGGATTCTCCGAACATCTACCAATTTGGATAGAAACATTTTAATTTTTGGAAGCATATCCATCAGGTGATTGCTGAGTAGAGGCTCCTTTGAGTTTAAAATTTCAGTCATAATCCTATAGAAGATTTTAGAGCCTGAATACGAATGCAATGGAGAGCATTCTTAAGTGAGCTAGTTAATACAGCTGTATTCACTAGACTTTGAATGAACTCCAAGTAAAACAAAATGAATTGAAGTTTTACTGATTCCATAACATAGGCAGTTACTGAGTATTGTACATCCGATTGAAAATACAGACCAATTACAATCAATCATATTATTTCAAATGTATTGTGACTGGTATGTAGTTTTATAGAATTTTTATGAATGCGTAGTGATTTTTGTCGAGCCTTCGACTTTAGTAAAAAAAAGCGAGACATAGCGATCCTACATTCCGTCGTCGTCGGTGTCGTCGGCGGCGTCCACAAATATTCACTCTGTGGTTAAAGTTTTTGAAATTTTAATAACTTTCTTGAAATATCCTGGATTTCTACCAAACTTGGACAGAACCTTGTTTATGTTCATAAGATAGTATCCAGGAGTAAATTTTATAAAAATAAAATTCCATTATTTCCGTATTTTACTTATAAATGGACTTGGGTTTTCTGCCAGGAACCATTACATTCACTCTGTGGTTAAAGTTTTTAGAATTTTGATAACTTTCTTTAGTATCCTGGAATTGTACAAAACTTGGCCAGAAGCTTATTTATGATAGAAGAAAGTATCCAGAAGTAAATTTTGTAAAAATAAAATTTCATTTTTTCCGTATTTTACTTATAAATGGACTTAGGTTTTTTCTGCCAGGAAACATTGCATTCACTCTGTGGTTAAAGTTTGTATACGACCGCAAAAATTGAAATTTTTTTGGTCGTATATTGGTATCACGTTGGCGTCGTCGTCGTCGTCGTCCGAATACTTTTAGTTTTCGCACTCTAACTTTAGTAAAAGTGAATAGAAATCTATGAAATTTTAACACAAGGTTTATGACCACAAAAGGAAGGTTGGGATTGATTTTGGGAGTTTTGGTCCTAACATTTTAGGAATTAGGGGCCAAAAAGGGCCCAAATAAGCATTTTCTTGGTTTTCGCACTATAACTTTAGTTTAAGTAAATAGAAATCTATGAAATTTTGACACAAGGTTTATGACCACAAAAGGAAGGTTGGGACTGATTTTGGGAGTTTTAGTTCAAACAGTTTAGGAATTAGGGGCCAAAAAAGGGCCCAAATAAGCATTATTCTTGGTTTTCGCACAATAACTTTAGTATAAGTAAATAGAAATCTATGAAATTTAAACACAAGGTTTATGACCACAAAAGGAAGAATGCATTGATTTTGGGAGTTGAGGTCTGAACAGTTTAGGAATTAGGGACCAAAAAGGGGCCCAAGTAAGCATTATTCTTGGTTTTCGCTCAATAACTTTAGTATAAGTAAACAGAAATCAATGAAATTTAAACACAAGGTTTATGACCACAAAAGGAAGGATGGGATTGATTTTGGGAGTTGAGGTCTGAACAGTTTAGGAATTAGGGGCCAAAAAGGGGCCCTAGTAAGCATTATTCTTGGTTTTTGCACCATAACTTTAGTATAAGTAAATAGAAATCTATGAAATTAAACACAAGGTTTATGACCACTAAAGGAAGCTTGGGTTTGATTTTGGGAGTTTTGGTCCCAACAGTTTAGGAATATGGGCCCAAAGGGTCCAAAATTGAACTTTGTTTGATTTCATCAAAAATTGAATAATTTGGGTTCTTTGATATGCCGAATCTAACTGTGTATGTAGATTCTTAATTTTTGGTCCCGTTTTCAAATTGGTCTACATTAAGGTCCAAAGGGTCCAAAATTAGACTTAGTTTGATTAAACAAAAAATTGAATCCTTGGGGTTCTTTGTTATGCTGAATCTAAAAATGTACTTAGATTTTTGATTATTGGCCCAGTTTTCAAGTTGGTCCAAATCGGGGTCCAAAATTAAACTTTGTTTGATTTCATCAAAAATTGAATAATTGGGGTTCTTTGATATGCCAAATCTAACTGTGTATCTAGATTCTTAATTTTTAGTCCCGTTTTCAAATTGGTCAACATTAAAGTCCAAAGGGTCCAAAATTAAACTAAGTTTGATTTTATCAAAAATTGAATTCTTGGGCTTTTTTGATATGCTGAATCTAAACATGTACTTAGATTTTTTATTATGGACCCAGTTTTCAAGTTGGTTCAAATCAGGATCCAAAATTATTATATTAAGTATTGTGCAATAGCAAGAAATTTTCAATTGCACAGTATTCAGCAATAGCAAGAAATCTTCAATTGCACAGTATTGTGCAATAGCAAGAAATCTTCAATTGCACAGTATTGTGCAATAGCAAATATTTTCAATTGCACAGTATTGCGCAATAGCAAGAAATATCTAATTGCACAACATTGTGCAATAGCAAGAAATTTTCAATTGATTGGACTTATCTTTCTTTGTCCAGAATAGTAGTTGAATCAACTTAAATCATTGTTTTATACAATACACAATGTATATTCACTTTTACTACTAACTGATAAATTAAAACAATCTTTACCATTCAGTGATAACAAGCACCTTTTGTTACATTTTAATATTTTATGATGTATTTAAGTGAGTAGTTATTGTTGCAAACTCCATTAAAAATTTGAATTGAGATCAGTTTTGGAAAAAAGGAAAGAGGGATGTGAAAAAAAATGGGGGGGGGGGGGTTAAATTTTTCTCATTTCAGATTTCATAAACAAAAAGAAAATTTCTTCAAACATTTTTTTGAGAGGATTAATATTCAACAGCATAGTGAATTGCTCAAAGGCAAAAAAATATTTTAAGTTCATTAGACCACATTCATTCTGTGTCCGAAACCTATGCTGTGTCAACTATTTAATCACAATCCAAATTTAGAGCTGAATCCAGCTTGAATGTTGTGTCCATACTTACCCCAACCGTTCAGGGTTCAACCTCTACGGTCGTATAAAGCTGCGCCCTGTGGAGCATCTGGTTTAAATTTTAGTAACTTTTTAAAACCATCCTGGAATTGTACAAAACTTGGCCAGAAGCTTGTTTATGATCAGAAGATAGTATCCAGAAGTAAATTTTGTAAAAATAAAATTCCATTTTTTCCGTATTTTACTTATAAATGGACTTAGTTTTTTTCTGCCAGGAAACATTACATTCACTCTGGTTAAAGTCTTTTAAATTTTAGTAACTTTTTAAAACTATCCTGGAATTGTAGGACACTTGGCTAGAAGCTTGCTTATGATCAGAAGATAGTATTCAGAAGTAAATTTTGTAAAAATAAAATTCCATTTTTCCTGTATTTTACTTATAAATGGACTTAGTTTTTCTTCCAGTTAACATTACACATTTTTAAGATTTTTAAACTAGCCTGGATTTTTACTATACTTGGACAGAAGCTTCTGACAATCAAAAGATAGTATCGAGAGGAATAATTTTATTGATTTTTTCATCATATTTGTTGAGTGTGTGATTAACAGTAAAACTAGGCGAGACACTGGGTTCTGCGGAACTCTTACACATTTTTATATATATACACCTATTGATTTTAATAAAATGTTTCATTACATTTTATGCCCTCAGAGTTTTATACATCTCAAAATTCTCTTTATACTCTATGCTGTATCACTTTAGAAACCGATTTATTAAAACACAGTTGTAGATTTAAAAATAACTTACTTAACAGAAAACCCTTGCCGTTTTTGGCACAACCTTTTTGATCTTTTGGTCCTCGATGCTGTTCAACTTTGTACTCGTTTCGGCTTTCAAACTTTTGTATCTGTGCGTCACACATAGGTCTTGTGTGGACAAAATACACTTCTGGCGTATTAAAATTTTGAACTTGTTGCCTTTTGTTGGCTGTTGTTCGTGTGATTCTTTGTCAATTGTGTTCTCCAATTTATTTATATTGTAGTCCTGTGTTGTCATTTTGATGTTATATTTCACATGGCCATAAAAGTGCGAGATTTGGCATGCCACAAAACCAGGTTCAACCCACCATTTTTTTCCTTTAAAAATGCCCTGTACCAAGTCAGGAATATGGTCATTGTTATATTATAGTTCGTTTCTGTGTGTATTACATTATAACGTTGTGTCGTTTGTTTTCTCTTATTTTTGAGTGTAAATTCACATTGCGATAAGACGTGTCACGGTACTTGTCTATCCCAAATTCATGTATTTGGTTTTGATGTTATATATATTATTCTCGTGGGATTTTGTCTATGTGTGTTACATTTTAGTGTTATGTCGTTGTTTTCCTCTTATATTTAATGCGTTTCCCTCGGTTTTAGTTTGTTATCCCGATTTTGTTTTTTGTCCATGGATTTATGAGTTCAGCGGTATACTACTGTTGCCTTATTTATGTACCGTGATTTAAATAAAACATGACATACTATTTTAGGTCTATTTATAGTATAATAAAAACCGTGACGGTCTATATTACTATGAATAGACAATGGAATTTTCGAGACATTAGCTTTCGTATTGTGAGATTAATGGTAAGTTCCACTTTTCTTCCCAAACTGATACTAATCCTAATAAAGCAATCGCTTCGATATTAATCTGAACACACAACGGTTAAAGTTTAGAGCAAAACAAGCGTATACATGTACAGTATGTGGAACTGCGTCCATATATTATATATATAGTGCTATAATGATCTATAAGTGATTAATTTGTTCATGGCGGCGAGTCGATGGTTCATTCTAGATGCATTTTCTTTCTATAATAAAATGCCTACATTACTGAAGCACCTATAGATGATACTTCACAAACGTATCGAGATCCTTTGCATAACCAACTAGATGTCACTGTCATTAAAAGCATTTGAGAGCTCACCAATAAGCTTGAAAACATCAGGCTGTTTAGGGAATGAAAATCCCAGATAGACTCAAAAGTAGTTTCATGTTTTAATAAGAACCTAGATATATTCACAACATCAAGAGCACAAATGCTGAAACGATTCGCCTGCTTTACGATTGAATTCATATTGAACATAAAGGTCTAACTACAAATATCATATTAACTTAACATTATCAATGATCTCCAGGAAAATCAGATGAACCATGCCACACAGACATGTAAACATTACACTCATTCTCTATACCGAATATAGTGGTCATATTGCTTATATAGCTATAGTACCTGAAAACCAAACATAGTATTGATCAATGAACCGTGAAAATGAGGTCAAGGTCAGACAAGCCATCACAGACAGATGTACTTTTTTTCAATCAGTACACCAAATACAGTTGACCTATTTCTGAAAGTATTGAAAAAACTGACAAAAACGCGAAAAATTATGGTTGGCCAATGAACCGTGGAAATGAGGTCAAGGTCACATGAATCCTGTCAGACTGACATGTACACCTTACAATCATTACATACACTCAAATATGACATATTGCTTATAGGAATAATAATATCTGATAAACCTGACAAAAAACATAAAACCTGGCATTGGCAAATGCACTATGAAATGAGGTCGTTGTCAAACGAGACGAAACACAAAATTAACAGAACATTTGTGTTTATAATTTCACTGACTGCACCAATTTTGTTTCATAGGAAGCAAATTATTGCTGAACAAAGATATAGGAATTTACAAGATATTTTATATATCTATATCTGAAAATAATTAAATCGTGAAACAGAAAGAAAAACTAGATGTGACAAAGCGACACGAATGGCCCCGTCTCAAAAAGTTGAAAAATCTGCAATTTCAATAACACATGTGGAGACAAACATGATGGTAGTTTCACATAAAAAAAATCAGCTCAAAATCTGGAGGCATATCTGTGATTTTCAACAACTTTCAAAGTTGTAAACTCTTAATTTTGGCAAAAATTAGCGGAGCGGAACGAAACTTAAACTTGATCTGTAACTCATCATGATTAGCTCACATATAAAACAATTAGCCAAATATCTAAAAGCATTTAGAAAAAGGGTCCGTATAACTGTGATTTATAAAAATTTCAAAGTCCATAGGCCGTAATGTCGGCAAAAATTAGCGAAGCGGAAACTTAAACTTGATCTGTAACTCATCATGGTTACCTCACATTCCAAAAATCAGCCCAATATCTGAAGGCGTTTAGAAAAAAATCTGTATAATGGTGTGTTGCGGATTGACGGAATGACGGAATTACGGACAAGGGTAAAACTATATGGCACCGACAACTTTGTTGCGGGACAATAAAAACAATATTAAAATCCATATTGAAATTAACAACTGACAACTGTCAGATGTAAAGTCAACGTGAGATCGACATGACAATGTCAGCTGGTAATCAATCTAATTAAAGTATTGATCTCTATTTTAATTAGATTGAGTTGTTAATTCCAATATGGATTTAAGCCAAGGCTCCGTGTTGAAGGCCGTACATTGACCTATAATGATTTACTTTTATAAATTGTTATTTGGATGGAGAGTTGTCTCATTGGCACTCACACCACATCTTCCTATATCTATTAAATATTGTTTTTTGTGTGTCCTTTATAGTATTTTTTTAAACAAATTTTTGGAATGTTTTGTAATCTTACAAAAGTCTTCTCCTCTGAAACTACTGAGACAAATTTAAGCAAACTTGGTCACAGTCATTATATCAAGGGTATCCAATTTAAAAAAAATTGTCCGATGAACCCGCCTGCCAACCAACATGGCCGACATGACTAAAAATGAAACATATGGGTAAAATGCAGTTTTTGGCTTATATCTCTGAAACTAAAGCATTTTCAGCAAAGTTGATCCATCTGTTCTGAAAATTTCAGACTGTTCAGACGAACTGTTGTTGGGTTGCTCCCCCTAAATTAGTAATTTTATCGAAATTTTTCAGTTTTTGGATATTATCTTGAATATTATTAAAGATAGTTATAAACTGTAAACAGCAATAATTTTCAGCAAAGTAAGATCTACAAATAAGTCATCATGATCAAAATTGTAAATTTACCTCATAAAGAGTTATTGCCCTTTTGAGTCAAATTTTAACAGTTTTTCGTAAATGTTTGTTATCTTTTACAAAAGTCTTCTCACGAAACAACTGAGACAAATTCATCCAAACTTTGCCACAATCAGCATTAGGGTATCTAGTTTAACAATTGTGTACGATGACCCTGCCTGCTAACCAACATGGCAGCCACGGCTAAATATAGAACATGAAAGAAAAATGCAGTTTTTGACTGAATCTCTGAAACAAAAAAGCAAAAGTACAACGGTTATAAAATATCAGGTGAGCGACACAGGCTCATTGGAGCTTCTAGTTTGAAATTTCGAATGCAAACTTCGGTTTGTGTTACATTCGCTATGGATATTCATTGTCAACAGTTACACCGTCATTCCATTATGGCCAACCAAATCATGATGGTATGAAAGTATATTTATGATCCTCATTAAGAGTTAATTGTCAAATGTCGAAAATGGGTAGAGATACACGATACAGACTTTTCTTTAAAGCAAAAATAAAAACCCTCTTAATTTATTCACACAAACAATGTTAGATGAACACAAAAAAGTCAATGAAAACGTAGATATCCGTACCGATGTCATTACACATACAATCATAATAAAACCAAATATATAATGTCCTTTTGCTGTCCTGTTATGCTGTGGCTGTGCAAGTTTTTATTTTGAATAATACAATTTGAAAATATATTTTGTAGGTAAAGTTTTCCTTAAAACATGACACATATGCAACAGCTCGTTATTATTCTATTCCTGGGAAATGTTTTCTTTTGTCTAGCAGAAGGTAAGTTACGGACAATGACTGAAGTGCTAATACTACTTGCGTTAAATGTATTCCAAGCTTTCTCGGACTATGCTTTGTCATACACAAAAAGTTTTTTTTAAATTATATATCTCTTTTCAGCCTGAACATCTTATTAGATTATTCTTAAAATATTCAACTGGTTTTGAGTTATGACTGCTGAACAACGGTATACTACAGTTGCCTTTATGTATCATGCAGATACAAATAAGAAGATGTGGTATGGGTGCCAATCACGGAGACAACATTCCATCACAAGTCATTTTTCATAAAGAAACATTTTTTAACAGGTTGTCCTCTTCAACAACATACGCAGTAAGAAGAAAAACAGTCGTGTACAATTTACTTCAATCTGATTACATTATAGATCCTACATGTGTCTATGCTTTGTGTTTAAATCTTGAAAGCGAAGCCTGGACAGAGGATTTGTATTTCAATAAGATTGAATTGATTTGGGATGGTGGACGATATACACCCGTTTTCATATGAAAATCAATATAACAAAGTCTTGGACATAACTAAGAGATTTAATGCAAAAAGTCAAACACAAAAAAAAAAAAAGAACTCCGAGGAAAATTCAAAACGGAAAGTACCTAGTAATTGAATAGAAAAATCAAAAGCTCAAACACATCAAATGAATGAATAACAACTGTCATATTCCTGAGACTTAGTACTGGCATTTTCGTAGAAAACAGTGGATTAAACCTGATTTTATAGCTAGCTGATCCTCTCAATTGTATGACAGTCGCATCATATCCCATTATATTGGCAACGACGCGAGAACCAAGAAACAGACACAACGGGCAAACAAGTCAAAAATAGGGGCACAGCAGCCAACATTGTGCCACAACCTTAATCAATATAAAAACAAACAAATATGTAGCAGAGAAGCACAAGAAGGCACATAGACAATGCACACTAGCAAAAATGAAAGACAAGATTACAAAATTTACAATAGCACAATTACGTGATGTATAAGTACAGAACAACGTCATATGTATCAAAGAAACACAGAAAAGCATATAGACAAAGCACATTGGCAAAAATGAAAGACAAGAATACGAAAATTATCATAGAACAATAACACAATAATGGGATGTATAAGTACAGAACCACGTCATATGTATCAAATAAACCAAATTATAATCTTCATCCTAGTTTTTCTTTAGTGACAAGAACTAAAAATGATGGTTTATATGAATTTCTGAAGTAAATAAATAAAAATTATGATTTTTTTTTAAAACATTATAGTTTTGCCCTGATTGTTTCTAAGTGTTTTTAAAATTCAATGTGTATTTTAGTCTGATAAATAGGCAGCTGATTTTGAACATCGCAACTTCTCTTCATGTCCAAATACTTTATACATTTTATGATTGTAACAAATAAAAGGAAACGGCATTCTACACACACAACACTTTGCATTTGTTTTAGTTTTTGGTATGCTGACCATATAATATTTTAAAGATTAAATGAGTTCTTCATGAATAAATCAGAAATATATTGCTTTTATTTTATTTATTACAGTAAAATGGAGTGTTCAACAGAAGGTTAACAGTTATGGCCAAAATCTTAAACTATTCTGTAAAGTTGACAATTGTTGTGTTGCAAATATGACAAAACGATGGTTTGGAGGGCCTAAACAGAAACCTTTATGGTTATCGTCAAGTAAAGATTCCGCCGAGAAATCTGAAAACGCGAAATATATTTTCACAATAGAGAAGAATGGCTTTGGACTTGTTATAAAAAATGTAACTGTTGAAGACATGAATGTCACTTACAAATGTTACTATAATTTTGAAGAGGATAGTGAAATGTTATATTCATACAATGCCTTCAGTGGTATGTATATACACTACTGACACTACTATAAGAATACATTTGTCTATATAGTCTACCTTATCCTACATTGATAATAACATCATTCATTTAAATATAAGAACGAACGGTGCATTTATACCAATAAGTTCCTTTATTTTTATTACCGGGTCGTCCGATTTTCTCCGCACAAAAAAATCTGGCTGCCATTATCAAGGATTTGTATAGTGAGACTATACAAATTTTATAAATTGGCATTTTTTTTTCGATTTCAAGGCGAATCTTTTTGAAAATATTGAAAAGTCGAATTTAAGGAATCATTTTTGTAAATGTGTATCATGAACAAAGCATTTTTCTCGTCAGATTTGCAAGTTGTAACATTTTATTTTGACTTGTAGATGAACAGGAGGATAGCGAGAAAAATACCAAAGGACAAAATCCTGACGAAAACAGTTTTAACTATATCCATGTTATTGTGTATGTATAAATTTGATAGATTTTTCTTTCCTATGCTTAAAAATAAACATGACAATTCATACTGAATGATAGCTAAATATTCAGTCATTGAACTGGTCGGGACCACTACCTTATATGGAAATGCATAAATTAGCATACTTATGTTCTCGCACATGTAATTGTTTATTTACATGTGACCAGAGACATACATACACATGTGTATATATGTCTCTGATGTGACACAATTTATTTTTACCTAGGTTTTTGACCAATCCACTAAATAAGTCACAATGCATGATGGACTACTACGTGTTTACAATCAACCAAGAACACGTGTTATTTACTGAAATACAACACATTTTTTCGTGCAATGCGGGATTCACAATTTCGCTTAGTTTTTCATTTTGTGTATCCTCATTTATAGTTCGTGATATAAAGTATTACTTCCATGCTCAGATTAACGAAGAGTTGTTTCTATGTGAAGAAAAAAGGGTTTGAATTACCCGATATATAGCCATTAACATGTTTGATGATGGCACAGAGATTTCATGTATTTATCCACCAGAAGCAACGAAACAACAGCGAAAAAACACAATTACCCATGAGACAAACTTACTGGTGTAAAGTAAGCCGTCGATAACAGCCGGTGCTGATATTCAAGAGTACAGCAATGTTCGTATAGATAATTAAAGGCAAATGTGGGATCCTTGAATTTTGTGCTCGTAAAAAAGGCGAAGAAATATTTACATACATGGTAGTGTTAACAAAATTTATAAGTATTTTTGTTGGTTTCATTTCAGTATATGGGACTTCCAAACTTTTCCCTTTTTTTTAAGGTAGTGAAGTCAGCAACTGTAGTTTCAGTTTGTTCGTTTTTTAACGGGCTCGGACATTTGCCAAACTGAATAAAATCATTACAGCTGATTTCTTAAACCTGCAAAGTAAAACTTTGGTTGGCTTGCTTGCTTTGTTTGTATAGTTGTTTATACAAGCTTTGAAAATAAGATTGACATCTTTAAACAATATATATATATAGGCATAGTTTAACTTGTATATTTTATATTTTGTACAATATACAAACAAGCAAGCAAGCTAACCAAAGTTTTGCTCCACATGCATAAGAAATAAGCTGTAATGATTTTATCAAAATGTATGTGCGACAAGGTGGAAAATTTGATATGTTTTGTGAAAATTGCAGCGTTGGATCTATAATAAAAAAGAAGATGTGGTATGATTGCCAATGAGACAGCTGTCCACAAGAGACCAAAATGACACAGAAATTAACATTTATAGATCACCGTAAGGCCTTCAACAATGAGCAAAGCCCATACCGCATAGTCAGCTATAAAAGTCCCCGATATGACAATGTAAAACAATTCAAACGAGAAAACTAACGGCCTTAATTATATAAAAAAAAAATGAACGAAAAACAAATATGTAACACATAAACAAACGACAACCACTGAAATACAGGCTCCTCCTATACAATATATTTTTTTTTGATGGGATAGATTTCTTATCCTTTTATATATTTAATTGGGCCGGTTTTTTTTTTTTTTTGTTTGGATTGTTTTACACAAGTAATTTTTGGGTCATTTTTGGGCTTACTTTTCAGCATTGGACCTATGACTGCTTACTTTACTAAATTATGTCTTTGTTGGAAAGATGTCTCATTTGGCACTCATACCTCATCTTCTTATTTGTATATACAAAGCACGTTTTAGAAAAAAATAATAGGTAATATGGCACCCACTATGATCCAAAGACTTTTATTATTGGAGATATTTTACATATGTCAACAGGACATCAGCCGAACGATAAAAAAACCTCTGAGGTATATTTTGTGATAAAATTAGCAACAAACGGATATTATCGATAGATGAATTTAAACTATAAAAAATGTATTGAGCTATGATATACCGTACCCGCTCAGTGGCGGATCCAGCGGGGCGGTGGTTCCGGGGGATGGACCCCCTTTTTTGGACGATCAGTGCATTTGGATGGGGACATGTAGTTGGAACCCCTCCCCTTTTGTCCAGGGTTAGGACCCCCCTTTTTAAAATGGCTGGACCCGCCCCTGCCGCTTTCTTTTTAGCATACTGAATATTATGATGTTCTTACTATTAGTTCAGGTCCTGATAAAAAAAATACACATTCAGTACAGAAAGAAGTGTTTCAATGAAAGTTTCGTGTTTTTCTAGGCAGAATGATTTTGCAATGACATTATACAGGTTTAAAAGAGCTCAAATGATTTTCTTACTGGACAGTGGTCACTTCATTGGATATTTCACTGTGTCCTGTCGTGAAATTAATGCAGGTTCAATTTATAACAATGCACAAAACCGGTTCAACTACTTTTGCAAGGCGAACTTGAAAGTATTTAAAGTCGAATCGTGAAGCCAATAAACAATATTTTTTTAATCTGAGCATGCAAATTGAAGATTACGTTATATATTTTACATTAAATATATTTGCAGAATAAAAACTTTGGTAATGAGAGTCCCAGACAATATACAATGTATATTAATTGACTGTTTTCCCACTAATTCCACGTGTTTTAAGTAGTAGTTTACTCGTAGTAGCCCACAATGCATTGTAGTTCATTGAGTCGATTGGTCAGTTTTTCAAGGCCATATTGGCCTTGTGTTTTGGAAATTACTATGCAAATATATTCTGACGTCAGAAAATCTAGAGTTCTCGACCTGTTGAAAGGATATTAAAATATCTTCATGATAACGAATGATTTTTGTTTTACGGCATGCAAATCTTTCTCATTACATTACTAAAGACCAATCCCTTGAAATGTTTGAATTCTGTGACAGATGATTAAGGGGACGGAAGACGATATCATAAGTCAAACATTTACAAGAGTTTGAAACCTATATACATATGTACATTAAAATATTTGACCGTTCGAAGGTCACTACTTAGAATTGGTTACATAAGTTACACAACAACAAATAAACAGCTGCGCCATGAGCGCATGATACGCCCGACGTCTTGTGTGGAAGTTTTATGCAATAATCATAAATAGTTTCTGAGAAAGTTTTAAGCAATAACCATATATTGTTTTTGAGACACGACGGGACATGTGAAACCCCCAACCCTGTTTTTTTTTTCGAAAAACTAAATATCACTAAAATAAAATTTTGAATCAAAACCAAAAAGTATACAGATCTTTAGATTAATATAACAAAGAAGTGTGTAAAGTTTTAAGCAATAATCATAAATTATTTTTGAGATACGGCGCGACATGTAAAAAAAACCTCCCCTGTTTAACAAAATACTCAATAACTCCAAAATAAAGTTTTGAATCATCAACAAAAATTTTACAGATCTTTAGATTAATATAACAAAGAAGTGTGTAAAGTTTTAAGCAATAATCATAAATCGTTTTTGAGATATGGTGCGACATGTAAAAAACCCCTCCCCCTTTTTTACAAAATACTCAATAACTCAAAAATAAAGTTTTGAATCATCAACAAAAATTTTACAGATCTTTAGATTAATATAACTAAGAAGTGTTTAAAGTTTTAATCCATAATCAAGAATCGTTTTTGAGATACGGTGCGACATGTGAAAAAACACACCCCTGTTTTAGTTACAAAGTGCCAAAAACTCAAAAAGTTTTAATCTTATTTTCACCAAAAAGTATACAGATCATTTGACCATCATAAGAAACAACTATGTTAAGTTTCATGAAATTTGGATAAGTCGTTTTCAAGTTACGGTGCGACATGTTTACGCCGGACAGACATACGGACAGACGGACATTAAATAACGGTTAACTTTTGTAATAAAACATATGAAACAAGAATGTGTCCCCAGTACACGGATGCCCCACCCGCACTATCATTTTATATGTTCATTGGACCGTGAAATGGGGAAAAATCTCTTATTTGGCATTAAAACTAGAAAGATCTTATCATAAAGAACATGTGTACTAAGTTTCAAGTTGATTGGACTTCAACTTCATCAAAAACTACCTCGACCAAAAACTTTAACCTGAAGCGGGACAGACGGACGAACGAACGGACTCACAGACCAGAAAACATAATGCCCATAAATGGGGTATAAAAAGTAAAATTCTTTGGATGTTTTAGTTTTTAAAATTAGGTGCTTTTGATTCTGTTGGTTGACAGTTTTGTATTTTCAACTCTTTACCCTACACTTCCAAACAATTTTATCAAAAAGTTTTCTTTTGAATTAAATAGTTGTTTGATAAATCTGATTGCAAACATATTTGCTGCAACGTATTTAAAGCCATCTTCTCTAATGAGACAGGTAAATAATCTGCTAGATAAACTAACTGGAGGTGTGCTCGGATAATTGAAGCTGTTAATTTTTATCCTAGATGATGTTCATGTATGTTTCTGCTATACAGTTTATCAACAGATTGTAGGTATTCCTATGAACACAAAAATGCGAAACTTTAATAGCTGACTTGTTCTTGTTGACTTTTTTGAATCACAGATTATAGCCAAACTTAACAAAACGTTTTCTTGATCATATTTTGTTCGTTAATTAATTAACAATTTACCAAATATACTGCCGAAATTTACACAAACTATAACTTTATTTAGAGTCCATTTTGTTGTTGGGATGTATAAATACCCTGCCACTTCCGGTCTGTGGTTTTGTTAGATGTCTTTCTGCGTAAAATGTTTTCATCTGATGAGTTAAACCCTCTTTAAACGATTTTTATAGTTTTTTTTTGTTGTACTATTACACCATTTTTCTAGGTTAGAGGGATCGAGGGTTCGGCGCCAACAAACTATTTTAGTCCCGCCACATTCTATATGTGCCTGTCCCAAGTTATAGGAGCATGCCGTTATTTTGGGGTTGTCTTTTCTTGCTGTTTCTTTAATTTGTTTTTCGTTTTTTTGCTTTGCATAGTTAGTTCTTGTTCTCATTGTTCCAGGTTAATGTCCAAACTAGTTTAAGTTTTGCTGCATATCATCATTGTGTACATAAACCAGACTGTTAAATTTCGTAGTCGTTTAAATTGTTCAAGATTTGCTATTTGTTTTGGGTCTTTTATAGCTGACTATCCGGTATGGGTTTACCTCATTGTTAAGGGTCGGACGAAGGCCAATAGTAGTTAACTTCTGTGTCATTTGGTCTCTGGCGGAGAGTTGTCTCATTGGCAATCATACCACATCTTCTAATTTTTGTATTATTTTAAAATTTTATAAATGTTTAATTATGCTTTCAGGCCATGTGTTGTCGTCTTATTTCTCCTCGCTTCCATAAGTATACTCGTAGTCTGGAAACATGCCAAGTTGAATTCATTACTGTTTTTATGTAAACAGAGAAGAAAGAAGAGACAAGAGGGAGATGGTATGATCTTTTGCTAAATGCGTCTGCACACTTTTTTGTGATGTCATTATTGCAGCTTTTGAAAGTTAACTTTAGTGTAAACATTGTAGTTAGTTTATTAAAAGTAGGTTTTGATGAAGAATATGGTTATATTATCTCTCCATTTTTTAATGCCAAATTAGAGTTTTGAGCCCCAATTTCACGGTTCACTGGCCATTTTCTATCGCGCAAAGCGAACACATTTATTTAGTTTTTCGACACGATCAGTCAGACTATTTTTAAATTTACCACTATAAGGTATGGGGGGGGGGGGGGGGTAGCATTCATAATATGTTTTTTTTGTCATCTGCTTGACCAGAATATTTTTTTCATCATATTGGGGATCAGAATATGTTGTTAGAAGAAAAAAAATACCCCCCCTCCCCCCCTGGAAGTTAACTTAAATTGTCGTTCCCTTAACCCGTCCTTGAATTCTATTTGATTTTGTTTTGCATGCCGATGAGAAAGAACGTTTAAAGTATTGCTGGTAGAATCCTTTAACATTTTTGAAATGGCTTTGTCAAATTGGTTCCATGGATAAATAAAATTTATAATTTCATCGTATATGTTTTGGGATTATATTTTTAAGTTGATGACAGTTTCTGCAGACATTTTTAAGTTTGTTTGGGTTATGTGCTGATCTCATGTGTACAATTCTTACCAGAATTTCATCAAATTTATATCATAGGTTTATATCAGCAATGTGTCGGACAAAATTGAAAATCAGTGCCTATCCATTATTTCTTAAAGAGTTATGCCCCTTGTAAAACATAGTTTTTAACCGGGGTTTGAATTGCATTTGCTTTCAAGCTTTAATTGTCTAGGATACTAATTTAAAAAAAGAACAAAGCAAGTTTTGTCAGGCACTATCCATGATCAATTTCTCGATTATTTGCAGATGTTGAGATCGCGCTAGAACTCGAAAATTTGACATCAGAAGATAAGGAAAAGGAAAACAGTTTACATGGCAAAGGTATGTTTATACACAAGATGTTAATATACCAGAAGTAGTTGTAGTTACCAATTTTAATTTTTACGACCACAGCAGTGCTCGGTGTTCTTTTTAGGCATAAACATATGTGTACTTTAAGTTCTAGTTAACTTAGTTTTTCCTTTTAAAATATTAGTTTCATTGGAATTTACAGATACAAGTTTAATGTACTGAACTTCTGTGAACGTCTATTTTTTTTAAAGCAACGATCAATGAAAAGGTGTAAGGACATATTAAAAGGCCGTATTCGCGGAAAAAACATAGTTCTTTGAATACGAGCATCATTAAAAAATGCTTATAAAAACACGAAAGATGGAGAACTTTCCCCAGAATAAGAATCTGAGAAAAAAATTATATTAAACACTGCAAAATTGATTAGTTCTCAACTTCTAAAGTGGTACATATTATTACTTATTTGAGTGAAATTTTCGAATAACAAATTAACTGGTATAGATAAATAATGCTTGCAACAATTTAATACAAAACATTACACATAAGTGATTCAAAAATACATATTTGAGTAATTCCTCCAACTGATGAAAATATAGAAAAAAAAATATTTGTGATTCTTCATACTTTGAGTGGCTCGTTACCAAGTGATTCATATTGCACCACACTTATTTTTGTTTTTGTTAAAATTTTCTCTAGCTAGATTTATTCTACTGAAATTTCTATATTTTTGAAAACTTTATTTTTAGTATAATGAACGAAGGACAGATTAGATAACGTTTGATCGAATGTTACTGCATGTCTGTCTTGTCTTTTTATATTTCCATTTTCAGACATTGATGCTAATGGTAAAACTGACAGCGAGTTAAATGAAATAAAGAGAGATTCAAAGAATGAAGATTATACAGAAGTCCTTGTTGAACAAACTGATGCTCCCAAAAAACCAAAGCCTAAATATCCTACCTTTAGTTCTGAAGAATTAAGAATAAAGAGTTTCACCGGTATAAGCCATGAATTACCGCCCAGTATATTGGCGAATGCTGGATTCTTCTCTTATGGTAAATATTACTTTGGTTTTTGGAATTGTATGAAAACAGTACAAACATATTAGGGTGATAAAAATTCACCTGCTTCCTTGAAGTTTCACATATATTTTAGCGCTTTCTCTAACAGCGAATATCACGATGATTAACTATAAACTAAATGTTTTTGAGTAACTTTACTTTTCAAGTACAAAGACACATATTATAATAGATAGATATAAACCTTAAAGGAGCACTAGCTGTCAAATTCATATTAACTGATTTGACTCAAATTCTCATATTTGCTTTAAAAATAAAAGATCTTAAATAAACAAGTTATAGTACATAGGCTCAATAATATGTATCAACCTTTTGTGTGTATTTTAGTCTAGACGCCATCTATTTAAACATCGTGGTGACCTCCAAAAACTGCCGACGGTCATATAACCCGATATAAACATATTGATACAGAGATTAATAGATAATGAACTCGTGCAATTGAATTTTCTAGATCTGTTAGATTTCTTATAATAAGTAAAAGATATTTGTTAATCATCTTTTTTACATTCAAAAGACTGAGTTTTTTGTGGATCAAATCGGTCAATGAAACGTTACCCATTTCTTGCTAAGGAGTTAATTTGAAATTCACATGAATTGCAAGTGAATAATTCCTAACCGTTGTTTCATAGCTTATTTTAACAAACAGACTTTTAAAAGCGAATTGTTATTTCACTTTTTCACTTTCATTATTGATTGAAAAAATAAAATCTTATTTTTTTACATCTCGTAGCTACTGCACCTTAAAAAGAAATAGAAAATCGACAAGACAAAACAGATCTACAAGTCAACATAGCCAAAATCGCCCGTCGATAGATATAAGAATATGTGGTATGAGTACCAATAAGTGCTTATGAGACAACTCTCCATCAAAGTCACAATTTGTAAAAGTAAACTATTATAGGGCAAAGTACGGTCATCAACACGGAGCCTGGGCTTACATCGAACAGCAAGCTATAAAGGGCCACATAATTACTAGTGTAAAACCATTCAAATGGAAAAACCAACGGTCTAATCGATATTAAAAACGAGAAATGAGAAACACTAATCTTACGATCCACATTATCAAGCGACAAACCACAACAACAAACGACAACTACTGAACATCAGATTCCTGACTCAGTACAGGTGAAAAAAAAATGCAGGTTTAAACGTTTTGCATAGGTATCAACTTTCACCCTTATCTGAAACGATAGTGTAACATCACAACATAGAAAGAAAAACTATAAAGTATCAATTGAACTCAATCAAAAGTCTCCTTATTGGATTTATTGCCCTTTAATGACTTTTTTTTCTTTTTATTTTGGTATTTTCACCTATTAACTTGAATATGATAGTAAATAGCTAGAAACTTGAGGAAGCAAACATTACAATCATAACAAGATTCAAAAGTAAGTCAATATGGGATAAATCGTCAGTCGACTCCTTATTGGACTTATTGCCCAATAACAAGACCGTTTTTCAAAGATTCCTGACTTGTTCGCTTACATACAATTTATTATTTACTCATCAGATTCTAAGAAATGTATTTATTAAATTTTACAACCATATATAAAATAATTGGTTTTATTGTATAGCAATATAATATTTCCCACAGAATGTAACCAAAAGTTAGCGTGCAATAAATTCTAATATTGCACTAGTGCAATAAATCTTCAAAATTCATGACGTCATCAACGTTTTAATCTTAGTTTAAACCAATTTTTACTTTCAAATATTATATTGCTATACAATAAAAGGGTTATTGCATGAATATTAAGCTCGTGCAATACAAAATTCTACTCGGGACAATATTCCCCAATATTCATGCAATAACCCTATATTATTAAATGATCATACAGAATTTATAAACGTTGTATACTATGATTCGAGGAAGACGAACATCTCTATAGCTTAAAAAACGCGTTAAGTGACTTTTATATAGTTCATCTTTACATTGCTAATATTTGCCATTAGATGTAAATGTAATTCCATAATATTCATAGAACTTTGCACTTTCAAGCTTTTTTTCTCAAAAATAATTTCGACATTTTTAGATTTTCCTGATTAATCTAAAAGATACCCAATATTTTTTATTATTCATTAGTGTCAGAAAAAAGTATTTTTTTTTACAGGAAGAGACAATTTTGTTCGTTGTTTCCACTGTGGTGGTGCTTTGAAAGATTGGAAGTCAGGAGACGATCCTATGAGTGAACATGCCAAATGGTTTCCACAGTGCAGTTTTGTTAAAGATAATTATAATGGATATGTTCAAACGCCACACTAAGATGGTGCCCACGTATAATTTAATTGTATTATAAAGGCGACGGTTACCAAAATATACCTTTTTGGCAATCGAGAACGTTGATCTTGAATAACAAGCTAAGTAATGAAAAACAAACGTATAGCTAACTTTAATTAGTATTAAGGGTATGACTTTTAGATTTTTCGGAGGGATTTATAAGGATGAATAAAAAATATTCGAAAGCTGGCCTGGTAAGAACTGAAAGTATGACAGTATGAAAATGAATAATCTGTCATACAGAATGCAGGATATCATTGTGTACAAAATTGAAAATATTTTGATAATTAAGTCATACACCAACCTGTCAATAGGTGATCCGTCCGTAAAAAACATCTCCCCTCTGAAAAAATCACTTAATTCAGATATCTATAACCACGGCCGACACTCGGCTAACCGAGAGATTGGTCGGTTAATCTATATTGAGTATGCGGCTATATCGGCGGTTGGTCTGTTAATCGGGTTGGCTAAAGTCTGTTAATCAGGTGTTATCGAGAAAATCATTGAAAACTCAGCATGTTTCAATGTATAACCTTTTAAATATATGTTTATCATAAAAAATATTTATGTCTAACAAAACTATTCAATGTACTGAATCCAGTGGTGTAATTATTATTTTTCTAGCTTCTATGTACGACCTATAAAATGAAAAGGCAAGTTACTCATCAATAGATTTATACACATTTTACACACACAAAATGTACACAAAATGACACTTGTGTTGAATTTACTTGCATGCAATATTTTGAACATCGAAAAAAGACAGGCATTATGTGTGTTAACCAAATTGATATCATTGTGTGAAAAATCTACACGAAAATCCGTATTTTGGTGACATAAATCAATCTTTTTTTAAAACCTGGTCTGTTAATGGGTCGGACGTATAAAACCCGGTCTGTTAATTGGTCTGTTAAGAGTTATGAATGACAATAAAAGTATAATTTTATTACTATATAGTGTGTTAATTTGGTAGGCTCAAGACGAGCGGCTAAAATATACGGAAACAACACTTGAGCAATGGAACATAAAATATATACGGAAACAAAACATGAGCAATGGAACATAAAATATATACGGAAACAAAACATGAGCAATGGAATATAAAATATACGGAAACAAAACACATGAACAATTAACAATTTAGGCAATGAATATTGAAAATTGATAAAAGTGGTTTCAAAAAGTGTTAAATTAGAGTAAAATTAATTTTATCCGAGAATGGTCGCATAAATTCTGTGGATTCTGTTTTATTGTCATGAATGACACCAATTTGTCATCTACATTGGTGACCAGTATATAAATCAGAGATTAACGTCGTAATGTAACTAAACATCAGTAAGTAAAATATATTGGGATGCCTAAATATAAAGAATAGAGAAAGAATAATTAATGAGTAAGATAAATAAAATGTATAGAAAAGTAACATAACAATTTAAAGAATACAGAAATAATCAACACCCCAATCTGGACCCTCATGGTATACACGAGAATCTGGATGGAGATACAGAATATCAATAAAAGATAAGGACAATAGAGAGTGATGCATTGCTAAAAAAGAGAGAAAAAAACAATAATTGTTTAAGAATAAGGACATGAAACCACCCTGGGTGTTGAAACAGTAACGGATTGCGATGTACTCATATTGGTAACAAATGCTTGAAGTTTACATGTGGACAACTGCAGTTCTCCACAGCACATATGTAGAAAAGGAACTAAACGGAATAACATGAATTTAAACTTAAGATGGCTCGTGGGTACAAACATTTTAGCAAAAAATTAAACCTTTATTTTTTCATTACAAATTTTATTTATTACACTACTTGTTGTTACTTTATGATATGGTACAAAAAACAACCCAAAAAAAAGATTTGGTTTGGCCTAAGATGACTTTAAAAATTGAAAAAGCTCCAAATTATCTCCCTTTGGTGCAAAAATGCCATTTTTTTGCCTTAAATTTGAAATATCTTTTTTAACTCATCGGTGACCTATATTTTTTATTATTGTTTTCAAATAAGCTGTACATAAACTAAATAATTGTAAAATTTAAGCGATTTCTTATATTAGGTTATTTTTGTATTTCGATATTTCCTCTTTTTCTCCTATTAGTTCAACAGAAAAAAAGGACATTAACAAAAATGTATGCTTCTGCCAGAGGCAGATTTTAGCTTAAATGAACGGTGACCCCATTTTTTTATTTCATTTTTCTTTTAAGTATATGATAAAGTTCATTTATGAAAAAATAAAGCAAAATCCTATATTAGAAAAAAAATTTCATTTATACCCAGGAGCCCCCTTAATACAACCAAATGTAGCTGCATTCGCTTCTTTCCATTTGCTTCTTTAGAATGATTTATAAACAACAGATGATTAAGTAATAGAAGAAAAGAACCAATTGGATGATGCTGACGAATTTGGGTTAAACGTCCAGTGACAAAAATATAATGTGCATATGAGAACGACAACACGTTATAAGTACCCTGTGTTGTATTAGAAAGACACGTTCAGTCGGATTTGAGAACATGCTACTTTTTGCAGACACAAAAATTAAGGCTGATTGAAATCGTTAATAATAAATTCATGCATATTCCAGCGGCCAACCCAGATCACGCTATATTGAAGTGACACACTCTTCAATAAAATGCAAAGAAAGTCAAAACAAAAATGCGTTTACTGGAAGGATAGTGCTGCACCGTGTTATCATTTTTTTTTACTCAAGAATCTCTCATTCTTAACTTTTTCAATGGGAAAATATAAAGGTAGCTAAACTATTTTCGTGGCTAAATAACTCTTAACTGACACAATTTCAATTGTCCAACCCATTAACAGACTTTATAACCCATAATTTTCACTAAAACGTGGTATTACTCACGTTATATTACAATTATGAAATATTTACTAATGTCAATTTATATGCAAGAACCAAAGTAGTAGTTTGTGTCTTTTAAATGATATCAAAAATTGTTTGTTTCGCCTTTTATTAAAAAATTGCTATGCGTGTAGTCATAAATACTACATACTTGCGCGACGCCTTTTACTTTTACTGAAAACTGCGTAGACTATGAAATGTTTTTAAAGGTGGAAAATGTTCTATGATAGATATCATTTTGTCAGACACTTTTCTTTTTTTTTATTTGATTCTTATAATATGCCAAAAATCTGTATATTTGATAGAAATTAACATTAAATTGTGCGTTTTACTCTTAACAGACGTATAGCCAACCCGATTAACAGACCAATCTCCCATATAGCCGCATACTCAATATAGATTAACCGACCAATCTCTCGGTTAGCCGAGTGTCGGCCGTGATAACGGTTTGTTTCAAAGCGAAAGCAGACATAATCTACAATTATTGTTTGTCATCAGTAGATTCACAACTTTAAATATTGCTGGGGTATTCTGCTTTTTTTTTAGTAACTGATCAAATTATAACTGATTAAATTTAGTGAAATTACGTATTTATAGGTAAACGTAACTATATAGCCTGCGTATGTTTCAGAATTCGATAACATTACTTGACAAGATATCCCGTGATGTTGATTACGAAAGCTACGTATTAAATATTTGTCTAAAGCTTTTAAAAATCTCAGTCGAGAGAATAGCTGGAAAGTCAACGTCTCAGTATCTTGTATTCAGATGAAAAGGAATGAAGATGTCCTTTTGATTGGATAATTATTTTTGCTTATGTTCTTTGTCAAAGTTTTTATGCCTTTACTCTGTACTTATACATCCCCTCATTGTGTTATTGTGCTTTTTCTAAAATTTTGTATTTTTGTCTTTTGTTTTAGCTTGTATGTTTTGTCTGTGTGCCTTTTTGTTCTTGTTTGTTACATCCAGTTTGTTTTTATAGTAATTTATAACACAATGTTGACTGCTGTACCCTTATTTTTGACAATTTTTACCTATTATGTCTGTTTATTTTGTTCACACATCGTTGTCAATATAATAGAAGTTGATGCGACTGTAACACCAGTGAGGGGTTTGGCTAGCTGTAAAACCAGTTTTGATCCGCCGTTTTCTGCATAGGAGAATTCTTGTGCCAAGTCGGAAATATGACAGTTGTTGTTCAATCGTTTGATGTGTTTGAGCTTTTGATTTTGTCATTTGATTAGGGACTTTTCGATTTGAATTTTCCTCGGAGTTCGGTATTTTTGTCATTTTACTTTTTATCATTTTTATGACTTGACTTTACATTTTGTTTTGTGTACATCATTATGACACCTGAATATTGTTCCTGTTAGAAAATACAAAAATACATTTTTTTTATCTTGTATGATTGTTTGACATCATTTGTAGTTAATAATACTGGCATTCATTTTTATTTGAAGTCAATTTTTTGCATACTAGTTATTACGGGATTTGTGCATATATTTGGCCTATAAGCTTTTTTAACATTATAAACCTCATAAAAGCTATTCCTCTGAGACCATATGATCATACTCAAGGATTCTCTCTTATGTATATACTATTTAACCATTATGTGCTGTTAACTTTATACAACGTTGAAATTACGCCATTTAAGTGATTCAAGAATAAGGACAATATTTATGCTCTATGGACAATTCTATTTAAGAACCATTTACCTCAACCCTTTCGTTCATGGTAGGATTGTGTGTGATTATGTCAAGATTATATCTTTGCTATATAGTGCGGTGACAGAAGTGTAAAAAGTCGTCTAGATCGCGAGTTTAATCTCCCCAAATAACACACGGCTAAAAATGGTCTTAACTTAAGGACAAATATGTCTTCTTTAGTTTTTGCCCTGTCGTCAGAATTTCGTACGGTCACTTTTTTCTAAAAAGTCGTTTTAATGACTGGTAGTATATTGGAGAGTTTCAACCCCCCTTTTTCAAAATGAAAAAAATGGGTATGTTTGCTTACACTTAATTGAAACAGTTTTTCCTGAAGCTATTTTTACATGTCAAAATATGCTATTCAGTATTTTATTTTCTTCTAATCTATAAAATTTGTGAAGTTTAGACTATTTAAAATTGAGGTAATTTTAATTGCAAATTCAGACTCAAACTTTATTTTTTTCTTCATAGTAGTAACAAGTATGGACACAGACGCAAATTGTCAGTGGGGTTAAAGGTGGTTACAAATGTATTGAAAGCTAGACTGGAAATGTGTATTAACAAATTGAGTTGATGTGTACATGTCTTCATTCAAATGCATTGACTGATAAAAAAAAGGGGGGCTTCAACTTCCACCCCTCTCTGTGAATTAGTTGTTTGAGTGTTTGAATATGGAGTATGTTAATAAATAGCTGCACTGTAAGCGCATGATATGTCTTGATTCCTTTTAAGCTTGCTTAAAGGTTGGACTATTTTGTTTTGTACAATTATTAGTCTATTTGTTTTCTCATTTCAGTTGTTTTATATTTGTCATTTTAAGGTCTTTTATAGCTGACTGTGCTGTATGAGCTTTTGTCATTGTTGAAGGCTATTTGGGGACCTGTAGTTGTTAATCTTGTTTTAAATTTTGGAATGTAGCTGAAGTCAACAGACATAGACAATTCACCCAAGTTTTATAAAATGATGTGGAAGTGTTTATGTGAATAATTGAGATGGGAAATGAGGAAAGTGTCAAAGTGACAACAACCCAACCATAGAGTAGACAACAGCTGAAGGCCTCCAATGGGTTTTCAATGTAGCCAGAAACTCCTGCACTTAAAGGTGTCCAAAAACTATAAAATCCCTTCTTTTTTTTAGCATATATAAAAATTCATAACACAGAAATGTATAATCTGAAATTTATTACAATCAAAAGGGACCTTAGGTCAATGGTGTAAACAATTCACCAAAGTTTAATTAAAGGTGATGGATGCATTTTTGTGTTATTGTTCAAAATTGGAAAATTCTCTCTTTTTTAAGGATAAAATCTCTCTTCATAACATGATAATGAAAATTCTAAAATTTATAAAATCGATGTGGAGCTTATGTCAATAGATATAAACATTTCAACAAATTTTCTTGAAAGTAGGGGGAAGTGTTTTCTAGTTATTGTCTGAAGTGTGGATGATGGACTAATAGACAACAGTATACTATAATATGTTGTGTGTGAGACATTGGTATAATAAAATGGTTTCGAATGAATAATGATTAGAAACTGTTTAATGCAGTTATTGAGGGAACGACAGTGAAGAAATTCCTGAGATCAATGCGTTTGAATCCTAAGAATTCAATTTTTGTTGAAATGAAACAAAGTTCAATTTTTGACCCTTTGGATCTTAATGTAAACCAATTTGAAAAAGGGACAATCCTGTGCAATTGAATATTTCTTGCTATTGTGCAATACTGTGCAATTAAAAATTTCTTGCTATTGCACAATACTGTGCAATTGGAGATTTCTTGCTATTGTGCAATACTGTGCAATTGAAAATTTCTTGGTATTGAACAATACTGTGCAATTGAAGATTTCTTGCTATTGCAGAATACTGCGCAATTGAAAATTTCTTGCTATTGCACAATACTCAGTTAGTATAATAATTTTTGACCCCGATTTGGACCAACATGAAAACTGGGCCCATAATCAAAAATCTAAGTACATGTTAATTAAGACTCACCATATCAAAGAACCCCAAGAATTCAATTTTTATTAAAATCAAGCTTATTTTAATTTTGGACCCTTTGGACTTTAATGTAGACCAATTAGAAAACAGGACCTAAAATTAAGAATTTGGACATGGTTAGATTTGGCATATCAAAAAAGCACAATACAGTATTTCATTTTTTTGATGAAATCAAACAAAGTTTAATTTTGGCCCCTTATTCCTTGGGACCAAAATTAATCCAAACCTACCTTTTGTGGTCATAAACCTTTATAGATTTCAATTAACTTATACTAAAGTTATTGTTCAAAAACCAAGAAAAATGCTTATTTGGGGCCTGTTTTTTGGCCCCTAAATCCTACACTGTTGGAACTAAAATTACCAAAATCTATCCCAACCCTCCTTATGTGGCCATAGACCTTATGTTAAAATATCATAGATTTCTGTTAACCAACTTAAGTTATAGAGCAAAAACCAAGAACAATGCTAATTTGGCCCCTTATTCCTAAACTGTTGAGACCAAAATACCCCAAATCAATCCCACCCTTCCTTTCATGGTCATAAATCTTGTGTCTAAATTTCATATATTTCCATTTTACTTTTATTGAAGTTAGAGTGCGAAAACCGAATGTCTTTGGATGAAGACGATGATGCCAACGTGATACCAATGTACAACCAAAAAGTTTTCAATTTTTGCGGTTGTATAAAAATGATGTCAAATCAAATTTTTAATGGAGTTTGCAACAGTAATTATTCAACTACTCATTTTAATACATCATAAAGTATTAAAGTGTAAATGTCATACAGTCATGGTGATGATGCCTCCGCTAGCATATAACGTTATAAAGGTACATAAATCAAGAACTGTAAAAGTGAAGCTGCTAAAAATTGAACTTAAACCAAGTTTAGAGGTACCGGTAATAAGCATTTGTATACACATTTCACTAAATTTAGTTGAGACAAACTTGAGAAATTTTTCCATTTGTGAAAGGGGATAACCCTAGAATGATAATCAAAGTGCTTGTAATCACTGAATGGCTATTAAAGACTGCTTAAATTTATCAGTTGGTAGTAAAGTGAATTTTGCATTGTATATTGTATACATAGCATTATTTTAAGTCGATTCAACTACTTTTCTGGACAGAGACAGATAACTCCAATTTTCAAAGAAGATTTCATAAAGCAATGGTTTTAGGTAATATTAATTCAACAACCATTCTGGACAAAGAAAGATAACTCCAATTTATTGCCTTGAATCTACAAAAATGTTTGTTTTTGGCCCTCAATTCCTCGACTGTTTGCCCCATAACCCACAAAATAGACCCCAAACTTCTACTTATGGTATTAAATATTATGGTACAGTTTCAAAACAATTGAAATACTTATACACAACTTTTTGTACTGACACAAGATTAATGCTTGTTTTGGGCACCTTTGGAACCCTTATTCATAAACCTTAGGGACTATATATATATAACCGCCCCAAAACAATCCTAAGCTTCCTTTTATGATTATAAATATTATGTTATAATTTAATGGCTTCCTTTTTACTTATACTGAAGTTATTATCTGGAAACCATCCGTCTTGGGAAGACGACGACAGGATACCTACATGTATTTCAACTGCAAAAATTTCTGTGGTTGTATAAAAATTTCAAATATGTACAATGAAATATAGTTTCAAAATTGATAAGCCTAGATAGGCCTTATAATTTTTTCCCCACATAGTTGAAGGACCATTTACACTCAGGACTGAGTCATAAGTAGGCAGTAAAGTCTACAGATGTATTAAAACAACCTAGCATCATATTGCTAGTAGTGGGAGTAGCATTCTTGGGTAAATTTGTTCTTTTTTTATATAATATGTTTGGTTCAAATCAAAATAGAATGCTTTTATCTCCCTAATACTTACATTGTAAATAGAAGTGGTACTACTTTGACAAATCCTTGTACATGAGAGTCTTCTGTCAAATCTTTATTTCACAAAGAATGAATTGCATAACAATGAACTGAGCTCAAAGCAAAGTACTTTAATAATACACTTAGACAAAGAGCTAAATCCAGTGATATACTTTGTACTACTGGTCCTTCAGTAACATCCATTGACCAAAACCACATCTCAACGACATTCCATACTACATGGTTGGATTCGGAAGTCCTGAAAAAGACATGATTTTTTTTAACATATTTTAAGTATATATATACACAGGTTAAAACTTTCTTGTTGTATAATCATTCCGTATCTAGCAACTATCAATTTGCTTAATGCACATATTGATATATGTTGAGTGTACCTCTGTTGGAAATAAGAACACACAAACCTCCACCTAGTTTTAGTCAATGGACAAAACATTCAAAACTATAAAATATTATAGATCTAAGACTTGTCAGTGTCTATTTACCATTGCCACTGAATCAGTGATATATGTATTGTACACATAATTATATACATGCAAGACTAAAATTATAAAGTACATACATGTTTGTATATAAGACTAAAACTGACATTCAGTCTTTACAACATCTTCATTCCCAAAGTCATTTTCAAATCTGACTTCATGGTAAAATAAGATTCCATATCTACAACCAATTAAAAGGAAAAATCCCTCTGATAGACTAGCATTTAAATCCGATTTCTAAAATGGAAGCTAGGTCACCTTGGAACTTAGAACTAAAAAAAATCAAACAATATATCTGATATATTTCAAATGCATGTACATGAAATAATATAAATCTCTAAAATTCACCATATTGTTCCCTTTTTCATCTTCTGTTAGATACTGTATATCCAGTGGCGGATCCAGAAATTTTTTTAAGTGGGGGCCCACTGACTGACCTAAGAGGGGGCTCGCTCAAGTCATGATTCAGTGATTCCCTATATAAGCAACCAAATTTTGTCTCAAAAAGCAGGCCCCCCCCCCCCCCTAAATCTGCCTCTGATATCAACCTCTAGATGTCTTTCAATTACATTCAGTTTAGTGTGGGTTGATCTTTGATTGTTGTACATGTTACAACCAGATTCCCGGGGGGGGGCAACTTTGTAAGACCGCAGAGGTTCAAGCTTAGATTTTGAAATAAGGGGGAAAATGTAACCTTTTCAATTTATAAAACAGGTTCAACATCATTTCTGTACATATATAAACATATTCTAAATTGTGGACACACCTTCATTAAATATTCTACTTCAATTAGTGGAGGAGATCAAATTAAAAAGTTGCAATGGTTAAATACTCCAATCACAGTCTTTCCTGCTAAAATCTCATGTGTAGAATGTGATAAACGGTTTTTGGGTCTATATATTGTCCTTGATATTGAGGTTATCTTGACACAGCAAAATATAAAGAAAATGTAAACTATGATCTGGAAATTGACTTCGTTTTCCCAAAATAAGCCCACTTAAACTGAACTTTAAATGCAAAAGACCTCTAAATGGCTAACAGATATTGCTATATAAAAGAATAGTCCATGATTATACATGTATAATGATATTAAAGAATTCATGAAATTTACACTGATTCTGTCAGTTGAATGGACTAGAATGAGATAAGTTATATACATGATAGACATAAAGGTTTTTTCCAACAGTTGTGGTGTAAATTAATTCAGTTGTATTTTATGGTTGATATATTTATGTATAATATATACATGTATGTAAATCATTGGCTCTTCAACCAATGCTATTTTACAATATCAATTATTTGTTTATTTTTCTAATGTTGGTATTTTTCAGCATACTAAAAATGTTTTAGCACAACACGAGCACAAGCTTTATAGGGTGTCCTCACACAGGGTTTCCGCTGGCCGTCGCCATTTTTCCCAATTTGCGGAAAAATAATACTTGTGGCGATGAAAATTCGTCATTTGCTTAAGAATTTGGCGAAAGAAATATATAGAAAGATTTATTTTCCTCCTTCTTGTTTATTTACTTTTTTTCGAGTTTCTCAGACTTTAACTTATCAGACAATACTCGGAATTCACCTTGACCTCATTAAGATTTTGACAGAAAATCAATTATCAGCTGATTGCAATTTACAGCTATCGACAACAAAGGACTAATTAATAAAGGTGTTGATTGAATTGTTTGTCAAAATGATATGGTTGAATGACTTCCACTAAATGTCACATACAGGAGTTATTTACCACTTTTCGACTCATGTGTTTGAAGAACTCTTTTGACGTCTCCTCTCCATGTAAAGATAGTTTAGAAAAGAAAGTTGTTGTTGTGACAATAAATGTTAAAGGGCAAGAAAAATCTCCGATTTAAAACTTGAATTATCCTTTGACTTTGATGTAAGTAATTGATCAGGGAGACTACTTTAAAGTCGTTTGAGTGACACACGTGTTTCAAGCATAGTTTACCGTCTAAACTTTTTCATTTAAGATGGTCAAGATGGTGGTTATGAAGAAGGGGGGGAATGCATTCTGGCATCACAATTTCAAATGACAGAGGATAACATATGATCTGTCCATATACATGTATGGGGGTATCTTATTGAAGTATTCTTGCCAAATGAAGATTAAACAGTAATTCTTAGACATGACAATAAAAGAGGGGGGATAGGACCTTTATCGGGACTCCGGGATCGGGTGTTTTTAAGCTCGGGATTATCCCCCCTCATAAAATGTACACTTTTTTCAAGACGATTAAAAAATCAGCTGAATTTGACAAATCACACTATTTGTTTTCCAAAAATAACTGTAATTGGATGGGGGTTCTGTGTATTCACATTATTTTAACAACTCTCCTTGGGCCGAGTAAAAAAAATCTGTGTTTCAGGTAACCTGACCGACCCTGTTTTTTAGCCCCGACCCTAACTTTTTTATTGGATCTTTCAAAAAAAAAAAACAATAATAATTATCAACCGACCCTGTTTTTGACACAGGCTTCTGATAAATGACATAATATTTTTTCTCTCTTGCTTCCTCTTGCATAGAAAGCCAGTAAAACATTTTATTAATGTCAAAAGGTATTCCAAATAGATTAAAATCCAAGAAATTTGCACAGCAGGTGCTTCAAAAACATTGCAAATGGCCCAAGACCACAATTAATGACCCCGCTTTTCGTTGTTCACGAATGTATTTCCTTTTAATTAGAGTGTATTTTTCCTTAATTTTTTTTCTTTCCCTTCCCCACTCATTTCTTAGATTTTATTGGGTGGAAATGAAAGATGAGAGGTAAAATAATTTTTTGGAAGTTGTATTTAAACTCATTTTGATATGGAATGAATGATTAGGCCAAGTGCAAAAAGGTCATATTTACAGTTTTCGGAACATCTCTTGACTTGTCCATAGGGGTATGGATGTATATTGGCTAAATTTGTAAAAGTGATTGCTTCAATCTTTCTGAATTTTGGATATATTTTTGGACTAGTGCTATACATAAGACACACAAAAAATTTGACAAAAGTGCATGGTGCAATTTTTTTAATGATACAAAATGTTCTAAAGAAATGATAGAGAAATTAATTGTGGTCTGTGGCCAAATGGCACACTTCCGGTTTTTGAAACTAATTATGGATCCGGACTTGGAAAAAACATGATAAATACTTAATAACTCAAATATGAAATTTTGAATCATCACCAAAAAGTATACAGATATTTAGATTAATGTAACTAAGAAGTGTTTAAAGTTTTAAGCCATAATCAAGAATTGTTTTTGAGATACGGTGTGACATGTGAAAAAAACACCCCCCTGTTTAAGTTACAATGTGCCGTAACTCAAAAAGTTTTAATCTTATTTTCACCAAAAAGTATACAGATCATGTGACCATCATAAGAAACAACTATATTAAGTTTCATGAAATTTGGATAAGTCGTTCTCAAGTTACGGTGCCACATGTTTACGCTGGACAGACAGACGGACACCTGACATTTGTATACCATAATAGGTCTCGTCTTTGACGGACGTATAAAAAGCAGTACTAAGCGTGCATGTTACGCTAGAAACATATTCAAAGAATACAGTTTTATAACTTCTTAATGTCATATCCAATATTTATCAAAACCTAAAGGGGAGTTACATGTATCTTACTTCCTATATTTTTTCGTGGATGTCAATACACCTAATCGCTATTTATTCCATACCGGATGAATTCTAAAATTACACAACTTTTTCATCCAGTTGAAGCTATCTGGGGGCCGTTGAAACAATTCACCATGCACAATACTTTTTAATGAGACCCGTTTTAACTTATTGTAAATACTTAAAACAAAATAATTTTTTACTTCAATTTTCAATTTCGAAAAATAGTGGATTATTAACTATTAAAGTTTCTTGATGATCGCTTTCTAAAGTTTTTCCTCCCTCAGCTCTCTAGTAAAAAACCTTTATTTTCAGTCGCATGACCCAAACAGAAAGTTGTACATACAGTGTATTACTGTTTTTCCCAGATTGGACTAAATAGCGATAATTAAATAAAGTGTAATTTCCGGGATTGTTGAAAACTTGCATATTCATCACTATCTGATTTTGTGGTTTTAACAATCCAGACAGACAAATAGCAATAAGGTGTTTAGAAAAAGATGACCTAAAACCTCCTTCATATAAGACAAAAAAACATGGGAACTCATACTGAATGGTCAAATGTGTTCAATATGAAAATTTGGTAAAATCACAAATCAGCCAATAATGTAAATGGACTATAAGTATGACTTTTGAGCAAATTTAAAGGGAAATGACGGGGAAGGGGCAAATTAGCTTTCAAGGGGAGCAAATGCTGTTTAAATTGGTAAGCGGGTTTTAAATATAGAGGGAAAGTGGAGTCATCTTTTTAGACTTTAGTTACATGTAAATATAACTTATGTAGACTTACCTTCTAATTCTATAGACTATTAAAAAAAAAACACACACACAACTCGGAACTATTTCTAATTCACTTGGACTAGTGATATGCAAACCTAAAAACAAAAAGAAAAATATCATAAAATAGTGATTGAAAGATTCATAACACTTTAAAAGGATAATTCAGACACGTGTTACACGGGGAGCATGTTTGTTTACATATAATAATGTCACGTGATCGCGCACTGACCTCGCATGCTGCATCGCCCTTACAATTCACTAATACATGTACATAACCATTTTCATGCAAACATGCAACGTGAATGTGATTGGTTATCAAATAATACAAAAATAATGCATGAACCGTTGAAGAAGAAATTATTTCATCAAATAGAGTGGATTTTCACTTTCGACACGAATAGGTCGAGTTGACATTCCTGTCATCGGAGATAGTATTGAGATAAAAGGGATAAAACGGACCGTCAAAAAGGTCTAGAGAATCACATCAGTAGAACCTTAACATAAATAAGTAATACTTGCCAACATTTCTCTAATTGATAACCTATAGAACTGAAATTTCACAAAAATACCGGTAAATAATTTTGTTGTGATGCTGGTTAAATTGGCGCTAAATAAATATTCTTACTCCTATTGCTTCATGTAAAAAAAAATGTATAGAATTGAATTCGACTACAGTTCAGAATAAAAAATAGTGAATATGCAAAAGCCAGGTAATATGTTAATGATAAAGTGTGTATAAATTTTCGTAAACGAAGTTACCCGTATACTTCCCCAAGAATTACATTTGAGCGCAAAGTTCTGTAATTGTGTGATATGGTTTTGGGTTTATGTAACATAATTTAGACTGGGATCCTGGCTAATCTTGACCTTACGACGCGCAGCTAGATTGGGCCGGATCCCAGTCTAATGTAACATCGTAGAACTCAGGGTAACGGAATTTTTTGCGTTGCTATTATATCATTGAGGCCATCTATTTTTATTGCGGGTTCCACATATTTAAATCGGAATTATAGAAAAAATGGAATGTTGTGAGCAGAATCAAAACAGAAATGATGAACACTGCAACATTTCCAGAAAAATATAAATAGGATGGAGGATCTGTGTATTCACATTATTTGTAAAACTCTCCTTATTCATGTGAAGCGTGTGCTTTACATCGAGGCTTATTCTTTACATCGAGGCTTATTATGCTAATCATTGACGCCACAGTACTTCAACCAATCAGACAATGTTTATTTGGGGCATTCGATCGATTTTAACTCAGATTTTGGAATATTTCAATCGAAATTATAGAAAAATGGAATGTTGCTGGTACATATAAAATAGAAAATGATGAATACTTTTAGCTAAAGATAATTTGGATGGGGGTTCTGTGTATTCACATTATTTGCACAACTCTCCTTACTGATGCCATATTTTGGAATTTCCGTGACCTAAATGGTTCGCGAAAATTAATATTTTTATATATAGTATAGTAATAACAATTATCCCATAATATTTTAAGCATATAGTATTTCATAAAAGTAATAAGTGATAAAAATTTCGGAACCAAAATATGAAAAAAACCTTAAGAAATCAATGAAAAAAGGATGGAGTAAAAATCTTCAATTTCAACACGGAACTCAATCACTTGCCTTCCGTCCCATTTTGTGTATTAGTCAATAATTTGCTCTCAAATGATATATGAAATTACTACCTTTTTCGCAATTATATACACATATTTTCAATCAAAGTGCACTGATATATGCCACATACTTTGTTTGTATATGTTTATATTCTATGTTTTTTCGTTAT
This sequence comes from Mytilus galloprovincialis, assembly GCF_965363235.1. Taxonomy (NCBI): domain Eukaryota; kingdom Metazoa; phylum Mollusca; class Bivalvia; order Mytilida; family Mytilidae; genus Mytilus; species Mytilus galloprovincialis. The sequence continues at coordinate 89,913,530 of NC_134839.1, forward strand.
AAAACATCAAATATACTTTGTCAGAAAAGTCTTATTGTAAAATCAAAATAATTGACGGATAGTTTCAGTAAATATTCCGTGATATGTCAAGTCCTTTGCAACTTGCTCGATTAAGTCCAAAGAACAGACAAAAGTCGTTAAATTTTATGCAGTGAATAAAAAATATGCTAAAAAAAACCTCAATTGAAATTTTGAGTCAATTTACCAGTTTAGGGAAGTCGACTTTTGTATCTGCATTGCGTAAAAGACTGGATGAGGGGAACATCAAGATGTTTCATGCGATAGCTGTTAATTTGAAGAACTCCGTGCAGGAAGTTTGACGACATACAATTATCTGACTGTTGTCCCTCAGTTTCGGGTATTCAGTGTACACGTTCTAGAATACAGTCGTTCATCTGGAGCGCTTGTATATTTTGTTGCAACAAAACATTTTAGAAAGATAAAAAATTACTCAAGTTTGAATCAGATGAGCGTATTAAAAATGTTTTATCCGTGTTAGATAAAGTTAAAGTTAAAAAATAGTTTCCCTTCCATCTTTTAAACTTCAAGCACACTGTCATTTTGGTTTCATTACAAAATATTTGCTAAAAACGAAAAAAAAAAATCCAAACCCGTGGAAGCAGATATTTCAGAACACGATACTGCTTTTACTAATTCTATTTTGGCTATTTACAACGATTTAATTGTCATTCCTCATGGCACCGTTACTTGATAAATATAGATAATTTCTTCAGGCTGATTCTAATTTAAAATAGTCTACATGTAAAATGCAGTCTAAACTCATTTATTTCTATAGAAATTCAGTTGTCAAACAACTTTAACAAGTTCAAGGCAAATATAACATATATTATTTAGTAGCAAATTAAATATTTTAGATGCCATATAAGCTTCTAGTCAATTGAAAACTGACCTCAAAATCTCAATGTCAACTGTAATAGACACAAAAAACGGACAAATATTTAATTCCGCTGCAAGTTTACTTAGAAAAGACATCGAAATTCTAAAGAAGACTACCCAACTTTGGATGAATTGTTTCTTCCTTCTTAATTCAGTCAATGCCTTCGTATGTATTGCAATTCATTCTATGGTTACTCAATGAAACTGCATACAGCCAAGACTATTCTCAGGAAATGGCACCAGAGAAATTGTGGAAATGCTAAGCAATTGTTGAGGCAATCATTTTTGTTTTACTCCTTTTCATTTAGGATTGGCTTTACAAATGTACCGTGAGTTTGGTTCAAAACACCTTGTTGAAACATTGAATGCCAATGGATTTTATGCTTCTTAAAATAAAGTGCGACGCTATATAATGTGTTACTAACCATGAAATTGAGCGAATTCAAGATAGTGTGTACTTCTCGTATGATGTTTCCCCAGCATCTTTGCAGACAAGCATATGGATGTCATCCCACCTTCCTAAACCCCCTTATAGATCTCTGTTAAATCTTGGATTAATTGATAGGGATGGTTTGAAGCTGTTATTTTTTAGGAACAAATGTCTTCGGACTTCCTATAATACCTTGTCTGTACTTGTAAAAGAAAAACTCAAAATAACGTGTTTGCTTTGAGCAGAACCTTTCATGTACAGACCTGTGGCCATGAGTGAAATGTGTAGAAATATTAAAACATGTCAAAATGTTAGAAATTATTATAAATTAAGGAATGTATCTCCCTCATGCAAAGCTCTGATTCATTTCACGGATTTGGCTATACTTTTTTGGAACTTTTGGATTATAGCTCTTCATCTTTAATATAAGCTTTGGATTTCACATATTTTGGCCACGAGCATCACTGAAGAGACATGTATTGTCGAAATGCGCATCTGGTGCAGAAAAAAAATGGTACCGTTATTGTTATTGTGACAGTTGATGAAAATAAACATGATGGAGATAAGGGTTGATTTGGTATAAAGCTTAATTGTTGCACTGGTACACACGAATCCAGTCCCGATGTTAGGGGATTGTTGGCGTGCCCTAAAAAAGGCAAACCCCGCCACTATCTGTATGTGTCAGTTTTAAGTTACGAGACGGTAATGCAGTGTTTGTCGTTTGTTTCTATATACTATATTAGTTTCTTTATTATTTATTTTGTACATTAATCAGGCCGTTAGATTTTTTGTTTGTTTTACATTATTTGTTTCCGGAATTGAAGACTTTGCAGTATGACTTTTACTCATTGTTGAAACCCGTACGGGACCTATAATTGTTTTGTGTCTCATTTGGTCTCATTTGGAGAGTTGTCTCATTTGCAATCATATCATATCTTCTTTTTTTATATAGAATACTTTTCAGTGAAGTTTGTGGTACGTTGCAAGGGAAAAAAAGGGGGGATAAAGTTACAAATCTATAATGTAATAGATATTAACCAGAGTTAAATACACAACAAAAGATAATACTATGGTAGCAGTAATAATTGTGGAAAAAAAACCAAAAAGCAACGAGTAGTCTATAAAAAACCTGAAGTATCCGCAAATTCAAGTTGAGGTCATATTTGACTGTAGTGTTCTATGGCTTTGCTTTGATACTTCTCCCAATATGATAGTTTAAAAAATAATTTTAAAGTATTGTCCTGCCTGACACTTGATTTTTACCTGAAATTGATATTTTTCATAAGGTTAAGGTGCTCTTAACATTTTATAGGTTGAAAACTTGATTTTTGAAGTTTTGTTTATATAACGTCGTTTTAGGATTTTTTTTGATAAAAAAATCTCAATGATTAATGTTTATGTATAATAACAAACATTACTAAAGCCAAAACAGTATCATTTGCATTTAGGTAGAGTTTAGAAATAGAAAAAAATGTCAAAATTGAAACCCACCCAAATTTTCACAAATGTTTACATATGACCTTTGACCTCAATTTAAAAAAAATGTGACCATATCAAGTCCTGACGACAGGCATATTATTATAGTACACGATTTCCTCTTTCCAATGATATATTATGTAGGTGTGTGTTCGGTGGGGAGATTAAATTCCAAAAAATCTGCCTTCAGTCACCGCACTAATATTGTTGAAATCATATTGATATGTTTAACTGCATTTGTATTTACCGCTTTTGATTGTAAATGCCTTTTATTTATGTAATGTTATAAGTATTGATATATACGTATGTTGTCAAACATTTTGTAAATAAAGAATTGCATTGAACTTTGTTGATGACCATTTGTACGCGATTTTGATTTGATAATATCCAGAGTGAAAATATTTTTTATGTGTACATGAAGTTGACTGCAATATACCTCATTTTGATTTGACAAGTTTTGAGGGGGTTAACTGATGTTCGACATTTTTAGCATTTGGGCTATAATTTCTGACATTTCCTGACAACTAGTTTCAATCAATGTTATTACTCAATTTATTTCACTTGACTGGGCGGAGTTTATCCAGTTCGCTCATAATAAACCAGTTCATCTATAGATAGGTGTTTTAGGATACATTCATCAATGCATTAACCAGTCATTCATTTGTAAATTCCTTTGAGGTCACTGATAGGTGATTAGAAATCAGTAATAACTGTTACGGCAATCATCATAATCACACACATTTTCAAATCGACTGTCCTCATGCAAATTAAAACGTAAGCTCCGCCCGATCAGTTGAAATAACATTGGTAAATATGTCACTTGAACATTTTTATTATTTTGAAGACCATAAATGTTCAAAGTGACTATATCAGTGTTCATTAAAAGTGACAGCCAAATTCAGACAGGTCTGCCATTTTTGAGTGTGCTGGTGGTACTCATATTCAGCTCAAAGTGAGATTGTTTTACTCTTATTATAGGCTGTCTAGTATTTGGGTCAAGAAAGTATCTCTTCCTTGCAATAACTATTGCCATTTTGGATATGAACCATATAATATTAGTTATTGTGCACATTGGCAAAATTTGATATGAATATAATTGAAAACAAAACTTTTCTACAATTACAGGTAAACCAACTAAATTTCCACGGACCATAAGATTTGTAGTCTTGATGGTCACAAAGACCACCAAAAACTATTTTTTTAGAAACTCTGTCGTAATTCCATACGAATATAACACATAGTAAAGAAACACTTACTCGAGCTTCACACTTGGATGATAATGTGATGCGTGTAACTTATGTCACACAAACTACCCCACAATGCCGTGTAAAGGTCGATTACATGTCACTATGAGATAGATATCGAGTCCCAATTTTTTTAGAAGTACAATAATGAGTGAAAAGAGACTGGAAACACTAATGTACCACCTTTCATATAATTTAAATCAATTAATGCTTATACATATTTTAAAGAAGGATGTTTGATCTAACATTGGGATGGTGGGGTTTCTGATTTTTTTCTTTATCAATTTTACTGTTTTAAATTTGAATTTTAAACACAATGTTTTTAAAAATGGCTTTGAAAAGTTTTATTTTGAGTGTACCGCATGAATAATGTTCCAGATTCATATTTCGTACACACTGGGTGTCGTATCACTGGACTGTATCAAACCAAACAGAACTAATGGAAAACTTCTGTCATAGTCATGACTTGGTACTCGCACTCCTCGAAGAAAATGGTGGTTCTACTTAGCCAAACCTCCCACTTGTATTACAGTTATTGATATTTCCTTTTTAATGACAAATTTGGATAAGCAACCCACAAGTAAACCAACGACCTAACATATACTGAAAAAGCAATAACAGAAAAGGTTAAATGACATAAAGCAACCAACAACTACCCTGAATTACTGGTCCCTTACTTAGAGAATGCAGAAAAATGAATGTATGGAGCATTTCTATCCTTTTGTACATTGTGATAAGTTAGCATTGATAAGTTGTATATTCTCTACAGTAACAAGTCTAGGTAAAAATTAAAATCACAAAAATACTGAACTCAGAGGAAAATCCAATCGGAAAGTCCATAATCACATGGCAAAATCAAATGACAAAACACATAAAAAACGAATGGACAAGAACTGTCATATTCCTGACGACTTGGTACAGGCATTTTCAAATGTAGAAAATGGTGGATTAAACCTGGTTTTACAGCGCTAAACCTCTCACTTTGATGACAGTCTGATCAAATTCCGTTATATTTACAATGATGCGTGAACTAAACAGACATAATAAATGAAATAGTAAAAATATGGGTACAGCAGTCATCATCGCGTAACAATTTATAAGGAACAATTTAACAGAACACAAAAAACATCTATCTACAAACACATAAATTAGATTACATATAGTTGCTTATCTTTTCTTCTAGATTTTGTGAAATATCTAATGCGTTTTAGATTTATCTTAAAAAGAACTGTAAATATTTTGGTATACATATAATCAGATCATCAACTAAAAATAATCAACACTCTTATCACAATCTGAATTTAAATTTTCAAACCTGATAATTTATTTTGAAGCTTGAAAAAGTGACCTTTGCCAGCGGATCACCCCTACCACTCCACGTCATTGGTGGATGCCATAGAATTGACGTCGCATGTTTATGAAGGTCAATGTTCAAAGCTTGACGTTTAATGTTACATTCTATTCAGAACGGAAGAAATCGAAGTTTTATCTGTATAAATTTTATTATCATTCAATATTACAAATGTTGAACAATACATATTTTTCAATGTCCGCCGCTGCTATCTGCCATTTTAATCTTTGAATCTCGCATTTCTTTTGTTCTCTGGATTAAAAACACATGCTACTAAACTTGAAGAATAGAGAGACAAGATTCTTCACCACCAAATACATACATGTGAAAGTGTCTTGGTGATAATGATATTATGTCATTCACCTCCAATCTTTCAATAATTGATGTCGAGGTGGTTTGGTAATATCCCGGCATAGATGAGAACGCATCCGCTATTGTGTAATTGTTCTTTAGGATATTGAAAGAATACCTGGTAGTGTTGGTTTGAATGAATACAGTGATCAGATACAAACCAGCTTTTTCGGCGGTAAATATTCCACTCTTTTCAAGTGATTTTGTGTTGTTAATACCATGTGCAGTTCTAATTTTTTTGAACGGTATTGCTTGTCCATGAGACACATTTGCGTTTATTGAACATGCAGTAACAACGGCTGAAATAACAAGAAAAATAATGACTCATTGATATGGTTTTAAATATAAAATATATGGTGTGTTTGAAAAAGATGATGTAGCGGTATGACGTCAATGACGGATGAAAAGCGAACGACACATTTAACCAGAAAAGACATCCAAATTCAACATACACAGCCAATTTTGCATAGGTACTATTTTTGTACTTAAAGTCTGTAGTACTGAAAATTTACTTTTGAAATTTAGTACTATTTCTTTACTTTAAAATTATTGTACTTTTTACGTACCTGTATTTTACAGTACTTGATTTGTACTTAAAATGTTGGTACAGAAATAATACCAAAAGCGATCACAATATTCCATGTTTAAAAATCATAATTTTAAGAGAACTATCAAAATGCTGAAAATGTAACGTTGTAACCAAAAATATGTAGTACTTTAATTTTCAAGTACAAATCAAGTACTGTAAAATACAGGTACCTAAATATTACAATTATTTTAGAGTAACAAAATAGTACTGAATATGAAAAGTAGATTTCCAGTACTACAGATTTTTGGTACAGACATAGTACCTATGCAAAATTGGCTGTGTAGAGTCCTAAGACTTTGCCATTTTATTTTTTTTATTTGTCTCGGATGAAGATAAAATTCAGTAACAATTAATAGAGAATATTAACGCCATATTTTGTTTTTTGACCAAAGATCACTTTGTATTCACAGGCGACGGAATACGTTCATTCCCGAACTGCATTGAATATTCACCAAATGTACTTTTTTCATTTGTCAAAACTTTAGTATAGATTGAGGCGATAAACAAGCTATACATGAAAAAAATACATTTCTAATTTTAAATAATTACCACTTCGATCAATTTGATGTTTATGACGACTTAAAATTAGGAAATATTCACAGTTTCAGACAAAACGATTTTTTTTATAAGATGTTTATGTGAATACCTATCTTTTTGTGTTGGGTTGTTGCTGACTTTAAATTTTTATCAAAAACATATGAGCTACGTCAGGTAGAAATCTACCTTATGCATGAGCATGTATAAGACTTTGATTAATTTTGACCATTCGAATACGAAATAAATATTATACTGTTTTGTAGGGGTTTTATATCAACTGATTATAAGACAATTACAGGCTTTGCATAAAAAAAAAATTCAATCGGAAATTAGATGACATACATATTGAGATATTTATTTACATGTGGTCGAATTCTATTCGACACTGCTCATATGTGGAACAATCGGCTATTTTTAAATCATATACCTCATTCGACTAGTAAATGACATTGCATGTGACATTTCTGTTCTATTAAAAGTGACAAATCATCATTAAAATGTACATGCTTTTTAATGAAAAGAAGAATTTCTATATTTTTGGGTAATTTCAGGGACAAAATAATGGTTCTTTTTTATGTATTCCTTAATATTTCTATATCATTTCGATACCTTTTTGTGCTGCTTGTTCCAATTGCTGAGTTATGTTACTTTGGTTTGACTGTAATCTGAGTATTCTTTTATCAACATCGTTGTCTGTTTCCCTTGCTTAAACAAATGATATGTGGAAAATGTTAATTGTGCTCAGTGTCAAAAATTACTATAGGCGAACATTAACTGCTGTACCCCTAATTTTGACTTTTTTACCCTTTATGTCTGTTTGTTTTGTTCACGCGTCGTTGTCAATATAATGGAATTTGATGCGACTGTCGTACTCGTAAGAGGTTTAGTGCTATAAAACCAGATTCAATCAAACATCTTCTACATAAGAAAATGCCTGTACAATTCAGGAATATGACAGTTAAAAGAACAAGTCAACATTATCCATTCGTTTAATGTATTTGAGCTTTTGATTTTTAAATTACCTATGAGTGCAGTATTTTTGTGATTTCACTTTTTAGAACAAGAAGTATTACATTTATAAAACGATAAATTCAAACTAGAATTAGCCGTACTCTGCACTGCAAGTTTTACCTAAATCGGACCTTTAAGCAAATTTTACACCATACTCTTATTGCTCATCAATACAACGTTAAAGTATCATCAATTCACCGTTAATAGGCATACTAAAGCATTTAAACGCAATTAAAAACAAAATTCTATATGTTCCTATCGTTTCTACCACGTTTTGTTAATCGATAAATTTCCACCAACTCCTATTTGATTTAGCGGTTTTGACGAATTATTCTTACAAGCCTGTTTGATGTTTGCGTGATTCATATACACTCATGAAACCTATGTCACGTATGATCTCGAATGTAACCAATGTATCGTAGGAAGCAGCTTTGTTCACCATTGTCACTGAATATGATGTATCATCAGTTATTCACTTGATCATTATAAAAGGGTGTCACTTTAGGACACAGTACACTATAGTGTACTTGAACTTTCTATCACTTCAACGCACCTGGTTGTTATCACGTCTTCCTTTTTTTCTCTTATCTATGACTAAGGATTTAATTTTTCATTCGGTGTTATTTGTCAGAAATCACTGTCATTATTAAAACCTATATTGAATAATTTTTACCTTTCTCTGATATATTGTGGACTTCTTCCAGTAATGCCTTGTAAGCAGCAACATTCTGAGCCTTTTCTATAGTCTTCATTTTGTTTTCTAGATGTTGATCCATTTTATTGACTGAAAGGACATTATTTGAAATGTGTACCTTTATATGAATTATATCATTTGTCTTTATTCATTTTTTATACTAAAGTAACTATTTTTGTTTTCGACGTAGGAATTAAGAATAAAAAATAAAATAAAACGACTTGAAACATTGAAAACTTTTCATCAGTACATTATACAAACGGTCATCGTTAGAAAAGAACCTAAAATCTATTTTATAATGCATTTTTATTTGAAAAAAGTTAGACAATCAGTAAAATAATTTAAACATTTGCGTTTATATTTAGAACAAATTTTGAATTTGTACTTTTAATGCCCAGATGTACATTTATTGTGTCGGCATTGTTCAGAAAATTTAATGTTCACAATGTATAGATGTGAAGTTTGAATGTATATGTTATCCACTTACCCTTAATGTTGAATTGAAATGAACAAAAAATAATAGTTAAAATATTGTTAAAGTTCGAATTTTATACAACAAATGTATATAGCAATATGCCTTACATGTTAAAATGTAACGCATGATTGAACATTATGTATACCTTGTTCAAAACATTGGCTGATATTTTGTTCTAGATTGGAATATGTTATATTCTGTTGCTCTGTGAGACGTAACGTTGTGTATTCCAGTTTCCTGTCTGAAATATGAAGGTGGTATGTCTAAGAAATGTTTAAACCAGCAATAGATAGAAAACAGGTTTAAAACTGCCATAATCTCCTGAACCCCAATCATTGGTTAAATAGAAACACATCAATCAATTCCAATTGTATATTAACAAAAATTATCACAGACCCGACATGTATGTATTTCTCACACACAAAAAATAATAATTTCAAGGGCAACTACACCAAACTTGGTTAACCAGTTTTAATAAAAAAATTTTAATGTAATATGATAATAGAACTTGACCTGCTAATAATTGTCAATTTTGCTCAAAAAATTGCTTTGGGTTGATAAACATGTTAAAAACTGTAGAGTATCAATATACTCAATTTTAGCAAAAATGGCTGTGTGTGGCTTTTTTTCAAATCCCCGGATACATTTTTTTTTAAATAGATTCCGTAAGGAATATACAGGTAAAGTTTGGTATATTTATCTCAGTTTCAAAAATGCAATAGCTAATATTTGCTATTTGGCCACGTGAGACAATATGTGAGAGAATTGTGTTTGAATAAGTCGTTATGAGATTTAAGAATAAACGGGTACACTTGTTGGTCTATTCTTTAGCCATTTCAAAAGATTTCTCTGTTTATCAACGAAATTTTTATCGGTGTCTATGCTCTTTTTTCATGACTGATTAAATAACTCTTGCTGAAGGTGAAGGTGTATAGCAAACCTTTGTGTCTGTTCAATTAAATAATAATTTTCGAAATTATCTTGTGCTTTTTACCTGTTTTCTGAATCATGTCCAAAAGTGCCAGAAAATCTTGACTCCTTGCGTTGATTTCGCTCTTCATAGAGGCAAGCTTGTAATTATTGTCCTGTATTACTTTCTCCAAATGTTTGGTGTCATTGGATAGTGTTGGTACACTGTTCAGACATTTCTGTAAGACCACTATATCTTTTTCCATTTGACTTCGTTTAGCATCTATTACTGCTTTGTTTTGTTCAGCCGCAATCCTATACTTGTTCAATGAGGTGGTATTATCACTTAGAATATTAAATTGCCCTTTTAGCTTCATTATTTCGCTTAGAAGAATTCCGTCAGTCTTTTTTTGTTTTCTAGATTCATTTTTTGATATTTCGACGTGTTCATACAACTCAGTTTGAAATGAATCAAAACTCATATTTAAACTATGAATGATAGTGGTAAGAACATTAAACTTGTTTTCAACCAATCTATTGTTCTCTGCTATTTTTTCACTGTCGTTCTTGTATTTCTGTTTCAGATCATTAAGATCTTTATGTAAGCTTATATGACTTATGTTCAAAGATCTTGAATTGTTTGTTAATTTGTTAAGTTTTTCTTGAACCAAATAAAGGCTAGAATTATTCAACACATCAAATTGCTGTCTTAGAAAATCTAATTCAGTTGTCATCAGTTCTTGTTTGCTGTAAATATTCAAAATTGTCTTATTTTCTGCCCATATTAAATCAAAGGAATCGTTTACGTCTTTTCTCAGCATCTCAACTTCATACTTTAATGCAAGACTGTATCCAAAATATTCATCATTTAGATTGTCCACGTCTTTTTTAACATCTGCTAATTCTGCCGTAGCGGCTTTGCAAGTCTCTGTCATATTAGTAAATTGATCTTTTAATATCATTGTTTCGTTATCAAATTTATTACTAAGCTTTTCCAAATCTAATTCAAATGACCGGTAGGTATTGTTCAAAAATTGTTTAAAAACTAGCATTTTTTGTGAGAATAATTTTTCGAACTCCTCATGTATGAATTTCGTAAGATTTTCGAAATGCTGGTTGTTCTCAATTATTGATACATGCGTTGAATCTATTTTCTCAGCCCTGGTCGGTGTCGTCGGAATATTACTCTGGCTGTTCAATGTTATTACAGGCACATTTGTTTGACCACCTACTGTCGTCAATTGGCTTCTTGTTGAAGTCGTATCATCAATCAAAAACCCATTACACACAACCAGAGTTGCAAAAACTGTCACAGTTATACTTCCAAACATGATTTTCTACCAGATAGCTTTAAATTGAGTACTGCGTTCTTTTTAACATGTATATATATGTATCAGAGATCCCGGAAGACCAATGAAGAGCTTCATATACTTCCTTTTAGATATAACAAGGGTGTGAAGCGGTTCTTATCTATTCAATGCATAGAGGAATGACATGACAATCTTAATCCATAAATAGTTTGTTTTATCCAACAATCAACAATAGTTATTAGAAAGGCTGTATAAATGTTACAGAAAATGACTGTACTATTACATGTCTGTATATTTACAAAGCCAAATGAACAGTTCTTTCGTATTATGACATGTAAATCTCATAGTGATAAGGGAAGCAGGTAAACAAAGTAGTCCTTTCAATAAGGGTCATTTATCAGTGTTTGTTGCATCCGTATTAGTGTTGACATGTCTATATATGTTAAACAATGATTAATTGTATAATATATGTTCGGTTTTTTTTGTTTGCGACTTTTGTGTCTCGTGCTTGTTTAGAGTTGCTCACTGGTAGATCCAACAAGGTATCATTATTGAAAAAAAAAAAACGTTAAAGTGTTTTATTTAGCCATAGGATTAATTAAACGGTCACATATAAATATGTCACATCCTTGTTATGTCTAAAAGTAAATATATCAAGCTCTTCGTTGGTATGTTAAATTTACTCATCTGTTTGTCGACATAAGGAAAAAATACAAACGGAAGGTAGACTTGTGAAATACTATTCTTAATTTTATCTGAGAAACTGCCGTTGAAACAAACAAAATACCCATATCAGTACATGCTACGATGAAGCATAAAGTTTAACGGTCGTGGATTTTGTCAAATACCTGATAATAGAATAATCTGGTGTACTTATTTTGTGATAATGACCGTAAAGATTTGTTTGCGCTCTGATTTTTGCTGTAGTGGAATTTAATAATGTACAAAGTATGATGGTTAACATTACATCATTTTCATCCTTTATTTTGGGAAATCCCTGTATGAACTTTGGCTGATGTGAAAAAAAGAAGCAATTCGTCAAAAAAAGATTCACGGTTGCACAGCGACTTCATTTAATCCTTTTGGTATTGGTTTCTTTCCAACGTAAACTGTTGGAAAGGGATTGCATCCCATTTGGTCATAAACTTAATGAAAAATGTCTGCATCTGTTACAGAAACTTTATTCCTCTGTCTGAAGCTCAAGACTGGGACTATTCTTAAAATATATCTATATATCAACGATATATGTACATAGAAAATCGAATGAGGCCAATTTGTGATTATAATGACTAATAGTGTGGGAAAGTTCATCACATTAAGAAATTGTTACGTCATTTTTTCTATGAAAAAGCTAAATAACAAGAAACAATGTACTAGTATATAAAATGGTAGAGCATATCAATTTGAATGTACACATACCATGAAGATGTCGTATCGAAGTAATTCCGTCAAGCTTGGTTTATTCCAACGTAAAGTTGTAAGATTTGCTTGCCAATCTTACATAGTTATAAAAAGAACCATACCTTGCTATATATCATTATATGAAGCAAAAAATTAATCTGACCAAAATACAAGACACAAGGTTTGACCTACATAGGTAATGAAGTGATTATATCAAGTTTCGCTTCAATACAACGTAAGTAAGAGAAGATCTCTTATGGAGAATGAACAGATGGACGGACGGGTGATCAATAAAAAAAACTGTGTGGGTTCCAGAAAAAAAGGTAGTGTTTATGGGATAATCTTACATACTACTATAAAGTAGTGGTCTGGTCAAGATATTCCCCCGTATTTAAATGCAGACGACAGTATTATAAACTCATTTTAATGTAATTGTTTTCATACTATCAAACTCTATTTTGTCACTATAGTGTCATTCCATACTCTGTCGACAATCCTTCGTGAGTATACCATTTCTGTGTCATTGCTATCCATGTGTTTTACAATTTTGACCGTTATCTGGAGTATTACTCTCGGACCCAGTGCATCTCCAGTCAGTGCCACTAGTTTTAGAACATGTAGATGGCACGTTGCATTTTAGTACTAGAACCAGAAAAGATATTACTGGTTTGAAACATGCAGCATGTACATATGAAAAAATAAGCATTTTACATATACATGTATATAATAATAAACTCATCATAGAAACCAGGACTAAATTTTGTATATACGCCAGACGCGCGTTTCGTCTACAAAAGACTCATCAGTGACGCTCGAATCCCAAAAAGTTAAAAAGGCCAAATAAAGAACGAAGTTGAAGAGCATTGAGGACCAATATTCCTAAAAGTTTTTCCAAATACAGCTAAGGTAATATATGCCTGAGGTAGAAAAGTCTTAGTATTTCAAAAATAAATTAGTGCATTTACCTTGATTTACAATATTGGCCACAGAAACAAAACCCAGATTGCTTGTTCAACCTTTAGAAGTAGTAAATAAGCAGCCTGGTGAATCGCATTCAAAGTTTGTACGATCACGGAAAATAATTGAATTAAATTGGATTAAAAAATTACAGACAGTTTACCCTCTCGGTCTAAATGATAATATCATGGGAATTGGTAATATATCTAGAACCAATTCCGTTAACATTTTGGATATAGTTTCTAAAACTGTTCGTAAAAAACGTTCTCACGGTCGTAGAACAAATCGCAATCAAAGAAAATTTCGGGCCAATCATACCAATATATTGGACCTAATTTCTATTTCAAAAAACAACGGCAGACATTATCTGTTAACAAAACTCTGTTCGTTACCGGTTAATAAGTTAAATAAAATTTTGGAGGATTGCAACACAATTTCATATAGCAGTCCTAAGTATGAAATTGTTCAAATTATTATGGCATATTGTTATTCTAAATTATTTCCCAAAATTGATCGCCCTGAAGATCATAAAAAACATTTTATTAAAATTAAGTATGTCAATAAAGGCTTTGATTTTGTAAATATTGCCGGTATATTTAACGACCATTCTGTTAAAGAACAAATTCCTGGATATTTTGACAATACTGAGCTACCTCTTATTTGTTATATTTACAAGAAATCTACCCGGAAATTTGTATTTAATTATAGTCAATTGTGTAAAGATGTTAATATCAGTGAAAATACACCTACTTCATGTAATTGCAGTAATTCCGAATATATTTATGGACCCATTTCCCATGTTATAACAGGAGATCTTAACATCGTTCAAGACCGAGAGTTAAAATCATTCCTCAGTAAAGGACCTAAATATCGTCCCCCGTCAATTATTAATTGGAATGAGTGTCGTAATATCATCCACGACTCACTCCATACTTACTGTATGAAATGGATAAAACGGGAAAAAGCTGACAAAAAATCTTTGGACTCTTTTTTTAATTCAGTAATGAAGATAGTTGATATACGTATTCAACATTTTAAAGAACATTTTACTATAAACAATAACCACAATAAACCTATTTCTCGTATCAAACATAAACTAAAAGAACTAGCCAAGGAATTTGTTTTTGTCCCGGCAGATAAAGCTGCTAATAATATTATTATTGTTTGACGTAAATTTTACATTGAGGTTCTGAAAAAGGAAATCACCAATTCACCAACATTCCAACTGACTCCATTTTCAGAAAACGAAATTTGTAACAAACATAAACTTTTAGCCACCGCTTTACAAGCAGAGCCAAATACAATGAAAGTCCCAACTATGTATTGGCTTCCGAAGCTACACAAAACCCCTTACAAATATAGATTTATTTCGTCTTCAAGCCATTGTTCAACTACTAAATTGTCTATTCTTCTTACCAGCACACTTGGTACAATTAAAAACCTGATAATAAATTGTTCAAATAAGGCCTTCGAAAATAGTGGAATAAATTACTTTTGGAGTGTCAAAAACTCGTTGGAAGTACTTGATAAATTGCATGCTTATATTGGTGATTTTGAATCAGTTCAAAGTTTTGATTTTTCTACCCTGTATACCACATTGCCTCACATTCTCATTAAGAAAAAATTCACACACCTAATTAAATGGGCATTCAAAAAATCAGAATGTGAATATATATGTTCAAACTCTTTTAGGTCATTTTTTAGTAGCAATAAACAAAAAAACTATGTTAATTGGACATGCTTTGATACTATATATGCCCTTGAATTTTTACTGGATAACATTTTTGTTCGCTTTGGGGATTCCGTATATCGTTAGATTATCGGAATTCCAATGGGGACTAACTGTGCACCACTTATTGCGGACCTGTTTTTGTATTGTTATGAGTTACAATTTATGACAAAAATAAGCAAAGACCCATCGAAACAACATCTGATAAACAAATTTAATAATACTTTTAGATATTTGGATGATATTTTGGCTCTCAATAATGACGACTTCAGTATGTATATTAATGAAATTCATCCTGTTGAACTTACTTTAAATAAAGCTAATACTAACAATGACCACTGCCCTTTTCTCGATCTTGATATCTATATCACTAATGGAAAGCTGAATACTAAAATTTATGATAAAAGGGATGATTTTTCATTTCCTATCGTTAATTATCCGTTTTTAGATGGTGACGTTCCCTTGTCACCATCTTACGGTGTTTGTATATCTCAACTTGTACGATTTGCTCGTGTATGTAACAATGTTTTAGATTTTAACGAGAGAAATTTATTTATTACTGAAAAATTATTACACCAGGGTTTTCGATATCACAAACTAGTCAAAACATTTACTAAATTTTATCATCGGTATAAAGACATCATTCGTAAATATAGCTCAACATGCAGACTTCTAATACGTTCAGGTATTTCACTTCCAATTTTTTATGGTAATATTCTTTATAAAGCACAAAGGTGTCAGTATTCACCTCAGAAACTTACAAAACCTTTGAATAGACTTATTACGAAGGGATATAATTACGATACTGTTGTCAAGTCATTAAAGATAGCATATTTTGGCGTTAATATTGAGTCACTGATAAGGTCTTTGCATCGGAACTAAACACATTATTTTTAAAAAAAAAAAAAACAGTTGTTGGCATGACACGGGTTATGTTCTTCTCATATATGTTATGATGGTATGATACTAAACCCCTAACGGGAAGGATTGTGCCTGATGTTCATATGATGAAATCATAATCTTTCAGTCAGTTTAATTGAAGTCTGGAGCTGTCGTGTCAGTTAACTGCTAGTAGTCTGTTGTTATTTATGTATTATTGTCATTTTGTTTATTTTCTTTGGTTACATCTTCTGACATCAGACTCGGATTTCTCTTGAACTGAATTTTAATGTGCGTATTGTTATGCGTTTACTTTACTACATTGGTTAGAGGTATAGGGGGAGGGTTGAGATCTCACAAACATGTTTAACCCCGCCGCATTTTTGCGCCTGTCCCAAGTCAGGAGCCTCTGGCCTTTGTTAGTCTTGTATTATTTTAATTTTAGTTTCTTGTGTACAATTTGGAAATTAGTATGGCGTTCATTATCACTGGACTAGTATATATTTGTTTAGGGGCCAGCTGAAGGACGCCTCCGGGTGCGGGAATTTCTCGCTACATTGAAGACCTGTTGGTGACCCTCTGCTGTTGTTTTTTATTTGGTCGGGTTGTTGTCTCTTTGACACATTCCCCATTTCCATTCTCAATTTTACTTAAACTTTTGGGGGACAATACTTATTTAGAAACACTTACATCGTATAAGAAGATATGATTGCATAATACCCGAATTCTTAAAATGTGAAAGTACTCTCACTTTATTTTATCATCATTATCATGCAAATGCAGTGAGCCAGTGACCTCATTTTAAAATTTGCTTATATGTTGGTCAAAGTCTAGCCAGTGAACTCATCTTTATATATATATATCAATTTTATTTGGCAATCGCCAATGGCAGTCAGCAGGGTTATAGAACATCAGTTGTTCGACCTGTTAGTCAAATGCGTTTTGTTTAAATATACTTTTTCACTTTTTTGGTCTTTTGGAAGCTGTTGTTTTGTGTTGTATTTAGACCCTTCTACAACGAAATTTGTTTTACATGGACACGTATAAAAATTGCGTTTTTTATCACACGCAATCATAGGTTTGAACGTAGTTTTCAATTTAGACTTGTATATATATATATACAACTCGTCTAAACATCAACCCAACAATGTTAGATTTGTAAATTTGCTTTCGCAAATATTTTGTTCTTCCCTCGCCGGGATTCGAACCCATGCTACTGAGATATCGTGACACCAAATCGCCTGCACTGTAGCTGTCCCGCTAGACCACAAGACCACCTGGGCTTCACTAATATGTATGTACCGAAAATCTTTAAATGTTATTTTTCTCATATTTTTGTTCTTTCCAATAGAATCGATAGCAATTCGAAGTGAAAATTTTAGCAAGTCAAACTGTTATAATAACTTCAGTTCGAAAGCAAGCTATATGGCTAAATAGTTTTGAATTTATTCAGGTTGAAAAGATCCCTGTATCAACAGTATATGAAATGCCGATTAAGTAAAGACCCTAATATTCGACTGAATTTGTAACGTTAGCACGAGCGCGAAAGAGTGTCCTGAATGTTAACTAGGAGATTTATCATAGGTTAGTTAATAATAATATATGTAACACTTACATGTCTTACTCATCGCTGAAATGGTAAAAAATTATGTTGACAATTTGCACAAGAAGTCGAAACTTAAAATATGCATACGAATGAATTATTGTTTATGTGTAACAATAAACTATATGCCACAACGTAGATATAATTGACGAATGAATATGAACTTAAATTAGACTTTTTCTTTTCTGTTCTTACAACTTTTAAAAGCACTTTTTTGTAGTCTTCAAGAAGATCGAACGAGTTCAAAAATATTTTAAACCTGAACGGATTCAACGTAAACTCATATGTAAGATGTCGATCAGAACACTGACAAATTTGAGAAAGAATATTATGTCATAACCAATGAACATTATTATATCACTTTAAAAAACGGAGGTTTTACAATTTTTAACTGGGCCAATCTTAGATATATTAGCGATGGAAAACATTTCTCATTTAAAATTGGCAACAAAATCAGCAGCTGAAGGGGCCAAATTAAAATCCTTCTTGATTTTCAAAACAGTGGAATAGATTCAATGAAAACCTTTGAAATGTTATTTTTCAAATATTTATTGGAGGCAACTGCATTTAATTATAGCAACATTAAAATCACAAGAAAAAAACCATAACCTTCTGACTTCAAATATAAGTATGTGAAGTGGGTTTCAGCTTTGAAAGTTAGGTATATCACAAACGTATGGTGAACTGTTAAGGCCAATTCGAGTTTTCGCGTTTTCGCCTTACCCAATCAAAGGTGAAAACGCAAAGTCAAAAACGTAAAAACGGGGATTCGAAATAGAAAAAATGACGAAAAAGCTAAGTCGATAACGCAAAAACGCGGTTTTCAACTTTAATGAAAATTCGTATATCAAGTGCGCTATCGTATCTTTTTAACTAGAATTTTACACGTAGTTGCATACATAATTCCGTTGATATGAATAAAAAAAAAAAAAATTTCAAAATAAAATATTCGATAACATGTCAAATTAATTCAAAAGTAAATGCAGACTATAAGGTATTTGAAATAGTTTACTTACAAACCCATAGTTCAGGTTGTGATGTCAGCTTGTCAGGTGTACAAATCTCACAAAGTTTTGGCGGAGTCGTCATTGTAACTTATAAAGAAATACATATTGCAAATTTATTTGTATGTTGTTTATATGAAAACCAATTATTCCATGTAAATTAACAAGGAATAGGTAGCATAAACATTTACTTCTTATAGTAGCTTAGCGTATTAACAAACTAAGAGATCTTTACTGGTGTCAAAATAGCAAATTATCATTGGGGTTTCATGGAATGCGGATCAACCAAAGCAAACGGTTTGCCTAATTAATAAATTATTATAGTTTTTAAGAAGATATCGCTAACAACAGTAGATAATATACAGAATGAGACAACGTTTGTTTTAGTTTTTGTTTTACAAAACTTAATCCATCTTACAGAGTTTTGTCTGTATCACTACTATTGCATCGTCGCATACATCAATGATCTTTATACATCTATATGTATCATTATTGGCCCCCCGTCTGAAATGAAAAATAAACATCACATTATTAAAAGTTAGAAAAATCTTACATGTTTACTCTAAAAATCTCAAAAATAATGAACTACGAGGAATTTCAAAACGGAAAGTCCCTTATCAAAGTGCAAAATCAAAAGCTCAAACACATCAAACGAATGGATTACAACTGTCATATTCCTGACTGGTACATGCATTTTCTTATTTTAAAAATGGTGGATCAAACCTGGTTTTATAATTAGCTAAAACTCTCACTTGTATGACAGTCGCATCAAAGTCCATTATATTTGATAACGATGTGTGAGCAAAACAAACATAATAAGCCAAAATGTCAAAAATAGAAATAAGAGCAGTCAACATTTTGTTATAATATTAATGTCTATAAAAACAAACAAATGTGTAACAAAGAAGTACAAAAAAAGGCACATAGACAAAGCACATTAGCAAAAATAAAAGACAATAATTTAATTTAATGATAATTAACGTTATTTCTATCGAAATAACAATATCTTAAAAATGAAAACTCGTCTAAGATATTTAATATTTCGGTAATGTCATTGACTGATTGCTGCCAGTGTCAAATATTTGATTTATATTTAGGACGAAAACAAATTATCAATTTATGTTCTGAAAAAAAGGTTTCATAAACTTTAACTCATAACAGGCCACCGGCTAGTGGTTGCAAGTGTTTCTTAACGTTACCATAACCCTACACGAAGCAAGGGTATATATAACATCTCCGTTCCGACCAGACGTGACTGCGTTTTACACATCCCGTACAACCAGACGATCGCTCTGCTTTATAAAGGGTATTACTGCCGGACAGGAGAATTATA
Organism: Mytilus galloprovincialis; assembly: GCF_965363235.1. Taxonomy (NCBI): domain Eukaryota; kingdom Metazoa; phylum Mollusca; class Bivalvia; order Mytilida; family Mytilidae; genus Mytilus; species Mytilus galloprovincialis. Next base: position 89,933,710 of record NC_134839.1, read on the forward strand.
GGTATTGCAGTATTTCCACACCTCAGTAAACCCTGAGGTTTATAATTTTTGAAGGTGTCCCAAAATTAGTACATGTATAGGATTAGGGAAGAAAGGATAAGGGGGAATCCCATACGATACAAAATTGAAATGAGGTACTAAAAAAAAACCGTAACCCAAAAGCGTTTTTTTTCGTGGTAATAAGAAAACTAATTAATTCATTTTGATAGAGAGATTCAGTTCAGAATATAGATTAAAAAAATGAAAACAACACTTTATGAATTTCATGCGTCGAAAGCACTTTTCTAGATTAACCTTTATCTGGAAAGCTCAGGGCGAATATTTGAAAGGCAATGATGTGGAGAAAAAAACCCACGAAACAGTTATAGAGCTATATGACCAAAAACAACAGGAAATAAAAAGCAAAACAAGGGGGACTTATAACCTTATATACATGTAAAATAACAAATTTTGTAGATTAGCAAAATCATATCAATATGACAACAACACATTTCGTAAATATAACAAGCTGCGATGAGGAAAACACTTGCACGCCTCTTTGTAGCCTTACGATCAGAAATCGAGTTCTGAATTGACTATTAAAGGGATACAATGTTCATGTTAAGGGAGCGAATCAACAGTTCAACAAAACAGAACAATCGTTTCTAATTTCCCTCAATTACATTATTGTACCTGTTTACAATGAAAGATCCAGATCTCTCAAAGCAAATTATTTTATTATTTTGCTGTGTTGATAATTCCAGTGTATACGGGTTTGGAGTAATAACCGTGTCGTTTGCAGCTTCATTATAAAAGAGGTTATCTTGCAGTTTGCACGGATAAGAACAAAACCCACTGCCTAAAAACGAAAATAATAAAGTTGAAATTACAAAACATGCGTCATCTTTTGTAAAAAACTTATCATTTCTGTTCTATAGGTAAGTAACAAATTGTATGTAATAGAATCTTAACAAATACTTGAATGTGGCCTATCAAATGAGTATTATCACCTGGTGTGTACTTACAAGAGTAACACTTCAGGTATGTGCCAGATATGGAGCATAAGCTGCCTACCCTTCCAGCGTACCTAATACTTTTTGGCTGAGTTCGTGTTGTTTCGTCATTAGTTTTCTATTTTGTATTCTGCTGTTTGTCGTAAACTTGCTAATATATTCAGTTTAAGAGAAAATATTTTAAACGTTTTATGTAAAATACCTAAGTATATGGATTATTGCTAATTGAATTAATTTTCGGCATTTCTTTTCGTTAATATTTTCAAAGATTATATGCATTCAAGTTAAAAGAAATGATAATCCAACAGTGGAAAAGGTATTCTTTAAAAAAAACCCATACAAAGCGTAAAGCATCTCAAACTGAAATAAAACCGGTTTTATATAGGAATCATATCAACATGACAATAACACATATTTCGTAAACCTGAAAATAAAATTTAAATAAAGATTAAAAAAAGATTAAAAACCTGCTGATGCTGGTGGATCTAACAGCAATCCGTGACAAGAAACAAACAATATTGGTAACAATAGAATCATTCTTCTCGTGGAAAGTAAGTGCAAATGTCTCAATATTGACACGTATTATGTAATAGATTACTACCTGTGCAGACAGTTCCTTGCAAAGTTCAGGGATTGTCTGTCTCGTAACTAAAAGATAATGTGAGGGGAATTAGGTTCTGTAGTTAACTTTGAAGGATTCGGCAATGTTAAATTATGAATTGAACAAATTCCTATAGAGTCTACCTTAACTATACCATATTCAACTGTTACAAAATTTAAGTAAATCTTTATTGTAGAAAACCACAATTTTAGAAATTTTAGACTAATTGTTTGTTTGCATACTAGCATTGTGGCAGTACCTGCATTGTTTTATCATTAGGTTCTTTGCCCGACTAATATCTAATACTCATCAAACCAGTCAAATCAGTGCTTTGTATGAAACTGATTTGAACTTATTGGTCAATATACCATCCTGTATAGTAAGTAGTTAGACTAATGCTCTGACAATCCATTAAGTATGATTAATTGCACTGGTCATCACCAAGATTTACCATCTCATACAATCAGTGCTTATACTTTGGCTTTGGTTTCCCGCAGTGTAATACATCCAGTATTTTCACTGATTGGCCTCCACCATCCCCATTATTCATCCCATCCAATATAGTCAATGCATCTGCCTAAATTATTCATCCCAACCAAAATAGTCAATGTCCAGCCCCCAATTATTCATCTCATCCAATAAACTAGTTCTCAATGCCTCTGGCTATACAGACCACAACATCACGCACAAAAAGCCATTACGACAGTAACGAGGAAGAATTGTCAAAGGTTGAACACGGACTAAACTGAATAGATGACCATAGGAGCAAGGGATAAATGCTTGACACTAATTATGCTTGATAGATTGCACTGAATGTTCCTATAATTATTCATCCAGCAAAATAAGTGTCAAGCATTTATCACTGTTTTTGAGAAATGAGAATGTTGTATTGGTGGCAATTATACGGTTGTGTCTGACAATTTGTCACGAATCGGGGCGATGTTTAGCTTGTCTCACATTGTAAACATTAATATAACTTAATTACTGAAAAAATAATTCGTTTTTAACAGCAAGTTTGGTTCAAATTCGTCAAAATAGGAAAAGAACATCGTTGATGAATTATTCATTTGCCAGTGAACAATTCTACCTCATTTAATCTGTATTCATGTGACCTGAGACTACTATACGTAATCTCAGATGTGACCTTCAACTTTACAACTTGGGTTGAGATAGGTTACGCGTAAACTAGGTGTGTTCAGTTATGAGAATGAAAAGAATGTCAACATAGAAAGTGAAACAGTAGTAAATCATATCTATCACTGATTCGATCCACAAAACTTATTTTTATAAGGTAAAAAACAACGATAAACATATTTTTCAAAACATAATACAAAAATCAAACAAAATCCAATTGAATGTAGTGTTCGCTATCTATTTTTATATCTATATCCATGTATATAGCTGGTTATATGATTTTCAGCAGTTTCCTGGGGTCACCTTGATGGTTTATTGGATTGTATCTAGACTAAAGTACAAACGAAATGTTGATACATATTTACGAGTCTATGCATCGTCAAATGTTTATTATAGACTTTTTGCAATTTGGATATACGTTTTAGTGTGTCATACATCAAATATGAGCCTTTGAGTAAAATCAGTTAACATAAATTTTACCGTCAATATCCCTTTAAAGACTTCAACCAAAATAATTATATGTACTTCAACTTATATTTTGTCAAATAAAACGTAACTTCATTAGCAGAAACTGATGGCCATATTATCGGTGTCATCCAGCACGAATCTGCATTTCGTGAATCATTTTAAAAGGGATGTACCTTCACGTACATTCCAGGCCTTGAATACGAAAATGAAAATTTATTAAAATCAATCAAATAATACACACTGTCAGAAATGAATTTTTAATTGTCTTAATTGTGTCTTGTGTGTTCACTTTAGAGCTTCAAACTTCATGCATTTCATGTAAAATTGCAAAATCTAATGAAAATAACCTCATTATGAGATCTTAAAGGGAAAATTCGCGATTTTTTACTTATGGTTTAAATATGTTCATTATGACATAATATATATATTCCCAAAGTTTTGTTGCTATATGCGCAGTAATAAAGGAGAAAATTCAATAATTAATGAAAAAATATTGACTACTTCCTGTAGGTCGTGACGTTTTCTCCTGGTTTTTGCATGCCGGGATTTAAAATACAATCATTAAAAGTCTTGGTTTTTAATGAATATTTTAACGTAATCGTAAGCGCGCCGATGACTAATGATATATCTTATAACCATCCGATAATACGAAAATAAAACGCACAGACGTGTAGTTTTACACATTCATGAGATAAATTTTCTATATTGACCGTATATATTTTTCGATTTCTTTTTGCAGACAGCACAAGAAATTATTATTAATTGTTTTGCTTTAATATATGTTTTTTCAGACTGATAAAGTGAATAAATTAAAGTATATAACTTAAACTGTTAATTCCCCGACAATACCTGTGAAAGGCCTGTATAAAGGTGAAATGTTATTTGCAGATCGGTGATAAGCTTGGCCTCTGGGGCACACCGTGCAGGTGTGACTGTCTATTCGGATTAGTGGATTATACGACAGGAGACGGTCGCGTTTAATACACAAATTTTAAATACATTTTCAAGGTGTTGACAAATACAAGTGAATCGCCGTGGAATTATTTAATTATATTTGGTGATTCTGTTTTATTTGAATTCAAATAAGTTTCAAAACTAAGAAATGAACCGGGTAAAGTCTGGAAATTAAATTTAGTTGTAATGTCGGAATGAAATGATATACACTTCTATCATTTATTTATGTTTTATAAAAAGGGAAAATAGAACTTGTTTGACAAAATAATTTTAATTGTCCTAAATAGGCAAAATATGTACGGGAACACTTAAATCTAGACATTTAAAAGCCATGACCAAACGAAAGGTGTACCTGTATTTCATTTTTACTTCTAGCGTTTGGCATTAGATTTTAGCTGATACTACTATAACACATAGTCTCAGATTTTAAATTATACCTAAACCGTAATTATATTTTGCTTAAAGATCATCATGATGACTTATACCCAAAGGTTATTGTTAAAATATCGTTTCGGGTAATGCCTTCCCTCATAGCTGATTAAACCCAAAACTTTTGTTTAAAATTGCCATTTTTAATGTCTAATAAGTCAATTTCAACATGCTTATAATATGTTTGAGACATCACAAATGACATTTTTGACCTGAAACAGAACTAAGGTTATTCTTAAAGAACGAAGAATTTTACCATTGTTTCACTACGGGCCAAATGATGGCTCTGTTTATGATACATCTTCTTTCAACAACTTTTTAAACTAGTTAAGTCTGCTGTTTACTTGTTACAGCAAACTTTACTTATTCAAAATATTTTTGTTTAGATATGTGTAAACTTTATCATGATATACCGATTTGGTATTAGTCCGGATTATAATCAATGACATCCTAATTTAGTCTGAAATATGTCAAACAAGACCATATTTCGATGTGCTACTTAGAGAGTTAAGAATAATATGAACAGACAAATATCCTTGTGTGCAAAAATGGAGACTTTCCGGAGGATCCTCGGTAAGTTTAAGTTTCAGTTGAAAAATTTCAAGTTTTTTGCGGTCATATGGCGGATTGTGCGTTTTGTCATTTGATTCCGTTTTCACCGACTTAACACACCCACATGTATTTATTCGTGATAGATGATAAATAATTGTGTTACTATGACAAAACTTTATTTTTAATTTTTAACTGCTGTCTGTATTGTGGATACTTTCCAGCACATCAGCAATGTGACGTATCTCTAATCCTAAATACACACATTTTATATTTCCATAATATCTTCTTGTCAGTGTTTCTTCCTTTATAGATAGAATTTTCATTGGTTGAGAGATGTTATTGTTAGTGGTACATGTAGTAGTAGGCACATGTGCACGTAAATGACCTTAAAGATAAGAGAACAAAAATAAAACGAACTGTAAATGGTCACCTTTGTAATGTTCTGATATTTAACGTATATTCAAATAGTTTTAGCAGAAAATGCTACTAATTTATAACCTTATTTTCGTGAAATGGGTAAACTCTATTTAGAGAGTGTACATCATTTTTAGATAAAGTGTTATGTTTGTCTTCAATTTCTGAAACAAAATGATTTGACCTCAGACCTAAATACCATAAGGATTCGTTCAAATACGATGGCGTTAAAAAAATGTTGTCAACCCTGAAAAAAAACCCATCAGAAACATTTTTGCATGATTTATGAAATCAGCTTTGTATTAGCAACGATTTAATGATAGCATATTAAACGTTACATGACCTGAATAAGGTTGTTCGAAATCAGTGCTTAAGAATATTGTCCTTTCCTTGGCATAAAGGGACACCAGCTAAGATTTATACAAAGAATTGACATACGATTCTTTTTGTTTCAAGTATTAATAAAAAAGGAATTAAGAAATAATATTTCGTTATAGGCAGTCCATAACTTTGGCCAAAATGTTTCAAAAATAAGCTGGTCTTTCTGTGTTGTGATGTTACATTAATATTTCTCATTTTTTATATATAGATTTGACCGTTGGTTTCCCTGTTTGAATGATTTCACACTTGTCATGTTTTGGACCCTTTATAGCTTGCTGTTCGGTGTGAGTCAAGGCTCCATGTTGAAGGCCGTACTTTGATCTATAAAGATTTACCATTCCAAATTGTGACTTGAGTGAAGAGTTGTCTCATTGACACTCATACCACAGCTCCTTATATCTATAAATATCGCTGATGTATTATTGACTTACAACTGAATAACGTAACCTCAATGAATCTGTATTCATGTACCCATCAACTTAACCCGTACTGAGCTAGATATCGTTAACGCATGAGCTAGGCGTTTTCAGCTTTTAAATGTAAAAGAGTATAGGAGTCAAATAATTGATCCAATGTCAATAGTAAAAGTGAAACAAGGATTAACCAATTGCTAAAAACATTAAGATATTTTTTTTTACCTTTATGAAATAAAAGGGACCTACAAAAAATGCAATTGCACGTGTTCGGTATCATTTATATTTTAGATTATATTTATGTTTTATCGGGTATATGACTGTTATCAGTCTTCAAAGGTCATCTCGGTGGTTCATCAGATAGCTTTCAGACTAAAATACACACGAAATGCTGATACATATTATCAAGTTCATGCATTGCAGTTTGTTAATTTTTTATTTTCGACTTTCAACATCTGAACCATGTTGCTAACTGTCATTACCTTGAAGTTAAAATTTTAAGAAAAAGTACCGAACTGGGAAAATATCGGACATTATTATCTTTATAGGAAATATATATATACGGTCTCTGTTGTAAATACCTATATCAGAGACATATATACACATGTGTATACATATGTGTATAAACGTCTCTGCCTATATATATATATATATATAACCTACGTCATTTTTGAAATATAAGAATTGCTTAAATCAGAATACTAGATTGATGTGATTCATTTTACAGCATAATCATGCTGATGAAGGATATATGTAAATATAACATTTAATGTTTCCTTTTCATTGCTTATAATTGTTTTGCACACTTTTTAGGCGTTTGTATATCATATATATTTAATATTCAAGATAAAAGGCATGAATTTAACTGCCGATGATACAAAAAATTAAAATGACAAACAGATAAAGCACTAGACATGATGATAATAGTTTAAAGACACTAAAATGATTAACATGTTTACTAAAAATTAAAATTGAAAAATAGAATTATAAAAATTGCCAGTCATGATATCTTGATAATACGGGCCAGTTTTAATAGTATCAGAGACATATAATATATGTCTCTGATAGTATATAATGTCTCTGATAATACCAGAGACATATAATTATGTGTCTCTGATAATACTTAAAGACTAGATACAAATGAGTACTTGAGAACTGTGATAGGCTAGATTACCACTGTAGCCCAAGACATTAGGATGACGGCCCACACAAGTGAGTGAAAACGTATTCCCTATGGGGTCCTTTATTATGTTACATGTCACAGGCACTTGTTTTCTATCCATGGGAAGATCTACTATCCCTATATATTACGAGTTCTTGTAATATATAGGGATAGTAGATCTTCCCATGGATAGAAAACAAGTGCCTGTGTTACATGTGTACGGATCTCAGTGTCTTATTATGAGGTTCTCCCACACTGGGAGGAAATGTTTTTCAGTAAAAGGATTTATACGTACAAACGCGTTTCGCTCCCCTGTAGAATTTGGAAATCATGGAAAAAGAAAATATACAACCTCACTTATTGTTAAACGAAGATGTTAATTCCTATTTAAGAGACAATTATTTAACTTCAAATATGGTAAACTACTCTTAATGTTACTTATATCTTACACAGGTATTTGGGGCATGTATCCCCCTTTTTTGGACCTCACTAAAATTAAAATTGTTTGGTGTTTTTTATATATTTACAATTGTCTACAATGTATAGACATATATCAAGTCTCAACAATCCATAACTAGTCGATTACAATACCTTTTTTACTATCCATACGAGCCCCAAGTGAAAAAAGAATAAGCTTATTTTTTCACTTGGGGCTCGTATGGATAGTAAAAAGGGTATTGTAATAGACTAGTAATGGATTGTTGAGACGTGATATATGTCTATACATTGTAGAAAACTGTAAATATATAAAAGACTCCAAACAATTTTTTTTTTTAGTGAGGTCCAAAAAAGGGGGATCCAGGCCCCAAATACCTGTGATATCTTATAACTATCAACATTATTTTGTTCTACTTGTAGACCTACAATAGGCTATCAGAGAGGTGTAATTATGGTGGTCACTTTGTTTACTTTTATATTCTATTTATATGGGGAAATCGGTTAATGTTAGTATTACTTATAGTTCCGTAACTCTTTCTCACGAGACTGGCCATGTTATTATTCTTGTCTGGACTTCTTGCATGTGCCCGACATCCGGCAGGCCGGCCTCGTTGTCCCTAGGAACTATAAGTATGACGTCACTCACTGACGACTGTGTTCAGGGCAGTCTACACTTAGGATTTGAAATGAGCAGAAGCTCATATCATTTGGCTTGCAAATATGGAACTTTACAATGACAAGTAGACTAGCCACCAGCATATATTTTATTATTCTTATATGTAACTTATATTCAACCATAACGTTTAAGTTTCTAAATAAACATCTTGTTTATATTTACGTGTTTTACATAGTTTGTCCAATATCCCAGAACTTTGGTAGACAACGGGAAAGGAAGGCAGTGGCAACTCCACTCCTGTTACAGAGGTAGCAAGTCATTTCGACTTTTTGTACCATGTGTCATGAGTGGATCTTGGTCTAGTGTAGGATTTAATAATGTCCTCCATGGAAAAATGTCCACTGGACACATTTTGACAATATTTACTTATTTAAATGTGTCCTGGACACAATTTCCTATGAAAACATGTCCTTAGGTATGAAAAAGTGTCCATGCACATGGACATTATTCACTACCATAATATTGTCCAGGTGGACATTTTTTTCACAGGACATTGTGTCCACCAGGGCACTTTTTGATATGATTAAAGTATTAAATGATTCCATTGCCTTGTTATTACTGGACGCATTGTAACTTTAATTACGAACTTGAATTAATTGTTACTTTGACATAAAAATTGTTTCATTGGCACTCATACCATCCTTATCTTCATATCTATATTTTTAATATAATTATATACATGTTAGATGCTGTTCTATTTTATTTTCCTTTGAAGACACAATTAAATAACATTCACTACGAAAATTTGTTCAGCAGATGGACCATATTTCATAACTGTTGCTGTAAAATGCTGTCCACTTAGGAGACAATATTTCATGGCAATGGACATTATTTATTTTCTATTGCCTTCTTATCTGACATAATAAATATTACAAAGTTCTTCATATTTGATTTTACACTTCCTTCTTATTGTTATTCTTTCATTGTCATAACCATTTGTTGGGAATTTCTTAGAACTTAAATTTCTCTATATTCACTTCCATCCATTATTTATTTGTTTACAATAGACAATAGACAATAGACAATAGACAATATTTTATTCACACAAACACATTTACATTAAATGGTTATGGCATACAAAATTAAGACAATAAACTGACAATAGTTAAATTGTATATTGATCAATATACAAATTACATTTGTATATTGATCAATTTCTCACCAATCCTTCATATTTTAATTAAAATTTAAGTATAATAAAACTTTGTAATGACCTTTGTATTACTTCCCTTAGAGGACACAATTTAATAGCAACTACTATGAAAATTTGTCCTGTGAGTGGACACTATTTCATATTGTTAGCAGTAAAAATTTGTCCTTTTGAGGGACACCATTCCATGGCAATGGACATTATTAAATACCAAATTTCAATGAAAAAGTGTCCATGTGGACACTTTTTCATAGGACACTATTATGTCTTACATAGTGGTTACGACCGATGACTACAGTGCTGAAGGTCCCAAGTTCGATTCTCACTCAGGGTGCTTAAAATATCAGTACATCACTCACACACAATGACACACATCTCTGGTACCCAGATCGTACCTACTTACCTTCTTACCTAGCATCTATAACCATTTTGTACCATTGCCATTTTATACCTGTACCTCTACCATATTGTATCATATGGAAAAAATGCTTGATGTTACACACAATTATGGTGTCACTTTTGGGAACATTGTATGTTAATGTCAAAGTCATGTTCTAGGGACGTGTTGTAATATTGCCTTTCAGTATAGTCTATAAAACATTTTTTTTTTTAATTAAAGAAGATAAGGGTATACCCATGTTCAGTGAAGCAAAGGAAAATGTGAGAAAAACATATTGTTTCCATGATTGAAAGAAGATGTGAAATATACAGTACATGGCCATAAGGATTTGTCACCTACAATTTGTTTCTATTTATTTCATATAAGCATGATAAATCTAGTATGTTTTTTTTAATCAGTAAAATAACACCTATTTGTATCAGTAGAAAACTAAAATAACTGAAGAAAAAAATATGACCAAATAAACAAAAATACTTCAGACCTTTCAACCCATACTTTGTAAAAATCCAACTGTACATGTTGTCAAAATATAGTTTTACATAAAAATACTCATGAATTTAAGTTCACTGACTGATCGATTTTTTAAGTCACTTTCAGCATTCTTTAATTGATATAGAAGTAGATTTTTTATTTTTTATTTTCATCTAATGGACTCACAAAGAGGTTATTACAAAATAAGATATTATTTTAGACATCAATAAAAAACATACATTTATGGTGTCTAATTTTTTTTATTGGTGGAGGAGGCTGGATTGCACAGAGAAAGCAATTAATTGATGGATAGTTTACTAAATGTGAAAGGTAATTGCTTTCTCTGTGCAATCCCGCCTCCTCCACCAATAAAAAAAAAATAGACACCATATGTTTTTTATTGATGTCTAAAATAATATCATTTATAACAAAAAAATTTGTACTGTAACTGTTGAAGTTGTACCAAAATTTGGGTCAAATTATTATAAGTTAAAAAATTGATCAACATTCTAATAGACAACTTTCGAGTTCGATGCATTTCCGTCAAAAACTCTGGTTTTAGTGAACATCATTCGTGCGTTTAGGGGCATCGTCACTTCTATTCCAATGTTGAGCGAGTGGTTGGAAAATTATAATACTATATTGCACGATTTATTCGGAAAACTAAATTCTCATGATTAACAATCAGCACTGCTGTCATTAGGGAATTATGCTCAAGTACCTACGAAACAAAAAATATTTCTAGTTTATCCTGCACAATGACGATCACTTAGACGCTTGATGAATGTTGATAGTGCAGGGATACAGGCGACCCCCTCTATCTGGTAAATGACGTCACAAGGCGCGCCTAATTGACGAGTTTTTTCCGGTGACGGATGAACTCGAAAGTGGTCTATTGAAACGATTATTTTACATGTACATGAACATGCATGTTGCAAGTTATAATTGAGTTTTCACTTTGGTCTTTGGACAATTTGTGTAAAAAATGTATTTTTTATTGTTGTTTGTTCTTGTTTTCTTTAACCATACATGTATGTAGAATTATAAAAGATTAGAAAAAAACTACAAACTGAACTTTATTTTAGTGGTGGCGAAAAAAATAATTGAAAGTACATGTAGCCTAAAAATATTGTTTTGGCTGAAGGGGTGGGCGAGAAAGAAAACTATTTTGTGTAAGTGTGAATCATTATATAAAACTGAAAAACAAATGCATGGAGGTACAGTACTACCTACTGTCTCTTAATTTTGATCATTATTGCTTTCTGTTCACTTTTAAGTATTGTGATATCTTACATATACATATATATACGATCTTTTTCTTTTAGATTTCTGCTGAGGGTGATCGTGGTGATGACAGATTTGAACATTTATTATTTAGACTAGGCTGTCCACCTCTGTTTACAACATTACGTATCAATACACTTATTCATGATACAAGCACAGTCATTGCTTCCCTTAGAAAGGAAATAGAAAAGGTAATAAAATACACTAATATCACTTTAGAATGATTCAACTAAAGTTTGCTAAGGAACTGGTTTTAAAGTATATGCAAATTTATTGCATGTTATGCATTCTGAATTAATCTGGTCAGAAGGCTATGTGATTTTTAAGTTTACTCTTCAGTATATCTTATAGGAACAATAACTGATCAGCAGGATCAGGCAAAAACCTTATGATATGAGTTATGTTTTTGTGTGTTTTGTTGCAAAAATATCAGATCAACAAGTAAGCTCCTTTTGTCATTATTATATATTAACTGTTATATTCTTATGATATGTTAAGCAAATAAAATATTTTTATTTTTTTTATTTCTGTATGTTTTTTTTTTTTTATGTTTTTAGAAATCCAGAGTATGGGTACATTATAAAAACATAAATGAAGCTCAAAACACTCAAACTAGGAACTTTTGAAATAACTGTTTTTTAAGCATTGCTTTTTTATACGCCCGTCAAAATTTTGACGGGACGTATTATGGTATACAAATGTCTGGCGTATCTCAAAAACTATTTATGATTATTGCTTAAAACTTTACACACTTCTTAGTAATATAAATCTAAAGATCTGTATACTTTTTGGTGATGATTAAAATTTTATTTTAGAGTTATTGATTTTTTTTGTTAAAAAAGGGGATTTTCACATGTCACGCTGTATCTCAGAAACTATTTATGATTATTGCATAAAACTTTCACACAAGACGATGGCGCAGCTGTTTATTACCAGTGATATAGAATAAATTTTCTTAATTAGTGATGATCAAAATTTTCCCAATGTCACTGATGCCCAGGAATATAAAAGGGAAACCTTGCCAATTGGTAAAGACCATGTGATATTCATCCATTAGAAACCAAGCCCTCAGAACAATGTCTTGCATCAAATAAAACAAAAAAGTTCACAAGTTTACTTTTAAGCAAACAATTGTATGTATATTCTATATATATTTGCCCTATTTATAACTTCAAAAACCTTTACTCTTCATTATTTTCCTCACCTAGAGAAACACATTGTGACATTGTAATTAACTAACCAAGCTTTGTATGTCAGGGCCTTATTTCAGTATCTAATGTCCTGATGTTGACTGGCAGGTGAAACACCTGAACCTGCTTTTAAATAAAACTGCAGTCTCATGAAGTGTTTGTGTCAAATGGGTACTTTATTTGATAAAATTATTGACAACCATATATACCAAGGTATCCATTTAGGGAGCTTCTATCAAGAGTAAACACAAAGACATTGGTTCACTAGATGGAGTTTTCATTTTCTTACTTGATCAAAGAAAGACAACTACAGGTCTTCATCCTATTTCTGATCAATATGTGGATAAACAATTTCATACTTTGGTGAATCGACAATCCAATAGTGTCATTGACACATAGTGGATTTAAAATCTAATTGAATTTTTTTTTATTTCAGACTTCAACAAAATTTTATTGTACAGCAAAATTATATCCAGGTGAAATTTGATCTGGAGGAAAAAATGTCACAGTAGCTGTTGTTATTTTTTTATATGGAGGAAAATATTTCCTTGGGATATTTTGTCCATTGCTGTGAAATTCTATCTGGGTAGTTAACTTATTGAAAAGTTATAAGAAAAAAACTTCAGCTTTACAAATACTATGAAATAATAATAGTGTATTTGAATTAAAGCTAAATTGTTAAAAAATTGGAAAATAATTTTACAAATTATCATTGAAAAAATTTCCTGAAATATTCAAGTAAATATCATTCTTTTAAAAAGAAAATAACCATGAAACATAAAACAGAAAACCTGAAGTAATTTCAAATATCGCAATTGTGAAATACATGTAAAAGTGAGTTGTTTTCAGATCTCAATACAAATATAAATTAAAAAGTAAAGGTCGAAATATAGTTGCAGTACTACTGTTAACAGTAATGGAAGAATTTGAGTATGATGATATTTTTAACTATATAAATAGTTTTGTCTGGGGACAAAGATGTAGTTGTTGATTATATGAAATCAGATAAATCATAGCATAACCAGTGGCGGATTCAGAGGGGGCGTAAAGGGCGGCCTTTGCTTGGACTTTTTTTTTTTTTTTTTTTTTGTAAAATGATTAATCAGATTAGAATTCATGAACTTTGCCATTTCCCAAGTATTTAATTTGTATACGACAATTCTTTTCTTATAAAGATATTTTTCGCTGGTATTTACTGATTGTCAAAGTCATGTGATTTGGATGGTGGAGTTGATCAGTGCGTTGAAAAAACGTCACTCTGTCATTTTGAAATTCAAATTACAGTAATACACATTGCTTAGGCTGAGGATGTCATGACAATCAGGAAACCTTCAAAGCGACACAGGATTGAGCAAGAACGTATTGACTTCTGTTTCACTATTCCACCAAAAAGAAAGTAATAGTAAATACTCTATAGACTATTATACTCTCATGAAAAAAAAGTTTCACAATATTATTAACCTACGAAAACATGTTAACCCCAAACACCCCAGCCTTTTTAAAATAACATAGCTGAATAATGATCCCCAGTCAGTATTAGCTCTAGAAAGATTTCAAGTCTCAGGTACGAAGCATTTGATTTGAGGAGGCAGTCTGAGATATTTGAGAGAAAAAAAAATGACTCTGATTCTTGCCTTAAACAAAAACTCTGGCCGTATCTGGATTGAAAACAATAGTCTTGTCCACTTTTTTGCTACTAAAAACAAAAATTTCCAACAAAATTATTTAGCATTAAATGAACATGATGAATAAAAACGGGTGTATTTTTTTGTTGCCGGGGTTTGCATGTCTGACCGGAATGTCTGTTTCGGCGGACTTAGATATATTGAATACTTTTTTTTCAAGGCCAGACTGTAACCTGCCTGGCGGGTGTGACCTTTATGTCTCCATTTGTGGACCGTCATTCATAACTTTGTTGTCATTTCAGACACTTTCGTAGTCTTTGGTGGATTTGGAACCCCTCACTTCGGTTCCCTTAGTTATGTTGGGTGAAACATAATTAATCAGACATTTTGATAAAAACTGCTTGTTTGTCTTTTTTAACTCGTGTCGGTCGTATTGTAAATTTCATCGAATTTCCATGTCTATTTTTCACTGACAAGTCCTACATCAAATATATCAGTACATAGCTTAAGATCAATACTATCATTTTATGATAGACAATTTTAAAATAGGGAGAATACAGCATAAAAAATGTCCTACCCTTACACTTTACAGCAACTATAAAATATACATGCCCCACGCCAGGAACCGTTTAAATAGTGCATATTACACTTATTTTTATGTTTTTGAGCCCAAAAAAGGTCCCAAAAATTTAAAATCTTTGCCCCCCCTTTCCAAAATCCTGGATCTGCCCCTGATAACAATATATTGGAACAAAAGCAATTTCAACAGCTGGATAGTATTTATCTGTGAAATGTTATCTTTCTAAGTAAATCATGTTGTATGTCATCTTTTTATATAAATGAATTAATATATTTAAAATAAGATTCAAGGAAAAATTTCACTATGAAACAGATTCAGGAATATATTATATCTTTAAAATATAAATTGCTCATAATTACCTCCCTTTGATTGATAAATTAGGCAAATTTGTTCTACCTTTGTGAAACATTTTATAATTTATATAGTCAGGTATATATTGATTACATAGTAGTTAATGAGTTTCTATTTCACCAGGTTCTGTGAAATATGGTATGGAAAATATATATCGGTATATACTATCCGCATTACACAGATAGATTTTCACTCCCCTGGAAAAAATCTACAGTTAAAATACCATGTCTGGAAAAAAATTACTGTGACAAATTATTCCCAGGATAAAATATCACAGAGGAAGAAATAAACCGTTACATAGTCATTGTCCCATATTGTTATTGTTTATCTTGAATAAAAGACAGACCAATTTCAGTTTTTGAATTTGAATTTCAGAATTACAGATTACGAGGATTAGACATGCCAGATATATCCCTCCATCCTGTTCTTCATGATACAATAGTTATAAAAAACAATGGACCAGTGTGCAGAGAAAAGGTAATCAACCAAATTTTTCCCACCAAATAGGCTTGTTTATACAACCTTTTTTGGAAAAGCCTATATCAGGCATCATCCACTAAATTAATTTTTCAACTTGATTCTAACAAATAGTAGTACAATGACTTGACATTGCTTGTCTGTTTATACTTTGACTTTTCTGCACAAACATTTTACTTATGTCAGTAACTGCTAGTAGTCTGTTGTTATTTATGTATTATTGTCATTTTGTTTATTTTCTTTTGTTACCTCTTCTGACATCGGACTCCGACTTCTCTTGAACTGAATTTTACTGTGCGTATTGTTATGCGTTTACTTTTCTACATTGGCTAGAGGTATAGGGGGAGGGTTGAAATCTCAAAAAACATGTTTAACCCAGCCTCATTTTTGCATCTGTCCGAAGTCAGGAGCCTCTGGCCTTTGTTAGTCTTGTATGAATTTTAATTTTAGTTTCTTGTGTATAATTTGGAGTTTAGTATGACGTCCATTTTCACGGAACTAGTATGTTTATTTGTTTAGGGGCCATCTGAAGGACACCTCTAGGTGCAGGTGTTTCGCGCTGCATTGAAAACCTATTGATGACCTTCTGCTGTTGTCTGTTTTATGGTCGGGTTGTTGTCTCTTTGACAAATTCCCCGTTTCCATTTTCAATTTTACTAATAATATATATAAATATAAACCTAGATGGTTACAAGTAGTCAAAGGTCTTACAACAGTCAAAAGATCATTATAATGTATTCCTTGTCATCTTGTCATCTGAAACAGTTTGCAAAACTTATGCCTTAAAATAGTCTGTTTCACATAATTTGACCTGAAAATTTTTACTTTTGCTTCAATTGTCAAAATACCAACTACAATGGTGGTGAAATCATTTGAATCCTGAGAAAAGATGAGCCTTAGCTATCGAATTGAGGACTAGGCACGTATAATACCATAACTGTAACTTTGTAATTTTTTAAAAAGTATTAACTTTACTACAGAACAAGAATTATTATTAGTGTCATTCTATTTATAGGTTAAAAAAGAAGTCATTGTAGATTTACTATGTGGTATGGCTGTGCTGAGAGGAGCTGATGTGTTTGTACAGGGTATCTTAGGATGCCCCACAGGTAAGTTTGTATGTGTTGAAAAACTTTCTAACTCTTGGGGGGGAGAAAAAGATCAAATATAGATATAAACTACCATATGTATCAAATATGCTGTTTACATGTCATATCAATTAAGAAAAATCTCTAAGACATTGGGACAGTAGACAGGGGGACAGTAGTTTATTTGCACTTTTTTATCAAATGAATAAAAAAAGATATGGGGTTTATATCAAGCGACAGTTAACCAACAGCACAAATAACGAAATTACTAGAGGGCAACACATTTTGATGATTTCATGGCTCAAACTTATATGGCAGGGATAACTTTATATAAAAAACCACTGGTGTACCCTTCACAAAAGTATTGTTGATTTGTAGAAACAATTTGCAATGGAGATAGTTTCAAACATTGACAGTGATTGCCAATAGATGTGACTGGTGTAACAGCAAAACATAGGTGCAAACTGTAAAAATCAGTTTAAAATGGTGTTACTCATCAGATTTTCATGAGGCACAAAAACAACAAACAAAAGACCAAAGTACTAATCAAGAGTACCCATTGTTACTGCAACTCTGTATGTCACACACAGATAATATAAGCAAAAGTTCACCTATATTTGATAAATGGCATGATTGTACGGTGTACATGTCTGTCGGGCAGTTTTTATCTGACATTGACCTGATATTTTCATACTTCATTTGTCAATATTAAGTTTTCGTGGGTGTCTGTTTCTCAGATTCTTTAAAAAAAAATATATTAGGTGTACGGAATGATTAACAGCATACATATTAATCTTTGAGGGTTCATTCGACCTCAACCTTATTTTCATGGTTACTTGGTTAGCGTTTAGTTTTTATGGTTAGGTAATTTCCCAGGGGCGGCCATTTTAAAAAGGTGGGGGTTCCCAAACACATGTCCCCATTCAAATACATTGATCATCCCAAAAATAGGAGGGTTCCAACCCCCCAGGATCCGCCACTGATTTCCTCAAATACACTAAACAAAAGGTAAGCTTCCTATGGTTTGTGAAATGATAGGAAAGTGTTCATGTTGGTCTGGCAGGGTTAATCAGACCTTTACTTCATTTTCATGGTTCATTGGTCAATGTTTAGTTTTATGCTTATGTCTTTTTCTCAGGATATGAAGAATCATGTTGATGATATTTTTCAGGTACCAGAGCAGGAGACAAAGTGTCAGTGTATGTACATCATGTTGATGATATTTTTCAGGTACTAGAGCAGGAGACAAAGTATCAGTGTATGTACATCATGTTGATGGTATTTTTCAGGTACCAGAGCGGGATACAACGTTTCAGTGTATGTTACATCATGTTGATGATATTTTCCAGGTACCAGAGCGGGAGACAAAGTATCAGTGTATGTACATCATGTTGATGATATTTTTCAGGTTCAAGAGCAGGAGACAAAGTATCAGTGTATGTACATCAGGTTGATGATATTTTTCAGGTACTAGAGCAAGAGACAAAGTATCAGTGTATGTTACATCATGTTGATGATATTTTCCAGGTTCTAGAGCAGGAGACAAAATATCCGTATATATACATTATGTTGATATTTTCCAGGTACCAGAGCAGGAGACAAAGTATCAGTGTATGTTACATCATGTTGATGATATTTTTCAGGTTCTAGAGCAGGAGACAAAATATCCGTATATATACATTATGTTGATATTTTCCAGGTACCAGAGCAGGAGACAAAGTATCAGTGTATGTTACATCATGTTGATGATATTTTCCAGGTACCAGAGCAGGAGACAAAGTATCAGTGTATGTTACATCATGTTGATGATATTTTCCAGGTTCTAGAGCAGGAGACAAAATATCCGTATATATACATTATGTTGATATTTTCCAGGTACCAGAGCAGGAGACAAAGTATCAGTGTATGTTACATCATGTTGATGATATTTTTCAGGTTCTAGAGCAGGAGACAAAATATCCGTATATATACATTATGTTGATATTTTCCAGGTACCAGAGCAGGAGACAAAGTATCAGTGTATGTTACATCATGTTGATGATATTTTCCAGGTTCTAGAGCAGGAGACAAAATATCCGTATATATACATTATGTTGATATTTTCCAGGTACCAGAGCAGGAGACAAAGTATCAGTGTATGTTACATCATGTTGATGATATTTTTCAGGTTCTAGAGCAGGAGACAAAATATCCGTATATATACATTATGTTGATATTTTCCAGGTACCAGAGCAGGAGACAAAGTATCAGTGTATGTTACATCATGTTGATGATATTTTCCAGGTACCAGAGCAGGAGACAAAGTATCAGTGTATGTTACATATCATGTTGATGATATTTTCCAGGTTCAAGAGCAGGAGACAAAGTATCAGTGTATGCCGATGTAGATGGTAAATGTTTACGAGGACTAACTAAAACATATGAAGGACAGAAATTATTTGTTGGTAATGGAATTGTGCAATATTCAAGAGAAGAAATTTACTGCAATGAAAAACCACTTAGGTATATTCTTTATTCTGTTTTTATTATTATCTGTACACAAATATGATGTATTCCAGTGATAAGCTATTCTTTAAAATGAAGATATGAAGTCAGAGACTAGATATTTCTTAGTAAGAGAGCATATTTTTAATATGTTTCAATAGATATACAGGTATATTTTCTTTATTTTAGTGGTATAGGTGTGTTAATGACAGAACCACTGTATGAAGCCCCTAGTTTAAGTGGAACATGTGTCGATATGATATTTCCTCAAAATTTACCTTCGATTGTATGCAGTCATATACTAGATCCACAGCCAGGGGAGACAATTCTTGACATGTGTGCTGCTCCAGGTAAATGTTAAAACCATAAACATAACCATTTTTGTTGGACCATAGAATAAAGGTGTTTAAACTATGGAGTTTTTCGATGTATGCAAACTGAAACTTTTGTGGGAAAATACAGATTTTGAACATCAAGAAGCAAACCTTCAAAGGACTTTGTTCCCCTGAAAATTTAACCACATTTATGTATCCATGTTTACCATAATTGCAGATGAATTGAAAAAAACTACCATTACCACCTACTTGAAATGAATTGTGCATATTGACCCATCTGCTCTTATGTCTGAGTAACTTGAAAGGGTTGTAAATTAATTTGCCACTTTCCATATCCAGCATATGATATTGTAAATTTTTTATGAACATATATACAATATTTCAATAAGCAGTTGTAATTACATGTATCAACACCCAGCCCTTTGAATCTATAAGTCTCTTTAAACATTTATACATAAAAAATAATAATTATTTAACAGCGGACAAAGTTAGAATTCATGTTTGATTGTTCCTATACAAAAAGTTTTTTCTCTTTTTAAATGCATTGTTAAAAAATTTAGCAGTTTTTCTAGGATATTTGCAGATAAGCAGTTTAAATTGTTCATCTTTAGAAATGTCTTCAAAAGAGTGTTCTATATCCAATATAAGTTGATTTCTTAGATCTCGTCCATAAGAAAGTGGCGTTCATTTTCAACATTATATTTCTACAGCATTCTCAATGGAGAGTACCCAATTTTAATCAGTTTTCTCTGTTAGTTGATATAACCTAGAAAAATTTTTCTCCTTAGTTTTACAATTTGTACAAATTAGTGGATATCATCTTATCATTAAGCATTTTAACTGATGTTCCCTAAACAGGCCTTAAGTAGAAAAAAGACTAGTTTTTATTACTATTTGAAAAACCTGTACAAATCAGAAGTTTTTCCATCAAGCTAATCTTTAGTCTTTGCCCTATTTTGACTTGTAACTATTTTTAATGTTCACATTTATGACAATTCCACTTCCTATAAATTAAGAAAAATAGAATGTTGATAGATTCTCAAAAAAGTACTATTAACTGTAAATGTTTGTGGGGTGAGGGGCAAATCTTTCTTGATAATGGCTACTTCAAACTTGATTGAAAATGAGTAATTGAAGTCACTAGAAATATCTGTTTTTGTGGTGGTAAATCTTTTTTGATAAGGCTACTCCAATTTTGATTTTAAATGGGTTGTTTGAGGCACTAGAAATACATGCTTGAATGGGTGTAGTTCTCTATTGATAAGGCTACTCCAAACATGCTTGTAAATGGGTTATTTGGGGCACTACAAATACATGTTTGAGTGGGTGTTGATAAGTTAACTCCAAACATGATTGTAAATGGGTTATTGGAGGCATTATAAATTTTAAAAATATTGGGACAACAATTCTCTCTTGATATGGGTAATCGAAATGTGATTGTAAATATGTTATAGGAGGCATTATAAAAAAATGGTTGGTTTGAATTTGCAAGGAGAAATCCCTGAGATTTAAATATAATTTGAAACTTTATACACTTAAGACAAATAATGGATGAACATTATTGATTGGTATTGTCATATAGCAACTCAATGAAAATACACCAACAGAAAGTGTGCCAGTGTTATAATTCGAATATAAACACTTTGCAGAAAAGCTCATAAGTCACACATGTAATATCTGAAAATAATTTCTCATTAAACTCTTTATCAGAAATTGACAAATAATCTTCTATTATTTAAGTAAAGCTGATATAAGCTATAATATCAAAGTATAACAGGAGATGTTAAAAGTTCACAAGGTGTAGTGGATTTAAGTGACATTTACACAACAGGTTTATTAAATCAACAAGAATCTGAAATTTTTTTAAAATTACTGTTGTTAAAATTTGATGAGGATGTCATACAAGTGAGAGGTTTAGCTAGCTATAAAACCAGGTTCGACCCACCATTTTCTACATAAGAATATGCCGTGTACCAAGTCAGGAATATTACAGTTGTTATCCATTCGTTTGATGTGTGTGAGCTTTTGATTTTGCCATTTGATTAGGGACTTTCCGTTTTGAATTTTCCTCAGAGTTCAGTATTTTTGTGATTTTAGTTTTTTTTTATTCAAATGAGTATATCATTTATATTTTCAGGTGGAAAAACAACTCACTTAGCTGTGTTAATGAAAAATAAGGTATCTAACATTGATAATTCTAATGCAATTAATTTGTAACAAGTGTTCTGATTGGATGACAGAAAGTGTAAAATTCTCTATCTCCTTGTCTGTAACTAAGGAAGCCGACATTTTAAATTTCGGAATGTATTGACATGTTATTTCTACAATAATAAACAAATAACTCACTTGTTGCGCCTTAAAATCTTCTTTTTATCAAATTTTATTACATTCTGAAGCGGCACAGAAGCCAGAAAACGCCCGGTGTTTATGTTTGACACCAGAAGCATACCTATGATGTCACGTAGTGTAGGGACCAAAGAAGATAAGTATTTTCGCGGAATTTTCTTTAATTAAGATTTTACACTAAAATTATGATTGAAATTTAATTATGAACTTGTTTTGCATTAGAATAGAGATAACTGTATTGTATTTGAAGCTTTGCGGACGTCCATCGGTAGTTTTACTGTCGCAAATACCCGTTTACCTGTCTCCGCTCCGTGTCACCAGGTAAACTAAATTTTCGACAGTAAAACTACCGATGGACGTCCTTAAAGCTTCAAATACAATACAGTTATCTCTTAATTAATTTCTGTTTGTTAGATGTTATCATAAGTGAAAATCTAAATGCATGCAGGTTTAATAACGGTAGTAAAAAAAGACTGAATACAATTAGATGTGTGAAATGCATTATTTTAATATTTACTTCAATGATGAAAGTTTTGTAATTATAGAATTATTACATTTTTTTTCACCATCAAAATTATTCATGTTTATGTTATATAAATTGAACTTGTAAATGCTCAATAATGTTTTCCTTTACAACAGAGGTTCTTTCTATATATAATTAATGGGAAGGTTAATGAATTTTTCATAATACTGACTTAAAGGGAAAATGAAATGAAAAAAAAGGAAGAAAAGATTTTACTTAAAAAAACAGCTTTTCATACTTATTTACTTTAAGGGGAAATTAGTGGCAGTAGATAAAACTTTACAGAAAATTGAGAAGATACAGACACATGCTAAAGAATGGGATATAAATTTGATAGAGACATATCCTTATGATTCCACAAAGATGGTGGACAACAAGGCAGGTAACAAACAGAAATATTTCAGGCAAAACTGAACATGAATATGTAGGATACATGTTATTTTAAACAAGTGACTTAGCATAACTGTTTGTGCTGATTTGAATAGCAAAGGACCATAGAATTGAGGTGTTGAAATTATGGAGTTTTTCAAAAGAGGGGCGAAAGATACTAGAGGGATAGTCAAACTCATAGATAAAAAATGAACTGACATCTCCATGGCTACAATGGAAAAAGACAAACAGACAAATAATAGTTTACAAGACACAACATAGAAAACTAAAGACTAATTAAGGGTGCAATCAACAGTTTTTTCTATGATGTCATATTTTGAGGGACCATGTATAAGTGGCCCTTAGTGGTGGACTGATTATTAAAGAAACTTGTATAAAACTAGATATCACTGGAATCAGAATGTTCTCTAGTTTATAATGGAATAAAAAAAAGTGTACTTTTATTAGTATAAAAAAGTTTTATCCAGAGAAACTGGGAAAAACATTGCCTAATTTAAGCTTAAAAAACCTGAAATCAGGTCATGTGCACATCCCTGAAGACATGATACCTGCACATTTTTCATAATAAAAATTGTATGAATTTCATAGATTTTTACCTGGTCTTTCAAAAAATTCATGCTTCAGGGTACGTTCGCCTGCTCCGAAAAGAGCTACAGTGGCTGAAAATAAGTTTTCAATTGTCACTGCCAAAAAAACAGACTGTTTACAGTGTTGTATCCCCTCACAACATGTATATTTAATCTATTTTTTAAATTATTTTAATCATTCAACCTGCTTTAATTGAAGTTAATAAACATATCTTTACAACCAAATACAAAAAACATGATACTTTTTCACCAATTATGTTGATAAAAAGGGACTCTCTCCATGTCTATTTTTAGTTGGGGAATAACCTCTTGTTTTTTATACAAAACTGTTTATAGCACCCTAAAGTTTGCAACGTGCTAATTTTCTGAAACTTTTGTGAAAATAGATTTTGAATATCCAGAATCAAACTCTCAAATGACTTTGTTCCCCTGAAAATGACCACATTTATGTATCCATGTTTAACATAGAGGCAGATGAATTGAAAAAAAATGCTTCCATTACCACCTACCGGAAATGAATTGTGCACATTGACCCATCTGCTCTAATGTCTGAGTAACTTGAAACAATGTGAGAACTAGAGCTGTTAAGATAAGTTGTACTGTTTAAATTTTAAAATAGCTAGACCCTTTTCAAATATTTGTAAGAGTTTTGTTGCTTGTAGTACAGCAGTAGAATGGATTACATTGAAGTCTATAATCAAGTGTTCAGAAATACTTGGTCCTTTGAGACAAACTGTGTCATCTGAAGTCATTGGTTACAATTCTTTGTGCATTGTAACTGTTATATAACTATGTGCTTATAATAACATGATATATTTTATTAAATATATATTTTTAAATAATAACTGGTTGACTTCTTATTACTGTCTGAAATTCAAATTTTTTAATATTTTTGTGTTATACAAATAGGAGATTTATCTGGCCATTACACCAGATTTAACCCACCATTTTCTTCAGAAAATGCTTATACCAAGTCTTTAATATGAAGTAGTGTTTACTTGTTTCATTGGTTGATCACATTTGATGTTGTCAGTGATTATGGCTTTCTGGAATTTACCTTCGAGTTTAGTATTTTTGTTATTCTTCTTTATGAAGCCTTTGATTACTGTTGCACAAACATGCATTTATGTTATAAGGAAATTGATAGATAAATAGCAGTATGTAGCTTGTATACTGTCAAAATGATATGGTTTAACCATTTTTTATTTATTTTGTAAACAGTCAGTTTGCTGTAATTGAATATCATGTAGAATGAGTATGTATTGTAATTTTTGTCGAGCCTGCAACTTTTGTTGCAGAAAGCTCGACATAGGGATAGAGATCCGGCGGCTACGGTGGCGGCGTTAGCTAACTTCTTAAAAGCTTTATATTTTAGAAGGTGGAAGACCTGGATGCTTCATACTTTGTATATAGATGCCTCATGTTACGAAGTTTCTGTCAGTCACATGTCCAATGTCCTTGACCTCATTTTCATAGTTCAGTGACCACTTGAAAAAAAAGTTCAGATTTTTTGTATTGTTAAATTCTCTCTTATTATAAGTAATAGGATAACTATATTTGATATGTGCGTACCTTGCAAGGTCCTCATGTCTGTCAGACAGTTTTCACTTGACCTCGACCTCATTTCATGGATCAGTGAACAAGGTTAAGTTTTGGTGGTCAAGTCCATATCTCAGATACTATAAGCAATAGGGCTAGTATATTCGGTGTATGGAAGGACTGTAAGGTGTACATGTCCAACTGGCAGGTGTCATCTGACCTTGACCTCATTTTCATGGTTCAGTGGTTATAGTTAAATTTTTGTGTTTTAGTCTGTTTTTTTCATACTATATGCAATAGGTCTACTATATTTGTTGTATTGAATGATTGTAAGGTGTACATGTCTAGCAGGGCAGATGTCATGTGACCTTGACCTCATTTTCAAGGTTCAGTGGTTATAGTTAAATTTTTGTGTTTTGGTCTGTTTTTTTCATACTATATGCAATAGGTCTACTATATTTGTTGTATGGAATGATTGTAAGGTGTACATGTCTAGCAGGGCAGATGTCATGTGACCTTGACCTCATTTTCAAGGTTCAGTGGTCAAAGTTAAGTTTTTGAGTTTTGGTCTTTTTATCTAATACTATATGCCATAGGTCAACTATATTTGGTGTATGGAAATATTTTATGATCTTTATGTCAGTAGCGCAGGTTTCTTTTGACCGTGACCTGATTTTCACGGTTCATTGCACAGTGTTAAGTTTTTGTGTTTTGGTGTATTTTTATTAAACTATAAGTAATAGGTCAACTATATATGTTGTATAGAAGCATTGTTAGCTGGACATGTCTGCCTGGCATGGTTCATCTGACCTTGACCTCATTTTCATGGTTCATTGGTCTTTGTTTAGTAATCTTGGTTAATGTTAAGTTTATGAGACAATTGTAATAAAGCTTTATACTTAGAACTATCAACATAATATCAATGATTAGTATAGAAGGCGAGACATTTCAGCGTGTGCACTCTTGTCTTTCAGATTCTTTTGGTGGACCTCCTTTTCCGAATGAAACTTTTGATAGGATTTTATTAGATGGACCATGTAGTGCATTAGGACAGAGACCATCTAAAAGAAATAAAATGTCATTAAATAGCTTAAAATCTTATTCTACATATCAGAGAAAATTACTTAAAGCTGTAAGTAAACATTTAAACTCATGCAAAATAAATTACATCTAACTAAAGGAAAAAAGACTTTAAGTGTTTAATAGTATGAATAAGAATATTTATGTTAGATGATGTTCCTAGTCTTGAGAAATTATTTGTCAACCTTGTATGATTCCATTGATTGATCTAATGACTAAAAAAGACATTCTGTATTAACTAAAATCTTTAATTGATATTAGATTTTTATACTTTTAACAAAAGCTTTTGCCTTTTAAGAAACAGAGGTTCAGATATCATATCAGTTGAGGTCACTGTTATTCTCCTTAGGTTACAGGTAAATGACTGATATTCCACTATGAAATTTTACAAGCAACAAGCACATGCAAAATTAAAATAACAAATTTAATAACCCCCAGATAATAGAACTAATAAATTAGATGCAGTTTTAAAAATATCTTAACAAAGTATTGAATATTTGACTTTTAAATGCCTTTTTTGTCACCAACAGGTTTGTGATTGCAAGTTAACATACAGTAAAAAGGTTTAGTTTTTTTATAATATTTATCAATTTTAGGCAGTTCAGCTATTAAAACCTGGTGGAACATTAGTGTACAGTACATGCACTTTTAACCAAGAAGAAAATGAAAAACAAGTTGTTTGGGCATTGAAGACATTTTCTGAGTTATCCCTAGAACCACAGGTATGTTGTCACAGATCATAGAAATAATAGTTCTTCCATCAAATGTTTTGACTTAGTTGGCAATGAAATTATTGAACCCGTTATAAAGTTAGTATATTTTTAGCTCACCTGGCCCAAAGGGCCAAGTGAGCTTTTCTCATCACTTGGCGTCCGTCGTCCGTCGTCGTCGTCGTCGTTAACTTTTTACATTTTGAACTTCTTCTAGAGAACCACTGAATGGAATGAAACCAAACATGGCATGAATGTTCCTTATGAGGTGCTGACCAAGTGTTGTTACTTTGTAGCCGATCCATCATCCAAGATGGCCGCCAGCGGGGGACTTAGTTTAACATAGGACCCTATGGGAAATGCATTCAAATGACTTCTTTTAGAGAACCACTGAATGGAATGAAACCAAACATGGCATGAATGTTCCTTATGAGCTGCTGACCAAGTGTTGTTACTTTGTAGACGATCCATCATCTAAGATGGCCGCCAGCGATGGACTTAGTTTAACATAGGACCCTATGGGAAATGCATACAAATGACTTCTTTTAGAGATCCACTGAATGGAATGAAACCAAACATGGCATGAATGTTCCTTATGAGGTGCTGACCAAGTGTTGTTACTTTGTAGCCGATCCATCATCCAAGATGGCCGCCAGCGGGGGACTTAGTTTAACATAGGACCCTATGGGAAATGCATACAAATGACTTCTTTTAGAGAACCACTGAATGGAATGAAACCAAACATGGCATGAATGTTCCTTATGAGATGCTGACCAAGTGTTGTTACTTTGTAGCCGATCCATCATCCAAGATGGGTGCCAGCAGGGGACTTAGTTTAACATAGGACCCTATGGGAAATATATACAAATGACTTCTTTTAGAGAACCACTGAATGGAATGAAACCAAACATGGCATGAATGTTCCTTATGAGGTGCTGACCAAATGTTGTTACTTTGTAGCCGATCCATTATCCAAGATGGCTGCCAGCAGGGGACTTAGTTTAACATAGGACCCTATGGGAAATATATCCAAATGTCTTCTTTTAGAGAACCATCGAATGGAATGAAACCAAACATGGCATGAATGTTCCTTATGAGGTGCTGACCAAGTGTTGTTACTTTGTAGCAGATCCAACATCCAAGATGGCCGCCAGTATGGGGACTTAGTTTAACATAGGACCCTATGGGAAATGCATACAAATGACTTCTTTTAGAGAACCACTGAATGGAATAAAACAAAACATAGCATGAATGTTCTTTATGAGGTGCTGACCAAGTGTTGTTACTTTGTAGCCGATCCAACATCCAAGATGGCCGCCATCGGGGGACTTAGTTTAACATAGGACCCTACAGGAAATACATACAAATGTCTTCTTTTAGTGAAACACTTAATGGAATGAAACCAAACATAGCATGAATGTTCTTAATGAGATACTAACCAAGTGTTGTTACTTGTCGCCATTGCAACATCCAAGATGGCCACCAGTGGGGGGACTTAGTTTAACATAGGACCCTATGGGAAATGCATACAAAAGTCTTCTTCTAAAGAACGACTGAATTGAATGAAATCAAGCAGTAGCATGAATGTTCCTTTCCTTTGAGGTGCTGGCCAAGTGTAGTTACTTTTAGCCAAAATTTTTTATTTTTTTTATATGATTTCAACCCAGGTAGAATCAGGTGAGCGATACAGCCTCTTGAGAGCCTCTAGTTTAAGAATATTTTATTTTTGACACAAATTTGAAGTGGTTCTATTTCTGTTATGCAAATGGAATATATATAAAACAAGAATGTGTCCAAAGTACATGGATGCCCAATCCACACTGTCATTTTCTGTGTTCAATAGACAGTGTAAATGTTGTAATCTCTAATTTGGCATTAAAATTAGAAAGATCATATCATAAGGAACACGTGTACTAAGTTTCAAGTAGATTTGACTTCAACTTCATCAAAAACTACTTTGACCAAAAACTTTAACCTGAAACCGAACAGACGAAACAACAAACGGACGAATGAATGAACGGACGGACGAACGCACAGACCAGATACATAATGCCCCCATAAATGGGGCATAGAAAGAAGATGGGGTATAATTGCCAATGAGGCGATTCTCCACAAGAGATCGAATGACACAGAAATTAACAACCCAAGGTGACCATACGGCCTCCAACAATGAGCAAAGCCAATACCGCATAGTTGGCTTTAAATAGCCCTGAAATGACAAATGTATAACAATTCAAAAGAGAAAACAAACGGCCTAATTTATGTAAAATAAATGAACGAAAAACAAATGTGTACAACATCAAAAAACGACAACCACTGAATTACAGCCTCCTGACTTGGGACAGGTACATACAGAATGTTGGGGAGTTAAACATGTTTGTTTTTAAAGATTTTCATTACTAATCATCTTATTATGATATATTTTTTTTACTCAAAAGTATATGAAGCTTCTACAAAACAATGGGTCTTTACACCGAACTGGTAAATAATTGGTTTATGTTCATATATCAAAAGCTTTGACTGGCCAGTTTTTTCTGCATAAAGTGTCTTTTTTTTTTGCTATTTGAATTTTTGAATATTATTTTTAATTAAGGTTATAAATTTCCTAAATATATATGGTTGATAGGAGCTTTCCTAAATAATTGTTGTTCTGAGAGACTTCACTAGTTATATATTTAACCTATCATCTACAGGTACCACATTTGGGACAGATAGGACAAGTATGTGAAGGTCTGACTGATGACCAAAGACAAAAGCTTCAGTTTTATGATCCTGGTACAACTTCCTCACAGCTGTCTGTTGATAATGACACTATTGGATTTTTCATTGCAAAATTTAAGAAAAATGAATAAATGAAATACAAATTGCACTACATTGTTTTACCTTTACATTCAATGAGTTACCTTTAATCAAATCATTGGAAATTTTTAAAGGTTGTAAGGGAGGACTTGTAACAGATGGAGATTGAAATATAATTAGGGCACTGTCGAATGGCAGATTTCCCTATAGTGATAATTCTATCCTTCTGTATGTCCATGCTTCTGTGCATTCATCTGTATGTCTGTCCATCTGTACCAAAAAGTTAAATCACAAATATAGTGAACTCTGAGGAAAATTCAAAAAGGAAAAGTCCTTAATCAAATGGCAAAATCGAAAGCCCAAACACATCAAACGATTAGATAATAACTGTCATATTCCTGACTTGGTACAGGCATTTTCTTATGTAGAAAATGGTGAGTTAATGGATAAGAAAATTGTATCCCCTCTATATCCATAGAACTTAAAATTTCATACTTTATACTTGACTTATTAACCAATACTAGAGTGTGTGTCATAATGTTTGTACAACTTCCTATGTCAAAGATTGAAGTCAATAACTTTGGTTTCAGTTGACAACCCCATGTCTTAGGGGAAAAATTGTATCAGCTCTATATCTTGATAACCATTATGATTTCAAAGTTTATACTGACATGTATACTTACCAACACCAGAGGGTGAGTCATAATGTATGAACAACATTCAAGGTATAAGGTCAAGATCAAAAACTTTGGTTTCAGTTGACAACCGAATGTATTATAAGCGAAACAGTAAGTACTTTATTACTGAAAAAGAAGCTTAAAGTAAAACCCAAATCCATTTAATGTCAACTTTACCCGAGAAAATGGGTATAAATGAACTAAAGTAAAAAAAATGTTTGTTATAAATTATGTCAGTTCCTAAATACTGACTACTAAGTTTATGACGCCCTCGGAGACTTTTGAAAACAAAATAGGTTTAAAACATGATATCAGTTTGAATTCGGCTGTAATTTCCAGTAGTGTTCATACATTATACTTGACGAATGAATATGTTTAATATTGTAATTGTGCCAGTTTGGGATGAACC
Source organism: Mytilus galloprovincialis (assembly GCF_965363235.1). NCBI lineage: Eukaryota > Metazoa > Mollusca > Bivalvia > Mytilida > Mytilidae > Mytilus > Mytilus galloprovincialis. The sequence continues at coordinate 89,964,819 of NC_134839.1, forward strand.
ACTTATCACAAGTCAACGATATTCGGAATTGAGTTTTATTATCATTAGCACATTTTATTTCCATGTAGTTACGTAGGTATCGCCCACTCAATCATGTTCTATAAACTTTGAATCTTCCTGAGTTAACATGTCAAGTTTGTTATCAGATCAGTTCAAGGAGAATCAAGTGTTTCAATTGTTTGAATTCCGTGATAGTTGGTATGTAGTTGTTGTCGTGAATATAGCGCGAACTACGTTTCTATGTCAATGTACATTCATTTGTTTACGTCGGAACGTCGATGATGTCGGCTTGGGCAGAAGTAATTTTATATGTTATAAAATGGTAGACATGAACGGATGTATTTCTATATATCTCCTATTGCCACTATATGTTGGTGCCCTGACTGTCGGAAACTATAAAAATAGGGTAAAAAGCAGTACGAAGAGGACACAGAGGGCAAGTTACAAAGTTATTAAAGAAATTTGATGAGATTGAAAAGAATTCGGACTTAGACAAAGACGATGTGAAATTAATTTCGGATGCAATTGAACAGAAACAGAGGACTATTGTGGATTTGAATGAAATGATACTGGATTTAACGTCGGAGGAGGGTGTAGCAGAGTAAATTCAACGAGTCTGATGAGTATATGTTTAATTCAGAGTCCAAGCTTTGGAAAATTAGAAAAATATCACATTCTAATTCACTCTCTCAAAATGTCGCATCAACATCTCTAGATCCAAATGCAAACAGTTTAACGCCATCTTACCCCACAAATTGATCGCTTACCAATGCCAATGTTATACACAGCAATGAAACTGAAATTAATGTACAGCCAACCAATTTTGATAATTTCCACTTCATGCAAAATACCCTTTGTGACTTGCAGTCTTCAAATAATTTGTACCAAGGCAATTTGATGGGGATTTTTTACAATGGCAAACCTTTTAGGGTTCCTATGAATCAACTATTCATTTGAACAGTACTTTGACCTAGATACAGAAATTTAGTTACTTGAATGCTCAAGTCCATGGTCACGCCAAAATTATTGAAGGTTTCGCACTGACAAATGTCAATTACACCATTGCCGTTAATTTGCTCAAAAAGCGTTTTGGATCATCCCACAAGATTTTTCATGCCTACACGAAAGCGTTAATGGAAATGCCGACTTCCTAGCAACAATATACAAAGCCTGAGAAATTATGGGGACACACTTGAAGCATATGTCCGGTGACTACAGTCATTAGGCCAGACGCAAGATATGTACGGAGCCCTGTTAGTTCTGATAGTACTGGTAAAACTTCCACCCGAAACTCGCTAAAATATCGCACGGGAACATGACAGCGACAATATTTCTATGATTGAATTACGCAAATTGATTGTTAAAGATATCAAAATTCTAGAAGTAGGACAGACTACAGAATATGGAGATAGTCTCATGACAGCTACCTTTTTCACCAGAGCGGAGTCGAGACAACAACCTCATTATGATCATAAACAGACGAAAGGAACCATACTGGCGTTTTTGTTTTGTGACGGAACACACCATTCTAATGAATGTACACAGGTACAGGACCCTACCGACAGTTATGTTTTAATTGCCTTGGATCTCATCTCGCAATAGAATGTAAATCGCTTAATAAATTCCGAAAATGCAACAAAATGTACCATACAACGTTCCTTAATAACTGAGAATTTAGTCAGGAAGCTAAATGTTAAAGCCACAGTTTAACTTGCTGCATTTGGAGACGTGGGTAATAATGTCCGCCAACTTGATGTGATGGACCCACAGCAGTTAGTTCCAAAATTGGCTATTTATTGTCCGGACCAGTTAGCGATATCTGGACTTCGTTAATGTCTCCCGTCCTTTTGAATATCATTTCAAGTCATCATATGGAGGAAAACGTCTGGAAGCTAGAGTCAAGTGGGATAAATCCCGTTGAAACAGATGAAGATTTAAAGTACCGCCAAACATAATAACAGACTTCACTGAAATATGAAGACATGCTACCAAGAACCAAATGGAAATCAACTAGCAATCGTCTAGGAACTGGCGAGGGGACACGATGGACACGTCAGATCAGCCTAAGTGAAAACTATCACAGTACACACAACGCGTCCAATTGTAAAACTCTATCCAATTAAAGGGAATGGAAAAACAGACTGTACGAACTAACGATTCTATCGATCACGATGTTTAGTTTTCTATGTTGTGTCATGTGTACTATTGTTTGTCTGTTTGTCTTTTTCATTTTTAGCCATGGCGTTGTCAGTTTATTTTCGATTTATGAGTTAGACTGTCCCTCTGGTATCTTTCGTCCCTTTTTTAAATCTGACGAAAACACAGGTCGTACTTTATCAAAAAGAGAAGCATCAGTCCGAGCAACTGAATGAATTCACAAGTGGATACATTGATGAGAATTTGTGAAAGTTAAAGTAAAATTCATTGAATTCTAATATTGACAGTTTAGAGTTAATATCACTTTCAACCGGAATTTAACATGGACACTTTTGAGAATTATTTCATTTAAAGCAATTAATTGGTAACTAGTACATTGATTTTTTTTATATAATTGTAATTGTTTTCTCTTGTGCGCCTGGAGAATGTCGTGAATTTAGCGTGAACTACGTTCCTATGTTAATGTACTTTTGTTTATATAAAAAAGAAGATGTGGTATGATTGCCAATGAGACAACTATCCACAAAAGACCAAAATGACACAGACATTAACGTTGTGTTTGTCTACGTCGGAACGTCAATAACGTCGGCGTGGGCGGAAATAATTTTATATGTTATTAAATGGTAGACTTGAACGGCTGTATTTCTATATATCTCCTATTGCCACTACAGTTGTAATTGGATTTGCGCATCTTATATCCAAACAGTTTATACGTCACTGTTCCTCATCATGGTTCATTTGCTATGTAAGTTTTGCATAATTAAAACGTTAAATTTGAGTCTTTACACATTTGCAGTTATATCAACACATAAGATTTGTTTTCGCTTTACACTACTATTCCCATTGCTCGATAAACGATTGATGAACCGTTCATCAGACTTAGGTTAGCTGTACACAAATGGAATCGAACATACAATTTTTCATACATTAGGTCATAACTAATCTTATTTTGTGACTGCACTGATGCCTACAACAAATAAATGGTTTTTGTTCTCGTGAAGCAGAAATCACACAAAACCTTCTCACAGACGAAAAGAAGAAATACTATATTAGAAGGTTTTGTCAGTCAATAACATAACCGACATCTTAATAAATGCTTACACCTCATATATCAAAGCGATCTTGAGATTAAAGATACTACCAACAGTAGAAGGTATCGTTACATCTTGATATTTCCTTCGATATTGACATTGATGTACGGGTTCAAACTAGACTATGACAAATTTGATGATAGGATCTTTGTAATTGTTAACTTCCATTTTCTCAGCAGGAATGTACCCTTTGCTCCTGAAATATCCTTGAAACATGCTGTAATATGAAATAAGGGTTCAGTGTCTTTAGATAAGTTGCCCTGTTTCATTCGGTAAAATTTCACGTAATGTTCATTAGAGATAAGACAGGTGTATTTGGGAGGATTAGCAAACAGTGAATTTCCGTCTGATGCCGTGTTTGTTTATACAGAAGTAAAAACAGAGATAAATATATAATAGTCCCTTAGTTTCAACACTCAATAATGTTTTAAAATCTTTAATCATTAGATAGTATTCTGGTCTTAGGCGGGAATTTGCTGGCTTCTCATCAAGAATGGTAGACAAACTTGATTTCAAAAGTAAGATGACAGTTAATTATAGAAAATGAGTTCATGTATTCCAAGGTGTTTAAACGATGAAGTATCACCCTCAGATACCCTCGTTTATGGTGCTTAGCATCACGTTGCTAAATTCATTTGGACATAATCGACTTAATATGCCATTTATGGTCGTTATTTATAGTCTGCGATTTTTGTATCCTTAAACTGCTGTTTCCTCTAATCTGCAATCGTTGATATATTTTAAGCTTCTTACAACCCACTTGTAATGAAAGCTTTGTCAAATTGCTTGTCTGATTATGCAAACAATTAATCAGATATATAAATATTCATTCCCAATACGGAAATACAACGGCTAATATTGATACATCATTAATCAGTGAAATGGTTACAAATTTTGTAAATTGCATGCACCTAAAACGCTTTTCTGAATTTACCTTCTTCAGGAACGTCCAAAGACGAATATTCGAAAGCCAAGAATGTATTATAACCGAAACAGGAGAAGTTCTGTATTACCAAACATAAGCTTAAAGTAACAACCAATTCCATTTGATATAAACTTTGCACAAGGAAACAGAAAAGAAAAGACAAAAGTAAGAAAGGTTGGTTATTTATCATGTCAGTTCCGAAGTAGTAACTACTGAGTTTATGACACCCTCAGAGACTTTTAGATCTATATTATAGTTTGTATTATGTCTTGTTCGGCTGTAATATCCTGTAGTGTACATACAATAAACATCGGGATAAAGCACAATTTGATAAAGCTAATTGCACTTTTACAATGTGTAAGATGTGTTGCTAATATGAAAAAAGTAAAATCACTAAAATTAACTGGACTAGAAAAATTCAAAGCGGAAAGTCCCTATCAAATGGCAAAATCACAAGCTCAAACCCGTCAAACGAATGAGCAACAACTGTCATATTCTTAACATGATACAGTAATTTGTTGGCTTTTAAATTTTGTTAAATTTTGTGAATTTTGTTAAATTTGATATATGCCTTTTTGTGCTTCTTCGTTACATTTGTTGTTTTTATAATGATTAAGATGATAACACAATGTTGACTGCTGTACCCCTATTTTTGACATTTATTCCCATTGTGTCTGTTTGTTTTCTTCACGCATCGTTGACAATATAATGGAATTTGATGCGACTGTCATACAAGTGAGAGGTTTAGCTAGCTATAAAACTAGGTTCAATCCACCATTTTCTACATAAGAAAATGCCTGTACCAAGTCAGGCATATGACAGTTATTATCTCGGAGTTCAGTATTTTTGTGATTTAACTTTCTCTTCAGTAGAAAAGGATGGATTAAACCTGGTTTTGTAGCTAGCTAAACTTCTCACTTGTATGACAGTAGCGTGAAATTTCATTTTATCGACAACGATGTGTGAACAAAACAAACAGACATTATAGGTAACAATGTCAAAAAGGGATACAGCAGTCAACAGTGTGTAAATATCTTAATCACTGTAAAAACAAACAAATATGTAAACAAAAAGTAACCATGGCACAATAACACAATGACGGGATGTGTAAGTACAGAGCCACGTCATATGTTAGAAAAAACACAAAAAGGAATAAAGAGAAAGAATATTAGCAAAAATGAAAGACAATAATACAAACATCATAGAACAATAAAGGTAACACAATGACGAGATATTTAAGTACAGAGCCACGTCATATCTAAAAGAGAAACACAAAAGGCATATAGACAAAGCATATTAGCAAAAATGAAAGACAAGAACACAAAACTTTTAAAGAAAAATATCACAATGACGGAATGAATAAGTACAGAGCCACATCGAATGAGTACAATAAAAATAGACTAAACAGTAAAAGTAATATTCATAAAGACAAATAAAAGAATACTGTAACATGTTATTAAGATGATAAACAACGTCAGTACCCAGAATCTTATTCTTCTATACCATCATGTCTTATTTGTGAAGTTGTGAAGTCGGAGTATTTATCAACAAGATATTGATACTGTCCGATGAATTTTTTTTGGAAAAAAGGACGAGACGTTATTTGACATACTCCTGGTTCATCGACTTTCTGTCCAGACACTAAATGAAGATCCATTCCGTATTTTCTTATTTTCATAGTAAGAATGTGTATGATATTAGAGAAGATTTGATTGAAATTTTAAGGGTACTAAACTTACATCATTAGACTAAACTTGCATCATCAGACTAAACTGTTATTGTTATTGACTGATCATGACTAGAACATGAGGTACATAATAGGTAACAGACTTTTTTAACATCGGTAAACTACTGTCGCCTTTATTTACGAAGGAGTTTAATTACCAGATACCGAGTCACCTTCAACTACTAAAATTTTATATAGATATCTATCTGCCAGGGCACAGTGGTCCCAATCAAAATAATTCATCAATTCATTGACATCATTTACTACTTGTGCTGTTATACGTGAAGTTATAGTTTTGTCTTTTTTCTAATTATTGATTTTAGCAAGAGCAAACTTTTCTAACTTGACAAATCAATCAAAATTCACTTGATCTACTAGTATGTCTAAATTGTATACATATCCACTTAGGCAGCACTTATGTTGACAAACAATATCATTGCTATGATCATTATCTGTTTACAACATTTTTAATTATTCGAAACACTGAGAGTTTTATTCAACAGGCATATTGTTGGCATTAACCGTATTTGGCACAAATTTTTCCGATTTGCAGACCTCTTCCATTTTGTGTTTGATTTGACCGTACAACTTCATTTATTCGTCCATCACTTATCTGTCTCATCTATACATCGAGTTTCCGTCGTAAATTTCACAACCTAGTATTTTTGATGAGTTTTTAAAGCCTCTTCTCGACGTTACTGCTGATGTACCTTTTGTTCCCGATGGTATCATCAGCTAAATTTCATCATTTTGTGTTGAGATATACAACATATTGTCAATTTTGCTATAAAAGTTTTTTTCCACCCGAGGTGAAGATAGCCATAACAGTATTTGAATATATTTTTTTTAAAATTTGGTTTGCGACTTTCATCTTCGTTTTGAATATTTTTTGTCTAGTGTCACTGGTGGGTCTCATTCAGACAAAAAACGCTAGTACCTTTGAGCCTTACAACAACTAAGTCGATCCCACTACTGGTGGTAGTCCATTTCGATGGTATAACCAGCCCAATAATTCGTACATTGTGTTTAAAAGAATATGTCCTTGGTAATATTTTTGTGTTGTTTTTAAAAATCAATCATTCGAAACACGCAGGTTTTACATAGTCTTATCAAAAAAATATGTTCGGATATGCAACTAGGTCAACTCTCCACCTGAAACATAACGACGTCGAATTATGTTGTATCTTGAAGTATAACATACAATTCCTTCACTTGGTGTTTGATTTGCCCTTAACTTTTTTTTTTTATTATTACTAATTACTAATTACTAATTAAGTTACGCGTTTGTAGTAACAAATACGTGGTACTTTAATGATTTTTTACAACCACTGAGTCGATTCCATTGCTGGAAGACATTTCATCACCAGTCAAGTAGTCAGCAATGTGTGTTGACACACATATGAACATTAAAATTGAGACGAAAGATACCAGAAGAAAATTCAAAGTCAAAAATAAACTGACAACGCCGTGGTTAAAAAAAAAGACAATTATACATACAATTGTTTACAAAACACAACATAGAAAAGTAATAGTTGATTTTGTTCCTTCAGTTGGTTGTAACCCAGATTTGTTTTCGCTTAATCGATTATTGAAAACCGGTATACCACTGTTGCCTTTATTTGTCGTAAAATTTTGTTTTCAACGACCCTCATTGTCAATTACTAGACGGAAGTCAAGATATGAGACAGACTTAACTTATCTATTGTATCCTTTATACCAAGTACGATGCGATAGATGCGTGAATGGTCAAGTTCTGTTTGACATATTAGAAATATTCCGATCCCTAAAGCCTTTCTGACCTAATGCTTATTGTGCCTTAGACCCAATAAACACACGTTTTGGTGTACAATGCTCTTCAACGTAGTGGTGCTTGATCTGGCCTTCAAATTGAAAATCTAAAACAAACTTGACTTTTTGGGGTTCTTTAATATGCTGAATCTAAACATGTTTTTAGATTTTTGATTATGGGTCCAGTTTTCATGTTGGTCCAAATTGGGGTCTAAAATTTAACTTAGTTAAATTTCAACAAAAATTGAATGTCTTGGGTTCTTTGATATGCTAAATCTAATCATGTATTTAGATTTTTTTGATTTTTGGACCTGTTATTAAATTAGTCCATATTCATGTCAAAAGGGTCCAAAATGATACTTTGTTTGATTTCATAAAAAAAGATGAATTCTTGGGATTCTTTGATATGCCGAATCAATCCATGTATTTAGATTATGGATATTGGACCATAATAGGTAATTTTTAACGTGCATAAGACCACATTTATTCTGTGTCAGAAACCTATGCTGTGTCAAATATTTAATCAAAATCCAAAATCAGAGCTATATCAAGCTTGAATGGTGTGTCCATAGTGGTCCATATTGTTCAGAGAATGACCTCTACGGTCGGATGAAGCTCTGCCCTGCGGAGCAATTTTTAAGCTATAATGTCAAATCAAACAGACCTAAAAAAAAATCCAATTGCACGAGTTTGCTACCTATACATATATATATATATATATATATATATATATATATATATATATATATATATATATATATATATATATATATATATATATGTTTATATCGCTAATATGACCGTCATCAGTCTTCAAAGGTCAATGCGATTGTAAAGTAGATTGCGTCTAGACTAAAATACACACAAAACGATGAAACAAATAAAAAGTAAAATCACAAAAATACTGAACTTAGAGTAAAATCAATTCGGAAAGTCCATAATCACATGGCAAAATCAAAATAAAACACATCAAAAACGAATGATCGATACCATGCATTAAACACGTTTATTTAAAAAAAAGTTATTGACATGACACGGCTTATGTTCTTCTCATATATTTCATGATAGTATGATACTCAACCCCTAACGGGAGGTATTGTGCCTGATATTCATATGATGAAGATATAATCTTTCAATCAGTTTAATTGAGGTCTGAAGCTGGCATGTCAGTTACCTGCTAGTAGTCTGTTGTTATTTATGTATTATTGTCATTTTGTTTATTTTGTTTTGTTACATCTTCTGACATCGGACTCCTCTTGAAATGAATTTTAATGTTCTTACTTTTATGCGTTTACTTTTCTACATTGGCTAGAGGTATAGGGAGAGGGTTAAGATCTCATAAACATGTTTAACTCCGCATTAATTTTGCGCCTGTCCCAAGTCCAGAGCCTTTGGCCTTTGTTAGTCTTGTGATTTTTAACCGGATTTTTGTGTCAAAAATGTCGGTTATTGATTTGGAGATGTACGGCGGTCGGGCGGGCGGGCGGGCTATTGGGCGGCAACCAAATGTTGTCCGTGCATTTACTCATGAAGCGTTCAACCAAACCTTTTAAAATTTTAATATGTTGTTACTGACAACAAAATTGAGGTCAAGTTCAATAATGACGATTTTGACTTTTACCGTTCAGGAGTTACGGTTCTTGAAAGTTTAAAAAATGTTGTGTCCGTGCATTTACTCATGAACCGTTCGACCAAACCTTTTAAAATTTTAATATGTTGTTACTGACAACAAAATTGAGGTCAAGTTCAATAATGACGATTTTGACTTTTACCGTTCAGGAGTTACGGTTCTTGAAAGTTTAAAAAATGTTGTGTCCGTGCATTTACTCATGAACCGTTCGACCAAACCTTTTAAAATTTTAATATGTTGTTACTGACAACAAAATTGAGGTCAAGTTCAATAATGACGATTTTTATGCCCCAGTAGAGGGGCATTATGTTTTCTGGTCTGTGCGTCCGTCCGTCTGTCCGTTCGTTCGTCCGTCCGTCTGTCTGTCTGTCCGTTCGTTCGTCCGTCCGTCTGTCCCGCTTCAGGTTAAAGTTTTTGGTCAAGGTAGTTTTTGATGAAGTTTAAGTCCAATCGACTTCAAACTTAGTACACATGTCCCCTATGATATGATCTTTCTAATTTTTAATTAGAGTTTTTACCCCAATTTCACGGTCCACTGAACATGGAAAATGATAGTGCGAGTGGGGCATTCGTGTACTGAGGACACATTCTTGTTACTTTTACCGTTCAGGAGTTACGGTTCTTGAAAGTTTAAAAAATGTCGTGTCCGTGCATTTACTCATGAACCGTTCAACCATACCTTTTGAAATTTCCTATTAGGAGTTTTGGTCCTTGTAATATTGATAAATGCCAGAATACAAATAAATGTTAAAGAATCCAGTTTACTGTCATTTTGACAGCTCTTGTTAATTTTAGTTTCTTGTGGATAATTCGGAGTTTAGTATGACGTCCATTATCACTGAACTAGTATACATATTTTTTAAGGGACCAGCTGAAGGACGCCTCCGGGTGCGGGAGTTTCTCGCTATATTGAAGACTCATTGGTGGTCTTCGGCTGTTGTCTGCTCTATGGTCGGGTTGTTGTCGCTTTGACTCATTCCCCATTTCCTTTCTCAATTTTATTGTTGTTTATTTTAGACTTTTCATAATATGGATATTTGTTTCAGTATGTTATAACTCAAATATTAGAAGTTTAATCAAATCGGTGAAAATGAATTTGACGGCCTATGCCCCTTTAAACTTAAAGTGATATTCCAATGAAATAAAGTATCATTTAACATCCATTTATGTGTCGTTGTTTTGTCACCGTTAATAGATAGTTCGATATCAACAGTCAAATATTTAGCAGCATTGTTTTAGCATCGAACGAACTGAAGTTGATATCAACTCATCGATCTAGTATTATATTCGTATTGTTACATTAAATCATTTATCTAAATTTATGGCAATAATAATAAAAGAAAGTGAGCATATTTTTTTTTAATGTCTAACATGTTGAAAAGGGGAAGTATAAATCGAGATAATGCAAAACATAAATATTTTCCAAATTAACTATCACACTATCAAACAATTAAATATCACATATACATGTATATAAATTCTTTTTAAAAATATTTATAAAAATATCGAAAAAAATATAACTAAACAACAATCAGTATAAAGTTTTAGTATAATTCCTCATAACGTGCACATGATGTCTACAGATGAATAAAGTGAATAGACATAAAAGGTAGTGTTATGAGTAGAAGCTTCTTGATGTATAACAGATCACTGCATCCATATATTGCTTAATTTTCTTTAATATGCAGCTAAGACAATCATAATAGATAAAGTAAAGGAAGTAATAATCCCAATATGAAGAAACAAGAGATAAGTCTTCAGTTTCCCACACTACAAAGAAAATAATATTTATGAAATTTCATAATGATACTCATGCAAAAGCATTAGTCGGAAAAAACGTGTAGCTCATTATCTAACATGTGTTTCAATTGAAAATAATTTTCAAGTTTCGAATCGAAAAGCGATTACAATAGAATGTTAAAATTAATTTGGAATTCATTGTTTTCTTTTCCTCTACGCAATAAAGTCGAGGGTATTGCACTTGAAAGCATGTAAGAGCAATGAGTTCAAATTCCCAAATATATGTTTGAAATAACGTATGAGATTTTAGATTACCTTTGCACAAGTTTGATAATATCTCATATATTTGTATTCGGATCGATGCCAAATCATTGTACCCTTTATTTTGTTACTTGCTTTGAATCACTTGTTTTTTTTTCAATGTTGATGCTGATTTTGATTGATCAAACAAGACAAAGAGGAAAAAGCTTGTCGCAAATGATAAACCACACTCACCCTATTTTCAATGAAGTTAAAAGAAACTATTACCATTGTATCTTGAATTTTATGCAACTGTCATACAAGTGAGAGGTTTAGCTAGTTACAAAATCAGGTTTAATCCACCTTTTTCTACACAAGAAAATGCCTGGACCATGTCAGGTATTCATTGGTTTTGTGTGTATGAGCTTTTGTGATTTGTTTAGCGACTTTGGTTTTGAATTTTCCTATGAGTTCAGTATTTTTGTTATTTAACTTTTTATTGTTTATTCTAAAGAACATTATCTTGTCAATTCTTTTTGTGCAATTTTCGAGATTTTGAACACCATTACAACTACTTACATAGTGATCTTGATCTTTCTTTTCTGGTTCTTGTGCCTTCTTTTCGTTTTCATCAACATTTGTCTTACTTTCACCGATAGAATTCATCTTTGTATCGTATGCTGTAACATGTGAAAAAAACTTATAGTTACATTACCAAAATTTTAGCATAACAAATATTTGATTTATGCACTTATTACTCATATATTCAGTTTAGTTATCGAAATACACATATTTTGTTCTTCATATTTTTTTTAAATAAACAAGCATACCCTTGGAATAAATTTTCAGAATTTTATCCGAAATAAGACAGCAATTCAAGTTATCATTAAAAAATACATCTTATCAAAAGGTCAACCAATATTTGATAAAATAGCAATACTTACATCCTGCTTGAGATTGTTTTCTTTTTCCTGTCCGATCAATGAACTCCAAAATAACTTCAAACGAAATCTGGTAAACGACAAATGCTACCAAGACATAGATGACATCAAAAGGTACATGAGCATCGTCAATAGACAGACCAATACCAATGGTGAACACTGCAAAACATAATTCAGATTTTTTTCAAATGATATCACAGTACTTTATACTTTTGAATTGACACAAGTTGAAATAACCACATAATTCAGTATTAAAATAATTGTTTTCACGGTTAACCAATTTGAAAACTCATTTTCGTATACTATCTGACAATTAGTTTTAGTTCGTTTCTGTGTGTGATACATTTTAATGTTGTGTTTCAGCAGTGTCGTTGTTCTCCTTTTATATTTGAGGCGTTTCCCTCAGTTTTGGTTTGTAACCCGGATTTGTTTTTTTCTATCGATTTATAAGTTTCGAACAGCGGTATACTACTGTTGCCTTTATTTTGCTTTAGAAACGTAATGTTTTCGCAAGAGTTTAAAATATATATTTGGTTCATTTATGTTCTACTTTTCAATTCCAGTGTTTATTTGCTGACAAATTTTGTATTATGTGTGTGTTTCTGTGGTCTATATATATAGAACTCAAACACACACTTTACCATCTCAACAATTTAAATATAACTTACCTCCAAGAATGTAGGACAAAAGTCCCATTATCAAGTGGGCCCAATTGAAATACGGTCTGAATTTGTGTTTTGGTCCTGGACGCAGAAATCCACCAATGCACTGAAAAAGTCAAAATAAATTTGGTTTGATTGAGGAAGTGATAAAATGTTTGCTCTTTCCATGGTTACTTCACGTGATTGTGATGTTAAATTATTTTTTTAAAAGTTATAATTTGCTTTTCTTCCATAATTCATTATGAACAATGCCTTTAATGTATGAACAAATTTTCTATCATTACGTGAGTACTTTGATAATTGTTTACTTACGTTTAGAACTGACACAACTGTTACAATCATTCCTAAAACAGGATGTGCGTTCTGGAAGCTAGATCCATAAATCTATTAAAAAAATCAAGATGTACATAGAAATAAGAATATATTTTCTGGATTAACTGTAGTGTGGATAAAATGTTATATATATGAAAAAGAAACAAATGTTCGGTAGTATGCTTATGTACTTAACTTTCTGCATGATCAATTCACATCTGACAACGTCGAAACTTAGTTTTGAATATTTTCCATATTTAGCCACAGATAGGGTATCCCATTATACAAATTTTGTTTCTAAATAGCCAAGATGCATGATGCGTATTGTCATTCGAATCGGAATTAACTTTTATATAAATTGTTACCAAAATCATTACTTACCGTCACAAATTCATATCCAGAAAGATGGACAACTTTCCAAATATCACGAGTTAGGTGTTTTGGATTGAATTCAATTCAATCATAAAGCATTTATCTCGTTTTCTTCTTTAGTTTGTATGCAAACTTGCAGAAAAGTTTGCCACATAAAGAAATGATTATGTTTTTAATGTTAATTAAACACTTATTTTTAGTAGCATTTTTTTTCAAAGTAACACATTACCTGCATTAGTTTGCTTATAGTATTCGAAACACCTACCTCGAATTCTCCTTCGAATATAACTATAACTGCAATCAAATTAAACAAGGCTGCAGCAATCATCAGTGCTCTGTGGACCTGTAATTTTAAAATTTTGAAATAGAACTATAGATAGGCAAACTTTTTTTACACCAGTTCCATTTAAATCGTGACCGTAAAATGATCAATTCAGTAGACTAAAATGGGGACATTTTCCCCGTAAAACTTCACCTCCTTGTCCATTAGTCTTTATAGAAGTTTGTTTCATTTAAAAAATATACCACATCTTCCTACTTTAATAGTAAATTTTGAAACAAAATAAAAAATCATTCCGAGCAGGTAATCCAATTTTAAATGCCTAAAGATGACATGCTGCTTCAAAGTTGATAGATTTTGACAATTTTCAAAAGGACATCATAAAAAAGATCTTTTTATTGGAGTCTAATCTTTGAATTATCTAGCAGATGCAAATTAAGGTCAAGGGTGTCCTTTGCGTAATTTTTTTTTGAAAAAAAGCTAAAAAATTTGAAAAGATATCTATCATTGAGACATCATATAACTCAAATTCCAGAAGGATCAAACAATCTTGCGATTTGACTCTGTGAGTAAAACAAGTAATTGGGTAACTTGCCATACAAATTTTAAACATCACATAAGTAAAATAACCTTTTTGTTGAATAATTGGTGACCTTAAAGATATTTCCAAATTGTAAGCCATTAGACTGCAAAGTGTAAACACGGGAATATTGCAACAAAATCAACTCTGGAGATAGTTATATGATTTTATGTAATGTGAAAGGTTTGATCTCGGCATAGTCATTGCATAATATATGCCTACTACGACAGTTTTTTGAAACAAATCAGATTAAACATGTTCACATCATTTGGACTTTATTACCATACCTGGATCCATATAGCTGCGCCAAACAACTTCTTGCTGATCCACATAGGCTTGTAATATCGTGCCAGTACAACACCAATACTACAGAAACCTACCCAGGCAATAATGGTCAGGCATCCTAGAATTCAATAAAATGTACCGTTGTAGAAAATCAAGTCACCTTGTCTTGTCCTAATGTTAAAACTTATTAAATAAAAATAAAAAAAAAACATTGGTTGGTTTTCATTCTAGTGAATTATCTACGAAACCTAAATAATCACTTATTTCTAAAGATAATATAGTTTGATGTCTAGCTAAATGCTATATTACAACTTCACCATCCCATCCTAGATGCGATTAGAGAAATAATTGCCTTCTGATATATGTCGTTATTCAAACTAACTGGAATCAGTATCAACAATTGTTAAGTAAGACGAAAAGGTTAAACCATTTTAATCTAACCATTATAATCTTGATCATAAGAATCTCAATTAAACATCTTAACACTTGCCATGTGCTTTTACTTTTGGCTTTCCTAATTCCCCTACATCCTCGTAAGTTTGCAAATCAACAACCTTTGAGGAAATACCCCAATCTTCATGTTCATGTTTTTCAGCTACAAAATATAAATAAATCAGTAAATTTATACATTATATATATCATTTATGAACGGCTCTCTGATAGTTTACAATATAATGAGATTCGTTTGATTTATAGTATAAAGACACTTAAGCCAAATGTTCAAAATAATTGAAAAAAAATTGATTGGGCTTTGAATCCGTTAAGTCATTCAATATCAACGTAAAGGAATTAACATCTCTTTGAATATTAAATTAATTATATGTAATTTCCCAAAGAAACTATTAACTTCCAAAAGCAACCAATTGATTTCTCACTTTTTGAATTGATCTGAATTGAATCATGCATGACGATTCTTTCAATAATGATCTTTAGTTGAATAACCTTGTTGCAATTGTTATCTCAAACTTGTTCATGTATTTTGTTTAATTTCTTTAAGTCTGAAATTTTCTATCATAAATAAAGGCAATAGTAGTATACCGCTGTTCGAAAGTCATAAATCGATTGAGAGAAAACAAATCCGGGTTACAAACAGAAACTGAGGGACACACATCAAATATAAGAGTAAAACATTTAAACCAATAAATTATACTAACAATGCTTCATTCTTCCAATGGCCCAAAAAAGGTACCAATCAGTAAGGAGACTAGTAATCTGAGGATCTGCTGTAGTGTTAGCACGTTGGAAAGAACAATCCAGTATACCATTGGTGTAACTTCCACTTATTGATGACAAACCAGTGGCTGGCTGCAAAACATAAAATACGCTGATAATAACAAGGTCAAAGGCATTGTAAGATTAGCATGTACCATTGCCATAGCAGAATGCCAAATAATTAAACGTTTGACGTCCTGACATTGAAATTGTGGGACGAACGATACCAGAGGGACAGTCAATCTCAATAATCGAAAATAAACTGACAACGCCATGGCTAAAAAAAAAAGACAAACAGACAAACAATAGTACTCATGACACAACATAGAAAACTAAAGAATAAGCAACACGACCCCCCCCCCCCTCCCCCCAAAAAAGACTAAAACAACTAGGGTTGATCTCAGGTGCTCCGGAAGGGTAAGCAGATCCTGCTCCACATGTGGCACCCGTCGTGTTGCTCATGTTATAACAAATCAGGTAAATAGTCTAATTCGGTAGGTCACATTCATGAAAGTGAAGGGGATTGTAGTTAGGACAAAAGGAACATATCCGATATCATTTGTGAAACGGTTATTCCATAACGGTCAACCAACTCGTGATTGCGTCTGTAATATTTACGAAGGGATAAACTCAACTTCAACACTTAAAACTCATTGTTTAATAGCTTCCTTGTGAGCAGCAACCTTCTATCAAGAAAATTGTGATAGGAAATGTAAGCACGGGAATATCGTATCAATTGGGAGATATATACCCCGTATGCAGGTGCTGCTGGAATGTTGCTACTTAGAAATGGAAAGTTCACAATTAGAAAGCTGAAATCATCTCTTTTGTCTTAAAGTTTTGTTTTCAACCGACCCTCATTGTCAATTTCCAGATATTAGTCAAGATATGAGGCCGACTTAACTGTATCTGTTGTATCCTTTATCTCTAGTTCGATGGGATAGATGCGTTCATCAAAGTCACCAAATTTTGAATTATTTAGTGAAAGAACATCATTTATATAGCAGAAGGTAGAGTTAATGGATATTGCTAACGTCTTAGCTTTCTTCCTAAGATGTTCCTGTATGAAGTCAGCCTCATGGTAATAAAGAAACAAGTCGGCAAGAAGAGGGCACAATTGGTTCTCATTGGAATGCCGACAGTCTGTTGAAAAACACGTCCTCCGAACGTAACAAATATGTTGTCAATCAAGAAATCAAGCATGTTGATAATGTCAGTTTTAGAGAATTTTTTGTTTGAATCACAGTGATCCTTTACAAAGTAGGATTTATCCCTCCCTAAGAAAAGATACTTGTATCTACTTTGGCCATTTTTTTTATGAAACAAAGCAATACCAACTCTTTCAATTTGTCCTTTAGTTTGGAATGTGGAATACTTTTGTAAAATGTTGAAAAGTCATATGTTTTAATACTATTGCAAGACGAAAGAGAAAGATAGATTGTATGGACTCTAAAAGATCTTTGGAATTTTTAAGTATTCAAATCTGATTCACGCCACCTCTAGAATATGCAGTTTCACAATAACTTTGAATCCCGTCTTTGATTGCTGATAAAATAGATGTTAATAATTTAGAAAGCGGTTTGGTGGAGTACTAGGAAGACCCAGCAATACATCGTTGTTTGTAGGGACACTTATGTAGTTTAGGTATCCAATACGGTGATGGAATGTCTTCACAAACCAACTAGCAAGAAATTGAACTTCAATGAGTTATAACTTGGTAAACATTTAAAAACTTCCATTATGTCTATTTGCGGTATTATCAAACTTAATTATAATTATAAAAATGATGATAAGATAATGTTATGAAAGGAAAAACTATGGGAACCAAATTCATACAGGAGCGTCAAAACAATAAATAAAAAAAAATGAAACTTGCATCATTCTTTATATAGATAGTGTCCCCGCACGAACAATAAAATAATTCTAAATTTGGTGATTATATTGTACTCATCTATCTTATCGAATAAATGTAACAACAGAAATAGTTCCGTTTAATTTCATCGAAAACTACCTTGACCAAAAACTTTAACCTGAACTTCGCACTATCATTTTCTATGTTCAGTTGACCATGAAATTAGGGTCAAAACTATAATTTGGAATTAAAATTAGGAAAATCATATCATGGGGAACATGTGTACTTAGTTTCAAGTTGATTGGAATTCAACTTCTTCAAAAACTACCTTGACTAAAAACTTTAACCTGAAGTGAACGGACGCACGGACTGACGAACGAACGGACGGAGGCACAGACCAGAAAACATAATGCCCCTCTACTATCGTAGGTGGGACATAAAAATGATAATAAGGATCGTTTGAGAACAAAACTGTACAATAAAAGGGATGACCGTAAAACCTTTGAACTTTTGAAATTCTCTTTTCACGGAAGTAAGATACCAGCAGCACCTGCATATATGGAGTATACACCTCTCAGTGTGTATGATATTCCAGAGCGTTCGTATCATTTCTTAATTTCATTGAAAGAGGGTTGTTGCTTACAAGGATGCTATTCAACCAAAGGTTCATAGTGGTCATGTTGAAGTTATTGCTCCGACGGTTATATAAAAGTATTTTTTCCGTGGGGATACGGATTTTTCAAAAACATAACAGACTTTTATTTACAACACATTTTGATGTGATGTGGATGGAACTTTAAGAAAAAAAAAATACAGGATAGCGTACTTACAGCCGTGGTCATTTCGTTGTCATCATCATCAACATTAAACGAATTAACGACATTGAATGTGTTACCATTGGTCATTACACATTCTGTTACACTATCATCGCCCTGTAATTTCAAAACAAGTAGTTAATACACCATCGTCATGTAATGATATGACAATGAGATACTGTACCACCATTATTTAATGGTATCAAAATCAATTACAATCAAACTGAAATGGTATGACAATAAGTTACATACACACTGTAATTGAATAAGAATCAATTACAATCAAACTGTAACTGTATTACAATCTGTTTTTACAGTCAATCTGTAATGGTATAATTAGGAAATAACTGTATTGTGTTTTAAGCTCCGATGGCATCAATTGGTGATTTGATGGTCGCAAATCAAAACGAACGTTACAAACGACGTTGCATTAGAATAATCAGTCGTAAATCTGAGATGGTATGGCAATTGGGTAAACCTGTTTACATCAACTTGTAATGGTATAACAATAAGATTGTTTGAATAAAAGATACCATAATATGTAGCAATCAGTTAAGTGCGTAAATAGTCTTGCGCCTGATTATCTTTGTCAATTATTTAATAATAACCAAATTGTTAATGCAAGATATTTTTTGCGTTCATCGGACAATAATTGTCTTTTCATACCACGTCCGAGAACAAATTTTATGAACAAAACATTTCAATATTACGGTACGGTTCTTTGGAACAGTATTCCTGTTCGAATAAAAAAGATAGAAACGTTAGAACAGTTCAAAAAAAAGTTTTATAATTTCTTGTTTCTAAACTAAAAATGTAATTATCAGATGAAATTTACCTGTTACAAGGTGTATATAAAAGTCCATATATTTATCTTGTACATTTACATTAACAAAATATTTTCATGAACCTATTCTGTATGTTTTTCGCCGTTTGTTTTGCATAAAAAGTATGTATGTAAATGTATATATTTTATTATTGATATTTTGAATTATTCAGAGGGCTTCAGGGGAGATTAGTATTGTACTAACTGATTTTACCCTCTTTAAATAAAGTATTTATTATTATTATTATTTTATTATTATTATTATTATTATTATTATATGTTACATTACCCTGGTCTACCATCACCTTATAATTTTCAAACAATCAGTTAAACTTCCATCACCCTGCATGTTATGTAATGAAGTTACACTATAGTCTTTAACTGTTGAAAAGTGTTCTTTCTTTCGGTATACTCCGAATAAGGGTGAATTACAGTACTGGCAATCAAAAGATTCTACCAAACAATACAAAGTATTGTGTTATTTCAGTTTAAGAGGGAGATTTCAATAGACGTAGGTAAAACTTACAGTATCATGTCTCTTATTAACAAAGCTGGAGAAAAGTAAGACTTACCATTTTCTTGTCACTCGAGAAACCAACTGCAATATATTGATCTATGGATGACATTAATGACCCCTTTATGGTAAAGTCTACACCAGCTGATGTTTGTACCCATGTTATAAGATACGTACATCCGTCCCATGATCTGCAGTCACTAAAACACCCTTTTGTCACACCACAACCCGAATCTTTAGAAAATCTTGCCTGAAAGATGTTAGAAAATAAAATAACAAAAAACACCAAGGAAAATTTACATCGGAAAGTCCCTTGTCAATATCAAACTCAAAAGCTCAAACACATCAAACGAATGCAGCTTTTTCAATTTCAACTTATTTGCAACGATTTAATCAATTATATTGTGTTTAATATTTTCATATATCCTAACTTGTATGACCTAGAAGAGATCAGAAACAATTATATTGGACAAGTGACAGAATGTAATTCCAAAAATTGCTTTATATCTATTTTTAAATACGGAGCACTTGTATAAGGCACATACAAATAAACATAAGCAACTTACATTTGCAAATAAGATAAATCCCAAAAGGAAGAAGACCGTTACAATGCCGGTAGACTCCATTCTTACTAACTACTGAAAGTGAAGAATGGCGGTATCCGTTGGGCTTGAATGTCTCCTACAAAAAATAAGATAATATTCTACATCTACCTGCTAAGAATTATCAGCTGAAAAAAATCAATTATTTTATCAGAAAAAGGTAATCATTTAAAAGGGCATAGCTATTGGTAACTGTAACAATATTGGCTATCAGTAATGGAATGTCGGATTGATGAACGGAGTAACCTTTTTATTATCGATTTTTGTATGTTTGATTGTATTTATTTGAATGTTTTCACAGAGTTATTCATCTTTTTTTGAATATTTAATCAGTCATGCACATTAAGTAAAAAGAATATTCTAACTTTAGTTGCTGAATTTAAAATGAAATTGCGCTTACTTGACTAATTTTGGTGCATCCGAAATAAATTTTATCAGGATAACTCAAACCCCAAAATTTCAAAAACAGATACATTTATAACTATTTCGCTCCACGGTTTCGGATCTTAGTTTTTCAAAATTTTTGTACTGATCATCTGAGAATTTCCCCAAATTTAACCGGCTCAGATTATTCAGCTGTATCCATTTTTTTGAACGTTCATAATGAGTTATAATGGCCATGCGAACCTCACTAACATGCGTAATCTTCTCCTATGACACTGCTTGTTTACAAAATTAAGATAATTATTTTGAAACCAAAAGGTTGTGGAACGGTTCCATGATATAAATGTATCATTGAAAAATATTCACGAATCAACAGAGAGCTCATTAATTTAATGGGTTGTCTTTTGTCATTCACTTTTTTAACTGTCGAGCACTTTCTAATGAATTAGATAGGAAATTATATATTATAGGTTCAACTGAAAATGGGAAATGACAATTGCATTTTTAATACATTTATTGTACAAATATTTACATCCTTCGGCAAAACACTTTTTAAGTTTTTAATGACTCAAATCAAATTTCACTTTAAAAAATTAGATGTCGAAAAAAGACTTCAAAATATCTAATAAAGACGGTCGTATCGTTGCTGTTGAAGAGTGTTAGCTTTCATACGATCGTGTCTGGTGGAGTATCAGCATGCTTATGCAGAACAAACAATCGATCAATCAACAAACCATTTAAATCATCTGAGTACAAATAGGAGGAGACGTATACCATAACTTGAAGTCGAATTGACAATATTTTAAGCAAGTTAGAAAACATGTTCTTTACTTTTCTATATATTTTGATGTCAACCAAGACTTGGTCGAACAAGCCGAATCTGCATAATAGGAACAGATAACCAAAACGAACAAAATCAAACTAAGGGTGCATTATCAAACTCCCTCTTGGTCGTCTTGAAAATATTTTATTCAAAATTAAAATTTCAAAATTCATTTAAATTCAATAATATTAATTCTATTTTATTGAATTAAACATACGGGGTTATTTACTTCATGTCAGTTTGTTGAATATAAAAATTTCTTACCTTCAGTCAAACAGTTCACATAGCAGAATTAAATGTGAAGAAGGCGGGTTTAACTTTATATACTGGTTAGCATATCTTGTCATTTTAAAAGGCTAAAATTAGAAAAAGACTGCGTCGACTCAATCCTATACTTTTAAGACTGAATATACGCCAAGGTAATATTTACCTAGTTACGTTTTAAAGGTATATTTTTTAATTCGATCGTGATATGATTCAATAGACATCTCGTGGTTCGTACTCACCGAGTTAGTCATAGTTTTACAAAAGAACACATGACATTTAATTTAGATTACTACAGCAAAACTATTTAATGCAAGAGTAGAATACTAAAATGTGCGATATTTCTTCTTCAGTTGACCTATTGAAAGATACAGCACGTTAATAGCTTTCAAAGAAAAAAAAAGCACTGATTAAACCTACATTTTACGTCAATAAGATTTGAAGTTCAAAGACATTTTACGATCAAGATCACGATCGCTGAAACCAACAAAAAATAAAAACTAAGTGTGTATAGATATTTGAATACTTGGGAAGCTTAGTTTCTTAAAAATTTCCATATGTATCAAAGGATAGTTATTTACAGTATATATATATATATATACAGTACATTGAATAAAAAACTCGCTCTGGTTCAGTATTGGATCCGCGGTATAAATCGACAGAAACAAGAGGGATGTACAAACAAATACACTGTGGTGGATACTAGCTGATTATGACGCCGAATGTATGTAATATTGCAGCTGCAGTAGAGATGGACCGGGAGCGTGCTGAAACCTTTACATTGACAAGTCCGAATTACAGTTGATATCTATTATTTATTAAAGCAAACTAACTTCCCTACTCTAATATAAGATATTTACAAATATGGCAATGTTGAGATATGATATATATGCTAATTATTATAAATATTGACCACGCTTCCAAAATAGCAAATGTCACTTTGACCATCTCTTTACTGTTTTAACCCTACTGTTAATATATATTTACAACCAAACTATAAAAAAAATATATGATATATTTTGACCAAATTTTGTAATCAAATATCTGTCACAATATAAAACATTTGGAAGTCGCGACGCATGTTGTGTTGCCTAGCATAGCATTCATAACTTTAGTAAGAAGCAGGATAATGTTTAGTCTTTAATGTAACGGAGATATCAGTTTGCGCCTCAAATGTACCCTTTTGTGTTACAACTTTCGCCTAAAACGTATATTTTTGTGCTTCAATTTGCGCCACTCGTTTTCAAACTTCCTAGTATCATGTGATTCATAGATCACGTCATTTTATCACGTATGCTGTAAGCTTACCCAGCAGTTTCATTTGATAACATTAAAGGTGCCAGATTTATTGCACCAAATGCACCTTTCGACAATTTATATCTCTTCAATGATGTTCGAGTCCAAAATATTAGAAATCAGAAACCTGATACAACTTAAAAGAGCTAAATATAACAATGCCCTAAAGAATGGCGCAATTCGAATATGGAATCAAAGCTTTGTAACATGGGAATATATTATAATAATTAATTGAAAATGATTTGTAAGTTTTTTAAGAACAAATTTCAATCAACCACTATATATCCATATCTCCATGTGAAAAGAAGAAAATACTGGAATGGTAATACCCTTGGGGATTAACAGTCGACCAGCAGCGGTCTGTTTGTTAATACACATTTCCAGTCTAGCCTTCAATGCACCTGTAACAATCGTTTCCCCCACTGACAATTTGCATCTGCATGTGTCCCCACTTGTATACTTTAAAACTTACCGGCGTCTATTTAGAATAAAATTACAGGGTTTTGCATCAAAATCTATCAATATCTCGATTTACGAATAAAAACACCTCTTTCTGATTTTCAAAAAAAATATATTTTCCATAGATCGTCATAACGAAAGTAGGCAAAGGACAGTATTAGATTTATAAACAATTACATAACGTCATTGGCCAGCTTGACAAACAAACATGGTATATCTTTGTTTTAATTTCATACTGCATTTTTTTCAACAGTGACATATTTTGTTTTATTCTTTACTGAACTTGATGGTGTTTCTGGTTCGTATCGCTGTACTCCGTATGCTATATTTGTATCCGACTTAATCAGAAAGGTTTATCTGCATGTACTTTATCTTATCATCCCGCTATCCGTAATGTTATAGTTATTCAACAATCATGCAGTGTTCTCGAAAACTGTCCAAACCACCAAACCGAAGGAAGGTCCTCTAATTTCGAAGTAGTTGTTGTCCTGGTGTCCGCCTAAAGATTTGCTGTGGTTCTTTTCTTTTCCAGCATTTTGGTATTTAATGTAGCTTCTACTTACAATGCATATCACAGCATAACTATTGGACAAATTGGTGGCAGCCTGCTCGTATTTAAAACATAATTTTTCAGTGAATTTAATCGATAGAAAAAGTTTTACTGCAAATGCAGTCCACTAAACTTTCACTGGAACCGTAAGTTGTGTAGTCCAAATGACAACAAGGATAAACGAGATTTCTAGAACTCTGATGAAGATGTAGTATAATTGCCAATTAGACAACTCTCCACAAGAGACCAAATGGCACAGAAATTAAAAACTATAGGTCACCGTACCCGACATTCAACAATGAGCAAATTCAATACCTCATATTCAGCTATTAAAGGTCCCGAAATGACAAAGGTAAAACAATTTAAACGAGATAACTAACGGCCTTACCTAAAGTCGGTTTATGGTGGTTATACTGCACAGATTATTTGAAAAAAAACTTGACCCGAATTACAAATTGTAAAGACATCTGTATACTAATGAGATCTTTGTGTTAAACTTGTCGTTGGATTTTTATATCATTTACGAATATAACTGACATCTTTCATTCATACAGTTTTAGATCAGTTTAATGTACTTTAAAGTTAAACACGTGATAACAATCATAGCTTCTCTAGAGATCAATTGCATTTTTTTCCTTAGAAAAGAATGTCACGAGATTAATTTAAAGAGATGTGCCAATTCATTTTTGAAATTTCAATTTGTTGCCCCCCTTTTTTTCAATGTGTATTCAAACTTAATGACAAGCCTCACCCTAACGAAGTATATTGATGTGTATCTTATTATTGTTTCCTGTATAGGCACATAATTACAATATGATTCTCAATAAAATTGCACTAGAGTGGTCACTAATCAAGTCTAAATATTTAAATAGTCGTTATAAATACCAATGAGCACAAAACTAATCTAAAACTTATATTTATTTTCAGAAATGTCAATAATAAATTATCTTAGTTGACTTGAAGACATTTATTTAGTATTTACATGTACAAAAAATCCAGATAATAGCACAGTAAGAACAAAGAGATTCTGCCAATGTCAAGTGATAAGCAACACTAGACTGATTTGTTCCTTCAAGGTACCATAATTCATTTAGAAGTGAAGTATATATCTGGTAAATATAGACATTTTGATAATCATACAAACAGTATTGTTCGAAAATGAATTCCATATTTTGGCGCACTTATGCATACCCATGGAAAAAATTGGTATATCTTAAAAATAACAAATAGCAAAAAGGACTGGAGCCTTTCTGCAATGGTTGTGATATATTATATATGATGCTTTTTGAAATTAGCGTTTGCCATATGAATTAATTATATTGGCGTATTAAATTTGTGATGAAAATATGATCGTGTCATATAATCTGACGGAATGTATCTATTGAATAAATTGAAAAATCAGAATTCTTTCCCCTTGTTTCCCTTTTATATGCAGATACACTATCTAACAAGCAACACATGCAATTGATTTTTGACAGGTAAGAAGCAAATTGCCTTTGTACAAAAGGGACTGTCTTCTAGGAACTATAATGATCTGTTCTTTAGCTTTAGAAAAATTGTTAAATATAAAACAATTGATGACTGAGAATAATTGGTATATATCTTTTTTATCAATGCATTACATCGGTACAGAGATAACAAAAACAAATAATAACAATGTGTACAAAACAAGTGAGAGAGGTTACATAGCCAGGAGTACAAACACAAGTATTTATATTTTTTATAAAAGAGCAAAGTTTCTTCAGAACTGGGTTTCTTGTACTTGACATAAGTTCAAAGAATTTAACTGTATTTTAACGTTTTGTTAAAAGATAAAAAACGAATAAAAAAATAAAGAATAGAAAATAATGGAATGCTATAAGATATAAAGAAAATGCAAAAATAACAGAATACAAAAATAAAGTCCCCCTCTCGCAGTCTCTCATATGTTGTCTGGATCTCTCTTTTTACAAGTGAACCTCTCCTTCAACTGTATGGAAGTTTGTTGAACAGGTCTAGTTCAGTATAAATTCATCTAACCAAGGACTTGTCTTACTATATTTATTCTTGATCTAACCTTTCTTTTTATAAGGATCAACCAATTAGTTATGATTTCTGTGTTTTAATTTCCTACTTAGTATTCAAAGACTATGTATTATAGCTAAAACTATATCTGGAATTTTCAAATATTGTATTTTGAATACTTTTGTACTATAGACTGAGGGTGTATAGTGCAGTTTAAGGTGAATTGAAAAATACATTAAATACCTAAGTTAAAGAAAATGAATATTAAAAATAAAGATCGTGACGAAATTTTCATATGTATAAATTGAATCATTCATATAGCTTTATAAGTAGTTATTTTTGCATGATCGATTTTTCCGGGATTGTTTAATAATTAACTGGACGAACTTGTTATTCAAATCGAAATATTAGGAATGTAAAAACAACCTTGAAAATGTGTTTATCAACACAGGGTATCGTGAGATCACAATAGTATTGTATTGAAGAGCTGACGTCAATCGAACGGGGTTTTACTATATGCAGTGTTTACAAAGTTTGAAATACCATTTTTACTAAAAACAAGCAAACGAAAAGTTTAGTTTATTATAACAGCTATTAAATTTGAGCTAAGTATAACTGTTCAACTGTAAAATTGGAAGACATATCGGAGCTGTTTAAAAAACCGATATTATACCGTTTGTAGAGACAATGACTGGTGTGTTATTTGATTGACAAATAGATACACACAGCATGTACTGTATATTGAACTTGCACCATTTTATGGACACAACTGGAACCTTCAATAGAGACAATGTAGGCCTCCGACAATGAAAACAACCCAAGACATGATCAAATGTGAACTGATTCATTCGATAAAACCAGTCAACGGGTGGATCAAAATCAAATAATATATGCTGCCACCACTTTTTTACAGATTTCTCATTTTGGATAGTAATATATATAAATGAAGATGGGTTATCCATTGTTCTAGTTGTGTTATCGAAGTGTCCTGCTTTGATCATGAATGGTCCCCTTCTTATATCATTTCAAAGTATTGCAAGTCATGCTTATTGTTACTCTTAACTACGAAAAAAACCCAATTTCATTATGTTATGGTTTGTGCACGTTAAACAAACACAATTTCACTCAGGCAAATGAAGTTGATTATGTTTTTAAGTTTATATAAATGATGGTATTTAAACACTTAACCTTAAAAAAAGGAGAATGAAAATCAGGACAAGTTCAATTGACACCCCCTCAAGAAATATTCTTGACATTTTATATAATCTATATCATTGATTCTTTTTAACACATATGCTTATGGCTTAGGCCTAGCTTTAGCTTAAGATCGTAAAATAAGTTGATTTTTTATTTTAATATATGATTGTAAAAAAAAAATTGTGTATTGTCATAAAAAACTCTGCTAATTATGGGTCTTTGAAATAATTTTGATAAATCAATGGCTCACTGGGATCACATCATAGACTGTACGAGTTTTGATTGACGGATCGCAAAACATGATATGCGTACATTGACATCGGAAAAGTACGAGTATAAGAGTAGTATGAAATTCAAAACAGTGTAGCTGTGGCCATTGATTGACCCATCAAAATCATCCATTGACTGGGACAATTTACGTGAACGTTTGTCTGTAACAACCACTGTTCATGACGTACCTACGATAGACATTTAAACTGTGGGGTCACCAAAGGTTTCTTAACGCCTTTAATTATAAAATAATTCGAAAAATTAATCAGAAATAAACTTTGTGTTTTGATTTATATTATTGATATAAATCAAAATATCGTGTTATTTCTGATTAATTTTTCGAATTACTTTATTTAGGTTTTGAGAACCTTTGGTGACCCCATAGTTTAAGTTTCTTTAAAAAGTACATAGTGAGCATTGGTCGTTACATACAAACGTTCACCTAAATTGTCCCAGTCAATGAATGATTTTAATGTGTCAATCAATGGCCACAGCTACACTGTTTTGAATTTCATACTATAAACCTGAATGAAATGTACGCAACTAAAACATATATTTGAACTGACTCAAATACTCGAGGACAATGCGTTTTTTGAGAGTTGTGAAAGTGTAAATAACATTGGAGGCATGATACAGACTTCCTAAAGTATATTCTGGCACCTCTATTTCTAGATACTCTTACACAAAGCTTCGCATGTCCGCATTTTTCTTCGTAAATTGTACACTGCCACTCTTATTTCTAGCTACTATCACACAAGGATTCGATGTTCGCATTGTTCTTCGGAAATTATATACTGTCCCCCTCATTTCTAGATACTATCACACAAGGATTTGCATGTTCGCATTGTTCTTCGTAAATTATACAAAGTCACCCTCATTTCTAGATACTCTTACACAAAGCTTCGCATGTTCGCATTGTTCTTCGTAAATTATACAAAGTCACCCTCATTTCTAGATACTCTTACACAAAGCTTCGCATGTTCGCATTATTCTTCGTAAATTATGCACTGTCACCCTCACTTCTAGATACTATCACACAAGGATTCGCATGTTCGCATTGTTCTTCGTAAATTATACACTGTCACCCTTATTTCTAGTAGCTCTCACACAGGATTCGCATGTTCGCATTGTTTTTCGTAAATTATACAAAGTCACCCTCATTTCTAGATACTCTTACACAAAGCTTCGCATGTTCGCATTGTTCTTCGTAAATTATACACTGTCACCCTCATTTCTAGATACTATCACACAAGGATTCGCATGTTCACATTGTTCTTCGTAAATTATACACTGTCACCCTTATTTCTAGAAACTCTCACACAAGGATTCGCATTGTCATTCGTAAATTATACACTGTCACCCTTATTTCTAGTAGCTCTCGAACAGGAATCGCATGTTCGTATTGTTCTTCATAAATTATACACTGACTGTCGCCCTCATTTCTATATACTATCAAACAAGGATTCGCATGTTCACATTGATCTTCGTAAATTATACACTGTCACCCTCATTTCTAGATACTATCACACAATGATTCGCATGTTCACATTGTTCTTCGTAAATTATACACTGTCACCCTTATTTCTAGAAACTCTCACACAAGGATTCGCATTGTCATTCGTAAATTATACACTGTCACCCTTATTTCTAGATACTATCGCAAAAGGTTTCGCGTGTTGCATTGTTCTTCGTAAATCATATAAAGGATAACTTAAAAGAATTAATATAATTCATGCGCCGACACAATCTGATCAAGCAGTTAATTAACTGGAAAATGAGGTTAATCGGTTTTATATGTATTTGGAAATTAATCGGATATTTCGCTCCTCTATAAAGTTATCGGAAGAGATATTCTCTGCATTCTTAACCAGAAACTTCTTTAATTGAACATAGGAACAGAATGAAGTACAGCAGTTTTATGTTTTTAGTGTGTTTATTGACACTGACGGTGTCTGGTAAGTTACTTTCTAATGTATATAAGAATTAAGGTATGTGGTATGGTAGTCATTGAAACAACCAGCCGCAATAAAAAAAAACTACGTTGCGGCATGGAACTATAGTTAAGAAAACAACTCGGCATGACAATGTAGGAAATTCAAACGAGTAACAAACGGTCGGTTCTATGTTGAAATAATAAACGTTAAAAAAACACAGATATGACGGACAGAAAAAAAAAGAAGACAAACACTGAATGAAAGGCTCCTTCCTCACATTGAACTTGCTATCAAATGTGTCGGGTTAAATTACTTTGCGAGCGCTCAAACCTCTACGGAACCTGAGAAGATGGTGTAACAGTACAACAGAAGAACGAACCGAAAAGGAATTGAGCACCAATTAAATTGACGAAAAAGACTAAACACAACTAACTGTAACACACAAGTCATTTAGTTTCAATAAGAGTAATAGTGCAAAAAACTTATTACAGCTGAAGTTTTGAGCTATTTATAGACATTTTCAAATTTGATCATCAGCATTATTAAAAAGTTAGTCATAGTATTATCAAAATTCAATAGACTCGTAGATGAAGCTCTGATACTGTGTATTTTTTGTCTAGATCAGAGGAATTTTTGAAAATATTATCAGGGGAAATAAGTCTTACCTCTTTCACTGGTTTTGAAGATTTGTGTAGCACCAGTTTAGTCTTTATGTTATTTCAGCCAGTTATTATTAATGGAATAAATGTTATTTTGGTCTAACATGGGATAGGGTCACGGAATAAAGGAAAGATTTTAACTTGTATCTCCGCAACAAAGATCATACAAATCCGACCGTGCAAGAACCTTATGCATAGTCAAGGTCGTTAAAAACCATCCTCGTCGTATACAAATCTGTAACAGAACATGGTCATTCAGTATTCACTATCTAATGGTTTTCAGGATCATTTACCTTACCAAGCAGTCTATTGCAGAAAATAGCAGATTCAGGGTCTTTGAAGATTGCTGATAAAAGAGTTCAGAGTAAGTAGTTTGATCTATGGGGCCCTTTATAGCTTGTTGTTCGGTGTGAGCCAAGGCTCTGTGTTGAAGGCCGTACAATGACCTATAATGGTTTACTTTTATAAATTGTTATTTGGATGGAGAGTTGTCTCATTAGCACTCATACCACATCTTCCTATATCTATGAAATATTGATGTTTTAACAGAATGTTCTTTTGTTGACAAATCTCTTTCTATACGTACAATTTCTTGATACTACCTAAGAAAGAATCCGTAAGGCAAATTAATTAACACTCAAGACAAAGATAGACAACATCATTGTATCAAAAGACGTAATGATAAACAATGTGAGTCAACAAAACATTACATAGAAAACAATGGTTAAAAATTTGAAACTCGTCAACTAAAAACAATCGCATTGAATTCAGAAGAACACCATTGCTTGTAAATTGTTGGTGCATTTGATCTTTTCTCGTCTAAAGAGTTGGCAGTATTCACCAATACTTCAATTGATCAGAATTAATACGAAATACAAGTTTGATAAATTTGACAAGTTTTGGTAAAATTTTAATTTATGCAGTTATTGGGATAACGTTAAGAATCATTGGTCAAGTAACTTTGTTTGTAGTTTGACAATTAAAATACATTAAACTTCAAACACAAGTTCAAACTTAAATACTGTTAGCACGTTATACAGTCTACATGTAAGATTAACTTTCTAGTTTAAGAATGTTCTTCCGTTTCCTCCAACAAAAGTTAAAGAATAAGAAAATACATTGCCTTGATTCAGTTTTATTTTGCTATTTTCAGAGAAGATGAACTTTGTTCGACAAAATGGTGATGGAAAATCTTTTAATCAACTGGTATCTTACTTATATAATATTGGTAAAAAGTAACTTTGTTTTGAATTTTGAAAGATAAAATCTGTTTTGTCGTTTGTATTTGTTGAACACCATTGATGACGATGTCCATGAACTGGAAATTTATCAGCACACATATATAATGACAGCAGTGCAAAGACGTCGTTCGTTGTTTTCTTACATTGTGGTAGATTTTTCAGTTATTCTCAGACAATATGCATCTAGGGGTACAATATTTTCATTATTTCTAATGTGATATCCACTGTTATTTAACCAATTAAAGGCAAAACCAAAAACGAAGTGGAAGAGCAATAAAAACATTAAGTTTCGAAAAGTTATGAGAAATACTGTTGAGATCTGATGAGGCAATTTATGTCTTGAGGAAGAAAAATGCCTCCGTGTTTCGAAAAATTCAACATTTTGTAAGAGTAAATCTACAGAAAATGAACATATAAATAATATTTCTTGTCAACACAAACATGTACGTGCAAAAATGGTGAATACAATCTGGTGATACACTCGGATACGAAACGTCCACCAGGTGGCATCGATTTAGTGGTTGTCAGCAAAGATACCAGGCTTTTAATATGGTACACCAGACTCGCGTTTCATCTTTATATATCATGCATCAGTGACGCTGTATGGACTATTTAAAACAATATTATAGGTACTTACGTGATTTCCGATATTTATATCTTTACTGAGATAACACAGACCAAGACAATGGGTATATTCTAATTAATGTTAGTAATTTTCAACTCTTTGTTTCAATAACTAATACCATACCAACTTGACCTAAATTGCTATCTTTTTCTAATGTTTTTCAAATAATCAATCACATGAAATTGGTATTTATCTGTATTCAAGTTTAGAAAATATAAACCAAGTGTTATGTAAATAGTACGTGAATGTTAAAAAATATAAGACTTTAGTCCTATATGTAAAGGTTATTCACCTACGCACTCTGATCTCAATAATTGACACGTTTACCACTTAATTTAGCTTGTATGTCTCAGTGTTAAAATAGAATTTTAGTTTCAGAACTTTTACTAGTTTAACTGAATACATTCTACTTACTTACGCTTTAACTGACTAGCTTTAAAAGTGTAGAAAACGACTAAATATAATATGGCTCAATCTAACAACAGTGTTCATTAGGTTCAGGATTCACACAAGTTATATCAAAATTACTCCTCTGGTCATACACACATTTTATAGATGTTCTTATCTTGTACTTATCACGCCAGCGTCCCATTTAAGGAGAAGGGTTTGGCGATCACAAACATGTTTAATCAATCTTTATTTGCCTTTATCAAGCCAAGAGCTCGCAGGTCCAATGATTGTCTGCCATAAAACAATTACAATGTTACAAATTTTAAGTGTCAGTTAAAGGTGTTGGGGTTTGTTTCTGCTATTGATGTCGTTGGTTCTTATTTGTCCTGTCGGATGGATAGCCTTATCCCTGACAATCATGCAACATCTCTAAAAGTTCATACTGATTGTGATTTGAATTTGGAGATATTGATCTAAAAAAAACTAGTCTAACCATTTTGGCCAGTTAAGATATACTTAAGATATTTCATAAGACAACACGGGACGAGGTTATTGACTTATGCCGGTCTGTTGATGTCTTTTAAAATATCTTAAGTGTTTTCATTGGATAAGTTTATTGCTGATAATTCTTCGATAGTTTTTGACTGCTAGATTTATTAACAGCTTTTAAAAATCATGGCAACTATCAGCTTGACACGATGTGAAAAAATTATAGACTGTATGTTGACATCTAGCGGGTATTATAGCTATTTGTGGCGTTATGTTGCTGCTTCATTGTCATAAATTAGCTCTTTCATCCATTTACTCGCATACATATGTTTTATATGTATATTGGAATGTTTAATGTTGTACAAGTGGGGAGACTTTAATAAAATATTGAATTTGAATCTATAAAAATTATTAGCGCATGAGAGTTTAAATCTTTTGTTCAATTGATTGTATTGATAAAGTTCATCGAAATAAAAATATAGCTGAATGTATGAGAAATGAATAAAAGTTGTCCGACCAACATGATGTTCAATATCATCTTAATCATATTCATTTTAAGAAACATGCTCAAAACAGAGAAACATTATGGAGCACGAATTATGTTTTTGCATTGAAAGTTTTAACATTAAAATAGAATTATAAAGATAGAGTCAAAGATGGTACGTAAAATTGAGAATGGAAATGGGGAATTTGTCAAAGCGACAAAAACCCTACCACAGAGCAGACAACTGCCGAAGGCCACCAATGTATCGTTTTCTTCGTATCGATAGTTGTTTGTAAATACCATTTATATATATATAAAGACGTAAAATTGGTCGAAAGTTGCTATATTTACACAAATAAACAAACGCAGCTTTTTTAAAGTTGTGCATTATTCTTACTTAAATTTATAAATACGGAACTTAATGTGTTTTCCTTGATGTTCTTAAATTATCAAGTAACGATATTACAAAATTTAATGCTTAAAAATGGTCTAAGAGCATATAATGTAAGCGTTTATAAAAAAAGACAAAGACAATTATTGATGTCTTTAAAATACGGATTGATCTTTTTGGGTTTAGATGTCATTTAAAGCAAACCAAATTTGATTTCATCAGTCACGCTATATATTTCGGAATAGTACTTTTATCTTAGGAAATGTGTCAACACTCATCAAAGAAACGAGGCTTATAACTTTGTGCGCCAGACGCTCGTTATAGGTGCTAGATTCTTATCAATAAGAAAACTGAGAGCATCAAAACATCTTTTTAGTTGATGATCTGAACTCTTAAAGATATTTAGTTCCCATCCCACTAAGGTTAATCAACCGCTGACTGATTGAGTAAAACATAATCCGGATAACCTTGCCTCAATCTTGGACAATGTTTTCATACATTACTCAGTCTGTTGAGAGAAATAAATTTCTGTGTGTTTTCTGTGTTAATCCTAAAATAGTGTTTAACGTAAATCAACCCAACCGGAGCTATCCTTTCCTTTATAATTTGATTTATAAACTAATGAAATAAAATTGAGAATGGAAATGGGGAATGTGTAAAAGAGACAACAATCGTGCTTAAGATGATATACAGCCGAAGACCACCAATGGGTCTTCAATACAGCGAGAAAACCCGCACCCGGATGAAGATGGCTACAAATAAAAAAATGTACTAGCTCAGCGATAATGGACGTTATTTTTAACTCCGAAATATATAAAAGAAACAAAAAATTAAAAATCATACAAGACTAACAAAGGTCAGAGGCTCCTGACTTGGGACATGCTCAAATATGCGGCGGGGTTAAACATGTTTTTGAGACCTTAACCCTCCCCTATACTTCACTGAACATAAAACTCAGTTTAAAAGAAGTTCGAGTATGATGTGAGAAAAGGTAACAAAAGAAACTAAACAAAATGACAATGATACAAAGACAGTATGTATATATGCAAAACTATAAACAATACAAAACATCGATTATTTGATTCTACAAGCCGATAATGACAATAAAATTATTGGTTATCAATCAGATTCATTGCTATCGATATAATCGATATCATAATAAGTGTCCTCGCTGTATTCATCAGAAGGTACTGTATTATATACATTGAATGAAGTTTGTTCATCAAACCATTCCCCAGATTGTTCCATTTTAACTGTAGACATTCTGTCATAGTCTTTATTGAGTGCACGATCCTTAGGGAAATGATTTATTGCATGATAACCGTCCAGGATCATCTTGTCTTCATTGGAAACCATGACATGATATTTACTCGTTGAATATTCATTGATTTCACGGTGTTGTGTATGATCAATATGATTATATCGATCCTCGTTATCGATACAATCGATTGGTTCAGAGTACGCAATATCGGTCATTTCATATCCACTAGAAATCTCATGTTCGGTTGTGGTAGTTGTAGTTGGGAAATCACCCGATGACTCATAATAGGATATTTGCCTTGGCAAGTTATTTAGTCCATTCATATTCTGTGCTTTCGTATGAAACCATCTAAAATGATACAGGGTACAACTGTTCATGAAATTTTATTTGTGTTTAAAATAATTCAAATGTATATAATGATGAATTGTAATAAACTCGATATCCAATGATATAGTTACATATGAATGACGTTTTATTTGAATGCCAACTATTCAATCTTAGAGTTTAAACTAGTCAAACTATTGAAATGGTTACCTGTAAGTGAACCAACCAGTTACTGCAGCAACAACAACAACTAAACAAGGTACTGAAACAACTACAGCTAATACACCTACAATATATGACATTTTCATATATAAAACAGCTATGGTATTTTAAAAAAACTAGGATATGTTTAAAAACTAATACAGCATTTCGAATGTCGAAAATATTAAAAAGTAACTGACCGACTACATATTGATCCCCTGAAAGACTGTATCGCATGGGTCTATCATATCACATCATGACATTGTTGTAAAGAGTTGTCAATATACGTCCAAATACTTACCGAGATTTGCCAATTTAACCGTGCTTTATGTTCATGTGCAAGTCAGGAGGGTTATCTGTGATTGTTAGATATGCAAGACGATATCGATATTTGACAACCAACTTTTTTCAGAGTAGTTCTGTTACCCATGTTTTTCTGCTGTTTTTTGTTTATTCTTTGTCCATTGTTTGTTATAATTCGAAGTATGTGTATAATTGTTTCCCTTGGTATCTTCTTGTTTTAGTACTGTGGTCTTAGAACTTGACAAAAAACCTTACTAAACAAAAAAAAAACAAGTAAAACTGTGAGCTAATGCTCACTGATGATACCCCCGCCGCAAGTGGATAACTTAAAAGTGTAAAAATGTGTAATCGTTCGGTAAACCCGAAGTTGATGCCTGATGAATCTGAAAACGCATCACACGGTATAGTCCTGGTATCTATGATGAGTTTATTTATATAAAACCCTGAAACCAAATTTCAGAAATTCTTGTCAAGTAGTTCTTAATTGAGAAAAATGTGACGAAAATATTCATGGGACGGACGGACTGACGGATGGACAGACATAGGTAAAACAGTATACCCCCCTTTTTTAAAGCGGGGGTATAAAAACTACAATTTTTTTTT
Source organism: Mytilus galloprovincialis (assembly GCF_965363235.1). Taxonomy (NCBI): domain Eukaryota; kingdom Metazoa; phylum Mollusca; class Bivalvia; order Mytilida; family Mytilidae; genus Mytilus; species Mytilus galloprovincialis. Next base: position 90,001,518 of record NC_134839.1, read on the forward strand.
CTGCAACTGCATGACAACTGTATTCTTTTAAGCCGTACTTTAAGAAAATAACACAAATATTGTCGACTTCACACCATGTATTTGTCATTTTCATTCTATTCTAGTCGTTTTAAGCTGATTGGTCAGTATGTTGCTCTATCATTTAATGACTGTCCAGTTTGTTCATTTTTATTCTTCGTAAGTATTCTGTAATAGGGATTCGTTCTTCTTGCACATTTTCTGTTGTTTTGTCATTGAGTCAAATAAGGAAATACATTTGATTAAAATTTGTTTATGTCGTGAGGAGCATAAATAATTATACGTAGTTTATAGCTTGGGGACTAAATTGTTTGATTATCTTCTATATATGCATACCATCTGATACAGGTATGTGTGGTGATCCATCTTTACCTCTAGAAGGAGTAGCAAAGCTATTTGTTCCGTTTTGTGTAGTACCTGGTAGCTGAGGCGAAATATTAAAATAGTACAATGCAGGTAACAGTTGGTCACATGATCTAAGTAAAATGTCTAGATATCCATCTGATTTTACTCGTGCAGCAAGACAGTAGTTTTCAGTTCCGGGTATAAAGTCTATAAAAGTCTGACATGTATTATCATAAAATACAGAGTATATCAACCCACCATTTTTATTTAAAATGCCCTGTACCAAGTCGGGGAAATGACCATTGTTATATTATAGTTCGTTTCTGTATGTGTTACATTTTAATGTTGTGTTCCTGTTGTGTCGTAGCTCTCTTAAATTTGATGCGTTTCCCTCAGTTTTAGTTTATAATCCAGATTTGTTTTTTCTCTATCAATTTATCAATTTCGAACAGCGGTATACTACTGTTGCCTTTATTTATACTAACAAATACGAATTTTACATTTTTCTATAATATTTTTAATAAAAAAAAAATAGGAGATGTGGTAAGATTGCCAATGAGAAAACTATCCACCTGTTCAAATGAAGTGGATGTAAGCAAATGTAGGCAAACGGACAGCCTTCAACAATGAGAAAACCTTATACCGTAAGTCCGGCTATCAAAGGTCCCGACATTAAATACATAAAGATATGACTCCTTCAGATGTAGTTTACTTACCTTTGGATAAATAGTACTGGACTTTTCTAATTTGCGCTAACCAGTATGATCCAGGTTGTTGTGTTCCTTTCGACGAACTAGCTATATGGTATGGGGATGTAATTTCACCATTGAAAGTTTGGCAGAGTTGTGAGGCACCATTCCATGTAGTTTTTACAAGAGATATTATAAAAGTGCCCTGTGTTTAAAAAATAGCTTCACTTATGAAATTGCAATACAAACACACAGGCACGTACGCTCAAAATATAATGGAATTTGATGCGACTGTCACACAAGTGAGAGGTTTAGCTAGCTATAAAACCAGATTCAATCCACCATTTTCTACATTTGAAAATGCCTGTACCAAGTCAGGAATATGACAGTTCTTGTCCATTCGTTTTTGATACGTTTTGTTATTTGATTTTGCCATGTGATTATGGACTTTCCTAATTGATTTTCATCTGAGTTCAGTATTTTTGTGATTTAACTCTTTTCAAATACATATACATGGATAATACAATAACATTTCAATTGGGTACTTGCTGCACCCGTAGTACTGCAGAGGCTCCTGACTTGGGACATGCAGAAAAATGCAGCGGGTTAAACATGTTTATTGATATCTCAACCCTCCCCTATACCTTTAACCAATGCAGAACAAAGAAACAGACATTAATTAACAGTAAAATTCATTTTAAAAGAAGTCCCGAGTCCGATGTCAGAATATGAAACAAAAGAAACTAAGTAAAATGACAATGATACATAAATTAACAAAATATTGCTTGCAATTGCTGACATGCCAGCTCCCCACCTCAATTAAACTGATTGAAAGGTTATGTATTCAAAACCAAGCACAATTTCTCCCGTTATGGATTTTGTATCATACCATCATAGAATATATGAACATATAAACCCGTCTCATGCAATCAACTGGTTTTATAATAAATGTGTTTATTTCCGATGCAAAGACCGTATGATAAATCAATATTAATACCAAAAAATACCACCTTTAATGACCTGACAACAGTATCGTAGCTATGACCCTTCTTTAATTTAAGCACGACTGTAGTGAAACGTAAACATGATCACAAGAAACCTTTAGACTTTTAATAAAGTTGTTATTTTCAATACGATTTTGAAATATTTATATGCTGTAATGATATCCAACTAAGCTAAGAATTACCGTTTTGTAACAATGAGGATTAAGATATGTACCACATGGAGCGGGTTCGAAATAAACAGAAGGATTTGAAGTGCTGCCAACTGTCATCACAAGACAGTCTCCGATACCACTGTTGATAGAACGTGTAACAGGACCTAAATGATAAAAACATATGTTTATATCTGTATCTCAGTAGCACTCACAATAAAGTAACTTTTTCGAAATCCGCAACCGTAAGTTTGCATCAATTAAGCTCTGGGCCCAGTTTCACGAAGCTGTCTTAGGATGGTCTTACGACATATCTAAGTCCTAAGTGGGTTTCACAAAGTGGTCCTAAATTAGGACATCTCTTAAAGTTGGTCACAAAGTAAGGACAACACGAGAGGGGTCTTATGATGGTCTTAGGATAATCATACGTTCATTTATATAAATTACAGTCTTTTTTATATTGATTTTGCAATTTATCTTATTAGTATCTAATTATCTATTATCCTTTTCCTTTTTTTTTAATATTATTTAAGTTCAATACATTTACATAAATGTACTTACTCCTTGAATACAAAGCGAATTGATATACACCAGCTTGATCGGGAGCACAAAAAGCATTTTCGTCACCATTACAGAAACCTTTGGTAGCTGCACCAGTGACATCAGAACTTGTCAATGATATTGTACTTAAACAAACACATTTACTTTGCTACAACATTCACAACTCAATTTGTATAAAATATTATTAAGTCTTAGATGTATGATTTTTTTTATTAGTTGTTAGTGGCTTTGAACTAGCTATATGTAGCTGTCAGTAACTGCGAGTACCCTCAGTTCTGTACTTAGTGCTTTTTGTTGTTGTGATATACAAGTACCCGTCCACTTGTATTTGTATTTTTATCCAGCTGATGAGTTAAGCCTTTTTCAATTGATTTTTATAGTTTGTTCTTATGTTGTACTGTTACACCACTGTCCCAGTTTAGGGGAGGGTTCGGATCCCGCTTACATGTTTAACCTCACCACATTCTCTATGTATGTGCCTGTCCCAAGTCAAGAGCCTGTCATTCGGTGGTTGTCTTTTGTTTATTATATGTTACATATTTATTTTTTGTTAATTTTTTGTGTATAAATTAGGCCGTTAGTTTTCTCGTTTGAATTGTTTTGCATTGTCATTTCGGAGCTATTTATAACTGACTATACTGTTTGGTCTTTGCTCATTGTAGAAGGCCGTACGGTGACCTAATAATTGTTAATTTCTGTGTCATTTTGGTCTCTTGTGGAGAGTTATATCATTGGCAATCATACCACATCTTCATTGTTATATGTACTGTAATAAAGACTGATGATAGTTGTACAAGGAGACTAAAAGTTTCCTGGTTTTATTCTTAGTATATATTTGAGGCACTTTATCACTTTTCCTATGTTAAAGAAATTTTTTATAAAGACATCAGAAGGCAGGCAGAGAGTGGCTGAATATAAGAGCCTAATAAATTTTAAAATAATAATTAAAGCGAAATCATACTTTATACGGGTCCTACTTTTTGAATTTCATAACATTTTCATTATCGGAGGATGGTAGGATTATAGAGTACATGTATTTGTCCTGGCAACAAACACCCCTTGTTATTTTGAGAGAAGTGTTCGTCTGTGTTGGATGAATAAATACAACGCCACGTCCGATCGCATTGGGGTCATTGAAACCCGTGGTACGAGATTTGTAGAAATTGGGATAAACTTTCACGGAAGTCAAATGAATTTACTTTTCAAAAGTAGTATTTCTAATATTATGCTGAAATTGACCGAAACTACATTTTGTCGATCCGTGCCGAACTTGGAAGACAAATAATTCGTTACCACTTACCTGCAGACCAATATCTGACGATGCAGGACATGCATTTACACACTCTAACAGTTGTGTACTGGCATTTATAGCTACTTCTTTAAGGATTTTTGACGGATTAATAACAAAACAACCTATAAAAATGTTTGTAATTAAAAACATCCTAATTCAAAGCATTTATAAACAAGTACGTACCATTCAACTTAAAAAATTTAAATTTCATACCAATCAACACCTCTAGAGAATTTCAAGATCACCCCAGTTTTTGGTCGGATTCGTGTTGCTTAGTCTTTATTTTTCTGTGTTGTATTTTGTGTACATTTCGTTTTCTTTTATAGCCATGGCGTTGTTACTTTATCTTTTATCTATGAGCTTGAATTCCCTCTTGTATCTTTCCCCTCTTTTCTCGAGATTAAGAATAATGATGTGATAGAATAATGATGTGATAGAATAATGATGTGATAGAATAATGATGTGATAGAATAATTTTACTATGCAAATTACTGATTATAAAATTGCTAAACCCGATATTCATGAAATTTCTTCATGCAGTGCAAAATATTTTTATAAAAAAGTAAACATTTCCTTAAGTCCACATTGGTTATGTCTTCCTTACCTAAATATTCCATCCACGGCTGGTATGCAGCATTTGCGTCTATCCACCCGTATGTTGATCCTGGAACAACACTATTGTTTGTTTCCAGTGTTAATTGAATATCAGATATATCATCATTGATTCCGTTCCCAATAAGACGATGACTGGACCTTGCCTTCTCCCAACTGTAGAGAGTACTCGTTAATTGGGCATCATATCCTACAGTTACATGAAGAAAACATACTATAGGAATACGGCAACGAGATATAAAAAGATCAGACTCACAAATAATCGAGTTAGAATTTACGTCAATTTAAATGTGAACACTGAAAACCACTTAACTATAAATTTAAGGAACAGTGAGTCCAGAGAGGAGCATATCTATCTATTTTTCTTATTTAGAAACGTACATACGTACAAAAATGGCTACAGAAGAATAAGGTTTATGACCCCTTCTGTAGCCATTTTCGTAGGTTTATGACCCCTTCTGTAGCCATTTTTGTACGAACTTTTCAAACTTCAATTGTATCAAAACTACAGATATACTGAATAATAGAGATAGGCCATTTTGCACATATTCCAAGGGGAAACTTGATGCAAAGCATTATGTTTTACTGTTGCGTTGCATTAAATAGAAAAAGAGGACTTTATGGCAAATAAATCAAGATTTTTATAGAAAATCCACATCCTTTATCCTTGTACTCTCATATTTGGCAATTTGATAACTGATAGATATAGGATTATTGCATGCAGTGCTAGCATTGATTTTATTAAAACAAGTTTATATATGTAGTTATTGGTTAAACAAATATAAATATGGACAAAATCAAGTACACCTTTTAGGGTACGCTCGACTTAAGTGACTCAGCACGAGGTGTTTTGGAATTTACAGGTTGTTTAGAACTTTTTGTGAAAAAAAAACACTAGCACATCATAGAAAATCAAGTGAGTGATTTATGTTTCAAATTTTATAACAAAAATCACTGTATTAAAGCTGTCGATTTTCCATAAAAAATCTTGATTTATTTGCCACAAAGTCCTTTTTTTCTATTTATGCAATGAATCAGTAAAAACAATGCTTTGCATCAAGTTTCCCCTTGGAATATGTACAAAATGGCCTATCTCTATTATTCATTATATCTGTAGTTTTGATACAATTGAAGTTTGAAAAGTTCGTACAACAATAGCTACATAAGGGGTCCTAAACCTTAATTTCAACACGACTTTTGTTAATTTCAGAATAAGGAATATATCTGTGATATATTTAATAATATTTTGTTAAAGGAATCTTAAGGATAGCACTGATGTGTATTTTCTGATGATTTTTTTAATGATTTTGGAGAGTGGTTCCCATAAAAGTATTATTTTGTTTACTAGATGTCAAGGACAGATTTACATATGTTCTCATACCTATCTTAGAGTTGTTTCGAATATCACATTTTCTCCTTTACCACTGCATATACTTCAATGAATCTCTCAGTTTATCTAAAGGATATTACGACATTGGCACGGTTTTTTTTAATGATTTAAGGGATCCCCAGCATAGCATACACGATATCAACTTGTTTATGCCTATGCAAACGAGACCGAGAAGGTGTGTCTGAAAAACCTACGTGTCTGTCCCAAGTCAGGAGCCTGTAATTCAGTGGTTGTCGTTTGTTTATGTGTTACATATTTGTTTTTCGTTCTTTTTTTTTACATGAATAAGGCCGTTAGTTTTCTCGTTTGAATTGTTTTACATTATCTTATTGGGCCTTTTATAGCTCACTATGCGGTATGGGCTTTGCTCATTGTTGAAGGCCGTACGGTGACCTATAGTTGTTCATGTCTGTGTCATTTTGGTCTTTTATGGATAGTTGTCTCATTGGCAATCATACCATCTCTTCTTTTTTATACTTTAAGAACTTATAGTAAATTGTTTTCTGAAGTTAGTTCTATTTAAACTTTTGATAAATGTATTATTTTGTTAATAGTGAACAAAAAGGTAAAACATGCTACACAGTGGAACAAGTTATCAAGGTATGCGTGCGTTTCTTATTAACAACATATTTGTTGAATTTGGAGATACACTTTTTCAACAATTGTCGGCATTCCTATGGGAATGAATTATGTGCCACTCCATGCCGACCTCTTCTTATTTCATATGAATCAGACTTTCTTCAGACCCTTGTCAAAAGAAAAAGATAGAAGAAGGCAGGTCATTTCATTTCACTTTCAGATATATTGATGATGTTCTTTCCATTGACAATTCAAAATTTCTTTTTGGATTCCATTGATATGTCCCCAAGAACTTGAAATTAAAGAAGCAACAGACACGGCTTTGTCCGCCTCAAGTGTATACCTTTACCTCGAATTAGACATACAGGATCATCACAGTTTCAGAATCTATGAGAAACGAGACGCTTTTAATTTTGAAATTATCAATTTCCCGCACCTTAGTAGCAATATACCAACTTCACCTGCATATGGGATATTCATTTCCCAACTTATTCGGTATTCAAGAGCTTGCAGCTCTTACTCAGACTTTATAAAACGTCACCAGTCGATGCCTGAGCAGAAAGTTAATTAACCAGGGGTATGCCAAAGAGCTTCTCGCCTTTAAAAAAATCGAAAGGTACCAAGACCTTGTTGATAAATATTCCGTATCAACTTAACAAATAATACACGATGGTCTTGAAGTATATATTCTGGGTACTGACGTTGTTTATTATCCTAAAAACGTGTTATACTACTCTTTTATTTGTCTTTATAGCATTACTTTTACTGCTTAATCTGTTTTTATGGATATCTATTTGACGGTACCTGTACATCCCGTCATTGTGTTATTGTTCTATGATAATTCTTGTATTCTAGTCTTTCATCTTTTGCTAATGTGCTGTCTATATGCTTTTTGTTGTTGTTCCTTTGATACATATGACGTGGCTCTGTACTTATACATCCCCTTATTGTGCTATTGTAAAATGTTTTAGTATTCCTGTCATTTATTTTTGGTAATGTGATTTGTCTATTATATAGCTTTTTATGTTTCTTTGATACATATATATCGCGACTCTGTACTTATACATCCCGTCATTGTGTTATTGTACTATGATAAATTTGTGCATTCGGAACTTCCTGTCCTCAATTTTGCTCTAAATGATTGGTCTATGTCAGTGTGTGCTTCTTTGTTACATATTTGTTTGCTTTTATAGTGATTAAGATTATAACACAATATTGACTGCTGTACCCTTATGTTTGACATATTTACCTTTTATTTCTGTTTGTTTTGTTCACACATCGTTGTCAATATAATGGAATTCGATGCGACTGTCATACAAGTAAGAGGTTAAGCTTGCTTTAAAACTGCCTTTTTCTACATAAAAAATGCCTGTACCAAGAATTGACAGTTATCGTCCATTCGTTTGATGTGTTTGAGCTTTTGATTTTTCAATTTTAATTAGGGACCCTCCTTTTTGTATTATCCTCAGATCAGTATTTTTGTGATTTTACTTTTTTTGTGAGGTAACACACCTTCTAACAGTTGTGTCAGACAGTTATTTCTACTTTTGTATCATTTTGAGTATGCAGAAGGTGTTAAATGTATATGTTTCATTTATATTTAGTTTTTTGAGCGGGTTACACGCATATCGTCTCTATAGAGTAGGTAGACAATTGTCAACTTTCATTTTTTCATCCTTTACCATAGATAATTTAGCTGATCTATAAAAATAACATCTTCATATAAGTAGATATGGATATTTTAACACCCTGAAGTACCCAAGTACACCATGAGGCGTAGCCGAAGGGTGTACAGGGTACTGAAGGGTGTTCAAATATCCATATCTACGTAGATAACGAATTTATCCCCGGTCTTAGTCCGAATCGGGCGAGTTTTATGGAACTTCGGGTACAAAGTGTAACGTGAAAACAACATTTTCTCTAATGTTTATGCTATTTTCACATTTCCTGACCGGTGTGAGAAAAATATTTCTCCTCACTAGTGAAAAATCTGTTCTCGGCAAATGATTAGTCGAAATTTGATTATGACGTCAAAATGTTTTCTACGGGTGTAGGTAGTACCCTACAGGTAGTAAAATACAAGACGTTTTTAATACGGAGACAGAGAAACAGGATTTAGTCAAATTTGGCGCTCAATGTTGTGAAGGTTACGTCATAGATGGTGTGACGTCAACGTTGGTCATTTGCATAGCTAGGTCAGTAGTCCTTTTCCTTGAAAATGTGGCAGTCAAGTGATGCACTTAATTGAATGAGTGTAAATAATTGGCATAATAGGACAAAATCGTTAATGAATTAAATATTTAATTACAAACATCATGGATAATCTACAGAATTCAATATTTCACAAGGAGCAATCATCAAACTAAGGAAAACTTGCGTCAAGTTCCCCGGGATAATGGTTAGCAACGTCCGGGGATATTGGCGATTTGGGTCACGATATCTCAGTAGCATGAGTTCGAATCCCGGCTAGGGAAGAAAAAAAATTGTGAAAGCTTTACAGATCTTACATTGTTGGGTTGATGTTTAGACGAGTTGTGTGTATATAATACACAAGTCTAAATTGAAAACTACGTTCTGATTGCGTTGGATAAAAACCGCAATTTTTATACGTGTACATGTAAAACAAATTTCGTTGTAGAAGGGTCTAAATACAACACAAACAACGTTTTCCAAAAGACCAAAAAAGTGAAAAAGTATATTTTAAAAAAACGCATTTGACTAACATATATATATAAGTAGAAGATTAAAACGTGAATGTTACCAGGATGTAATAGTTCAGAAGCTTATATACTACATCACAATAAATAGATAAATGTTGAGGATTTATATAGCATACATATTGTAACTATTCAAGTAATTAACTTTTAGTTTCGATGATCAAAGGAAATAATTATATGTAATTGAAAATTGTCAAAATGTGGAGATATTAGGAAGCAAGAATATACCTAAGTTGCTCGAACTCTGATATGAAATTAAACTGAATGTTCGACATAGATGCATTCGACTACGTTATAAGATTAACTACGTACATAGTGTGATATTTCATACAGGATGATTGCATTTACTTGGACTGCTTAATTCGTTGAAATGTGATACATATTAAAATTAAAACTTACTTTTACTATTTACAAAACATAAAAATCCAAAGAATATAAACATTAAACATTGAAATAGATTGTACTCCATATTGATATGTCAGGGATTAACTTGTTACATATTGTTTACATCCTTCTACAGTCAGAAAAGGGGAGATTAAACATTAATCCATTATCTAGCGTAAAATGACCGTCACTTAATGATACATTCCTAATGTCGATGTCATGATTTTTTTTACTTATATGAAAAGTACAAGGCACACACATAAGAGGCTGAAAGCTTGGTTGAGATATTCTTAAATGAAAAAAATATATAGATACTTTTACTTCGCAAATAAAGGCATTGACAGTAGTATACCGCTGTTCGAAAGTCATAAATCAATTGAAAGTAAATCCGAGTAACAAACTAAAACCGAGGGAAAAACATCAACTATAAGAGGAAAACAACGAAACAACAGAAACACTCAAGTGCAACAACAAAAACCAAACAACAATTGTAACACACACAGAGAAACAAACTATACGATAACAACTGCCATATTCCTATCTTTGAACAGGACAATTAAAGAAAAAGAAAATGTTTAATCTCAATAAATGAAATGCTTACTATTATTTATCAATTATTTTTCTATAATTTCTAGATATAATATACATGCATACGATTATATTGTTAAACAGAAATGTGTTGAATACAACTTTAATGACATGAGTAGTCAGTACTAGTTTCGAGAATATCGATTATAAAAGTTTCAATGTATTATTTGCCAATCAAAATCACTGTGTCTAAACCACACCGGCAAAATTTGCTCGGACTCGATGGTATCTAACATCCGGCACAATGACGGAACACCAATAAACAAAAGAAAGGTAGGTTTCTCCTTATTTTTTTTAATTTTTTTATGATATCGAAGAATATATATACATATACAACTATTTTCTATTGTGAGATGCAATATTTTCTACAACCGTTCTATATTCACGGAAAAATAAGTCAAAATGCATGTCAAAATGACGAATTGAGTGAACCTTGTCTCGAAATTGTTTAATTTCTCGTTAAATTGTTCACATTGTACGGAAAGAAAGGTACGGGAAGATAGATATTGACACGGAGATTGCAAATTTAGTTATTATGAGCATCTCAATAATTGTATTTCTGTGTATGGAACGAAAGAAAAGGGTCATGTCAAATTAAAATAAACCGGTTTCGTCAATGTTGTTACTACACAATCACCCGGTTTCGTCTATATATACCACCCGGTTTTTTGGGTTTTTTTTTAACAAACAATTTATGAAAAGAAACTTTGGCACGGATCTGAACATTGTCTTTTGAGAATTTAAATATATATTTATTGTAAAGTAAACTTGGCGTGTTAAAATCTATTTTAAACGGGCACTTTTGGACATAGTAAATTATGATAATACACATTTTTCTAATGAAAGACGCATCCCTTATTTCACTTAACTTCAAACTAATTTTAAATGGAATATGAATACTGAATAGCAAACACTGGTATCTAATTATTTTGTAACATTATTATATTTTCTTTGTTTATAATAGTAGTATGTAAAGATGAAAAATAAAAGGATGTGTTTTGATTGTGCCATAATTTTAATTTACTATACTATATTATATACACTTACTTTACAATATTTACTATCAATTATTAATACATTTATGCATTCAATCATTGACGAACAGTCCCAAACCGACTATAGTCTATACTGTTCTGCACAAATTAATCATGCATGCAGTCCTGCCAGATTTTCTGGTACTACAAATGTATATATACTGTGTTACTTGCGCATTAAAGCGAGTTTTCACACTTAAGCATCCATAACATAGCAGTGAGATTTGTAACTTTCTCCCCGTTTCTGGTAGGCACATTTATTTTCATAGGCATGTTTTTCACATTATTTTTACAGTTCAAATTCATTTTTCGTACATTTCAAATTCAATTGAAACTTCAAGATAACTTTCAAAAACAATATCTGACAGTTTTGTATTTTCAATGTGAATAAAAGTTGGTTTGCAAAACATGACCGTCATTTATATCTAGGTCTTATTAAGAAGAAGTGACGGTAACCACTTATCCCATAAACATTGACAATGAGACAACTTTCTTTTAGACACAAAAATTATGTTGAATTAATTAAGTTTAGGTCAGTGTATGCCTTAAACAATGAGAAAAACACACAAACTGCATGAAAGCAAGCTATAACAGGGCCCTAAATTATAAATGTAAAACAATTCAAACAAGAAAACTACCTGCCTATTTTATGTTCAAAACGCATATGGTATAAAGCAACCAAAGACAACCATGGAAGCGTGTGATTCGGGAATGGACTGAGTCAAAGTGTTGTCGCTAACACAAACAGTACAACAAAAGTACAATAATAAAAAATGATGAAAAAACCTTAACTCGTCCGATGACAGAGCCTATATAGTAAATGCGCGATGTGTGCCAAAACTTGTATCATAGTTAAAATTATCCCTTAAATATAATAAATATACATGTATTCGCAGTTTACTATGAAGTCCACTATCACTGAACTAGTATAGATATTTATTAAGGGGCCAGCTAAAGGACGCCACCGGATGCGGGAGTTTCTCGCTTCATCGAAGACCCATTGTGGCCTTCGGCTGTTTTCTGCTCTATGGTCAGGTTGTTGTCGCTTGGAATTTGTATGAACTTTTCATGTTGATAGACATACGCTCGGCGGTATGTAAAAGTTGTTCGAATTACGTCCACTTTGAAATAAACTGAATCCGTCTGTCCGTGTAAATTGTCAAAATATATTGACCAACGTCAGTGTACGATCATCATAACACAACGGCGACAGTACAGACTCGTTTTATTTTTAGTAATGTTAACAAAATAATTATTATTGAATTTTGTTGATGACCTGAGACTATTATACTAATTTGTACATAGCAGTATAGTTACAATAAGGGATAAAAAAAATATTTTAATGCATGGTAGTTGTAATCCTACATTCATTTTCTATGTCGATTATGCATGCTTATACAGTTGTCTTATTATCAACGTTTATCCTTAAGAAGATTTATTTTTAACGATTGTAGAAAAGATTACATACATAGAATGATTAGATTACTTATAAAGGTGTCCATCCTTTTGTGCGAGAAAATCACATATCAATTGTGTGTTTCGATTTTAAGACCGTAAACTTTAATTTCAAGTTTAAACATGTTCAACATATTTTCCCATAACTCATATAGAAAACACATATTTAGAGAGCTTTAATCTCAATATGCTGTTAAAAAAAAATCGGAATGCAAAGTAAATTAAAATATTTGTGTTCTATAAGAGTAGGAATTCAAGTTTTTGCTTATTATTTATTTGAATCTGAGACTCATATAAATAATAAGCCGTTGTCCGGTGAACGAACTTGTTTACAACGACCCACAAAACTCCTTTTGAACACTGAAGTTAAATAATCAATTATAATGTAATGCGATTATGATTTTTTTTATTTGACCAAACCGGGTTATGCATTTTGAAATCTATGACGAAACCGGGTTGTATACAGTGACGAAACCGGCCAGTTCCATTTTGACATGACCCATTTCTTTCGTTCCATACACAGAGGTACAATTATGGAGATGCTCATAATAACTAAATTTGCAATCTCCGTGTCAATATCTATCTTTCCGTACCTTTCTTTCCGTACAATGTGAACAATTTAACGAGAAATTAAACAATTTCGAGGCAAGGTTCACTCAATTCGTCATTTTGACATGCATTTTGACTTATTTCTCCGTTAATATAGAACGGTTGTAGAAAATATTGCATCTCACAATAGAAAATAGTTGTATATGTATATATATTCTTCGATATCATAAAAAAAAATAAAAAAATAAGGAGAAACCTACCTTTCTTTTGTCTATTGGTGTTCCGTCATTGTGCCGGATGTTAGATACCATCGAGTCCGAGCAAATTTTGCCGGTGTGGTTTAGACACAGTGAAAATGTCAACAATGTAGGATATCTCTACAAACGATCATCAAGGAAACAATTGCATGGCGATTGAATGTTTCGTCGTCTTTTCCTTTTCACAAGTCATCCTGCAATTTACAATGTACTAAATATAGTTACATGGGTGCGGTAAAATCACAAACAGATATTGAGCTCCAATTAGACAACAGCAATTTTCCATAAATAGTTGATTAAAAACGCCTTTTAAGGAGATACATGTGATTGCTAAAAATAGCATTTCTGCCAATGGTACCAACATTAAGTACTTTATAATCAAGATTCAAGATTCTTTATTTCTCAAACACCATAAAGTTACAATGGTACAAAGAAGTTCATCAAAAGTTATATACATAACATTAACACACATGACAAGATGAGATGAAAATATAATATAAAATAAAATAAACAGTAGTAGCGAAAAGTGGTGATTAACCAGGAAGACTTGCTTACAAAGTTATAACCCTGATAAATTTGCACAGCTTTTTTAACTTATTTTTAATTTTTAACTGAAATAGTTTTCAAACTTTGGTTTGTTACATCTGTGCAAGAAAAAAGTGTCCAAATATTGTGCTATAAAATTTGCCAAAGAACTACACTGCAAAATATAGTGAAATTCATCACCAATCTCGTTAAATTGCAATATCTAAAGTTACGTTCAATTTTATTCCATCTACCAGTTTCGATGGGTAACTTGTGGATACCCGTTCCAAATCTACAATATGTTATTCTATCTTTATCACTTAAAATATTCAGATATTCCTCAAATTCAAAATTTTGTTTAAAGAATTTGTAGGCTGAATCTTTTGATGAACAGTCAATATCAGCTCTCCAATTTTGTTGAAACTGATCAAATAACTTTTGTTTTAAACTAATACCCAACCATTTAGAATTGAAATTTCCTTGTGACAACCATATATTACTATATCCACATTTATCTAATGTATCTTTAATGTATTTCAACCAATATGACCTAAATTGGTTGTCAGAATTCTTCAACAAAATGTTTCTGTATAATATTTTACCAATCCTGTTATCATCCCCATTTACCATTATTGACCAAAAATTAACCATTCACAGCTGTATATATGAAGATCTTTGATAAATACCAAGTTCACCATACATCATAAAATTAGGTGTCGACTTCTTCGGGTTTAATAAAAGTTTAAAAAATTTAAAGTGCTCTCTTTCTATAATATCAGTATTGCTGAAACCCCAAATCTCACACCCATATAGGAGAATTTTTCACAATTTTATCAAATAGATCATATTGTGATTGCACTGACAAGTTGTGTAACCTCCCTTTTTTCAATACTTTATACATTTTGCTTTATTTGCTTTTCTAACTAAAATTTTCTTAGCACTCATAAATCTGCACAGTCACTCTGCTCATCTAGGATTGTGATTGGATTATCGCCCTTTCCTTTGCTTCCTTTTGCTTATGTCAATCTGCTCATTCGCTGTAATGCCATTTTAAAGAAGTTTGATAATTCTTCTCTTGTCTTGGACGAAGTTAGTATCATGTTTAATTATTTGAGGCACATGCGACAGACGTATTTCAGATAGAGTGAGCCAATGGCTTCCTCTCTTGCTAATCAAAATACTAATGAATAGAAGTCTAGAACTTGAATTGGTTATGTATGAGATTCATTCCTTTATGCATTTAAATACATTTTTGTTAAACTAATTTTGTAGTTCACAGAAAATAATTGTCCGTGGACACATTTATCTACCTCCGATGTTTGTTGTCTAAATGTAGTCCCCTTTTAATTCAGAGGTGTCTTTTTAACGATATGTTTGATTTTTGTATTATTTGTTTGTATTTAACACTTATAGAGTAATTTGGTCGGTAAATAAAGTTGTGATTTCCTCTTCTCTGACTTCATTCTTATGATTGTCCTTATATTTAGTGTTACAAGGAGCGAATGAACTCATGGACTTTTCTGAATAATTTATATTTTAAGGGGAAAGCGGAAATGTTTGTTCACACCAAATCGTATTGCAAAAAGCAGCCAGTAAGAATATTTTTAATCGCATTATGTTATAATAGACACATAAGGGGGGGAATGTTATCGGCCAAATTTCCTTATATTGAAAGCGCAACCTTTTTGTTAAGATGGAGGACTAACATTACTTCAATACCTTTCGATAATTGTCTTTTCTATAGTCTTTGCTAGTTATACTTGCTAGAATGTTTACTGCTTAATTGAAGTGACTGAAAGAAATGGAACTGCCAGGGTTTTTTTGTGATTAATCCTTTAATGTTCAAAAGATCCGTTCGTGTATCACAAAGATTTATCAATAACAGTCATATGCCGAACTCAACAGTAAACACATATACGACAAGTATATCTTTGAATACTATTTATCAGGAGAATGACAAAAACTTTGGAAGGCAAAAAATAAAAATAACACGGAAACAACAAATAAACGTGAAACAAAGAATACAAAACAAAAATGGATGAAATAATCAGAATGTTAAAGACATTTAGCAAATAATGTCAAGCCAATGTTCTTCGTGATATCGAGTGCAAGTAACACCTAACACCAGCCAGGAGTCCAATATCCACCATAATTACTAGGTGCACTCTTCTGGTCGTTTCCTGGATAATCGGCAGGTACCATATCCTTCTTGTATTCTTCCATTCGGGAGTTTAGCTTTTTATATATTTCTCTTTCTTTCCAAAACAAATTGTTATGTTCATTAGGATCATCTATAAAGTAAATAAGTTATATCTGATTAAACTTTACGTCTGATAATTTTGGCATTTGATTATCCTTAAGATGAACATAAGTTATTGTAAAAAATACAAATTATATATAATTAAAAAAATATAAAAATTGACATCTGTTCGGTTTGCTCTGCATAAGTGAGAGACACATAGAAATGAGGAAACTTGATTAAATCAAGCACGCATATTTATACCGTCAGTTAGGACATAGACAAACCAATGTTAAAAAAAAACCACATACCTTTAAGATTATACAGCTGTGGAACTAAGGGAATTTCGTTAAATTGATCTGTATCTAGAATTGATTCATCTTCCGGTGGAGGATACCATCCATGATAAAGTCCGGGGTTACCCTCAATCAGTTTATAGTCACCCATTCTAAAAAAAGAAACAGAAAAAGACAGGTGAAAAGTTGTAAGTACTCCCCAAAACGCACATTTATTGACAGAAAATGAAAGCCATGTGTATAGTCCGTCTTGTATTTCAAGGGTTCACAATTGTTTGTTTGGAGGAACAAGGAAAAAGTAATATCATCAGTTATTTTTTCTCTCTTTTTTTTTGCACATTCGGATATTTGGGTTATCATCTAAAAGATTACATGATAAAGCTAGGACTTTACCTGGGAGCATTTTGAGTTAGTACAGAGAAACCGAATGTTACCCAATACTTCCCCAGGAACCAACATAGACAGAAACAAGAACGTGTCCCCAGTACACGGATGCCTCATCCGCACTATCATTTTCTATGTTCAGTGGACCGTCAAAATGGGATAAAATCTCTGATTTGGCATTAAAATTAGAAAGATCATATCATAGGAAACATGTTTACTAAGTTTCAAGTTGATTGGAAATTCAACTATATCAAAAACTACCTCGACCAAAAACTTTAACCTGAATCGGGACGAACGGACGCACAAACCAAAACACATAATGTCCATAAATGGGGAATAAAAACATACTAATTTAGCTAAATGTAGCTTGGGGACGAATGCTTGGTATGTTTTCCTTTCCGATATTCCATTCATCCTTAAAATTCAGCCAAGGATTTACTTGACCCTGTCTCATTGCCAGTCTTGGAACAAATATGCCCAATAAAACAAACAAATATTTTAAAACTATATTTTGATTTCACTCGTTTAAAGCTATCATATGTTAAGATTGCTTCATCCAGAAAAATAATTTACTGCAAAACTAAGGATGATAAAAATTATATTTTGATCTATTAAATCAAAATGAACTGTTATCACAGAAATATAGCTCGCCTTTTTTTTATTTTGCAAATGCTAATGTTGAAATCAAAATAGCTATAATACTTTAACATGTAAAGGACGACATGAAAAAAATCTATTTAGGATAAAAAAAAAATTTTTACATAATATCCATATTGGTCAATAAATGTTTCCCAAATTAAGTTAGGAGGGAGGTGAGTTGGGGAGTCAGTGAAAAACTATGGGAATTAAGTTTTTTCTCCAACATTGAACTTTTGATAACGTCCCTAAGTTATGCAGATATTCAATGAACCGTGACTGAAGGTACAGGGCTGAACAATCCTCATGGTAACAATATTTGGTAATGCTTCTACAACTACATAAAAAATGCCATTGACATATCAAAAGTTATTTTTAGATAAAAAAAAAACCTGATATATGCAAATTAGGCTGTTTGTAAATATTGCATTGTCAGTGAACCTCACAATACCTTATGGCTGCGTGTCCTGTTAATTCGGGCGTTTTGTCGTCTAGATTGTATATAAATTCTGTTCGTTTCGAGGGGTTGTTATTTTGAAGACTATCCCACATGTCAATTCCATCAATAGAACTGTCTGAAGAAAAAGAAAAACAAATCAACATTATTTTAAGTGGTTGATGTTTACTCTCTTTATTTATAGTAGAGTAAAAGTCTACTGCAATTGGTTTAGTAGGTGGAATTTACAAATAAATGATAACAACCGAGCATTTCATATCCAATTCATGGTACTTTTACGTCTATGTAAATTCTTATTTTTCGGTCTCAATTACTTTTATACTATGAAATCGGAATAAATCTTTTGTAATTATTTGTAAAAATTAATATGTATTATACACACCTTGTTTTCAAATTATGCTATCTGTCTGGAATGTTCATGCTATGTTTAATTTTATAAAATTACTTCATACAAATTGTTTTTTTTTCAATTGTCATCTTATAATAATGTATGTTGAAATAATTTGTCCCGATATTGCACAGGCGCGGATCCAGAGGGGGGGTTCCGGGGGTTGGAACCCCCCTTTTTTTGGACGATCAATGCATTTGAATGGGGACATGTAATTGGAACCCCCCCTTTTTTAAATGGCTGGATCCGCCCTTGTTGCATGTTCTTACCCAGTTTTACCCCAGCCGCAGACAAAATTGTTGGCATCCAATCAACTGCATGCATTAATCTACAAAATATAGTTATTGTCGGCAAGATATTTGACAATTGTGGAGACACTTAAATTGTAAAAAAAAGCGGATTTCACATGAACGTTATTATCCTTCCAGACCCTACATTTGCAAGGCAAAATGTATGTCTCTATTCACTATGCCTTCATCTTTACTAGTGATAGTCCAAATTTCCTACATTTTGCTCCAGATGTCCAAATCTAGAAATCTACCTTTTATATCAGATTCATTGTTGATTTTTCATCCTGAATATGCATAAAAAGTAAAATCACAAAAATACTGAACTCTAAGGAAAATTCAAAACGAAAGTTCTCAATCAAATGGCAGATTCATATGATTAAACATACAAACGAATGGACAACAACTGGCATATTCCTGACTTGGTACAGGCATTTTTAAACTCGTTCATTCATTATTATAATCTAAATCTTTTTAAAAGTACATTTTTGAATACGATTCTATAATTTTGGAAGATTGATTTTTTTCTGATAAAATAACACGCACACAAAATGACAAAATGAGTGGTTGTTTTTTATTTAAAAGTAAGAAGTGCATTTTTTCCTCTTTTTTTCTCTCATTATTTTGAAAACGGTGCCTGTTAATGTCTTACCCTTTATATGTTGTACCATGATTTTTTATTCCTTTACCAGACACGAAAGCTGAAGCTCTAGTGCCTCCTTCATACACTGAAATCTTCGATCCTCTCAAAGGGTAATTGTTGCCAAAAAACTGAGGCCAGCCACCATTCTACAAAAAAAGTTTTAGATTAAGCAGATATACAATATCAACTCTACAAACATCCAATATGTTAAAATATGTAGTCATAGCAATAATTTACATTATACGTTCCACTACCTATTGACATAATGAATAAAAAAAGGAACTACTAAATAAAACTAATGTAGTATCGATTTCAGTCTTTCTACCTAAATACTCTGCTTGAGTAGTATTTGTTAGCTGCAAACGCATACGTTCTGTATATTGACTTCTAGTCTAGATGCCACCGTGATGTTAAAATGATAGTTGGTAAGATAATTTCGTTACACAGTGTTGTAGTGATCTAATACGATTCGGACGCATGAAATTATTAAACGTGTTGTTTTCAATGTTTTACATAACTAGATCGATACCTCTGCTTTTGGACTATCAGTCCCCGAGGGTATCATCAGCTCAATAGTCAGTACGTCGGTACTGACATGATTTATAACAAACCTTTCTAAAATTGTCCGTTATAAATTTTGAAATTATAAAGAAATTAAGGTTTCAACTCCCTCAGGCGAAGTTGACCTTAGATGAATTTGGCTATTTGTTTTAGGTATTTTTTTTTTGGTCATATAGCTCTTCATCTGTTTCGGTACCTATAACTCCCTCGGATTTCAAATGTTTGGCTTTGAGCGTTCCGATGAAGGTAAATTCAGAAATGCGCTTCGGAAGCATGAAATTATTAAACGTGTTGTTTTCAATTCATTACATCACTTGGTCGATACCTCTGCTGGTGGACTATCCGTCCCCGAGGGTATCATCAGCTCAATAGTCAGTACTTCGGCACTGACATGATTTATAACAAACCTTTCTAAAATTGTCCGTTATAAATTTTGAAATTATAAAGAAACTAAGGTTTCAACTCCCTCAGGCGAAGTTGACCTTAGATGAATTTGGCTATTTGTTTTAGGTATTTTTTTTTGGTCATATAGCTCTTCATCTGTTTCGGTACCTATAACTCCCTAGGATTTCAAATGTTTGGCTTTGAGCGTTCCGATGACGGTAAATTCAGAAATGCGCTTCGGAAGCATGAAATTATTAAACGTGTCGTTTTCAATTCATTACATCACTTGGTCGATACCTCTGCTGGTGGACTATCCGTCCCCGAGGGTATCATCAGCTCAATAGTCAGTACTTCGGCACTGACATGATTTATAACATACCTATAATATGTTGAAGGCCGTACATTGACCTATAATGGTTTACTTTAATAAATTGTTATTTGGATGAAGAGTTGTGTCATTGGCACTCACACCACATCTTTCTATATCTATCTACTGTCTAAAATTGTCCGTTTATAAATTTTGAAATTACAAACTAAGGTTTCAACTTCTTCAGGCAAAGTTGAGCTTAGATTAATTTGGCTATTTGTTTTATGCCTTTTTGTCATATAACTGTTTCGGTACTTATACTTCCCTCGGATTTCAAATATTTGGCTTTGGGCGTTTCTGATAAAGGGTAACCAAGAAAAGCGTTTCCGACGCATGAAATTATTAAACGTGTTGTTTTAATTTTTTTCCCAAATGGAATGCATTGACGTCATACATATCATGATTATGGTGATACAGTGAGAGGACATACTAAATATATCAGAACTTCACTCCAATCCCATACACACTTTACTGACCCTATATATTTGGTATAAGTTCACTACCACACTAAGTCTTTCCATATGGTATTCATTGACCCGTTATATATCGTATGATTCTGTTTTCTGAGAAGGTTTTAAATCAGATTCATATCAATATGAAGATCGGCAAGTAAGGCTGCTTAATCATTAGATTACCGACAATTTTTCAACTGCCAATCCATCAAATTCGACAGAGAGTATGTGGGTGTTACTCACATCGGATGTAAATATAATCAGTGTGTTGTCAAAAAGACCGGCTTGCTTGAGAGATTCAGTAAGATTGCCTATGGCATCATCTAATGCTGTTACCATGCCTGTAAATATAAGTGAAAAGTTTAATATACAGAAACTCACTGCTAGTTTATTTCAATATACTCAAAACAAATGCATTTTCGGGTTTATACTTTTAAGTAACTGATTGATATAATAGAAAATCTAGGTTTATTTTTATACACTACTGGAATTAACTCTGTGTTGTTAAGTCATAATGTTTTCTTACTGTAAATCTCAGCAAAGTTAGAGAAAGTTGTTCAGAAGTCATGAGATTATTCCTTGGAAAATATATGGATCAGATTAATTATATATTATTACATATTGTATTAGACATATGGTAAGCAACATTACTAAAGCAACATTCCGCTATATAGATGATGTCCTTTCACTAAAAAAAAATTAGAATTTGGTTTTCTCCATTCTTTCAAACTTGAAATACAAGATACAACAGTCTGCCTCATATACCGGTATTGACTTGCATCTAGAAATTGACAATTATGGTCGGTTGAGAACATAACTCTACGACAAAAGAGATAATTAAAGCTTCCCAATTTTTTAGCAACATATCAGCAGCATCTGTATATGCAGTATTATGAGTTTACATAATATCCCAGAGCTTTCATTTTCTATCATGATTTCCTTAGTAGAAGATTTCAGCTTACAAGGAGGCTATTGAAATAAGAGTCATAAGGAGTGAAGACAGAATTCAAATCATTCCTGCAAAAAATTTGCAGACTCCACATCCAATTGGCTTAACGTTACATATACCATTTGTTTCTCAGTTGACTACAGATCTGTTCAAATTCCTTAACCACAATCCTGTCCTCTTTTCGTCGAATATGACCTACCGAATTGAACTAGTCACCGGGTTTGGTCTAAATGAGCAACACTTTGTATATTAAGTACTTTTAGTTAGTGAATTTTGTGTGCCCAACCTGACAAAGTAGCCAACAAAAGTGTAACAGTTATATTAATAGTAAAGTTAAGTTATATGAATTGCGTGTTGAACCATTAGGAATACATCTTTCGCTCCAATTCATTTTTCGAATTTGTGCTAAATTCGTCCTCGGTTTGTAAATGTCAGATTATCATTTGCTTAAATAATCTTACTTGTCATTGTCAAATTAGCAGATGTACTAGTCCCATGTGCTTAAATAATATGGTGAAGTATACAATAAAAAAAAAGACATGCTTGTAAAGTATTTTTCCTTACCTAAATATTTCCTCCTGCCTTCATTTTTTATCCAACTGTATTTATCTTCGTACGACTTAGGAACCTACAATCAGAATACAATTTTGTTTTCTCATTTAGATTTATGATGACTCTTCATGATTTTAGGATATCGTCTTTTAAAAGATCTGTTATATTGAAAATTGTATAATTGCTGTTATATTTCACTCGCTTCTAGTCCGTCAAATACCACTGTTTGCAGACATCCCCGTAATTATCTGCTTTGCGTACGTGGTGGCTGTGATTGTTTGCAAATTATCGTTACATAAAAACCTTCTTGCGCTTTTTATTAATTCCGTTTCTCGTTTATCAAACTTTCCCCTACTTTTAAGACAGCTATGCTACACATATTTTGTTTTCGTTTATGACACTGGTGTAATAAGCATACCTCTATTGGTTCGTGCACAGATTGGAAAGCATAATACAGAAATAAGGGTTGACTCTTATTGTGCGTTCTCAGTATTTCATCTGCACGCTTAGCGTATTCAAACTAAAATGAAAATACAAGGAAAATGAAAACATGTCGGATAATATTGTAAGTATACATTGTTCATTTGACAAATATTGGTTATTCGCAGATCCGTGTATATCTAAAATCTATTCATATGTTTTTCTTACATTTATTTTCCACTAGTAGATATTGGCAGAAATATGATTATTTCAGTGTAATTCTGGATAATTCAGGATATCCATTTTTGTACAAGTAGAATTCTTTGTTGGTAATTTAAAAACACACAATAAACTGAATAATCCTGACAGAAATCATAGCAAGCAAGCATGCATACCCCTCACTCCAGAATGAAAATCGAAGACTTTTAGTTACATTTGGATATATACCACACAACAGATAGATATTATAAACAAATGAGTGATCATAAACTGTCGAAGATGTCAGCAGCGATCATATACTTCTTTGTGCCTCATAACTCTACTTTATTATCTGACATTTTATTTTCAATAAGATTGGCGTTATACGAAATCTTAAGTATACTCGAAGAAATATGTCAAAACGGATAAAGTACAGCAAAATAATTGATTCATGGTAAAGTGTTATTATGGTTAATATCACTTACTGTTGAATATTCTTTAGGTCTTATTGGCTGTTTATTGTCACGAAAATCGGTCCCATTCACTATATTTGAACAAATTAAAAAAAAAATATATAATACAAGAGAATTTTATTGTTTTATTTCAGCTTCGATTTCCGTTCAAAAGAGAATGAAATCAAATAAAAATCATCGAATCACTTAAGATTTATAGAAAGAAGAAATGCTTATTATTAGAGTTATCATACCTTATTAACTTTCTTCGTGGTATGACCATTGGCTTCTAAATTTTCGATTATCGACTTGCTAACATAACAACACATGAATTACCTAAATAACTACTTACAAATAGTATAATTATAGTAATCAACCTGGCCATTGTAGTAACCATAAAAACTGTCAAATCCTCGGTATGTTGGTGTACATTCCCATTTACAGAAACCAAGATGCCACCTGCAATATATGTCCCAGTTGTAGTCAGTGGAAAACAAATGTAAAAGAACTATTGCAGAAGTGGGAATTGCACCAACAACATAAACATCCGCCGCATTTTTGCGCCTGTCTCAAGTCAGGAGCCTCTGGCCTATGTTAGTCTTGTATTATTTTTTATTTTAGTTTCTTGTGTACAATTTGGACTTAGTATATATACTTGTTAAGGGGCCAGCTGAAGGACGCCTTCCGGCGCAGGAATTTTTCAATGCATTAAAAACCTGTTGGTGACCTTTTGCTGTTGTCTGTTCTATGGTCGGGTTATTGTCTATTTGACACATTTCCCATTTCCATTCTCAATTTTTATTAACAAGTTGTAATGGAGTTAAGCAAATACTATGGTCAACATTAAATCTTTAGAAACCACTGATGAGGTTCATGACTTGGCACAATTTTTATATCTCAGTTAACTCTCCCCCCTTTTTTTTTTATCCCAATATGCGTACTTATACAAATTTGTATCAGTACAAAAGCGGCACGTAACAATCAAATAATGGTATGACAGATGACAAATACCCATGTGCATATTATCAATTGCAAATGCTCATATTTTCATAAAGAATCTTAAATTACTTTTAAAACCGTCAACATTTGTATGTCCAAGGTGAATTCATCCAAATGAGTCATGAATTTCCCGGAAGACACCAGCTCTTGCAATGCATGAAACAAACATGTAAAGAATTTTAACACAGATACATTAAGATAAATATTAACTTCTTCATACTGTATATTGCTTAATGAGAATTGATGCATATCCTCAAAAACTCTAGACAAAGTGATTCATAACCGTTATCCAAAGATGTATTTTAAGTGCAAACTTAAACTTCTTTCTGACTTTTACAATTTACATGAAAGAAAATGACATTTTGTTTAATTATAATTACTATAACTTGGAAATTTTGCTTACTTTCCAAGCATGTGTGTACTATATCCATTTTCTTTGAGTTTTTGTGGCAGTATCACTTTGTCCATGGCGGCACAGGACGGTTGCGCTGGTAACATCGCCAAATGCTACAATAAATGGAATTTGTTTACACATACAAGTATTTATTTACAGATTACTTAAAGGTATATGCAATGAACAAATTCAACGGAAACGAAGGGAATGAGTGTACAAATGCAAGACACAAACTCTTTACAAACATTGACAAAACTAAAGGCAAAGGAACATTGCTTTTATTCTATTCTGAATATTATATATACATTATATACTTGATTTAAAGTCATTTCAGCATAACTAACGACCAATTTCGCTATTCGGGATCTTATTTTATAAGAACCGCTAATATTAGGTTCTATTTGAAAATCAAATAGCAGTTGAAGATAAAAAAAAAAAAAAAAAAAAAAAAAACAACTTCCCTTAGACAAAAGGACAAAGATTGTTCATAAATGTTTATTCTTTCATTTTTTCAACTAATGGATAAAAAAAAGACAAGAAAAACGATGAGTGCCGATAAATTGTGCGTGCACAGTGATAATATAATCTTTTTAATTATCTTTGGATATATACCACACAGTTTAGTTGTACCTGTAGAAAACTTATTTCAAACGGTATAGCATATCCTATTTTTACGGAGATGTTGTTTACCGATCCGGAAATTTAGATGCAATCCTTTAAATAAACTTCTTTTTAACGATCAACCTCCCCCTAATCTTCACTATTATTTGATCTTTGAAAATTGCTTTAAATTATGTTATATTAATTTTGTTGTTAAAAAAATGTTATTTGTATATACTATTTGTATAATTTGTATATTGAACATATGCACATGCATGACTCTACAATCTGTCGATATCTGTATCTTCGCATTGCACAATGCAAAGTTCATCTCTGAATATTAATGACGTCTTTACACTAAATCTATTGGATATTGGATGTGTACTGATTTGTATATTATGCATGTTTTTTTAACTGTAGTTGTTATGGGTGTTTAAGTAGCTGTTAGTAACTGCGAGTACTCTCAGATCTGTCTTTTTGTTGTGGGATGTATTACTACCCTTCCACGTCCACTGTTGTGTTTTTGTTTGATGTATTTCAGTTTTGTAATTATCAGATGAGTTAAGGCCTTTTCAACTGATTTTCATAGTTTGTACTTATGGTGGACTGTTACACCACTGTCCCAGATTAATGGAGGGCCTATAGTTGTTAATTTTGGTGTCTTTTGGTCCTTATGCAGAGTTGTATTATTTGCAATCTTCCACATCTTCTTAACAAATATAGAATTTCCGAAGCGATATGAATTTCATCGTTTGTTATTGTTTCTTTCCACCTTACACTTTTCTTCTTACGCGAACATGTTTTGGTTATATTTGTAATAATGGTGGTTTTCAAATATTTACTTACCATAAATGGTGTATATTTGTTTTCAAAAAGCGATTGATCAACATTTCCTTCTTTGAAAACATAAAAAGTTTGACATATATTACCTGCTGCCCAACTTTAAATGGATACACCCCTGTCATAAACGCAGTTCTTGATCTGAAATTAGAACAAAATATTTATAAATATTTGCACAAAATCAAATTAAGGACTACAACGGTGTGAGAATGGGACAAGGAAAAATGACAACACTAGATTAAGATGTGAAAAATATATTACATCTTTACGAACTTTTACCCGAGTTATATCTGATTTGATAATATGGACATATGTTCTGTTATGAAAACGAGTCGAATGAATTTGAAGTAAAAGTCCGAAAATCATTCTCTATCATTGTCTAACAGATATCGCAGCAGAACCAACAGACTCATTTGAATATGTAAGATTCTTATTAATCAACCCCTAAAGTGAATACAAATTTATCTTCCCACAGGCGACACTGTAGTATCATTGGAACAAAACATCAATTCGGAATTTAGAAATATCTTCTTTGATTTAAAGAAATAGGTATTTTCGTTGTTTTCGTTTTTAGAAGTAGCAAAAGTTTTCATGATTACAAATATGTTTCGTTTAACTTTCACAATCTTTTCGAATATATATAACCAAGGTGTTCAGACCGTGTATATTTACGCCAAACATTTTTCATTTTAAGCTGAACAAATAGATTTTGAAAATACCCTACAAATTTTAAAATTAATTGGTTTGATAAATGTAACAAACATCTGTTGAAGTCACTTCTGAAAAATCATTTTCGTTATGAGAATTGAAATTTGTAATTTTCATGACATTACATTATTTGATTTCACGAGGATAATATTAAAAGTAATGATAAGTTTGTCTTAAAAAGATTTCATCTTATCACCAGTTTGAATAAATTAAAACATTTGAATTTGATTGTTTTAGAAAAGAAACAAATTTCAATCTCCTTCTTATGGACAAAATATTGAAATTGATAACCTTAAGCATTTTTCAATTTGCCATAAAATATTGAAAAATGAAAAATGCTAAAACGTGGAGCATTTTTCAATTTGCCTTAAAAAATTGAAAAATGAAAAATGCTCCAACGTGGAGCATTTTTCAATTTGCCTTCAAAAATCAAAAAATGAAAAATGCTCCAATGTGGAGCATTTTTCAATTTGCTTTGAAATATTGAAAAATGAAAAATGTTGAATTTTCATCTTTAATTTTTTTTTTTCTCAAAAATGAAAATGTTTTTTTTTGTGTTGAGGATTTTTCAATTTGTTTAATCAAAGTTTTGTTTGTATGCTTTAAATATAATACACATATGTGTATGTGTGAACCCGTGTATACACATTTATTACCTTACCCCGAAAAGATAGGGGAACAACAACGCACCAGCAAAATTTTGTGATGTGGCGCAGGATTATTATGCAAAAAATTATTGTTATTTCCCTTGCTTAAAACCCTTAACTTTATATTTCCCTATTTTGTTATTCACATTCAGGTTAACTACATATTCTCTTTATATCTGTTAAATCAAAAGGATATTGGTTTGTTTAATTCATTGATAGAGATATTTATTTTTACTACAAAGTTTAGTATTTGCACCGTTGCAAAACATTTGTAAACTCCTTTAAAAAGTTAATATACATTTAAGATAACATCTGAGCAATACGGACACGCATAGATCAAGGCATATATAACCCTGCTCGTAACAACAAGGTTCAGTTATTGCCATTAGAGGATTTAGCATAGCGAAAAGCAATTACAATATGCCCTATAAAACCCTCAACGACAGAATAGCTTCACCAAAGCTGAGAGCTACTCATCAATAAATAGTAAATGAAAAATATTGTAACATAACATTTCGTACTTTAATGCAATGGCTACGGATTTGGTGATACCCTCGTTGACAACCTAGAAAATATGTAAAGATAAAAACAACACCTAGGAAAGCTGTTCTGTTCCCAGTCTCTCTTTATAAGGTTGATTAATATGCCATTTTCCTTCTAAATACAGCTCATTTTGGAAGTCATTGAATGCTCCCTTTCTTAACTAGATAATATGAATTAAATAATTAGTTCACTGTTTTTTTTGGGGGGGTTAGTATTACTTAGCTATTTTAATACCAATAGTGCTTTAACATTTGGAGTCATCGTCTCTGTTTAGGGAGCTACCATTTGATTTTTATGGGGGGGGGGGGGGCTAGGATGAAAAATTTTGTCCTGCTTTTTTTTTAGTTGTAATCTCTGTCCTGCCTTTTTATTTTTTATTCTATTCGGTCCTGCCTTTTTTTTTACTAGTTATCCTGACTTTTTTTTACACAAATTGTCATCCTGCCTTTTTTTAACCAAGTTGCTCATCCTGCCTTTTTTCTTTACTCAAAACTCCTGTCCTGCCTATTTTTTTCAAATTTCATCCTTTTGTTTTGTTCCTGTGGTCTTTTATTTTTATAGTATGGTTTATTTGGTACATTTTGTGTCAATGTATAGTCAAAATATGTTTAATGTTGTCAAGACTGATATTGCTGATTACTTAAAGTTTGTTCATTTTGAGACAGATTTTCTTTTATTTGGAATGAATGTGCGGTGGCATTTTAGCTAAAAATCAACTTCAAATGTAAAGCTAGTTTACATTTCTCTAGATATAAGAAGATGTGGTATGAGTGCCAATGAGACAGTTTGCCTTCTAAGTCACAATTTTTAAAATAAAAACCATTATAGGTCAAAGTACGGTCTTCAACACAGAGTCATGGTTCACATAAAACAATAAGCTATAAATTGTTCTCAAAATGACTAGTGTAAAACGATTCAAGCGGGAAAAACAACGGTATAATCTATATACAGAACGAGAAACACTTATGAATCACATCAAGTTAACTAACGACAACAAGGAACATTATAGAAGATAAAAAAAAAACATGTTAAACAGACTTAGGAAGAAGGGCTATAGTACGATTCTGTTGTGGTTGTCAGGTTATTAAAGTTTGCATATTTTGGTTTTAATATTGTTTCACTTATAGGGTCTTTACATATTTTTTAAAAACCAGTTGTTGGCATGACACGGGTTATGTTCTTCTCTTAAATATTTTATAATTTGTATAATACTGAACCCCTAACGGGAGTTGCCTGATATTCCTATGATGAAGACGTAATCTTAAAATCAGTTTAATTAAGGTCTGGAGCTGACATGTCAGTAACTTCTAGTAGTCTGTTGTTATTTATGTGTTATTATCATTTTGTTTATTTTCTTTTGTTACCTCTTTTGACATCGGACTCGAACAGAATTTTACTGGGTGTATGGTTATGCGTTTACTTTTCTACATTGGTCAGAGGTATCAGGGGAGGGTTGAAATCTCATAAACATGTTTAACCCCACTTATTTTGCACCTGTTCCAAGTCAGGAGCCTCTGGCCTCTGTTAGTCTTGTATTATTTTTAAATTAGGTTTTTAGTTTTTAATTTGTTTAGTGTGGCGTCCATTATCACTGAACTAGTACATGTATATATATATTTGTTTAGGGGCAAGCTGAAGGACGCCTCTGGGTGCGGCAGTTTCTCGCTGCATTAAAGACCTATTGGTGACCTTCTGCTGTTGTCTGTTCCATATATATGGTCGGGTTATTGTCTCTTTGACACATTCCCAATTTCCATTCTCAATTGGATTGTCTATTTAAAAAAATAGAAGAAACAAAATTATTATGTCTGAAGCTGTCAGGGAGAATCATAAAACCCTTGACATAAAATTATCCATATTTTGAGTCAGAGATGGGAGATCTTCCTATGATGCCCGCCCGTCCTCCCCTTATAAAAAGAAAACAACACTAAAATCTTATTCTGACATTACAGATGGGATTTCATTTCATTCACGTGTGCGCCTTTTCCTAAATTCATCTTTTTTGTTTGTTCTCCAGATCCCACCTTTGGTGTCCCCTTGATTTCATTACCCACATTTTAATAATCCTATATCCGACCATCCCTTTTTGTAACCTCAATAGCACCCCCTCTCTATATCCCACTTCTGGGGCTACTTGCAAAATTCATTTTGATCAAGATTGATTGTATGCTCAGAATTATCAGCCTGATATGGATCAGGATAAAAGTTTCGTGATCCCTGTAAAAAACCAGTTGTGACTTTCTGTTTACATAACGAATGTAAAAGGGGAGCGGACGAGCTACAAAAAACATAATAGTATCAACAAAGAGGCAATTTCGATAAATGTTCAAATTATTTAAAATTTCTCAAATTACGAAAAGAGTGCACACGCTGAAATGTCTCGCCTTCTTTACTAATCATTGATATTATGTTGATCCAAAATCCTGGACTTAAAAACATGAAATCCCGAGGTCCTGAATGAAAAAAAAATCCCGGGTCCCGAAAGGGTTAATCCCGAAATCACAAGCTTAAAAACACCCGATCCTGAATTCCTGAAAAAGGTCCTGCCCACCCTCTATGTTGATAGTCCTAAATATAAAGCTTTACTACAACTATCACATAAACTTAACATGGTCAAAGAAAATTAGGACAAGGTCATATAAACAAAACAAGAAATACATGTACACCTTACAATAAATCACTAAATATAAATGACCCATGCTAATAGTTTCTAAGAAACAGACTTAACCGAGAAAACTAAACACATGAACCACGAAACTAAGGTCAAGGATCTGAACCATGGCAGGCAGAAGTGTACAACTTACAATTTCATACAGCAAGTAAAGTTAACCTATTTCTTATAGTTTAATAAAATCAGAACAAAACTAAAAAACTGAATACTGTGCAATGAACAGTGAAAATGAGGTCAAGGCCAAATAAAACCTGCCAGACTGACATGCACATCATTAAATATTTCCATACACCAAACAAAGATTACATATTGCATATAGTGTTAGAAAAAAAGACCAAATATCAAAAACTTAACGTTGGTCAAGGTTTGATAAGCACAACCATGATTGACACATCTATATCATTTCCTCTATTGTTCAATAAAATATCGTCATTTGATCTCGATGGATCAGCATCGCGTTGTGACTCAGGTTGGATTGGTTGATCTGACATGCATATATGTCTACTGGATCAGAATTCGAATCAGAGGCTCCTCTGATTCTACCTCTATCTCTACCATCACGCCCACTAGTTCTGGTATATTTTGGTGGTATGCCTGTGTTGTTTGCGAGAATTCTACGTATTTTAAATGACAATTAGAAGAATTAAAGGGAACAGTATTTATAAACAGTTTGTATATGCAATATGATGTTGATGATAATGACGAGAGCGTAGTCAGATTACGTTTTGAAAGTGGAAAGGACTTAGACTGGTCGATGTAAGAGCGGTCTATAATCGCAGAAAAAGTGTGTTAAGATCGTGTTGCAATCGAATAAATCGTGCATGTATTGTCGTTATGAAAACGTGATTAGCGTAATAAATCGTGATTATCGTATTGAAGACTCAGAATAGGCGTGATGAGAACGTGACCCGTAGCGGGATCGTAGTAGCATCGTGAAAACAATGAAAATCCAAACTTTCATCCTGCTCGTACCGGGACCTCACCTTTTAGATCGCGGTGAGCGTGGTGCAATAGTGGTCTAGTGTGACTTGGGCATAAAACAAGCTCCTTGTTTCTCTACCTTTCCTACTGATCAAAATGAGCAACTGGTTCTTGTCTTGAATTGTTGATACCGTACGTTTCCTGCTTTCATCGTGTCAGAATACATTTTTTAATAATCGTGAAATATATATCACTTATTGTTCAGTAATTTTAACTGTTGTTATTATTGTTATTGGTCGTAACGTAATCAATAAACATAATCAATACCGAATAAACTGTGCTATCTTATTTTTTCTTAGTTTCCCAGGTAGCAAGTACAAAAAACATCACCAATTTTATAAAAATTCATATATGTATAGCATGTATGGCACATGAAAATAAATAACGCTGCGCATTGGCAACACGACGGTAGCCACATGTGAAGTAGGATCTGCTTACCCTTTCGAAGCACCTGAGATCAACCCTAGTTTTTGGTGGGGTTCGTGTTGTTTATTCTTTAGTTTTCTATGTTGTGCCATGTGTACTATTGTTTGTTTGTTTGTTTTCTTCATTTTTAGCCATGGCGTTGTCAGTTTATTTTAGATTTATGAGTTTTACTGTCCCTTTGGTATCTTTCGTCCCTCTTTTGAAAAGACTTTTCAAATAAATAAATAAAGAGCTCCGCTGTAAGCGCATGGTACTCCTCTTGTCTTTATGCTTTAAGGGCATACGATACAGTAGAGATCCCTCGTTGATTTTTTCTTAAAATTTTGATAGAAGGTCAATTTCAATGTGTACTTTTTAAATATGCAAAGAAAAAAGTACCTTCATGACTTACTTTTAGAGATAATTTGGTTCGAAATTTGCATATTTGGAAGAAAATCCCTGAAATTTAATAAATTATGACTTTTAAAGATAGTAACAATACTTTTGAACGAAAAGCCATAACTTAACCGGGTTTTTGTAAAATATTCCCTTGATCCATGACATTAGCATGCTGAAACAAGTTTAAGGTTAAACCAAATCATCATGTTCCGGATTTAGATTGCTATATCCGAAATAAAAAAATGACCATACTTTTGCGTCTTTTCGGAAGTGCAGAACAAATTTGATCGTTGTTTTTTTCCTGAATTTTTGGCGGAGTGTTCTTGAAACAGTACTTGATTGATTGCAAAAGAAAATAATTTGGGTCCATGTGCTTGTTTTTTTCAATAAAAGTCATACATCTTTATTTTTTACGTCTGTCAGTATGGCGCTAAATTACGTTAAATTAAGTTTTAATCGCAACAACGTCGTGTAATCATTCCCGCCGTACACGAGTTCGCTGTCAAGTTTATGCAGGTGTTTTTCAAAGCGTTGATACTTAATATAAATGAAGGATTCTAGCAGATTGCTTTGTCAGATGTAGATCTGCTAGAAGTATAAAGGTGCATCTCCGTCCGACATTAGTTCTAAATTGCTTGATGTACTGTAGGATGATAGACAACATTATTGACATGACAAAATGTGAACCAACTATAAATTAAGTGAGGCGATCATACCATATAACCGTCAACAATGACAAAACCGATACCTTATCGTCAACTTTAAAAGGTCCCGACGTACTTTGATTTTATTTTTTTTTTACACTCAAAAGATAATTTTCTTTCAAATTTAAATTATGAGCAGTACTTCTTGTTTTATAATAAGAGCTGTTTTGTGCAATTTTACTCATGCCATTATTGCATCAATCGACCGAAAATGAAGTTGTAATATAATATTTCATAGGAAGTACTGCAGCCGGTATAAGAGAATGATATTGAACGATGTCTTTATCAATAGATAAGTTACATAACATTTTTTTTTCGGCGTTAACGTATGAATATTTGCATACTTGTTTGTCTAGAAGAAGAGCTATATTGAAAACACTTTGTTCGTCTGTCGGATCGTCTAACTATACGACGAATTTTATAACGTGTGTACACTTTCTGATCTGTCTGTCTGCAGTTAGTGTACATTTGCCGATACTTCAATTTTTATCTCTCAATACATTGAAGTAAAAAATGTACAATAGGGACATGCTTATACAAATAAGAAGACAAATGACTAAACGACTATAGGACATCGGACGGCCTTCAACAAAGAGTAAAACCCATACCGCATAGTAAGCTATGAAAGGCACCTACATTACAAATACAAAAAAACTCAAACTTATGGCTTGATTTAAGTACAAAACAATGAACAAAATACAAATATGATGAACAATAGCAAAAGACACCATTAATTACAAGCCCTTTTGATAGCATGTGAACGGGCGTTTTCTTGTTTTGGTCTATTACATCCAGTTTCATATACAAAAAGAATACATGTACAACCAATTAAACAAACTAACGTGTGACAATTCTGCATCTATTGGTAATGTTTTGCCTAAATTCAAACCAAAAACGACACCAATATATTTTTTGAAATCTTTTTAACGGATTTTTATTGACAGTTTTTCTTCATACACATACAATATTATATGTTTTTAAAATATCAATTAAAATCGGCTTTTTTATGTACCAATTTCAAGTCCAGAATAGGATGAGACACTCTCTTTACTTATTATTCTATTTACGAATATAGGTGTTATACGACCTTGTCTACCAATGAGAGTCTCGCACATGCAGTTGGTTTTGTTATTTCATTGATAGTCTGTTAAATTTGGCCTTACAATGACAATTCTCCGTAAAATTTGGAGGCTGCCAAATGCTAAACAAGAAAAGAATTCAAGATAATATTATTTACTTCGAATTCATTATCAATAAATGAAAATAACTGTTCTCGTCATGAAAAAATATTGCACAGCTGTACAACACGCCGTAGTAATGACTTTTGTGTATGGATTTCAACACCAGACCAGATTCGGCTACCGTACGCGCCATATATTTTGTTAAATTTTTCTCATTAATGACGGGTTCATACGTTTTCTCATTTCTTTAAGTTTCATTAAAATAACATTTGGATGTCATAAATGTGCACAAAATATTTGCCGCTGTACGTTAAGCAGCTACCAATACTCATAATTAGCTATTGCAGGTCGTTTTGATCCGAATTTTGTTTTTCAGCATGTTACAGTTTAAGCAACGAATAGTAAGATAGATCCCAATTCCTTGAAATATTTCTTTCTCTACGCTGAGCAGATTCCGCTGGGCCGTGCAGCGTTTTGCAGTTATTCAGTGCCAGACTTAAAAGCTCCACAATTCTTGTTCCGTCTTTCCATGTTATACTGTCAGTACTCTCTTTTGTGTCTTTCACAATTTCTTCAATTTCGTCATGCAAAATTTTCTTGACCGTTTCCGACATTTTGTCAGAAGAAAAAATCCCCAAAACTATACAACATCAAATCAGAAATTATATAAAAATCAAAAGGGTACTTAGTTTAATAGATATATTAACTAGTCACCATAGTCTAATCATTAAATGCTGAAAGCATTTGTGATTTATTATCCGAAAAACTGGAAAAAAGCCTCATTTTTTTATGAATAAAACCTCCATAACTCCAAAAATGTAAATGTTTCATAAAAGTTGGTAAAAGCGTGTTTGAGTTATTGTCCAAAAAACTGGAAAAAATCCCCTTTTTTCAATATAAAAATTCATAACTAAAAAACGTAAAATCTGAAATTTAAAAAAAAATTGAAAGGTAGCTTAAGTCAACAGATTTAAACAGTTCACTAAACTGTCATAAAATTTTGTTTAAGTGTTTATGAGTGATTGTCCGAAAACTGGAAAATCCCCCCTTTTTTAAGCATAAAAATTCATGACACGGAAACGTAAAATCTGAAATTTATAAAAATCAGAGCATACGTCAATAGATTTAAACAATTCACCAAAGTCTCATTAAGTTGATGGAAAACTCCCCCCTTTTTAAGGAAAAAAAAATCATAACATGGAAACGAAAAATTTGAATTTTATAAAAATCGAAAGGGAGCTTACGTCAATAGATATAAACAATTCGATAAAGTTCCAAAAAAGTTGGTGGAAGCGTTTTTTATTAATTGTCCGAAGTGTGGACGACGGACGGACAACGGTATACCATAATATGTCCCGTTTTAGACGGGCGTATACAAACAAAGAAACAAGTTATAAAAAATGCTAATCATATAGTACAGATACAAGCGTGCTCGATGTTTGTGATAGAGGGGGAGGGGTGTGAAATTGCTGCGAGTTTTGTTTATCCAAAATCGATTTTAAATATTAATATTTCACAAATTAAGTTAAGAATAAGGAATCAGTGAAAAAACTATGTAAATTAAGTATTTTTTTTATATATCCTACATTGAACTTTTGATGTTGTCCCTTACTTTGGCTTTGTGGAAGCGTCGACCATTTGCATTATACGCTGTCATCATTGCAGAAGTTGAAACACTATGTATTTCCGTTGGTGCGCCCACCCTTTTGTGGGGAAAATTTGGTTGATTATATAGGAAATCGCCGAAGCATGACTGAACCCCCTTAAGGTCAGTCAGTGCCATCCCTTATGAAAAGTTCTGGATCAACCACTGCTGCTGTCGTAAATGATGGTAGCGAGGGTTAACTGTCGCTAATGCTTTACCAACTCTAGCTTCACACACGTTGATTCCTTTGCTTGATAAATGTTACTACTAGTATTTGTTCCATGTACATGATCCATACGGTTTGAAATTCGATCATTTGTGTCGATCTGTGTCGATCTGTTATTTTTGCCTTTTTGTATTTCAAAAGAAGATTTGTTCTGACTGAGACCCCTTTTTTGTGTCGACATATTTGTCCTATAATACTCGTTTTGCTTTCACATATTGAAGATGTAAAATCATATTAAAGACATGATAATAGAATGTACAGAATACAGAACCTCGGGGGAACTGTTTCATGTTTGTTGAAATACTATTCACATAATTATTATATATTCTTGCTACATTTTATTTTCGGTAAAAGCAAATATAAGAAGTCTTTCATTCTTCGAAATATACATTTACCACACATACATGCATGCAAGTTAATTTCATATTTTTCTTTTATAAGATGATTGCTTATTTGAAATTCTGCGAATGAAATTGTGAATATCATAAGCTTGGGAAAACAAGTTTGTATTAAACAGATTCAAAATTAGGAAACGCTGTACAATGTAGAAAAATACAAAATTGAAAACATATACTAGCACAGTGATCAGAATAATTTAACATCTACACCCATCCCTCCCCATCCCTTTCGAATGGCGAACCCTGCTCCTTGAGCATGTACAGAAACTGGCATGGACAATATCTAATATTCTAATATTTTCTCTTCTTTTCTAACATGTTTGCCACATTCAGCCACGATATGGTTCAATGCTATTTCGTCTACTCCGCATCGCCTAGTAATTCCATTTTCAGAACTAAAACGACTTACGGAAAGAAAAGACAAAGAAAAACAAAAGTCAGATAGATAGACAGATAGCAAGATATATACAATGAATGACAGATTGATAGATCGAAAGATAGATATAAACACGTAGCTACAAAGACAGCTATATACATTGTATATAGATAAAAAGAAAGAATGATTCTTTGTGGTCATTATCGTATTTGTAAGTGTACCATTCTTGTTCGGAATTTGTTGATACCACACATAGTTCACACACACACACAAACACACCTTAAAAAGATCTGCAAGACATATTGCGCTTAAAACAAGACAAAAAAAAACGGAAATAGTAAAACATTTAATAAAAAGGGACAACAATTTAAACATTTAAAACGCCTACATTGAAACAAATTACATTTCGTTCCCATTATTAGACATTTAAATAATGAACATTTTTTCAAATTTGAATATTGCACAGTAAAATTAAAATTGAAAAATTGGAGCCTTTTTCATTTTTCAATATTAAACGTCAAATTGAAAAATGCTCCACGTTGGAGCATTTTTCATTTTTCAATATTTGAAGACAAATAGAAAAATGCTCCACGGTTGAGCATTTTTCAATTTTCAATATTGTAAGTCAAATTGAAAAATGCTCCATGTTAGATCATTTTCCATTTGTCAATATTGTAAACTAAATTGAAAAATGCTAAAGGTCAGTATTTTCAATATTCTTTTAAGAATGAGATTGAAATATGTTTTGTTTTCTAAAGCAAGCAAATACAAATGTTTTAATTATTTTAAACTTTTGACAAAATAAAATCATTTTTAACAGAAAGTTATTGTTATTTGTTTCAATATCTTCGTTAAATCAAAAATATAATTTCATGAAAATAACAAATTTCAAATCTCATAGAGAAAATGGTTTTTCGAAAGTGATTTCTATAGGTTTTTGTTACATTTTTGAAACCAACTACCCTTAAGATTTGCAGAGCAATTTGAAAATTTATTTTTCATTTTAAAATGAAAAATGTTTGGCGTAAATGTACACGGACGGTGTTCCAGGTTTTATATTTTAATCTTTATTAACTGTGTTCTATTTTTTTTTTTTTTTAAATCTTTATTAACAGTGTTCTTTTTTTTTTAATCTTTATTAACTGTTTTCTAGGGTTAAAACTCTATGAAATGTGACATGCAATGGGTATGATGAAATAAAGGCATTTGGATATGTATCTTGTACCAAGGACAGAGAAGCTGTCTTTGTTTAAGTTTCTCTGCAATTTTTCTCGGATGAATTGATACTTGAAAAACCTTTCTGTTTGCTTTTTCTCTTATTATTTTGTTAATTCGCTCAACTTGTTTTTAAACATACAACTTTATAGATACGTGGATTGAAGGGGTTCATAAGAAGACATGTATTACATAATCATTTTGTTACTAGTACTCACGGGGTACAGACTGGTTGAACATATGATTGGTCCAGAATCATACCCATTCCCGCCAGTTTGTCGATGTTTGGTGATATAACATGTTTATTTCGGAAACCGAGATCATTCCAACCTGTTTGCATAAATTATACATAAGCCTAGTAACTCAAACTACATCTTCTTATATCTAGTAAGATATCAACATAAATTATACATAAGCCTAGTAACTCAAACTACATCTTCTTATATCTAGTAAGATATCAACATAAATTATACATAAGCCTAGTAACTCAAACTACATCTTCTTATATCTAGTAAGATATCAACATAAATTATACATAAGCCTAGTAACTCAAACTACATCTTCTTATATCTAGTAAGATATCAACATAAATTATACATAAGCCTAGTAACTCAAACTACATCTTCTTATATCTAGTAAGATATCAACATAAATTTTGAAAAACTACCAAGGTTTAAATATACTTTAACTTGTATTTTCGAAGTTTCATTTCATTAGAATCCGTATTATTTTTCCTTACAATTGCGTCCTGCCCAAATTACGTTGTTTGTTTTTTTTTCTTTCAATTAATGAATGGCTGTTATTTATTTTGAGTTTATTGAACCATAAAATTATTTTTTGACTCTTCACATTGAATTATGTTAAATGTGAAGAGTCAAAAATTAATTTTATGGTTCAATAAATTCAAAATAAATTATTGCCATTCATTATAAATAAATTCTATCAAAAATAAGGCTCAAAGATATATATTAATAAGGATAACAACGTACACAGATGTTTGCGTATGAATACACAACGTTAGAGTGGGCGTGTCGCCATAATAATTGATAACATTGAAAATAAACCTAATTCTTTTAACCAATCAGAAGACAGTAAATACACCAAATTTATTTATAAACAAATGTAAAATTCGTGAGTGACTGCACGTGCTTTCTAAGACATATATTGCTAACGAATGCAAACGAAAAGTTTTATATGACTCTTAATTTCAGGTCTGTATAAGGAAATGTAATTATAAGAATTAAACGTTTCTTTCTTCTAACTTCTATGGTTGTAATATCGTTGCTATGCGCACAGTTAAGTATGATACACGTTTGCTCTTCATACACAATGTTCTTCGGTCATCAATTTTGCACTCAAAAGACTTAGAGCTAATTTTGATAAAACTGAAGCCATATGGATTGGGTCAAAGATTCACTCAAGGGATAAGCTAACAACTACAAGAAATTTGAACTGGAATCATTCAGGAAAATTTAAACTTTTAGGAATAAAATTTGATCTGTTCAGTGAAAATAAAACGCTTGTAAATTTTGTTGAAAAAATAAAAAAAAATGCAGTACTTACTAAATTCCTGGGTTTATAGAGATTTAACATATATGGGAAAGATCACTGTCATTA
Organism: Mytilus galloprovincialis; assembly: GCF_965363235.1. Taxonomy (NCBI): domain Eukaryota; kingdom Metazoa; phylum Mollusca; class Bivalvia; order Mytilida; family Mytilidae; genus Mytilus; species Mytilus galloprovincialis. The sequence continues at coordinate 90,041,879 of NC_134839.1, forward strand.
AATCACTAGCTCTACCTATTCTAATTCAATCATTGACAGTTTTGCCAAACCCGCCTGGTGATAAAATAAAAGAAATTCAAATATTTTTTTCAGTTTCTTGTGGCCAGGAAAACCAGACAAGATTAAAAGAAAAGTTATAATAGGGTTATTTGAAAATGGGGGATTGAAAATGCCAGATATAAGATCTTTTTGTTATTCATTAAAGATGACATGGATAAATAAACTTGTAGACCCTTTGAATATATCCCCATGGAAAACATTGTTAATAGATCAATACAACAGATTAGGAGCAGACAAAATATGGTTGATGACCACTGATGGTATCCAAAAGATTTCTTCAAAATTTAATAAGTTCTGGAAAGATATTTTACTAAACTGGAATATCCTAGACACTGTCACTAATAGCACTGCTGAAGGGATCATGAAACAATTCATATGGCTAAAAAAGAGTTTGAAAATTAATAATAAAACTCTCTTTTACCAGAAGTGGGTTGAATCCGGAGTTTTCTTTGTAGGTGATTTACTTGATGAAAACAGTATTTTTTTTACTTTAAAAGAATTCTGCGAAAAATATAATCTTAATATTAATTTCTTGGAATACCATTCTTTGCTTCATATAATACCAAAAGACTGGAAAAATCTAATCACTACTTCAGAGAAAAATACGCACATATCTATCGATAAATTTGAATTTATAAAAAACAATAAAAAGTCATGTCAGTTCTTTTATAAAAAAATCTTGTCAATGTATACAGAACGTTCTACAAAACAAGAAGACAAAACGTGTAAGGAACTAGGCACTCATATAGAAAATTGGGATTTTATTTATAGCTTACCCTTTTGTTGCACTAAAAACAACAAATTTAGTATGTTCCAGTTTAAGATTTTACATAGAGCTCTCGCTACAAATGCATTATTGCAGAAATATGGGTTAAAAGAAACTAACTTGTGTAGTTTCTGTAATGAAACTAAAGAAAATATAAGTCACCTTTTCTGGGAATGTACTCTAGTTAGAAATTTGTGGTTAGAAATTGCAGCACTTTTTCTAGTTGAAAATAATTTAACTTTAATATTTAATGTGGAAAATATTGTTCTTGGGTCATGTCGCTTTAATAATTCATTACCGACTCTTACAGGTGTCATAGCTATGATTAAAAATTCCTACCAAATAGAAAAAATATCTACCTCCTTTTACAGATCCCCTAAAGCAAGAGAGAAATTTGATAGTAAATGGGAATTAATTAAAAACTTAGTTCACATGTGAGGAGAGATTTTTCTATTTTGTACTAGCTTTATAATAGTTCATGTAGAATTAATAATATGTTGATGCACATCACAACTGGACAGTGATTTGTGTGCATCTTAAAAGTACTATCTATGTTTATTGATATTGTTACATATAAATTAATATAATAGTTTTTGTTTGATTGTATTTGAATTATCTCCCCTTGACTTAGGTTGACATTTACTATGTGATTCTGTTCAACATGTTATCTGTTAATGATCTCTGGTGGCCTCTCCTGGTACCTCTCATGTTCAACATCATTGTATAGACAGTGATGCATGTGGCTAGAGGAGAAGGCTGATGCCATCATTAATCTCATCAGCATATTCAGGTATTCTAATCCAGAGTGATAAAGGATGGGTATGATCGAGTAGAAAAATTAGAACAATTAGCATAAATAACTTTTTAATTTTAGACTGTTATTGAAAAATTTAATATCAATACATGTATTATGAATTAACTATAGATATAATTATGTATCACAATACTTGGTGTATTTTCAGATGAAATAAAAATAAATTACAAAAAAAAATTTACACTCAAATGCAGTTATTAAAAGAAGCCTTAAAATCATTAATATAATCTTGATGTCTTTGAATATCATTGATTGGAATGCTAGAGATAACACTTATTATCCTATTAAAATACAAACCGAAATTTTGCAATAACTTTAGTAATATATGCCAAAATTAATTGCGTACAAATTTTGAAAGAAATGAAACATCTTTTAATACAAAGCTTGTAATAACGATGTTTTTATACCAGGAAATAAAAGTTGTGAATCGACAAATTTGATAATTTACAAAAAAATGAACTCATTTCCAGACTGAACTGTTTAAAAATGATCACAGAAAAAATTGTAAAGTACAAAGTGAACAAAGCTCGATGGATTTTAAATCCATCTTTAATAGTGAATTTGTTTTTTATTTCTTATTAATTTTACTGAGGCTTTCACCATTAACTGTGACAATTTTATTGGTTTGTGTTATTTATATGTATCAACCTTTGGTGTGAACTGGAAGTCTCTTTTTTAACAAACCTATTGGTAGTAAGTTTCAATAAATTATGTGGGTCAAAGTAAGGTATTTAGGTTACAGAGATAATACAGTGTAAAAAATTCAGTCCTTATAATTAAGCTTTTGACAATTTCCCTAATTTTATTTTACTTATAGTTTTTAGTAAACATGTAACTATTCATGTCTAGTCCTATATCTATATGTTATTTTAATTTATTGTGTCTAAAATTCAGGCCTTTTATCTTGAAGAAATATATAACAATAGGTGATTTAAACTTAGTAAATATGTGGACCGTGTCAAATGAAATACAGGTATTTGCTAGTTATTGTGGCACCTGATGTAGAACGAAAAATTCCAAAAAGAAAGTAAGTTTTTGATTTTCTGAAACTTTAAATGCTTTTTAAGTTTGCCTATCTAGTCCTTGCTGTTCCTACACACGTGGTCACTTTAGTTTTTAACTAGTTTGTCTGTTCTCAGATTGATAAATGATTGATTAATTGGTGTTTTACACCACTTGCTAATGATGCATCTTTTGTTCATATTCATCTTATTGGATAAACAAACACATATAAAAATAGCTTACCTAGATCGTCGGCTACAATAAAGACAATATTTGGATGCTGTCCATCACACAATGCCACAAAAACAGTCACCACAAGTAAACCAATGTGTATCGTCGGTAACATATTCATAGACCTCTACAAAGGTAATACTAAAGTCTGTGTTAGAATGTTGCACTCAATCAGGTCATAATGTTGATTATTTATACTGCTGTAAACATGTGGACTGTCCCTGTGTCGAAATGTAGGATGATCATAATAATGTCAAAATGTAGATCTTTCTCGTTCATAAATAAATCAAAACATTTAGGTGTTTCCCAACAGTTATTTAAAGATTACAAGTACGTTCGGAATACAAAAAGTTTATTCAGGTTAAATTAAGGAAACTAACTGAATAAATAGGCGACCACACTCAGGGTAAAAATATAGGCGGAATCTAGGGTAGCCTTATTGGGTTCTGCCTTTCATTTGATAACATGGTTGGAACAAAAACGATCAAATTCTGAATTTACATCATATTCAGGTGTGAAAAAAAAAATGCAAAATACTATCGAGGTTCACAGCTTTTTTGCGCTTGTTGTGTTGTTAAAATCATACAAAGAAAAAAATTTAGCGTTGCACATGAAAGTTTCCTCCATTCCATTCTCACTATTTCAGCTTTCTAATGAATTGGGCACAGATAACAAATTTACTTCTGGCTATTATCTTGCACCCTTTTCTTTAATTTGTAAAGCTACCGCTGCAATATATGCCAGTTTATGATAAATTTATATTTAGGTGTTATCTTATCACGAACAGAAGTATTCTCACTGAATACATTTACAAAGCATGAAACTTTGGCATCATTGCGTACTATAAATAATAATTTTCACATGAGTAGTCGGTGCATGCATATATACTAAACCTGATCTAAACTATACATGGTCCTGCAAGCATGCTTTTGACTGTCTTACAAGTGAGATGTTTTGCGCTATAAAACCAGGTTCAATCCACCATTTTATACTTTTGAAAATGCCTGTACCAAGTCAGGAATAAGACAGTTGTTGTTCATTTTCGTTTGATGTGTTTTATCATTTGATTTTACTATTTGATTAGGGACTTTCCGTTTTTAATTTTCCTCGGAGTTCAGTATTGTTGTGATTTTATTTTTTTTGTATATAAATTACAAATCTATAACTCATTATTGACGAATAAAATTTTATTCAGGTGTATCGCAAGGTAATTAACTTTCGAGACTATCGCCGAAGTTTACAGGTATGTAAAATTGATATACAATACCAGGAAATTGGGGAACTATAAAGTCTAAACATACAAATACAAATAGTTTTTTCACCCTTTTAAATGACCAGCTACGATTCGCAATAGTATAAACTAGTAATCGATCTACGTATTAACCTTAATACTAGATAAGAATATCATATGATATTCACGATGTAAAAGATATAAAAGTGTTCTTATATAACACGAAAAATTATTGACTGATACAGTTACACGTGATATACATTTACTATACTATATAACCACTGTTATATGTCGTGACCGTCATCTCATCATCGTTTTCATAGTAACTTATTGCCTTGGTGAGTATATCTTTATTTTTTTTATCAATTCTATTTTTAGATCAGTTGAACTGACCTGGAGGTTATTCTTTTATTTATTATTTCTTCTTTTCAATCCTTTATCAGTCTATTGCAATAATGTAATATAATAGGATGATATTTTATGGTTAATTTTGTGAAGTGATGTCACTATGACCATATTACTCATAGTTTAAACAATATTGACATAGACATGGACCACGACAATATCTTAACAAAAATGCCAATACTATCATTAAATTAGAAGGCTTGAAGTTCTTATAAAAATATATTTTGCAGTTGCATATATCTAGATATCTAGACAACATGCTGATGCTCACATCTACATACCAATGACAATATCCCAAAATGGCCCTGTTAAGGTATTCAATTTTCCACTTTTGCATTGAAGAGCAAATCGTTATAACCAGTTCTGACAACAATTCGGTTTTTAAAATTTGGTTTCAAAATGGGTTTAACTGCATTATGGAGCGTTAACTTCTAATGGGTGCCAATAATACACATTGCATTACATTCACATGTCTGTTTTGCAGCAGTATTTTTACGGGGAGCACAAAAAATATGCTAAAGGTTTCCTTTTAAGTATATGTCCGGCCAAGTAAATCCTGAAGACACTGATATCATAGTGATATATGGTGATATCATCAACAGCCCAATACGAAGATTAATTAGTATTTCATTTGTATATGTCAATATTAACAACTAGATTTGCTAGCATAACGCTGCATGTTCAGATAGGTACTATAGGGTGATAATTCAGAGTACATACAAATCATGTGACAATCTTTAATATTTATCTAATGTTATCCAACGTAAGGTTGTCTTAAGATACTTGTGAATTAGAACATGCAACATTTAAATATTTTTATGAAAACGAAGAAAAATGCTCGACAACAAAATGTGTAATTTGCATACAGTGTTAACACCTAAGCACTGGAGGAGACCCGAATTTATATTTTTAAGTTTGTTTTTGCTCTCACATATTTACTTTTATTAGGAATTTTGTAATTTGCTTCCTATTCATCATTTACTTTGTGGTTTTATTTTCTAAAACCTTACCCAAGTAAATCTTTAATATATGAAAATGGAAAACACTGATAATACTGAATATTTGTATAACTCATATTTACAATATTACTTGATAGATAATACCCATTAGACTGAGGATGGATGTGTTTGTGTATGGATTGCTTCTTTTAACACTGTCTAAATGCGTGGTATCAAAATCACCACATATTGTGTTTATTGTGGCTGATGATTTGGGTAAGTTTATTTCAAGGATTGTTAACCTTATGGAAGTACAAATAAACAAAATATTGAGGTAAGTACTTGGAGGAAAAAAACACAACATATATAGTTCGGGGATATTCTTTACTTTTTAATAGGGTCGGATCAAAGTGTTTAGTGTTTGCATTCTTCAAAAAGAGAAAAAATATAGATAAGAACTAAAAGGCTGATTAAAAAAATATATATTGTACATCAGCCTTAGAAATTTCCTGCTACTTGCACAGTCTGTCCGAATGTTTTCTATGTTTGCTTTTCATAAAAATGTGTATAACTGGAAACGCTTTGATTTTGAGATGAGCACACACTGTTGGTAATGTAATGACTCCACCTTTCAGACACTAATATCTAATACAGTTGTTGTCAAAGTCCAGGAAGACATCTTTTATTATTTAACTATTCTCAAAGAATATAGAGAAATATATTTCTCAAATAGCTCTCAAATTGTATAGAGACAATAATTCCTTCTCTTGTTGTTCTTAAAGTTTATATGTAAAATTGAGAATGGAAAAGGGGAATGTGTCAAAAGGACAACAACCCGACCAAAGAACAGACAAGAGCCGAAGTCCACCAATGGGTCTTCAATGGAACGAGAAACTCCCGCATCCGAAAGCGTGCTTCAGCTGGCCCCTTAACAAAAATGTATAGTTAAACAAACATGTATACCTTATTCAAAAATGCATCAAAAATGTAAACATACCTAAACAAAAATGTTTACCTTAACAAAAATGTATAAATGGTATACACAAAGGTGCATTCATTCCTTATGTTTTTTTTTATTCATATGGTCATCAATACATCCATCTGATATATTGTTGTTTTCAAAAGTAAAAAATACATCCGTTCTTATCTTATTGTTCTCAACATTTATAGAAACATACAATATTATCTTGTTGTCCACATTTCTTCTATAGCTATGCAAGTTTATAGTATATATAAAAATTTAAAGAGACATCCATGCATTCTGTGGATGCAGTATAATGTGTCTCCGTGCTTGTAGTGTATGCCTTATTTATTACTATCATGAGTAGTGTGACTCTACTTTCACTTGTTTATTATATTTTTGTTCTTATTTTTTTATGGTTCACTTTTTACAAATTGTGACTTGGATGGAGAGTTGATTAATTGTCACTCCTGCCACATCTTCTAATATTTATTAACTTGTTTTTATCGAAATTAATAGAGGCAATCATTTCAAATGTTCTTCTCAAAATTAAAAAAAAAGAAATTCATTTCTAATCTCGTTGTTTTCATAGAAAAAAAATATTGTTTATAACTTATAACCTAGACAGCCAGTGACTAGACATTATGTATTATAGACATGAAGTCTCCATTTTAGAACAGACATTGGCTAATTACTGTTAGTCCAGGTGTAAAGTCCTTTTCAGTGGAGGTCATTAAAGACTGTTATTTTAATACTATAAATTATATAAATTGATGTTATATAGCGTAATGAATGGCAGTTGCGTCTAGTCCATAAAACCAGAAACGACAGACTGAAATAAAAAGTCAGTGATGTTTTACCTTTAAGTTAATGGTAGTTAATACTGTAGTACAAAGTTAAAATTTCCTTTATTTTACACATTCATTTATATCATTGACCTCACAGTATTCTATCATTTTAGTTTTTCTAAAAGTTGAATCTTACTTGACTTGAACCAGGGTATAGAAAGTGTTTTGTTGATAGCTAATTGTCTGTGTATTATTTTCTCCTTGTGCATGGTATTGTTTGTCTGTGATCCAAACAACGTTTTGGATTGTAACTGTAGAATTTAGTTTCCTATTTGAATAACATAAGAACAAGTTTTGAGTACTCCAGACTCGCCAGTTAATATATGATTTATTTATATCACTTATATTTGAATGTTTATTATTGTAATTTCACATATTTTTTACGTGTTTTCATGTTTCAGGATGGAACGATGTAGGATTCCGCAATCCGGCTATTATATCTCCTAACATATAAAAAAGAAGATGTGGTATGATTGCCAATGAGACAACTATCCACAAAAGACCAAAATGACACAGACATAAACAACTATAGGTCACCGTACGGCCTTCAACAATGAGCAAAGCCCATACCGCATAATCAGCTATAAGAGGCCCCGATAGAATATTTAGCAAACAATGGGATAATATTGAACATTTTTCTATCATCACTCAATATTACGTATTTAATGTTTCAGGATGGAATGATGTAGGATTTCGTAATCCGGATATTATTTCTCCTAACATAGACTATCTAGCAAAGAATGGAATGATATTGAACAATTCCTATGTACAACCAGTCTGTACTCCGTAAGTATTCATAACTACAAATAATGCATAAAGTCCTTGTTTCATGCGCGAATCTGGAGATATTGACATAATCCCATAGCTTCAAAATGTTAAAATAGATTAATACAGAATCTTACGGATATCTACCCCTAGATTTTACAAGACTTTCAGTATGATTTCTTTAACAGCGTTGTCTGCATATCACTTTGTGAAATTTGTTAGTGAACTGTGTTTTTAAATTATTTCAATTATATATATATGTTCTTAATTTAGGCGTTATGTACAATAATTTAGTATTCAGGGAATTTATAAAATGCTTAACCTATAATGACTAAAAACCTAGTAATATTAATATAAAGCACACTTCAAAGTACATAGAATTCCAAGAAACATGGATATCGTAATAAGAAAACAATTCAAGCAAATTTGACACAGTTATTTATTTTAACTTTTGACTGATTTAGAAATGCTAAATATTAACGCTAAACCCATCTATTAGAAAAATAAACTTGAAATGAAAATGAAATCTTCAAACGTTTGCATCTGACATTTATGTTTATCATAAGTGAAATGCTTCACTTAATCATGTTAATTTTAATAAAATTCTATGAAAGTTTGACAAACTTATTATGTGAATTAATCAGTAAAAATAAAAAAAGTTCAAGGAAAATAAAAATATCTTCAACGTTTTGCTTAAGACACGGTCTTTTGGTCATAAACAAGTTTCTGTCCGAATTTTGTAAAATTCATTGTATGTTTGACAGTTATATATGTCTAAATTTGTCTTTCACGGAAAGCTCAAATAGTATTCACAGTGCAAAACTCCACACTCTCCTTACACAAGGCATCATATTTAATGTACCCATTTATAACAGTAATTGCATTTTATACATCCTCCCCAACCAAAATGGTTCCCATCTATAGCATTTGATTCAACTTAAAAAGCCTTTTATCCATTCCAGTGTTTGTGTGAATTCTAAACAGTTTGGTATAAAATTCATTATTTTTAGTTTAAACTCTGAAAATGCAAGCATTGAATTAAATAAATACCAAAGGTAAAACTTTTCTGTTATTCAATACTTTCAATGGCTAAGTTTTTGAGAATCTTTCATTCTTAAAAATAATTTCAGTCATTTTGTAAAATATATTCTAGTAATATGCCGAAAACTTGCTCCCATCTTACAATATGCCTAAATCTAGAAAATGCTTGTAACATATATATCATATTTCAAAATAAAATAGAAGAAGAATTGAATTTTATGAAATAAACAAGTGATTTATTTGTTTTGGAGATCAAATATGGACAGGTTTAATGATCATCCAAATATTTGTTCGCTTTTCATGTTTACAGTTTCGTGCATGCAAATTTGTAGAAGAATGATACTTTCTACTTTTAGGTCAAGAAACGCCTTTTTATCAGGATTTTATCCATTCAAATCAGGATTACAGGTAAGATCAATTCTCTGGTAGAACACATACTCTAATTAAAAATATATGTTTTTATGATATTTAGGTCTAAATTTTTTTTATTAAAAATTCTTTTTCCAATTTGTCTAAGATTTGCAATTCAAAGAAATGAGTTGGAAGGTAGCACCAATATTTTTATTAATGCGCAACTTATAACTTATATCAACTATAAGCAACAAAAAGGAAGAAAAAAAAACAATGCACGACAAGGCGCCTAAATACAAATATCATAAGAGCAAATCAGCGACAAATTAGATTAAAAAACAGTTGAGGTAGAGAAGATGTTTACTACGGAAGCGTATTAGCGGCACACATTTTTTTTTTATTTTTCTTCCTATGTTTGAGTTATAACGCAAACCTTTGCGTTATAACGCAAACCTTTGCGTTATAACGCAAACCTTTGCGATATAACTCAAACCTTTGCGATATAACGCAAACCTTTGCGTTTAACGCAAACCTTTGCGATATAACGCAAACCTTTGCGTTATAACGCAAACCTTTTGCGTTATAACGCAAACCTTTGCGATATAACGCAAACATTTGTTTTATCTTATTTCTTATTTAAGATTCAAAGGAAACAGTAGTTATTAATGGAGGAGGCTGGATATAATAAAATTTATCACCTTTGTAGTAATTGCAAAGTAAACTGCTTGAATAATTAGATCATATCAATGACTAATAATGAGCAGAATAATATAAGAAGATGTGGTATGAGTGCCAATAAGAAAACTCTCCATCTAAGTCACTATTCGTAAAAGTAAACCATCATAGGCCGAATTACGGTCTTCAACACGGAGAATTGGCTCACACTAAACAACAAACTATAAAGGTCCCCAAAAACGATATCCAAGTTACTACTAGTATATATATTACAAAGAAAATTGAGTAAATTGAGGTTATACCTAAGAAAAAAATCAACCCTGCTAATATAGCTATAACCGAATATAAATATACTTCCAAAGTAAGCTCTCGTTTGAGAACTGTGTAAAGTAGGTTACATTCAAACAAACTACCCTTTGGCAATAAATGTATAGAATGAAGATGTTTTATTAATAAAATTATGTTCTCTCTATTCAAATTGCTACCCAAGCATCTTAAAAATACTTCATTATATTGAAATGAAAATTCAATGACTTTCTATCAAAGAATCTTGATCATATTCTGAGATTTAAAAAAATGTTTCCTTATTAATAATTCATTTTAAAGCAGAAAGATCATTTTGTCTATTTGACTTGGAGGTTTCACAATTGTATGACATTATTTTTGATCTTTCAATTTTAATATGACTATATACTATATCTATTTTCTTGTTAAATTATATACTTTTCTGATGCACAAATCAGTCTTAATTTATGTATAATTGCACTTCAATTATTCCATTATTCCTATGCATATTTATTATAATGATTTGGCCTTGTATGTATGACTCTTTTTTTTATCTACTAGTAAATCACATCCGAAATGAATGACAGACGGACATATATACAAAACTTAATGAATAATTGAAATAAAGATGTTTGCGTTATAACGCAAAGGTTTGCGTTATATCGCAAAGGTTTGCGTTATAACGCAAAGGTTTACGTTATAGCGCAAAGGTTTGCGTTATAACGCAAAGTTTTGCGCAAAGTTTTGCGCAAAGTTTTGCGTTATATCGCAAAGGTTTGCGTTATAACGCAAAGGTTTACGTTATAGCGCAAAGGTTTGCGTTATAACGCAAAGTTTTGCGTTATATCGCAAAGGTTTGCGTTATAACGCAAAGGTTTGCGTTATAACGCAAACATAGGAAGAAAAATAAAAAAAAAATGTGTGGCGCTTATACGCTTCCGTAGTTTACTCTTGTTCCTATAAAAAATAACAATTCCGTTGTTTATTATTTCAAATTGAGAAATAGAAATGAGCAGTTCAGACAAAATTTATTTTCCCATACATTCAACGTTAGATGTACGTTTGAATATTTAGCCTATCTTGATTCCTTAAATGCAAAACATACAACGTTTAAGCATTATCCGTTAACCACCTTCAAATTACTGGAAAAATAACCGTGAAAAGTGTTATATTAAAACAATTTAACTTTACCTTTGACAACATATCACCATTGATTTTGTTGTTTATTTCAGAACATGGTTATATTGCCACAGGCGCCATCATGTGCACCTCTTAATCGAACGTTTCTGCCGCAGAAACTGAAAGAGCTTGGATATGCAACACATATCATTGGAAAGTATACATATTATTATTGTTTTACTTAAATTACTTGTTTCAAAAAGCTAATAAATAAAGTTATTGAAATACTTCCTTTACGCTAGCGTACGTCATTTGACGTATTCACTATTTCCTGATTTGTCATTTCTATCGCATACCAAATGATCTTCAGATTTTATATTTCAAAACTTTAAAAAAAAATGATTACTGATTAATTCTGAAATATTTACAAATTTTTAGATGCCAATCAGTTTACACAGAAAGTTTATGATTATTAAATATTTTGTTTATAAGCCATGTGTCCTCAAAAATTGAAACCAATAAATCGCGAATAAAACATGCATATATGTCTTTTAGGTGGCATTTAGGAATGTGCAAATGGGAATGTACTCCGACATACCGTGGGTTTGATACTTTTTATGGATATTATAATGGAGCAGAAGATTACTATAACTATACAATTTGTAAGTCTGAGCACTAAAATATGAAAAGCAATATATATTGAATGTTATTCCTGTCGTCGTTACAAAATGCACTACATGTATAGGTCAAATATCCAAAGTTAAACGCTAACAGAAAACTTTTAAAGTCGAAGATTGATCTATGTTTATCTGATTTAAGTAAATAACAAAATCGTATTTGAAAATAAACATGCAAATGAAAAATACATTACTTTTTAGATTAATACTGCTTCATGTGTTTCTGATATTCTAAATTTTATTTCTCCTTATTTCAGTAAATGGGACAGATTTCCATGATAATAAAGAACCAATGCGACCAAACGAATACTCTACGGTAAGACGACATGGTATATTCTAGCAAGAAAACCTGTCCGTAGGACTACTAAAGAGCAAAAACATTATCGCATTAACAAGTTCAAGAGAAAAGAGACTTGTTGTTTCAAAAACCCTAATTTAGCATATGCTTTAAAATTAATATTTAAATATGACCATTAGTATTAAGTTTCATATTGACATGAGCGCGAATTACAATATTGCAAATATGAACGTACCTTAAACAAAAACTTTAACCCGATACAGATACCTGTAATGACAGACGAACGCAGAAAAAACGTCACGCACGTGTATTTTTGAAGGCGGCCACTTAAGTGGATGGAAAGTTTTAATTTGTGTGTTTTTCTCTGTACGTCTACTTACAAAAACAATAATATCAAGTCTATATATTTATATATCAGTTTCTTCATTTTACAGTATGCCTATGCCCGACGAGCAGACAAAGTCATCACCCAACACAACAAAAGTCAACCTATGTTCTTGTACCTTCCTTTCCAGTCAGTTCATGAACCAATAGAGGTAATTTGTTACTGATATCTTTTCTACACTATTTGATATGTAAGATAAGTCATACAAATCCAATCTTGAATTCCATCCAAATTCTTTCTTAATTTTGGGAACTCGTTTTAGAAATTCAAATGTGAAGTCAATATACTTTGTGCGTTGCACTGGTTTGGCTAACACGGCTGTGTATTGTTGGAATGTATCCGTTTTTATTCTCTACCTAGTCACCACTTCAGTTTAATCATGTATATCTATTATATAGTCATTCTATAAAATTTACAGTTTGCAACAGTATGAATTATTCTAAATAATAAGGATGTTCTTGTCCAAGGCGGATAACTTTGACCGTATTGGTCACTACTTTTTGGAACTTTTGGTCATCGGCAATCTTCAACTTTGTACTTGGTTTGAAACTTTGAAACTTTTTTCATCTGAGCGTCGCTGGTTTGTCTTGTGTGGACGTGGCGCCCGTCTGGTTTATTACATTTTTAGCCTGGTACATTTTGTTGGCTATTATTCGTTTGTTTCTTTGTCCTATATTTTCTCCCATTTATTTGTATTTAATCCTATCATGTAATGTTGTCATTTTAATATTATCATTAACATTGCCTTTAAAGAGGGAGGTTTGGCATGCCACAAAACCAGGTTCAACACACCATTTTTTTCTTAAAATGGCCTGTACCAAGTCAGGAAAATGGCCATTGTTATATGATAGTTCGTTTCTGTGTGTGTTACATTTTAATGTTGTGTTTCTGTTGTGTCGTAGTTCTCTTATACTTGATACGTTTCTCTCAGTTTTAGTTTGTAACCCGGATTTGTTTTTTTTTTCTCTATCGATTTATGAATTTCGAACAGCGGTATACTACTGTTGCCTTTATTTACTTATATTTAAAAGAAAGTGACGCTGAAAAAAACAACCCAACACAATCAATGGGAAAGCACAAACCACTGCCACTGACATTTACCCTGGAAGAACAGAAACATTTAGTTTACTCTAGGTATAACCCAATGTGTTGTTGAATAGTTAACATTGTGTGGTCACATGTCACTTATAATCATTGGGACAGTTGGCGAATCATTTTAAAACAATAATAAAAAATCTTGTCCTGCAATTGAGATTGTTAGAATAGGTAAGCCAAGATTTTGTTTTCTATGGTTATATTGCCGATTCAAAGTTATTCTGATACAGCGATTATATATTTGTTATTTTTTTTTATAACTGTGTCTACGAATATACGAGTAAAATATATATATTGTCTTACATTCATTTTGTCCTGAATTTGCATGAACAATTTGACTCTGATCAAGAAAAAACAACGAAATAATCTTCTTCGGAACAGTGTAATCTTGCAATAAAATCATAAATGATTATAAGATTTTAAACTTAGTTCAAATTGTAAAAAGAAAATACATAGGTATATGTTTATTACTGATACAGTCATTTGTGTAGTTTTATATTTTCAATGTTCTTCAACTTTGTATTGGATTTTACCTTCCAGCTGTGATGAGTCAGATGCCATTAATGCGTCTTAAGCTTGTTAGACAGATCATGCGTTTGGCATAGTAAATCATAACCTTATTATCTTATATGACAGTTCTTGTCCATTCGTTTTTGATGTGTTTTGTTATTTACTTTTGCCATGTGATTATGGACTTTCCGAATTGATTTTCCTCTAAGTTCAGTATTTTTGTGATTTTACTTTTTTCTGAGTTTAAAAATCACAGGGTCGATATAACTACTGGTGCATGTTTCGTCCGTACAGGTATGGCTAGATCAAAAGTCTTCACTAACATGTAGTATGGATAATCAGTTTAATACAATTTACTGTCTATGAAATGACCAATTGCTCGAAACTCTTAGATTTTTTTTTATCAGACTGATTTGAACTTACGTTAGGGATTTTTGAGGGGGTTTCATCTTGTTTCCGGTCTCATATTGCTTTTACACTTCGTGTTAAATTGTCCTCATAACCTTTTTTCGGGCACCGCTGATGAGTTTTATGTAGACGAAGTGCATATCAAACTAACTAAATACACTCCTTATGGATACCTGGAGAAAAATTTTGTATATGCGCCAGAAGCGCGTTTTGTCTACAAAAGACCCGTCAGTTCTATTATAAATTATAAACCTATAGTATTGTTGGTGAAATTTTACAAATATTTAGTCGATACCACTGTTGGTTGACGTGTCCTTCCAGATGGTATCATCATTCCAGTTGATAGCACTTCTAAAAAGTAAAATCACAAAAGTACTGAACTCGGAGGAAAATCTAATCAGAAAGTCAATAATCACATGGCAAAATCAAATGACAAAACGTAGCAATAACGAATGGACAAGAACTGTCATATTCCTGACTTGGTATAGGCACTTTCAAATGTAGAAAATAGTGGATTAAACCTGGTTCTAAATTTACTTTAACTTTCATTGATGCCGTCAATTTGCTATTCATATAAATGATGAATTATTCGAAACCAGTAGGATTTTCGCCCCACACACTAGATGGTTGTTGCAAATTGCCACTTTTTTTAAAATTTTGGTTAATTGTGCTCTTCAACGTTGAATTCCTTTGTTGCTAATTTATTTTATTTGAGTGCCACTCTTGAGTCCTGTGTAGCCAAAATTGCGTGTTTATTTTATTAACTTGTATCTTTGATAAGCAAATTTCAAAATATAAATAACCGTTGTATTACCAGTATGGTCGCTTTTGCTATTCATTATAATCTACCAAACTGTACTATTAAAATAACATTATTTAGGCCGTTAGTTTTCTTTTTGAATTGTTTTACTTTTATGATTTCGGGGCCTTTTATGGCTGACTATTGGCTTTGCTCATGGTTGAAGGCCGTATGGTGACATATGTATGTTAAATTAAAGATGATAGATTTGAAAAAAATCGAGGCCAATCTTATATTAGATCACCTCAAGAAATAAAATATGCTGACTACGTTACTTAGAACACCGAATATATGTGGAGAGGTACACATCGAAACAGCAAGGTCTATAAAAGACAAAAAATCATTATTTTCGTCAAGTCAGGGTGTGTTGTCCGAAGATATAATATTTCAATAAAGAGAGCGTTTTGGCAGAGTTTAAAGTATCTAATTTGATTTTTGTTTCACTAATACTCCGTTTAATGTTTGAACACTTACTGACTGATTGAACCAATCGCTGACACAAACGCTGAGATCATATTTATCATTTGTTTCATACGCTCATTTGATACATATCTATCGTTAAAATATATGGCCCTTCCTATGTTTCTATGTTATACATCATTCGCTTTTATCATTCCTGATTAAGCTAGGACGCCTACAATCTATTATCATCGTATATCTCATTTCAGTTCGATACTGCTACTTGTGGACGTATCTCCGATGTTATTTGATCAGTTGTCGTTGATTTTGTACGAACAGTTTTATTACATATTCTTCTTCGTCTTTTGAATAGAAAAATACAAAGTTGGCCTTGGGTGTATTTGGCTGATATCTTTATGAGCCTTTTTCATATAGCTCTTCGTGTGATTCAGTTCTGAAATAATTTGGACTACAAATATTTGACTTTGAGCAACTGATTAAGGTGTGCACATTTTTAGAATGAAGCGCTTCTGCGATTCATACAACATGTACTTCGGTCAACGCTTTTACACCCCAATAAAGTTACAAAAAGAAGCATTCAATTCTTAAATATCTACGAGCATACTTTTTCATTCATCCACGAAATTTGGTATTCACAAAAAAAAATTTATCGATAGTAAAAACTATTTATCTTTTAGGTTCCTAAAATTTACGAAAATATGTACGAAGACATCAAGAATGATGGAAGAAGAAAATTTTCGGGTAATATTTTCTATACATATTTCATAAGAAAATGTGGTATGAGTAACAATATAACAACTCTCAATTCAACTCATAATGTTTAAAGTGATCAAAGTACGGCCTCTAATACGGAGTCTTGGCTCAAACCGAACATCAAAATATAAAGGGCCCAAAAAATTACTAGTGTTCCACAATTCGAACAGGAACAACAATGGTCTAATCTATATTGAAAAACGAAACACGAGAAACACTTATGAACCACACCAACAAAGGACAACAAGTTAACAACATCATCCTGACTTAGTACGGGTGCATACAAATATGCAGCGGATTAAACGTTAAAACAGGCGCCAACTGTCACCCTAATCTGAGACAGTAATGTATCATTTCAACATAAAAGGACACCTTAAAACATATCAATTAAAATGTCTTAACTTTATCAAGAAGACTGTGTCTATATTTTTTCTCTCTCCAATTTTCCAAATAGTCGGCTAATGGTCATGTTTTTAATCTCTACACTGAAACATATTGCTATGAATAAGCCAATGAGAGTGTTGAAACTCATATTTAAAACACTTAACTGAACATTTTCTGGTAAAAGTGAACACAGGACTTAATCCTAAAATGATGAAGAATGTCTTGTCCTTTTATCTACTATTCTTTAGAATGGACTGTTTTGTTTATTATTGAAGGTAGTGCAGTGACCACTACAATAATGTGATATTCAATTAGTTCATGTTTTTGTCGGTTTTTGACTCAGTTAGAGCATACAGATTTTCTTAAAAGAGTTAAGTAGAAATTTACAGTATTATGCCAGGTTATGTTTTCAGTTTTGTTAAATTCATATTAGGCAATTTAATTTGAATTCATTGGATAGACAATTTAGATCTAGATGAAAACTTGACCATCACTGTTTATTGTGTATTTGGCTAAATTGTAGAGCAGGTCTTATAGAACAATTACATAGTACATTGTTTTGATTTTACAGGAATGGTTACAGCATTAGATGATGCCATTGGAAACGTTACAGATTCACTGAAGCGTAACGGAATGTTTGATGATACCCTGATCATATTTACTTCAGATGTAAGTATATGACAATTTCAATATTACTATTTATATAAACCACTATATCTACAGTTCTTTTTCATATTGAATACAAACATAAGTGTTTATTTATATGTTATAGACATACAATACACAGTCATTTTTTTTATTGCTATCATCAGTTGTCTTAAGTACATTACACGATGATCATTGTTGAAGGCATATACTAACATGTAGTCACCAAATCCACGTCATTTTGACTCTGGTGGATATTTATCTCATTGACAATCATATAATTTTTTGTTTATTCGTAAAGATGAAAGCATTGAAACATTTGAAAAACAAAAAAATATTACGATAATAAAGAAGCTAATCGAGCATTATAAAGTTTGAGATTTTACTGTTCATTTGTAACACTGAAATTTACATGAAGTTATCCTAATTCATAAGAAATTGTAATGAAAACCTTTGGTGCCATATGATCTATTATATGATTGGTATGTTCCCATTCTTCTTATTTGTCAAACTGTCAATTGTTTTAACTAATATTGATTGAATAAACTCCATGTTCCTTTTGTCATTTCATATAGAAATATTTATGTTTGATAGTAGTTATCAAAGGTATCAGGATTACAATTTTGTACGCCAGACGCGCGTTTCGTCTACATAAGACTCATCAATGACGCTTATATCAAAATATTTATAAAGCCAAACAAGTACAAAGTTGAAGAGCATTGAGGATCCAAAATTCCAAAAGATTGATATTTGACCTAATGGTACTTATGTTTATTGATAACCACTGGGTAGATGCCACTGTTGGTTGAGGTTTCCTGTAGATTGAATCAGCAGTCTTGCAGTCAACACTTAACACGAATAGTCATTGATATGATCATAACTATAATTGGACTTTTTACAAATTTTGTTTTTTTTTTCAAATAGAAGGGATAGCAATGTTTGACCGCAGGAATAGATTACCTAATCTGTATTTGGCACAATCTTTTGGATAGTTTTAATCCTTAATGCAAATCGTTATTCAGTATTGATTATTCTTTTGTAGATGACATGCTCGTACACACTTTTAGTCCTGGTATCTATGCAGAGTTTATTCAGTATTTAAACATTTCTTAGGGTGTATTAATTAATTGTTTACAAATCAGTATTAAGTTATTTTTCAAGGAAGAAAATAACTAATTTTTAGAATGGTGGTATGCCAAGCTATTCTGGGAATAATTACCCACTGAGAGGGAGTAAGGCAACAGTATATGAAGGAGGAACTCGGGCTTCATCTTTCGTTTACGGTTTGGGACTTCAGAAACCGAATACTGTTTTTGATGGGTAATAAATATAATAGTAGCAGTACCTTTTTGTGTCTATTGTTGTATTGAGAATTTATGACTTTGATAATTGAAACACAATTCCAGTTAGTACGATAGTCCATGTTGTACTTGCTTTGTTGCTTTCTAAAACAATTAAAAAAAAAAGAATTAACTTGAATGAATTTTCGAATTAATGTATTTATTAAACTACAAGTTGTGTTTTTTTCTTCAACATTGACCTGATTATCTATACAAAAATGTAAATTTAACCAAACGACTTCCACTATTGAGGTGATTGTTTACTCAATATTGTTGTTTTAGTATGATTCATGCTGTGGACTGGATGCCAACAATCCTCTCTGCTGCTGGAGGAGGTCAAGGTAAATATATATATATCTCAGTCAGTTTCAAATATGACGAAATTATAAATAATTGGATAATAGTTGGTAATTTTCTTTGAAAGATCAACGTCCGAGACAAAGCCGATGATATACACATCTATTATTTGACAAATATTTCGACTGAATAATTAAGCAAATAACAGATTAAATAAATGTCACTCGGTCGGTACTTGTAAAAAGTACCGTTATAAAACTACTTCAAGGAAACACAAAACGGGAAGTCCCTTCAAAAGATCAAAAGAAAATATCTGAAATACTCTAACTGCTTCTAATCTAGTCTTCCTCAATTTAAATTGATGGCCATTTCTTCTGAATTAGTGAGAATAGAATATTCGTGTAACATTTAAATCTTTAATTCATTTTTTTTCTCAAGTAAGTGGAATTGATGGTTTGAATATGTGGCCAAGCATAAGTGAAGGAGTTCCATCCTCTCTGAGATCAGAGTTCATCTATAACCTTGACGATTCTTTAGTTCCTATTATGGGGCGTGCAGCTATTAGGTCAGTGTTTAGCATAATAGTAAGACATTTTAAGAGTAATGATTTGACGATTGTTTTTACTCTTCTGGTAAATACATGTAATGCCGAAAACTGCCACTATGTGATTGTGTCTATTAATGTTGATTTAGATTCAAGTTTACATTTGATATATACTCTAAATAGTCAATAATAACAGAAATACCTTACAAAGGGTTGTTTTCATGATACTAACGTAATACTACATTGAATAATTGCATGTACTTTTTGCTATAGAATGGGTGATTTCAAGTTAATAGAAGGATTTGCTGGTGTTTATAATGACTGGTACCCAGTTCCGGAGACCGAAGAAGACTCAAAAATAGATGAACCAAAAGTAGACTACTACCAGTTATATAACTTGAGAGGTAAATTTAGGCTGTAGTAGTAGTTGAGCAAGATCGTTCCAATTGTCTACTTAGCTTTTTTTATGAGAAATGTATCATTTATGTCTTGTTATATAGATTAATGCAACAGTATTGCCATGAAGAACTTATCGTAAAATACCTCCAAAAACAGTAGGGATTTTGTCATGGAATACAAATTACTCTATAATATAAGCTCAAAATGGAGGATACATTCTGAAACATTACAGTATTTGTTCGTGTCGGAAAAAAGAGGAGAATATTTGTCACGACGGGTATCTTTTTTTATTATTTTTATTACAAAGATTCCATAGGAAACTCTTTGGTAGGAATACAGGCAATAGTAATTTATTGATGTTAATATCCCATAAATCGATCAATCAATAAGACAATCATTGTAACAAAAAGAACTGATAACAATTAGATTGAGATTATGGTATGATCCTATTGAGAAATGTAAAAGTAACTATCGGAGAGTTGATATAAACACGTTTGTCGTAGATTCTAGTTTAAAGTCGTACATTTATGTCAAAATCGATAAGGAGGTTAAGTTATGAAACATAACTTTATGTTTCGATAGTTTCCTTAATTTCAAGTTCTCTTGTATATATGGGATACATTGGCATTTAGAAGTACACATATACGTTGAAAAAAAGTTTAACAAAAATACCGAAATCAAAGGCAAATTCATAAATACCGAACTCAAAGACAAATGCATAAAGTGGAACCCTGAAGTCGTCCATAAAAACTAACAAAATCAGACGCCATTAACCCACGAATCAAATGAAAAACAACTGCCAATTTCAGTGATAAAATAACAGTTGTTGATCCAGGATTTTGAAAAAAGGATTATCAACAAAGCCATGTTAGAAATGGGGAAAAATGTATGCATTATCCATAAATATTGCTCTATAAGTGATTCCAGGAATCAATCCATCTCTGAATACGCAGTTTTAAAGCACTCTAAGATTTCGTTTTTCTAGTTTGCTATTTTCTATTTTGATTATTTTGTATTCTTTAGTAATTATTGTTTTGGTATTTTGTAGATGATCCTAATGAACGCAATAATTTGCACAACAAGGAACACCGCATGCTTAAAAAGATGAAAGAAAGGCTTGAAGAATACAGAAAATATATCGTTCCACCTGTAACAGAGAAAGCAGACCCTGCATCGGACCCAAATAATTATAATGGTTACTGGACACCTGGTTGGTGTTAGTTTTTATTTATAAGGCAGTTGACAAATAAACAATCAGCATCAAGTATTTGGTGCAGGATCAGAACCAGAC
Organism: Mytilus galloprovincialis; assembly: GCF_965363235.1. Lineage (NCBI taxonomy): Eukaryota > Metazoa > Mollusca > Bivalvia > Mytilida > Mytilidae > Mytilus > Mytilus galloprovincialis. Next base: position 90,063,616 of record NC_134839.1, read on the forward strand.
AATTGAATCATAGTGTATATAGCATTTTAAATAAATTCATAATAGATAGCAGGCTTTTCGTTTTTTTTTAAAGTTTAACTCATGCTATCGGAGTTTTTTTTGCAAGTTTTTTTGTCATGTTAATGTGAATCATAGGTATCTTTGTATGCAGTCGATTTACTAATGGTTCATATATGTAAGCATGTTGTAGATGGTATGCAAGTATTACGACATTTTATAATTGAAATATATTCACGGGGAGGATTGTGCCTGATATTCATATGATGAAGACATAATTTTTCAATCAGTTTAATTTAAGTCTGGAGCTGGCATGTCAATTATCTGCTAGTAGTCTGATGTTATTTATCTATTATTGTCATTTTGTTTATTTTCTTTAGTTACATCTTCTGACATCAGACTCGGACTTCTCTTGAACTGAATTTAAATGTGCGTATTGTTATGCGTTTACTTTTCTGCATTGGTTAGAGGTATAGGAGGAGGGTTGAGATCTCACAAACATGATTAACCCCGCCGCATTTTTGCGCCTGTCCCAAATCAGTTGTTAGTCTTGTTTTATTTTAACTTTTAGTTTCTTGTGTACAATTTGGAGTTTAGTATGGCGTTCATTATCACTGAACTAGTATATATATATTTGTTTAGGGGCCAGCTGAAGGACGCCTCCGGGTGCGGGATTTCTCGCTGCATTGAAGACCTGTTTGTGACCTTTTGCTGTTGTCTGCTATATGGTCGAGTTGTTGTCTCTTTGACACATTCCCCATTTCCATTTTTAATTTTATGGTCATACAATCTAATAAAAAAATTAATCACAAAGATATGCTATTAAAAGCTTAATGCAAAGTAATCGAAAAGTAAAATCACAAAAATACTGAACTATAAGGAAAATTCAAAAAGGAAAGTCCCTAATCAAATGGCAAAATCAAAAGCTCAAAAAACAGCAAATGAACGGATAACAACTGTCATGTTCCTGACTTGGTACATACATTTTGTCATGTAGAAAATGGTGGTTTGAACCAAGTTTATAGCTAGCTAAACCTCTCACTTGTATGTTAGTCGCCTCAAATTCCATTATATTGACAATGATGCGTGAAAAAAAAAACCCAGATATAAAAGGTAAAAATGTCAAAAATACAGCAGTAAACATTGTGTTATAATCATAATCACTAAAATAACGAACACATATGAAACAAAGAGGCACAAATGGCATATAGACAAAGCATATTAAACAAGGTATTAAATAAAACTGGAAATCAACATCAATTCTAGAAAACCTCCATTTCTTCTTACCTCTTAATTTCATGGTGTTAGTTCAATTATTTTTTAATTTGATGTAATTACCTTTTTTTTCTGTTTAGTTGTTTTTTTTCATATTCAACCTATTAATTATGTTTTACATACATATTGTGCATTATAACTTACCTTAGGAAATAAATTGCAAAACTTGATAGTATGGCTTAACCTTTTCATAATTTGTAAACATGAAAACTTAGAAACTAAGCTTACTCCATGCATGCATGGACGAAGGTAACTAACGTTAACTTAGTCCATGCATGCATGGACTAACACAACAGACTTAGTCCATGCATGCATGCACTAAGGCAACTAACCCTAACTTAGTCCATGCTTGCATGGACTAACACAACAGACTTAGTCCATGCATGCATGGACGAAGGCAACCAAGGCTAACTTAGTCCATGATTGCATGGACGAAGGCAACTAAAATTAACTTTTTTAAAGTTTAAAAAATTTATAAATGCAAAATATTTCAAAAAAATCAAATTTTCAAAAATTAAAAAAAAAAAAATATCTTAAAAAAAAATTCTTTTAAAATTTAATTCTTATAAAAATAAATGAAAAAAACATGAAAAATTTACAAAATTATTTTTTTCCAAAATGCTGAAAAAAGTTTAAATTCCATTTTTTTTTTTCAAAATTACACAAAAAGAAGAAAAAAATTGTTAATTATCACCACCAGATATAGGTACCCTTGGATATAGGTATAAATACCACATGAGAATATTCACGTCTGCCAAAAGATTGGAATGTGTTCACATTTCATTTCAATGGTAAAAACTCTTCACTGAACAGATCAGTTGGAGACGGTCAGTTGGAGGTGATTTGTTTAACATAACCTGGACAGTAGCTGCAATTAGTTCCTGAAAGTTCCTAATCATTTAGTAGTGGTAAGTGTTATTTTAGTTTGTTGTTATTATATCTGTAATAAACATGTTTTGTTGCACTATGATTTTTGCCTTTGTCTCAATAGCAGCTAACTTTTTGTATATATTGTACATGTACATGCATTTAGTCGTCAAATCATCAAACCAACAATGTAAGATCTGTAAATTTGCTTTCACAAATTTTTTGTTCTTCCCATGCCGGGATTCTAATCCATGCTACTGAGATATTGTGACACCAAATCTGTACAATTTTTAAACACCAGAGAAGAGCAGATGATTTAAACACTTTTGTGTAATCCAGCATTATATAAGATGTTTTTGTGTCTAATGTTATTATTGCAGTTTGAGCATTCAAAAACATGTTCATTATGTCCTCTGGTTGTGTTTGGTTGCTGTCTGCCATATTAAATGGATTTCCTTTTTTTGCTATTTGCTTAAATTTGTCTATTAGCTTTCTCTTTTGAAATTAAATAAAAACAGTTCACAAATTAAGTGTGCTGGGTTTATTTTAATTAACCTTCATCAGAAACATACTAACAAAAATTTGAAAGCAAAGGATGTAGATACCATTATCTTGGGACTTAATAAGCCCATGTATAACGATCTTTAAATTCAGGCTTTTGCTCATTGTTGAAGACTTCAGGTGAACTGTACTTGTTTACATCAGTGCCCTACTATGCAGGGCTAGTAGTTGTCTCAATTGCAATCATTCAATGTATCCTTGCTTTTGTATCATTTAAAGACTTCAATTCTTTAATCATTTCAGTTAACACATTTTAATTTCAAAACATTCAACAGATATTTCCAAATAACAAATTTTGTAAACAACAGATATAATTGGTAACTGGTAATTATTTTACAGTCAATATGTTTTTATATTTATCAAGAGGCATCATAATCATGTTCATTAAATTCTTTCCTTGTCAGACTGTTACTGATCTCAATTAAAACCAGTGAAAATTGCAAGTAGCTTTTGGTTTCTAGTAGTACTATTTTGATAAGATGTGTAATTTTTCGTCATTTCTTTTGATGTTCTGTCATATCCAGTCAGACTATTTCACATGTTGAACTTTACTCACAATTATATTTCATCTGTAAATGCTAAATTATGCAACTTCTAATGCAGGGAGACATGAGGGTTTAATACTAATTTTTTAAATGTATAACTAGTTTTTATCTAATACAGTATATTTTTTTGATATCAAAATAAAAATAACTAAAACTGAGTATTTAATAACAATATTTATTTGCAATTTTTTTCGTTATCTAACTTCAGTTTGCCTCAACTAAATGTTATGAAACTTATAAATCTAGGAAATTTGTAGAACATATTGTTGTTAATTGACCATGTTGATTTGCCATAATTTATCACATTCACACATATTCATTGCAAAAACATCTTCTTTTTCATAAGTGTCTACAGGAGCTTGTGTTTCTGTATCTTTTCTTTAAAGAATCATCATGATAGCTTCTGTTCCCTTCACATTCGAGACATAAATGAGATCTTCAGGAAAATATCTACTCCTTATATCTTAATCTGAAAAAACAAAACAAAAAATATGCTTTGACATAGTTTGACATATTTTTACAAGATTGTACATACTGAATTCAGAAATGTCTTGCCTGCTTTATGGTCATGATTGAACTTTCTGTTGCATGTTTCAATCTGAAGAATATACCACAATTAGTTCCTAAAACATATACACATGACTAAATTTTTCTTCCAACATGATTTTTATTTATTTACTAATCAAGGTGAGAGTAGACAATGAAAAGTAGATAAACATATATAGATTACCGTAGCTTCTCAACTTTAATTTGATATCAACAAAATGTATTGTGGCAATTTCTCAAATATCAGTGGTGGATCCAAGGGAAGGGTTCCGGTGGTTGAAACCCCCCTTTTTTTGAGACGATCAATGCACTTGAATGGAGACATATAGTTTGAACCCCCCCTTTAGAAATGTCTGGATTCACCCCTGAATATAATACAGGTTACCCAATCATCACAGTTGGTTGACCATTATGGATAAACCATTTCACAGATGATATCGGATGTTTCTTACTTCGTACCTACAATCCCCTTTCCTTTTCATGAATGTGACCTACCGAAATAGACTATATACCAAGTTTGTAATAACATGTGCAACACGAAGGGTGCCACATGTGGAGCAGGATCTGCTTACCCTTCAGGAGACCCTGAGATCAACCCCAGTTTTTGGTGGGGTTTGTGTGGCTCAGTTTTTAGTTTTTAATGTTGTTTCTAGTGTACTATTAATTGTCTGTTTGTCTTTTTCATTTTAAGCCATGGCGTTGTCAGTTTATTTTCGATTTATGAGTTTGAATGTTGCTATGGTATGGATGTTAGTAGCCATTTAATTCTTTTAAATTAAAACTAGTCTGAAGTACTGAACCATGTTTGATTGAAATATTTGTAGATGCTATAATGACACACTTCTTCAAACATCAGTAACAGTTATAATCATACCTTTGCTGACTTCAGCATTTGGTTATGTCTTCAGTTTCTTTTCTCATCTGTCATAGTATCAATATTATATATGTAGCATACCACCATCTTGATGCATTCTGTATTACAAATAGTTACAGCAGTTTTATCGTAGCAATCTTTTGGTGTTTTTTTTTTATCAGGAACTACATGTTCTATATTCTGGAAATCTTACAATGCATGGAAAAGCTGAAATTATAAATTAGGTAAATAAATTTTAATTAATATGAAACGACACAATCAGCTTTATTAATGATAAATGTGTACTAAGTTTCAAATTGATTGGACTTTAACTTCATCAAAAACTACCTTGACTAAAAAAACTTTAACCTGAAACTGAGGGAACACTTTTAATTTCTATGTTCAGTGAACCATAAAAATGGGGTCAAAAGTCTTTAATTTTGTTTGTTTTAAAATAAGAAAGATCATGTCATAAGGAACATTTGTAGTAAGTTTCAAGTTGATTGGACTTCAGCTTCATCAAAAACTATCTTGACCAAAAACATTAACCTGAAGTGGGAAGAATGGATGGACAGACAAACAAACAGACAAAAGGACGCACAGACTAGAAAACATAATGCTTCTCTACTATTGTAGGTAGAGCATACAAATTCATAAAAGAACTAGCAAAAAAAGGCACCAACAAAAAGAAACAAATCTAAAGTAATTGTCCATTAACCAGGAAACCCTTGTTTTTCCCCTTTTGTTGCTCCTAATTCATAAACAGATTGAGTCATAACTCCAATATTCCAACCCTAACTATCCTTTGGAGTTTTGTGGTGTGGAAACTTCAGGCAATTCTATAAACTGTTCTACAAATTATTGTCTGGACAATAGAAAATTGATTATTTGGGCCCCTTTTATACCCCTTTTTCCTACACCAAAGGGACCATAAATTAACCCCAAATCAATCCAAACCTTCCTTTTTGTGGTTTCAAACTTCAAAGATTTATATTTACTTATGCTAAAACTATTGGCATTTTTTTTAATTAAACTTAAGTTATTGGCAAATTTCCAATGGATTTTATTAATACCGAAGTTATATATGTTGGTAAATTTCAAAATCACATCTTTAAGGTGGTACCCAACACTTAAACTAAAATTAATTTGGCTCGTTTAATTTTCTTAAAATTTTGACAAAGTATTTACTTTGACCCTTTGACAAAAATATAAAAATTAAATTTTTTTTTAACCAACCGTTTTATCAGAAAAATTACACTGGTTATATAGCAGTTTGACAAACACTCATTTTGATCATTGAAAAGCTTAATATCCCTTTAACAACACAACGTAATTAAAACGTTTAGCTGACTTTACAGAGTTATCTCCCTGTAGTGTTAGGTACCACCTTAAAAGTTGTGTGAAATAATTCAAATATAACTTTTGGATTACCTCCCTTACACAGCTTTCAAATTGTCTTGACTATCCTTTAACCAGAAAAATAATTGTTTTTCATCTTTTTTGCCCCTTATTCATAAATGGTTTTATCTATACCCTCAGCCAATCCTAACCATCCCATAGTAGTATAGAGCATTGGGGTATAATTTCAGAAAGATCATACACTTTTACACAAGTCATTAACTTAAAACTACAAAAATGCTTGTGTTTGGCCCATCATTCTTGACTGTTTGCCCCATAACCCTAAAAATAAATTCCAACCTTCTTCAAATCTTATAATATTTAACATTGTGGTACAATTTCAGAGGAATTGAAATACTTATACACAACTTATTGTCCTGAAACTAGATAAATGCTTGTTTTGGTCCCCTTATCCTAAACCTTAGGGACCATAACCCCCAATATCAATCCCAAGCTTCCTTTTGTTGTTTTAAACATTGTGTTAAAATTCTATTCATTTCTATTAACATGATTAACTTATACTAAAGTTATTATCTGGAAACCATCCGTCTTTGAACGATGCTCAGCTGACCACAAAGACGATGTGATACCAATATAATTATATGATTGCAAAAATTTTATGGTTGTATAAAAAGGTATTCTAGACTTTAAACTAGAGGCTCTAAAGAACCTGTGTCGCTCACCTTGGTCTACATGTATGTGAATATTAAACAAAGGAAGCAGATGGATTCATGACAAAATTGTGTTTTGGTGATGGTGATGTGTTTGTACATCTTACTTTACTGAACATTCTTGCTGCTTAAAATTATCTCTATATATATTAAACTTGACCCAGTAGTTTTAATGGAAAATGTTAGTAAAAATTTACAAATTTTATGAAAATTGTTAAAAATTGACTATAAAGGACAATAACTCCATAGGGGATTAATTGACCTTGTTGACCATTTCGGTCATGTTGACTTATTTGTAAATCTTTCTTTGCTGAACATTATTGCTGTTTACAGTTTATCTCTATCTATAATAATATTAAAGATAAAAACCAAAAACAGCAAAATTTCCTTAAAATTACTAATTCAGGGGCAGCAACCCAACAATGGGTTGTCTGATTCATCTGAAAATTTCAGGTCAGATAGATCTTCACCTGTTAAACAATTATACCAATTATACCCTTGTCAGATATATGTTCTAAATGCTTTGGTTTTTGAGTTATAAGCCAAAAACTGTATTTTACCCCTATGTTCTATTTTTAGCCATGGCGGCCATCTTGGCTGGTTGGCCGGGTCATCTGACATATTTTTTAAACAAGATACTACAATGATAATTGTGGCCAAGTTTGGTTTAATTTGGCCCAGTAGTTTCAGAGTTCTAGAAGATTTTTGTAAAGGTAACAACGCCGGATGCAAAGTGATGGGAAAAGCTCACTAGGCCCTTTGGGCTAGGTGAGCTAAACATTACTTTTTTCTAGTTTATAACTGAGTGAAGGCAATATCATATATACCCAATAAATCATCAAATTCGAAACATATTTCAATGTTGATTAAAATGAAGCTTTTTATTATTTGATGCAAATTTTATGTTCGGAGAGCATATTCCAGTATTCATTTAGGAATTACTTGATCATCAAAAAAGCGGTGTTTAAAATATAATACAGGGGACTCATATTCATTTTAACTTTATTTCGTGCTGCTTCTTTTGATTTTACACAGTTAAGATGGCTCAGACTTATTCAAAGTCTCTATCAGAATGCCGTATTATTTTAATCTTTACAAAGAGTACCTCAAATTTGTCGAAAAAAATAGGGGTTCCAGACCATTTAAGCTCAAAATTTTACTTTCAAAATAGGTACAAGCATGTTAAAGGGACCATTTTCAATAAAATGAAAATAGAGGTGCTGACATATTTTTATGGGATATCAAATAAAAACTGTCTGTGACACCTCAGGTGTGACCTGGTCCAAATCTGTAATGTACAAAGCTGAAATATAGCTTCAAATATTAAGCAAATACAAGGACTTATATACATGTATGCGTCCCTGGCAAATACAAGGGTCACCAATAAGGAAAAATAAAAATTTTGCCTTAAAACCCAAATTTTGGCGGGAAAATGGTGAAATTGGGTGAAATGTCAATTTGAGCCTTTAGCAGACCTGTACAGAAATTGCTAACAAAACCACATAGAAGCACATTTCAGAGATGCAAACTTGTAAGAATTGTATAGCTTAAAATTTATAAAAAAAACACAAATATTTAAAAGTTTATAGGAAAGGTAATTGTTCAATAACATGTAAATTATTCTCACTGATTTTTGTGATAATTGTCTTTTGATGGATCAATAATAAAAAAACAAACTTTTTGTTTTGATTTATAAGCTAGTAGTCAGCTTGGAATTAATAAAAACAATGATGTCATGGATGTACGAACTGTAAATCACGAAAACAGGAATTTAATACAAGGATTTACAAGTTCGTTTAAAATTACATTTTGTATATATTCTGAGACTTGTATTAAAAAACAAATTATTTTGTTAAAAAATACCAATGAAGATAAATTAATACATTGTACTCCAGTGTTCTAGCTACTATCATGACAGTGACTAAGCAAATAGATAATAAATTGGTTGTGGCAATACAAAAATTCAGCAAATTTTTCAACAAACTTTAACATGTAATGTTCAAATAATTAACATTATGCAACTGGAGTACAAAAAAAAATCAGAGCAAATTGATCCAGGGCGAACAAGTACAAGTGTAAGTGATAAATTTGTCCTGGTAAAATATGTCAGGACGGACAAATATTACTATATAGTATAACCAGATGCTCCGCAGGGCGTAGCTTTATACGACCGCAGAGGTTGAACCCTGAACGGTTGGGGCAAGTATGGACACAACATTCAAGCTGGATTCAGCTCTAAATTTGGATTGTGATTAAATAGTTGACACAGCATAGGTTTCTGACACAGAATGAATGTGTTCTAATGAACTTAAAATTTTTGTTTTCTCTTAGAGCAATTCACTATGCTGTTGAATATTAATCCTCTCAAAACAAGAATGTGTCCTCAGTACACGAATGCCCCACTCGCACTATCATTTTCCATGTTCAGTGGACCGTGAAATTGGGGTAAAAACTCTAATTTGGCATTAAAATTAGAAAGATCATATCATAGGGGACATGTGTACTAAGTTTGAAGTCGATTGGACTTAAACTTCATCAAAAACTACCTTGACCAAAAACTTTAACCTGAAGCGGGACAGACGGACGGACGAACAGTACGACGAACGAACGGACAGACGGACGGACGGACGGACGCACAGACCAGAAAACATAATGCCCCTCTACTATCGTAGGTGGGGCATAAAAATGTTTGAAGAAATTTTCTTTTTTATTTATGAAATTTCAAATGAGAAAAATTGAACCCAATTTTTTTAATCACATCCCCCTTTCCCTTATTCCAAAACTAATCTCAATTAAAATTTCTAATGGAGTTTGCAACAATAACTACTCATTTAAATACATCATAAAATATTAAGATGTAAAAAAAACTGCTTGTTATCACTGAATGTTATTTATTATAATTTATCAGTTGGTAGTAAAAAGTGAATATACATTGTATATTGTATATAACAAAGATTTAAGTTGATTCTGGACAAAGAAAGATAACTCCAATTAAAAAAAAATCTTGCTATTGCACAATATTTTGCAATTAGATATTTCTTGCTTACTATTCTGGACAAAGAAAGATAACTCTAATTAAAAAAAAATTTGCTATTTCACAATATTGTGCAATTAGATATTTCTTGCCATTGCGCAATACTGTGCAATTGAAAAGACTTGCTATTGCACAATACTTAATATAATAATTTTAGATCCTGATTTGGACCAACTTGAAAACTGGGCCCATAATAAAAAATCTAAGTACATTTTTGGATTCAGCATATCAAAGAACCCCAAGATTTCAATTTTTGTTGAAATCAGACTAAGTTTAATTTTGGACCCTTTGGACTTTAGTGTAGACCAATTTGAAAACAGGACCAAAAATGAAGAATCTACATACACAGTTAGATTTGGTATATCAAAGAACCCCATTTATTCAATTTTTGATGAAATCAAACAAAGTTTAATTTTGGACCCCGATTTGGACCAACTTGAAAACTGGGCCAATAATCAAGAATCTAAGTACATTTTTAGATTCAGCATATCAAAGAACCTAACTGATTCATTTTTTGTCAAAATCAAACTAAGTTTAATTTTGGACCCTTTGGACCTTAATGTAGACCAATTTGAAAACGGGACCAAAAGTTAAGAATCTACATACACAGTCATGACAGTTAGATTCGGCATATCAAAGAACCCCAATTATTCAATTTTGATGAAATCAAACAAAGTTTAATTTTGGACCCTTTGGGCCCCTTATTCTGTTGGGACCAAAACTCCCAAAATCAATACCAACCTTCCTTTTCTGGTCATAAACCTTGTGTTTAAATTTCATAGATTTCTATTTACTTATACTAACGTTATGGTGCGAAAACCAAGAAAAATGCTTATTTGGGTCCCTTTTTGGCCCCTAATTCCTAAACTGTTGGGACCTAAACTCCCAAAATCAATACCAACCTTCCTTTTGTAGTCATTAACATTGTGTTTAAATTTCATTGATTTCTATTTACTTAAACTAAAGTTATTGTGCGAAAACCAAGAATAATGCTTATTTGGGCCCTTTTTTGGCCCCTAATTCCTAAACTGTTGAAACCAAAACTCCCAAAATCAATACCAACCGTTCTTTTGTGGTCATAAACCTTGTGTCAAAATTTCATAGATTTCTATTAACTTTTACTAAAGTTAGAGTGCAAAAACTAAAAGTATTCGGACGCCGGACGACGACTACGACGACGCCGACGCCAACGTGATAGCAATATACGACGAAAATTTTTTCAAATTTTGCGGTCGTATAAAAAGTCCATGGTTACAGAATTTACTAGTATATATTTAGTCCGATATTAGTTATATATGTCCCCAGACAAATTTTCCTAGGTAATCATGTCCTATAAAATCCTATAAAAGATTCAATTACTTGCATTTGCAAATTTAAATCTTATGTTTTAGTAATGTTTAAGAGTCACATAGTTAAATTTTTGATAAAATTTATGTCCCCAGACTATTAATTTTCCCACAAAGTCATGTCCATGTCATTAGAAGTCCTAGGTTTAAATGTCTATGCCTTTAATTTTTAAAAGTGAATATGAATGTAATATGTTTTAACATTGTTGACAAAACGAAAGAGTTGTGTATCAATCTGTTACAGCTAATTTCCTAAAGCATGTAGAGCAAGACTTAAGTTAGCTTGCTTGCTTTGTATTTAAATTGTACACTCATTAGGATAATATCCAATTAAATTCAAATATTAAATATACAGGTTAAACTATGCCTATATATATATATTATATAAAGATGACCATCATGTCAATCTTATTAACAAAGCTTGTATAAACAATTATACAAACAAAGAAGGCAAGCCAACCAAAGTTTTGCATTACATGCATGAGGAAATTAGCTGTAAATAAAATTTGTCTCCAGACTAATTTTCCTAGGAAATCATGTCCATGTCATATTTTCCTAGAAAATCATGTCCAGGTCATTAGTATTGAACTCCTAGGTAAAAATGTCCTAGTCCAAATAATTATGACAGCTTGAAAGGCTATTATATTTTTTGTCTTTGAAGCCTTACTTCGACGAACTAAGTAAGGCGTCAAAGAAAAAAAATCTAAAAGCCTTTCAACTTACAAGACGTCATAATTTGACAAAGTAAGGCGTCAAAGAAAAAAGATATAATAGCCTATCAAGACGTCATAATTATTTGGACTAAAAATGTCCATGTCTTTTATTATCAAAAATGTTATAAGCAAAGGAAACTGAATATTTATGTTTTTAATAATTAGGTTATTAATGAAATATTCTTAATTTTTATAGGAAAAAAAATTCTTCTATTTTCCAATCTTATCTATAAAAAAAAAATCTTCTATTTTAAATATATTTTATGATACAAAAAAACTATTAGAAAAACAAGTCTTGTGACATATTTTCCTAGGAAAATCAAGTTACAAACATAAATTACTAGCTATGGACTGATTTTCCTAGAAACATTTGTCCTGGGACATTAATTCCTAGTAAAATCATGGACATGGACTTAATTACATGTAACTAGGAAAAAAAGTCTGGAGAACAAATTTTACAACCGGACCAAATTTACTGTTACACTATTCCAACTAATTATGACGTCTGGCAAGGCGTCCCATAAAAAAAATAAAAATAGCCTTGCCAGACGTCATAATTATTTGGACTACTGTTACACTAGGACCACAGGCACTAGACGTTCCCCCTTTTATTAATTTCTTGATTAGCTACTGTCACGGTGTATTTGTTTTGTATCACTTTGACAGTCAAATCCTGACACAGTTGTAGGAAGGCGTCCCAGAAAAAAATTAAAATAGCCTTGCCAGACGTCATAATTATTTGGACTACTGAGTGACACAGCAGCCCAACCAGAGACAATTTATATACATGTATATATGTCTCTGGCCCAACTGAGACCAGATACCATTTTTATTCATGAGTTATGATCAGCATCAGATATAAATGAGGGGGAGGACAGGGATAAGGGAGACATGGAGAAAGGAGGTAGGAGAAAGGGGTGGGAGAAAGGGGGATAGGAGAAAGGAGAGGAAGGTTGGGAAAAAGGAGAAGTTGGAGAAAAAAATAAAATATGAAAAAATAAAATATCTCTTTTTTCCGGTAAATTAAAAAAAATAAAATAAGGAGAAGAGGGGTAGGAGAAGATGGGTGAGAGAAGGAAAAAGAGTACCCCCCTGTCCTCCCCCTCATAAATGCATTTTTAGATCCTTTTTTCGCTTGTTCTATTAAAATCTTACCACGTAAATTCCTTAACTCTCTTTTTTATTTAATTGAATGTTGATTTTGTTTGCCTCAAAACAAACTGTTTTTCCTGTGAATAATTTTCAATCTCCTTGCTTCTAGTATGAAAAATTTGCAAATCATCTTTGACAGACGACGCGAGCACGAATCGCAATCTGTCAACAATGTTCTAAATGCACATAAAAATAGTCCGCTGTCGAGTTTTAATTTGATTTAGAATGACAAGACATTTCATCGTTCTTTGTAGAACAAACCATGATATCAATACACGTTTGTATTTTATTGATCTTTCTAGGGATGTTGCGACTTTGATAATAAATATGCGTGTAGTAATATGCCCTAACTTTTCTGTACGAAAGGAGACCGTGGTAAAGACAGAGCAAACGAAACTGGCCACAGACCACAATTAATTCCTCTATCAGTTCTTTATAACCTTTTGCATCATTAAAAAAATTGCACCATGCACTTTTGTCCAATTTTTTGTGTGTGTAATGTATTGTCCTAGTCCAAATATATATCCAAAATTCAGAAAGATTGAAGCAATCACTTTTACAAATTTAGCCAATACACATCCATACCCCTATTGACAAGTCAAGAGATGTTCCGAAAACTGTAAATATCACCTTTTTGCACTTGACCTAGTCACTCATTCCATATCAAAATCAGTTAAAATACAACCTCCAAAAATTTATTTGACCTCTCTTCTTTCATTTCCACCCAAAAAGATTTAAGGAATGAGTGAGGAAAGGAAAGAAAAAAAATTAAGGAAAAATACACTCTAATTAAAAGGAACTATATTCGTGGACAACGAAAAGCGGGGTCATTAATTGTGGTCTTGGGCCAACTTGAGGATGAAGATGAAGATGTGTTGATAAGATCTGATACGTAAAATGCATAAAACTTAAATTTTCTCGGTACAAAGTCACTTACTATTATTTCTCTTTCAAAACTGCCATTAAGGAAACACGCATTAAAATACCCGTTTGGAAAAAAAGGGGGGGGGGTCTCCACGGAAGATTCCGGGAACGTTCGGCCTGATATTAAGCCGTCATGTTAAGAATGTAAATTATTTGAATTAATATGGGGAAGTTTGTTGAAATGTTCGCCGATTATGGCCAGATAATTGTTTTCCATTGATTTGTGACTAATAAACTTTTGAGCTGCAAAAAAAATCAGTTTCTTTTAAAGGAGCTATCCATTTGATTTTTATGGGGGGGGGGCTAGAATAAAATTAGAAAAAATAGGCAGGACAGGAGTTTTGAGTAAAAAAAGGCAGGATGACACACTTGCAAAAAAAAATAAGACAATTTTGGTAAAAAAAGTCGGGATAAACTAAAAAAAAAAAAAGGCAGGACCAGAGACATATAAAGGATACAATGTATTATATGTCTCTGGCAGGACCGAACACAGTGAAAAATAAAAAAGCAGGACAGAGATTACAGCTAAAAAAAGGCAGGACAAAATTTACATCCTAGCCCCCCCCCCTAAAAATCAAATGGTAGCTAAATGGAGCTACCATTTGATTTTTATGGGGGGGGGGCTAGAATGAAAAATTTTGTCCTGCCTTTTTTTTTTAGTTGTAATCTCTGTCCTGTCTTTTTATTTTTCAGTCTATTTTGTCCTGCCTTTTTTATTTCTTAGCTTATCCTGACTTTTTTACAATAATTTTCATCCTGCCATTTTTTTTATTTTTTTTTTGCCAAGTTACTCATCCTGCCTTTTTTTTTTACTCAAAATCCTGTCCTGCCTTTTTTTTCAAATTTCATCCTAGCCCCCCCCCCATAAAAATCAAATGGTAGCTCCCTAAAGCAATTTTTAAAAATTTTAAAAAAAAAGAAAAACCTAAAAAAAGTATGGATGTCAAATGATTGCTTACTCCTTAGAAAAGAAGTGTGTTCCCTTGGAAATAAATTAGGTAAAGCCCCTAATTATGATTGACTTATTGCAACTGTAAAAGAGAGTACAATAAATTGAAAAATAAATTAAAAAAGGATTTTTTTCATTCCTTATTAAAACAAATAAATGAGATAAACCCAAAGAACACCAAAAAATTTTGGGGAAGCATTAATAATTACAAAAAAAAGAATAATAATTGTGAGCCTGCTATTTCTGCCAAAGAATGGGAGATTCACTATAGAAATTTGCTTGCTTCAAGTAATGATGATACAACTGATCAGGGATGATTCCATTTTGAATGGGTCCCTTGAACATCAAATTGGGAATTTTTATTCCAATTGGGAATCTTTTATGCATAAAATCTAAGGCAAAATCATATCATTTTCCTGTAAAAACGGAAAATGTATATTAAGTTTAACCTCTTCACGGATTTAAGAAGTTGTAACATTTTGAATAATTGTGGATGGGCTACTGATTATGATATATATGATTCTGATCTCATAGATATGATTACCAGATTACTTGAAAGTTATTGGATTGAGACCAGGGAAGTTGTATTACATGAATATCATTGCATATGATGCACTATTCCAAATAATTATGACGTCTTATTTTTTTTTCTTTGACGCATTACTTCAAAGTAACCTAGGCTTATTACATATACATAAACATATATACCAGCTAACATAAATCTATGGCAAGCCGTTTTACTATTTAATCAAATGTCAAGATATCTCATGTAATATATAAGATATCTCACTTAATATATAAGATATCTTCTATAGTTTCATTTACATAAGATTTATATAGTTTTATATATTGTATGAGATATCTAATAAATATATTTTATAATTAACAAGATAGCTTTTATCATTTACAAGATATCTTATCTAGTTGATACGACATCTCATATAGTTTCTAAGATATCTTATATAGTTTGTGGGATATCTTATAAAGAAAATTATATAAGATATCTTATAAAGAAAATTATATAAGATATCTTATAAAGAAAATTATATTAGATATCTTATAAACTATATATTTTTTAATATATCTTATATACTTGATAAGATTAAGATATCTTATGAATACATTTCAGATTAGATATCTTATATAGTTTATAAGATATATTTAAGATCTCTTATCAAGTTGATAAGATAGTTTATAACATATCTTGTATAGTTTATATGATAGCTTTTAAGATATCTTCAAGATATATTATATAGTTCATGGGATATCTTATAAAGAAAATTATATATGATGTCTTATAAACTATATATGTTATAAGATATCTCATATACTTTTAAAGATATCTCCTAAAGTTATTAAGATATCTTATGAAAGTTATTAAGATATCTTATGAATATATTTCAGATTAAATATCTTATATAGTTTATAAGATATATTTATTATATATTATCAAGTTTATAAGATAGTTTATAAGATATCTTATATAGTTTAGGGACGACATCAAAAGATCGATGTAGGATAAAAAACTTAAATCAAATAGTTTGGGGGTGGGGGGGTTAAAATTCTGCAAGTTTTGTATATCTAAAATCGATTTTTACATATATCCCTATTGATAAATCAATTTTTCCCAAATTAAGTTAAGGGGGGGGGGGTCAGTGAAAAAACTATGTGAATTAAGTTTTTTATCCTACATTGAACTTTTGATGTCGTCCCTTATAAGATAGCTTTTAAGTTTTTTTCAAAATATCTTATATAGTTAATGGGATATCTTATAAAGAAAATTATATAAGATATCTTATAAACTATATATTTTATAAGATATCTCATATACTTTTAAAGATATCTCCTAAAGTTATTAAGATATCTTATGAATATATTTCAGATTAAATATCTTATATAGTTTATAAGATATATTTAATATAGATTATCAAGTTTATAAGATAGTTTATAAGATATCTTGTATAGTTTATAAGATAGCTTTTAAGATATCTTCAAAATATCTTATATAGTTTATGGGATATCTTATAAAGAAAATTATAAAAGATATCTTATAAACTATATATTTTATAAGATATCTCCTAAAGTTATTAAGATATCTTATGAATATCTTTCATATAAGATAACTTATAAACAATACATATAGTTTATAAAATATCTTATATAGTTAATAAGATATATCATATAGTTTATAAGATATATTATATAAGATATAGTTATGTAAATTATTAGATACAGTATCTCTTATATTTTATGAAATTATTTTAAAAATTGTAAATTTCATAAACTTTATAAGATATATCTTATATAATCTGTAAGATATTTCATACAATATCTTATAAACTATACAAGATATCTTATAAAGTGTATAAGATATCTTGAAATTAAATTAAATAGCAAAACGGCTTGCCATATAAACCAATGAAAAAAAATCATCCATTTGGTATTTTTTCATCAGGTCATCTTTATAAGTTTACCTTGATTAAAATGAATTTCAAATTGAATTGGTCCATTGTCGTATTCAGAAAGACAATTACAAAAGTTTATATACTTAATAGATAAGATATTTAAAGCAATTGACCAGTGAACTTTAAAATTATTTGGAAAAATTGTAGATTTCATAAATAAATAAAAGAATATTTAAAATTAACTTAAAACCATTTATGCAAGCGCCGGAAAGTAATTCTCAAAAAGTTGATGGTATTCTAATGAAGAAGAAAGGATCATTTTCATAACTTTTGAAACAGTTCCATGTTAAATGGTGACATATCGTATTTCTTGAATGGTCTGGATAATCATCAACATTATTTTTCAAAAACGCTCAAACTTTTGTCTTTTGATGAAATAGAGCAAAATATAAAATAATTTATTTTCATCAAATTATATAACCTTGCAGCTCTTCTGGGCGACCTGCTTTTACGAGATCAGCGCCCATTAAAATAGATATCTATGACATGATCAAATCTTCCACTAAAGTCAAAATATAGGACACTTCATAAAAAACTATACTTTGTCTATATTTTTCAACCTATAACGAATAAAGTCCGAAACTTCTCCGAAAATACCGATTTTTATTTTATTTTCAAGAATTGGGAATTTATATTCACAAATAATTTTTTGGGGCCGCTGGCCGATTTTAGGGCCGCCAAGCGGCCCTAAACTATATAGTGGAATCATCCCTGCTGATACAAATCAAAATATAGAGAACAAAAATCACAACTTTTCTAATACATCCCTTAATGTCCCTATTACACGTAAAGAAATCAAAGACTGTATTAAGAAGTTAAAAAAGGGAAAATCTGGAGGTCCTGATTTGATAATTAATGAATTTCTAAAGGTGTGGTCAAACACTCTAGTTTTACTTTGG
Source organism: Mytilus galloprovincialis (assembly GCF_965363235.1). Classification (NCBI taxonomy): domain Eukaryota; kingdom Metazoa; phylum Mollusca; class Bivalvia; order Mytilida; family Mytilidae; genus Mytilus; species Mytilus galloprovincialis. Next base: position 90,081,811 of record NC_134839.1, read on the forward strand.
ACAAAACTTTTTAATAAGATACTTAACTGAGAAAAATTCCCCAAAATTTGGAACATTTCTCTATTGACATCAATTTATAAATCTGGTGACCCATCTGATTGTGGGAACTATAGAGGTATAAGCATAACAAGCTGTCTTGGTAAAGTCTTTACATCCATTTTACAAAAACGACTTAGTGATTTTCTTGAAACACATAATTTATTATTTTCAAATCAAGGTGGTTTTAGAAAAAAATTACAGAACTGTAGATCATGTCTTTATTTTAAAAACAATAATAAACAAATATTTGTTTAAATTTAAAAAGAAACTATATATGTGTGTTTTGTAGATTTTAAAAAGGCTTTTGACAGTGTCTGGAGATCAGCTCTGTTCTTAAAATTACAAAATAAAGAAATACAAGGCAAATTTTATAATATACTGCATGACATGTACTCTTAATACCTTATATTCATGTAAATATCAAAATATGTTTACCAAGCCTTTTCTTGATAATCAGGGTGTCAAACAAGGTGACAGTTTAAGTCCAACTTTATTTACTGTAAATTCAGAAATTATTGGGAGGTTTTGATTATTGCGAAAAATGTGACAGACTTGTAAATGCAATAATTTTAACTCGCATTTTGAAATCATTGATATGAATTAAACAGGATTTTTCTCAAAATCATTATAATTAAAATCACATTTAAGTCTAAAATGACAAAATCACAATAATAAATGCACGCAATAATTTCTGAATTTACAGTAATATATTTGTTGATGACATAGAAAAATACTTAGATACAAACTTAACTAGTGCAGTAAAGGAGTAGGTTCATTAAGACCCCTTTTTGGCCCCAAAATATAGCAGTTTTAGAAAGTTGTGAATATGTAATCGTTAAGATATTTATCGAAAAGTAGAATGCTTTTGCTACATAAATATGGGCTGTTTTTGACAATACAACGCACATAAATTGGGTACTAGCATCATCAAGTCATGCTAATTTACTGAAATCTTCACAATTTGATCATTTAAGTTAAATTTTAAACGGTTTCCGTCTAAAATGGAAGTGGTCGCATTCGTGTTCATCCATAATATTGAACTGTAAGTTGTATTTGATGATAACACATATTATATATAAAAGTTGAGGATGAACACGGATGCGGCCACTTTCATTTTAGACAAAAACCATCTGAAAAGTGACTATTTTTGACATATTTGATAGATTTTTCATATTTAAGCTTGAATTGGAGCGTTTTTAATGACGTAATCAGTTAATCTTTCCTATAAACTAATTGAATCAATTGAAATAGACACTTGAGTGTTTAAAAAGTGTCTAAAATCTTTCGTTAGATGAACTTGAAAATTTAGGCCGAAATCAGACCTTACCGGACCTACTCCTTTAAATGGTCAAAAAGTGAACCATTTATTGTATGCTGATGATTTGTTATTGATATCGGAATATGCAGATGGTCTCCAAAACTCTCTTGATTCTTTACAAAAACATAGTACTGAATGGAAACTGGACTTGAACCTTAAGAAAACGAAAATTATAATTTTCTCTAAAACTAAAAGTAAATTAAAAAAACGTTTACTTTTATTACAGTTCTAATGCAATTGAAATTGTTGATTGTTATAAATACTTAGGAGTTGATTTTCATAGCTCTGGAAAATGTATACAATCAGTGTCAAGCCTCTCAGATAAAGCTAAAACAGCATATTTTGCATTGAAGTCAAAACTTCCATATAGTGAAAATTTGTCTGTTAAGACTTATCTCCAGCTTTTTAATTCAATGATAACTCCTATTTTAACTTATGGATCAGAAGTATGGTTATCAGAATTCAAACCAAATTTTGAAGCATTTATAGACAAAAGTAAATTAGACAAAACACAAAACTCCATATTTAAAAACACTTGTGGTTCATGGAAAGTCTTCCAATCTAGCAGTGCGGTGTGAATTGGGCACTTTACCCATTAGCATTAAATGTTATCAACTTATGTATAAATATTATGAGCGTCTCAGTAATATTGGTGAACAGTCTGGTGGTCTGCATGAAATTTTCAAGGCTGCTTTTGAAGTGGACAAAACTCTCACAAATAGAGAAAATTCATGGTCTTATAAACTATCTGAATTAATGAAATATATTGCAATACCATTGAAAAAGCATTGTAATAGTAATTTCAAACAGAAACTAGAAGATTTCTACAAAAATAAAATTATATTTGAACTTTCTAAAATAAAAGATGGACACTGTGGTAAACTTTTATTTTTTAGTAAAATTTAAACAACAAGAATATTTAAATTTTAATATTCCTAAATACCTTTAACCCTTTCCTCCATGATGACGCCTTTTGACGCCACCCCCCTTACTCAATAATGACGCCGTTTGACGCCTATGTAGTACCTCAGTTGAAACACTTTGACTACAAAGTGTCTGCAGTTGACTTAATAAAATTGGTATCCATTATGAAAAGGAATATCATAGGAATATATATATATCCGACTCAAATTTATTTGATGAAATAGTTGTTTTTCGCAATGCCTTAATACTTTAAAGCATATGTTCAGCATTTTATCAAAAAAATCCTATGCGAATCAAGTATGCAAAAAAAAAAATTCAATGGAGGAAAGGGTTAATTGAAAAAAACTCACTAAATTAAGAATAATGCACACTCATTAGCAATAGAATAACTGGGAGGTATGCAAGACCAAAAATACCATCTAATGAGAGATTTTGTAAATTTTGCACAGGAAAAATTGAAAATGAGATTCATTTCTTGATTGAATGTCTGCAATATAACAAAATTAGATCTAAATATAAAATTAATGATATAAATTTAAATAATTTGGATGAAAATTTTACCAAAATGTTAAATCCTATGTCTGAAAAGGAATTAAAATCTATTTGTATGTATATTGAAGAAGCTCTTGATTTGAGAGACCACCATACCGTTTCATCAGATAATAATCCTTGACAGTAGTTTGTCCATATACATATATATATATAAATATCTTATATTGTGTGTTTTAAGTAAATATATGAAAATCTAGAATAATACTGAAATATAAGTCTATGGTATCAATATCAGTTTATAATGTATTTGTATACATAGAATTGGCTTGACTTGTTCCATGAATCTTTATTTCATTTGTGTGTTGTTTTAATATTATTAATTATCTGTATTTGGATCACGCCTCTATTGAGCTCTTTCCAATAAAATATTGAATTGAATTGAATAAACAGGAATCTCGGGAGGGGGCACTTCCTATACATATAAGGTGTCAGCTGGGAACAGTATATTTAATACATGTACACATGTTCCCAATGCATAGTCAGATCCTTGGCTCCCCCCCCCCCCCCCCCCCCCCCCCTTTCGTGGGAAAAAATTGGTTTATCAGAGGCGGATTTATCATTTAGGAGGGGGCTTTCCCCCCCCCCCCCCTTTTTTTGGAAAAATTTGGTTGCTTATATAGGAAATCACTGAAGCGTGACTGGAGCGGCCCCCTCTTAGGTCAGTCAGTGGGCCCCCACTTATGAAAATTTTTGGATCCGCCACTGTTTATATATAGGGAATCATTGAAGCATGACCGTAGCTTAAATTTCACATTATTATACAGTTTTCCATCAGAAGCTTTATTTTGGCTAGCATACCAATTGCTAATATATTTAGTGTGAATTAATTTGCTAGATATGTTCAAAAATTTATATTGTCCGAAATGTTTTACTTCTTGTTTAATTTCAAAAACTTTTTCTACTAGCAAATGAGAACTGGCAGAAGAAGTTATGTTAGATTTGTGAAGCTCTTGGCTGCATTTATAAGCATCTTTCAATAGACTGAATTCAGTTGTAAGATTTTCAAATCTATACCCGTATTTTACAATTGACTTTACAATATCATAATGTAAGGGGAAAAGACTGAAGTGGGGACCCCCTCTTAGGCAGTCTATGGGCCCCCTCTTATGAAAATTTCTAGATCCGCCATTGTTTTCTAGTTTAAAAATATGTGAATAGGTGTTGAAAATATTAAGAAATATATTAAGTCAACAAATTAAAAAGAAAATGTGGTACACTGTATGATTGCCAATGAGACAACTCACTATTATGTTTCTAGATAGGCAGAATCAGGGGGCCCGGTCTGACAACACCTTTTGTTAGAAAAATTTAGTTGATTGTATAGGGAATGACTCGAGTAGGGACCCCCTCTTAGGCAGTAAAAGGTCCCCCTCTTATGAAAATTTCTAGATCCACCATTGATTTCTAGTTTAAAAATATGTGAATAGGTGTTGAAATATTCAGAATATTAAGTCAACAAATTAAAAGGAAAATATGGTATACTGTATGATTGCCAATGAGACAAATCTAGTCTCTAGACAATAGACACAATTACATTAGAAATTAACAACTTTAGGTCACTGTATGGCCTTCAACAATGATAAAACCAGAAACTACTATAAGTTACAATAAGGAGGCTCGAGGGTACATGTATTAAAATTTAAGAGAAAAATAAACATTTATTTTTTCATTACAAAGGAGTAGATTCAGTAAGACCCCTTTTTGGCCCCATAATATAGCAGTTTTACAAAATTGTGAAAATGTAATCCTTAAGCTATTTATTGGAAAGTAGCATGCTTCTGCTAAATAAATATAGGATGTTTTTGACAATACAATGCATATATCAGGTACTAGCATCATTAAGTAATGCTAAATTACTGAAATCTTCAAAATTTTAGATTTTTTGGAAAATTTTAGACGGTTTCTGTCTTAAATGAAAGTGTAAATTTTCCCCTTACATTATGATATTGTTATTATTCGTGTTCATTTATAATATTGAAATGTTAATTATACCCCATGCAACGAGTTGCGGAGGGTATAATGTTTTTGACCCGTCCGTCCGTCCGTCAGTCCTGTTTCTTGTCATCACAACTCCTTTCAAACCATGCATCAGAATTTCATGAAACCTTTTCAGATAATAAGGACATACTATGTAGTTGTGCATATTGACGGGAAATTGCGATTCAATTTTTTTTCTAGGTGTTACGCCCTTTTGAACTTATTTACTTTAATGTACTACTGCAACAGTTTGTCATCGCAACTCCTTTCAAACCACACAACAGAATTTCACGAAACCTTTTCAGATAATAAGGACATACTATGTAGTTCTGCATATCGACGGGAAATTGTGATTCAATTTTTTTTCTAGGAGTTACGCCCTTTGAACTTATTTGCTTCAATGTACTTCTGCAACAGTTTGTCATCTCAACTCCTCTGAATCCACACAACAGAATTTCATGAAATTTTGTAGATAATAAGGACATACTATTTAGATGTGCATATTGGCAGGAAATTAATTTTTCTTATACAATTTTTTTCTTACACTAATTTAATTTCTCCAATGACAATGTGGGGACGTTGGGTATGTGAGTGTGCTCACTAAGGTTCTTTAATTGTATTTAATGATAATACATAATACATTGTATATATATACATGTAAAGGTTGAGGATGCGGCCACTTTCATTTTTTGACAAAAACCATCAGAAAAGTGACATTTTTTGGCAAATTCAATAGATTTTTCATACGAAAGCTTGAATCTGAGCGTTTTTAATGACTAAGTCAGTCAAAATCTTTCACATTAACTAGATTGAATCAATTGAAATAGACAGTTAAGAGTTTAAAAAGTGTCCAAAATCTTTCGTTAGATGAATTTGAAATTTGAGGCCAAAATCGGAACTTTTCCTACTCCTTTTATTTGTTACCTTATCATATGGTACAAAAATAATTTAAAAAAATCAATTTTTGATGGCCTCAGACGAATTGTAAAATGTAGATATCATTAAAATTGCTCAAAATTATCTCCCTTTGGTATAAAAATGCCATTTTTGGAACTCATTCGTGACCTTTATTTTTTATTATTATTTTCAATTAAGCTGTTCTTAAACTAAACTATTGTAAAATTTGAGCGATTTCTGTAATTAAGTTCTCTTATTTCGGTATTACCTCTATTTCTGCTATTAGTTCAACAGAAAAAAGGTACCTTTACAAAAATGTATGCTTCTTTCGAAGGCAGGTTGTGAACGGTGACCCCATTTTTTTTTATTAAGTATAAGATTTAAGTACGTTTATCATTTTTACAGAAACAATTTTTCCTTGTAGATGTTGCAGATACATTCATACAAATGATGTTGAAGAAACAAAGAGAAAAGGAACTTGGACTGTACCATTTTGTTTGCAGCTTCTAAGGTGAAGTATACTTATTTAAATGTTTTGTAAAAATAAGAAGATGTGGTATGATTGTAAATGAAACAACTCTCCATGAGAGACCAGTGAGACAAAAATTAACAACCAAAGGTAACTGTACATCCTTCAACAATGAGCTATACAACGTCAAGGACTTGAAATTACCAATGAACAACTTTGGGCCTGATTTATTAACAAAACATTGAACGATAAACTGTTATGATATACAGCAACAAACTACTGAATTACAAGCTCCTGAATTGAGACAGGCACATGGAGTTTGTAAAACATTAAAAATGGTTGCTGGCACGAAACTCTTCTTCTAACCTATGACAGTGGTGCAACATTTCAACTAGCAAACTATAAAAATCATTTGAAAAGGGCTTAATTCTAAGATCAATACAAAGTCAAAGCACAATAAAAAATCCTAAAACAAAAACACATGAAATACACATCTGAGATTTATAGCAGTTACTGAAAGCATGTTCTAATAATCAATATTTTATCCTTGTCCTTACACAATGGGCTGAATTTCTCTTAAGGGCATACCGTACAGTTTTGATCCTGTATTTACAAGTTCGTGAAAATTTGCATATAGGCTTTTTTTTACCTGATTAAATCAAATATGTAATAAAAAATATACCTTCATGTGCTACTTTTTGAGAAAAATGAGGTCGAAATTTTGTATATTTGCTCAAAATTCAGATATGTGGCCGTATTTTCTTTTTTCGAAAAAAAGACATATTTTTTTTGTTATAAAAGATAAACACAAATTGTTTTTTGTTAAAGTCATATGAAACGAGTGAGTGGTGAAAAATAATGTTTGTCCAATTCTTAAACCAATGGATGTATACATTCATAAACTTAGTCCTATGTGCACGATTTTATCATTATTTTCGCAAATATATCATATAATCGCCAATTTTTTTCTCTCTCTGTTATGATTGAACAAATATGGCTGCTCATTAAATGCCATGATTTGAAGCCGAGTTTAACTGATTGTCACCTTATAGTATACAAATCACAAAAAGCATGGGTATTGAGCACGTGTTTAACATGTATAATCAGATATTTGTTTATTTCAATGACAGATCCATGCGTATTGTGGTCACCGGATTTTTACGAGGAGGGTTACGCTCGGGTCACTATGCATACGGAAAATATGTCGGCAAATTGCTTGCTGGCAGCAAGCAATTAAAAATAAGTACTCTTCTTCTAAATGTGGACAAATTAAAGAATTTTCCTCAGAAAAAAGTATATATGTACATAAGTTGTTTAATGAAAACTAACCATTTAGTTATAAAAAACATATGCATATTTTTTTTTTAATTTGAGGTTTCTTATGACTTTAATAATCGGTAATTTCTGTATTTTATAAGTATCCTATAAAATTATGCATTTTTTATTCCGAAATAACTCGTATTTATCAAATGTTCATGAATTGAGGAAAAATATGTCATTTTTGGCTTTATGTTTATCAAAATTAAAAAAAATCCTAAATTTGGGTCACATAATCTCCCTGCAAATTGAAAGTCAAACAAATTGCTGTTTTGAAAAATGGGGTTCCATGAACTCGTTTTCAAATAAATTCAGTTTGAATGATCAAAATCAGTCGAAAAATGCATTTTTCCCTGGTATGTTAAAGTTTGATGTCGCGAAAATAACATTTTGCATTAGCAACGTCATTACCTCCTGTAACTGTATCGTATGCCCTTAAAAGCTAACCTAGACCTATAAATGAATGATTATAGCCATCACTTGATGTCATCTAAACAAATAACATATAGATGGAGAGAAATTTTAGTTTAAGTCGCAAAAATGATCAACAAGAAAAGATCATCAAATAAGTATCATGAATGGTTGAAATTGTCAGTCAACTCCTAATTATTTAATAAATTAGCCACAGAGTTTTTTGTAAGGTCTAGTTTTAATTAGGATTTTATTGTAGATAAAGGAGATAAATTTCCTCTGTTGACAAAAAAAATGTTTGAGGAGTCGGAAAGTTTGACTGAAGATTAAGGATATCAAATGAAGGTAAACATAAATTTAAAGTAATGTTTATATTTGTATTAATACATGTACCTCGAGTATGCATCAAAGATGTATTGGGTAAGATGGTAATAACTGTATGTGAAACAATAAAATTTGTTTAAAGTGGGCAGTACATGTATATTAAAACATACCATCAACATTTAAAAGCACAACTAAAAATGCAATCATAAAAGCATCTGCAAAGTTTCATAGAAATCTGTGAAAGTATGACAGAGTATCCATGGTATCAGTTATTTGATGTCCATGTCAATCAAGGTGGATATTGTGTCATTAAAAATAGACAAATTTCCTATTTACATGTACCCACTTTAATCGGAACAAATTTGAGGGAAGTTAACTGTTTAATGCATATGCCATTATGTTTTCTATACATGACTAAATCATCAGAAAACAGTAAACCTTCCCCCAAAATTGCACCATTTATATTTTTGAATTTACTTCTTTCGGGTGTTTGTAGTGACAGAGTACCAGGATGTCTTACCACAGAGAAGGTATTAAAACCTGTTGAAAAAACATAGAATCCGAGTCAAAAGTTGATAATGTGAAAATAGACTATTATACCACATCATCTTATTGTCGAGCCTGCAACTTTTGTTGCAGAAAGCTCGACATATATATAATGTTCTGGGGGCCAGCAGAGGAGTTAGCTGAATTCTTAAAAGCTTTATATTTTAGAAGGATGAAGACCTGGATGCTTCATACTTTGAATATATACCAAGATGCCTCAGGTTACCAAGTTTCTCTCAGTCACATGTCCAATGCCCTTGACCTAATTTTCATGGTTGAGTGTCTACTTGAAAAAAAAGTTAAGATTTTTATACGACTGCAAAAATTCAAAATTTTGGTCGTATATTGGTATGAGGTTGGCGTCGTTGTCGTTGTCATCCGAAGACATTTGGTTTTCACACTATAACTAGTATAAGTAAATAGAAACCTATGAAATTTAAACACAAGGTTAAAGACTAGAAAAGGAAGTTTCAAATTGATTTTAGGAGTTTTGGTCCCAACAGATTAGGAGTTAAAGGGCCCAAATAAGCATTTTTCTTGGTTTTTGCACAATAACTTTAATAGTATAATTAAGTGAATAGAAATCTATGAAATTTTAACACAAAGTTTATGACCACAAAAGGAAGGTTGTTATTGATTTTGGGAGTTTTGGTCCCAAACAGTTAAGGAATGAGGGTCCAAAGGGTCCAAAATTAAACTTTGTTTGATTTCATCAAAAAATGAATTATTTGGGTTCTTGTATATATGTCAAATCTAACCGTATATTTAGGGTGCAATCTGACAACAGTTTTTTTCTATGACATCATATTTTGAGGGACCATCTATAATTGACCCTTAGTGGTGTTAATGTTAATGAAGATACTTGTATAAAACTAGATATCATTAGAATCAAGAGTTTTCTTTAGTTTATAATGAAATAAAAATAAATTGTACTTTTAATAGTACCAAAAAGTTTTATCCAGAGAAAATGGGAAAAATATTGCCTAATCTATGCATAAAAAACATGAAATCAGGCCATGTGCACACCCATGCAGACATGATACATGCACATTTTTCATATTCAAAACAGTATGAATTTCATAGGTTTTTACCTGGTCTTTCTAAAAATTTATGCTTCAGGCTACGTTCGCCTGCTTCGAAAAGAGATACAGTGGGTGCAAATAAGTTTTGCACTTTTCACTGACAAAAAAACAGGATGTTTACAGTTTGTCTCCCCTTAAAACATGTGTATTTAATCTAATTTTTAAAAATTATTTTAATCATTCAACCTGTTTTAATTGAAGCTAATTAACTTAATTTTACAATTAAATATAAAAAACATGATACTTTTTTACCAATTATGTTGATAAAAAGGGACTTCCCTTCAAGTCTATTTTTAGTTGGGGGAATTACCCCTAGTTTTTTATACGAAACTGTTTATAGCACCCTTAGATTTTTAATTTTTGGTCCTGTTTTCAAATTGGTCTACATTAAGGTACAAATGGTCCAAAATTAAACTTTGTTTGATTTTAACAAAAGTTGAATTCTTGGACTTCTTTGATGCTGAATCTAAACATGTACTTAGATTTTTGATTATGGACTGTCGGTCCAAATCAGGGTTCAAATTAAACTTTGTTTGATTTCAACAAAAATGGGGTTCTTTAATATGCTGAATCTAACCGTGTATTTAGATTTTTAATATTAGGCCCGGTTATCAAATTGATCCACATTGACATGCTTGAGGTCTAAAGGGTCTAAAATTGCACATTATTTGATTTCATCAAAAATTTAATTCTTGGGGTTCTATGAACATGATGATATGCTGAATCTAACCATGTATTTATATTTTGGATATTTGACCATAATAGGTAAATGTCCAATTTAAATTTATAAGTTTTTTTCTCGCCTTGACGGAGTAAAAAAATGAGACATAGGTATGGTGTTCCCCGCAGCGGCAGCATCAACTATGTATTAGTTTGTGATTAGGTCAATTTATGGTGAACCACTAGTGGTAGGTGAATGATATTTGGTATGCAGTTGTATATAAGCATTGGCATATCTCATTTTCATGGAGATTTTTTGACTCCGCCTCCTTAGTCATGGTCTATAGACTTTAATAATTTTGCTAAGTTAATATGTATTAGTTTGTGATAAGGTCAGTTCAAGGGGAACCATTAGTGGTAGGCCAATGTTAATTGGTGTTCAGTTTTATAAACATTAGCACATCTCATTTCCATGGAGAATATTTGACCCTGCCCCCTCAGTCATGGTCTATTGACTTTGAAACTTTTGCTTAGTTTACATGTATTAGTTTGTGATAATATCAGTTTAAGATGAACTGCTAATGTTAAGTCAATGATATTTGGTATGCAAATTTATTGTCATTTGAAAGTGTTGTTTTCATGGAGATTATATAGCCCCACCCCTGATCATGGTTCATTGACTTTGAAACTTTTACATAGTTTAAAAGTTAATGTTTGTGTTTAAAGGGAACTACTTATTATGAGTCAATGGAAATTGGTATGCAGTTGTATTATATTTATCATTGGCACATCTCATTCCATGGAGATTGTTTAGCCATGTACCATCAGTCATTGTTCATAGCCCTGAGACTTTGAATATTTGCATAACTTTGATGTTAAAATATTGCTATTTAATTTCAACATTGCATAATCAAAATTACATGAATATTTGCATAACTTACATGTTCAAATATTGCTATTTAATTTCAACATTGCATTATCAAAATTACAAAAAGGCGATACATATCTCTGTGATAACAGTTTATTAAGTGTAAGTTCTTAGACCACATTCATTCTGTGTCAGAAACCTATCTTGTGTCAACTATTTAATCACAATCCAAATTCAGAGCTGTATCAAGCTTAAATGTTGTGTCCATACTTGCCCCAACTGTACAGGGTTCGACCTATGTGGTCCTTTAAAGCTGTGCCCTGCGGAGCATCTGGTTTGTAAAGTGAAATTCTCTCTTATTATAAGTAATAGGATAACTATATTTGGTATGTGAGTACCTTGCAAGGTCCTCATGGCTGTCATACAGTTTTCACTTGACCTCGCCCTCCTTTCATGGATCAGTGAACAAGGTTAAGTTTTGGTGGTCAAGTCCATATCTCAGATACTAAAAGCAATATGTCTAGTATATTTGGTGTATGGAGGACTGTAAGGTGTACATGTCCAACTGGCAGGTGTCATCTGACCTTGACCTCATTTCCATGGTTCAGTGATTATAGTTGAGTTTTTGTGGGTTTTTTTCTGTTTTTCATATACTATTTGCAAAAGGTCTAATATATTTGGTGTATGGAAATAAAAACAGAATGATTGTTAGGTGTACATTTCTAGCTGGTATGTGTCATCTGCCCTTGACCTCATTTTCATGGTCAGTGGTCAAAGTTAAGTTTTTGAGTTTTTGTCTTTTTATCTTATACTATATGCAATAAGTCTACTGCTATAATAACTATATTAGGTGTATGGAAATATATTAGTTGTATGGAAGAATTATTAGCTGTATAGATGTGTGCCTTGTATGGTTCATTTCACCTTGCCTGTCCTTGTCCTCATTTTCATGGTTTAGTGGTAAATTTTTAGTTTTTTTGGTTAATGTTAAGGTTATGTTTCAATTGTAATAAAGCTTTATTTTAAGGACTACAAAAGAAGGCGAGACATTTCAGCGTGTGGTTTTATATTAAACATTAGAAAGAAGCTACAGATTAATGTTAACTGCAAAAATACTAAAATCCTTTATTAATTAGATCATGTAGATACAGGAAATGAAAATATTTTGAAATTTTTTATCATAAAAATGGTTATGCTCATATATTCAAGTTTCACTAAATTCCAAGAAGGGTTTCCACAAATAACAATGACTGATTTTCAAAATGATCATCATGTAAAAATGAAGAGATGTGCTAAGATTGCCCATGAAAACTATCTTTATGAACAATGACAGTTCAGTGGTTTGCTTTCAGCCTTTAGCAAAAATAATTACCATATATATTGTAATAAGCTATTAATAAAAGCCCCCCATTGTAAAATGTTAAACAATTAAAAAGTAAAAAACAGCGTCCTGATTTTTATAAGTTCGAAGAATAAAATTGAGTCATATTATGGTATGATGTTGTTGTTAGCGATGTATGTCGACACATATGGTTTCCGGATAATTATAAAGTTAAAGCGAATGGATATCCATGAAATTTTACACAAGGTTTAATACCAAAAAGGAAGGTTGGGTTGATTTTTGGGGTGATGGTACCAACAGTTTAGAAATTAGGGGCAAAAAAGAAGCATTTTTGTAGTTTCCAGACATTAACTTGTGTGCCAGTGTACTAATCTCTCTGAAATTGTTCTTCAAGGTTCCATATCACAAAGGGTAGACTGGAATTGTTTAAAGGGGTAATTGCCTCAAAAGTTCAGGAAATAGGGGGTCAAAAACAAGCATTTTTCTAATTTCCAGACAATATTTTGTGTTTAAGTGTATGGATTTCTTTAAAATTGTACTGCAAAGTACCATACCACAAAGGAAAAGGCTGGGATTAAGTTTTGGGGTAATTACTGAAAGGGGGTTGAAAAAAATTGGGGGAGGGGGATTTTTTTCTCCTCAAAATTTTCAACAAAATCCAAATACAGACAGTATCAAGCTTGAATATTGTGTCCAAACATGCACCAACTGGTCAGTCAAATAACAAGGCTTCGCTGCACATCATTTTCTTCATCATATTAATCTGACATGTTAAAGTTTGTACATTATGAAGTTACTAAATTGTTGATTTTGTGTATTTCAGATTATTATTGAAAAAAGAGCACTATGAAGTACTAGGAGAATTTGATAACATCTTGGTGAAATAGTCTGACTGATTATGACAGAACATCAAAAGAAATGACGAAAAATTACACATCTTATCAAAATATATTAATAGAAACTAAAAGCTACTTGCAATTTTCACTGGTTTTGAGATCAGTAATAGTCTGACAAGGAAAGAATTTAATGAACATGATTATGATGCCTCTTGATAAATATAAAAACATATTGACTGTAAAATAATTACCAGTTACCAATTACATCTGTTGTTTACAAAATTTGTTATTTGGAAATATCTGTTGAATGTTTTGAAATTAAAATGTGTTAACTTAAATGATTTAAGAATTGAAGTCTTTAAATGATACAAAAGCAAGGATACATGGAATGATTGCAATTGAGACAACTACTAGCCCTGCATAATAGGGCACTGATGTAAACAAGTACAGGTCACCTGAAGTCTTCAACAATAAGCAAAAGCCTTAATTTAAAGATTTACATGGGCTTATTAAGTCCCAAGATAATGGTATCTACATCATTTGCTGTAAAATTTTTGTTGTATGTTTCTGATGAAGGTTAATTAAAATAAGCCCAGCACACCTAATTTGTGAACTGTTTTCTTTTAATTTCAAAAGAGAAAGCTAATAGACAAATTTAAGCAAAAACATAAAAAAGGAAATCCATTTAATATGGCAGACAGCAACCAAACACAACCAGTGGACATAATGAACATTTTTTTGAGTGCTCAAACTGCACTATAACATTAGACACAAAAACATCTTATATAATGCTGGATTACACAAAAGTGTTTAAAGTATCTGCTCTTCTCTGGTGTTTAAAAATTGTACAGATTTGGTGTCACAATATCTCAGTTACATGGGTTAGAATTCCTGCATGGGAAGAACAAAAAAATTGCGAAAGCAAACTTACAGATCTTACATTTTTGGGTTGATGTTTTGACGACTTGCATGTACATGTACAATATATACAAAAAGTTAGCTGCTATTGAGACAAAGGCAAAAAATCATAAGGCAACAAATAAAATTGAGAAAGGAAATGGTGAATATGTCAAAGCGACAACCACCCGACCATAGAGCAAACAACAGCCGAAGGCAACCAATGGGTCTTCAATGTAGCGAGAATTCCCGCACCCGTAGGTGTCCTTCAGCTGGCCCCTAAAATATGCATAATAGTACAGTGATAATGGATGTCATACTAAACTCCGAATTATACACAAGAAACTAATATTTAAAATCATACAAGACTAACAAAGGCCAGAGGCTCCTGACTTGGGACAGGTGCAAAATTACGGCGGGGTTAAACATGTTTATGAGATCTTAACCCTCCCCCTATACCTCTAGCCAATGTAGAAAAGTAAAAGAATAACAATACGCACATTAAAATTCAGTTCAGGGGAAGTCTGAGTCCGATGTCAAAAGATGTAACAAAAGAAAATAAATAAAATGACAATAATACATAAATAACAACAGACTACTAGCAGTTAACTGACATGCCAGCTCCAGACCTCAATTAAACTCATTAACCATGTTTATTATAGATATAATAACAATAAACTAAAATAATACTTACCACTTCTAAATGATTAGGAACTTTCAGGAACTAATTGCAGCTACTGTCCAGGTTATGTTAAACAAATTTTCAGCTCCAACTGATCTGTTCAGTGAAGAGTTTTTATCATTTAAATAAAATGTGAACACATTCTAATCTTTTGGCAGACGTGAATATTCTCATGTGGCATTTATACCTATATGCAAGGGTACCTATATCTGGTGGTGATGATATACAGTGATAATTAACCATTTTTTTCTTCTTTTTGTTTAATTTTGAAAAAAATGGAATTTAAACTTTTTTCAGCATTTTGGAAAAAAATAATTTTGAAAATTTTTCATGTTTTTTTCATTTATATTATAAGAATTAAATTTTAAAAGATTTTTTTTTTTAAATATTTAATTATTTTTTTTTTTAATTTTTGAAAAATTTAATTTTTTTGAAATATTTTGCATTTATAAATTTTTTAAACTTTAAAGAAGTTAATTTTAGTTGCCTTCGTCCATGCAAGCATGGACTAAGTTAGCCTTGGTTACCTTCGTCCATGCATGCATGGACTAAGTTAGGGTTAGTTGCCTTAGTGCATGCATGCATGGACTAAGTCTGTTGTGTTAGTCCATGCATGCATGGACTAAGTTAACGTTAGTTACCTTCGTCCATGCATGCATGGAGTAAGCTTAGTTTCTAAGTTTTCATGTTTACAAATCATGAAAAGGTTTAGCCATACTATCAAGTTTTGCAATTTATTTCCTAAGGTAAGTTATAATGCACAATATGTATGTAAAACATAATTAATAGGTTGAATATGAAAAAAAACAACTAAACAGAAAAAAAAGGTAATTACATCAAATTAAAAAATAATTGAACTAACACCATGAAATTAAGAGGTAAGAAGAAATGGAGGTTTTCTAGAATTGATGTTGATTTCCAGTTTTATTTAATACCTTGTTATTAGCAAAAAATGTAAAGACAAGACTACACAAATTAACCATAGTACAATAACACAATGACGGGATGTATACGTACAGAGCCATGTCATATATGTAACAAAGAAACAAAAAAAAAGGTATACCAAAAGGCATATAGCCAAAGCACATTAGCAAAATTGAAGAACACAAAAACGAGAATATCTTGAATAATGACGAAAATGAGATTTTCCAAAAGACGTCTAGTTATAGACTTTAATGCATCCATCTAACATACGGCGGTATTTTTTATCATCCACAAGCTAAATATCTTTGCTTTCTGTTTTGTATAGTCTTTAAAAAATCATACTGTGCAATTATAGTAAAATCAAAGTCAAATGTCAAGAAAAACATACGAAGAACGTAAACACGGAACATGCACAAAACACGCTTTAGATATTCAAGAAGGCGCATAAAAGATGGTCGAAAGATATCAGAGGGACTTAATAAGTGTCTCTCTATCAGTTTGCCTAAAAAATTAATTGTTATCAAACATGATTTTCTTGTAAAGAAGACAGAATATGCAAAAAGATGACACCTTGAAATTTTTGCACTTGTTTGACCTTGACCTTTGATTTTGACGACAGAGCATAATGGTGGGTGCATTGAAAAAAAATTGTTATGGTGAAAGTCACTCCACTAAAATAATTTATTTAGATCTAAATGAAGTAACTGTCTATATAGCTAGGTGACTATAATTAAGGTAAAAATAAAGTAATTGTGGTGAAATGTTGGGTATGCATTTTCGCTTTAAATTTTCTTTGAAAAAAACTGTCAAATTCTGAATTGTCGTCACTTTTTGGTGTGAAGAAACTTGCTTAACACGCTTAAGTGTCATAGCTTTTTTTATTGGCCAATGGCATTATTTAAGGGTATTTAAAGTTCCAGAATTTACCTAGAAATAGGAATGCACCTTGCTGAATTTGGCACACAAAATGCTTACCATTTTTACAATGTTAGGGGGTAAGAAATAAGTCCCGTCATATTTATTTATTTTCTGAAATAGTCTCCATATGGAAATGAATGTTTGAAAATATACATAATTGATTCAAGAATTGTGGATACTACCTTACTGAAGGGTATATTGTTTATATAGAAATTGAGAAGTTAATATCAACAAAACACGTTTTCACTCTTCATACGATACCACAAAAAGGGGGAAATCCTTGGTCGTTACTTTTACAAATACAAACAGATTATTCCTTAACCATGATTAGTTAAAAGTATAAGCTATTGATCTATCTGCGTATTGACCATAGCATCAGATAAGAATATCATATGATGTGCATGATGTAAAAAAAAACCAGGAAAACGTTTCCATAGTAACACTTGTTAGTATATGTTTATTATAGTATAAATATTGATCTGGAGGTAAATCTCTTATATATTAATTCTTCGTTTCAATCCTAAATCAGTCTTTTGCTATATTTCAATTAGATGATATTATATGGTGAAGAAGATGTTTTATGATTGCCAATGTGACAACTCGCAACAAGAGATCAAATGACACAGAAATTAACAACTATGGGTCACCGTACAGCCTTCAACAATGCGCAAAAATCATACCGCATAGTCAGCGATAAAAGTCCCCGAAATTACAAATGTATAACAATTTAAACGAAAAAGATTACGACCTAATTTATGTACACAAAATGAACGAAAAGCAAATATGTATGTAACACATCAACAAACGACAACCACGATTTACAGGCTCCTAACTTGGAAAAGGCACATTTATACAGAATGTGGCGGGGTTAAACATGTTAGCGGGGTCCAAATCCTCCCCTTACCTTACAATTTTACTGATAGTTTATGCAACATTAAACATGACAAACATCATTTAACAGAAATGCCAGTATTATCAATTTATGTGGCATGAAGTTACTATACTTTATATAAAACTAAAAGAGGGATGAAAGATACCAAAGGGACAATCAAACTCATAAATCGAAAATAAACTGACAACGCCATAGCTAAAAATGTTTGCAAACAATTTAGGTCACGAAATGCAACAAAATTCACAAGAATAAAGAGAGTTATACAAATAATTTAAAAAAAAAAAAGAGTTTACCATTTCCTGTTTCATCTACTAACAATAAACTGTTGCTTATATTAAAATAACAACGACACTCAGTTTTCCCGCATATTAAGATACCAATGACTATATCTCAAAATGAACCTATGAGCGATTTTTTTTTCACATTTATTCCCTCCAAGTATGCATTTATCATTTGAAACCAAATAAATGTGACCAGTTCTCTTCATAATGACTGTTTTAAAATATGGTGTCAAAATAGGCTTCACTGCAAAATGGAGCGTTAACTGCTAATGGTTGCCAATAACACACATTTTGTTACGAGTCTGTTTTTCAGCATTACATTGTGAGAAAAGCACAAGTTCAAAATGCTAAAACTTCCATGTTAAGCTTACATCAGGTCCAGTAATTCACAAAAACCTTTCTTTCAAAGTGATTTTTGGACAATATATACGAAGAGCAAAGTGTCTTTAAATGCATTTATATATTTTTACATATGCCACTGGATTTGATTGCGTAATGGTGTATGTTCAAATATACTATAGAGTACATGCAAATCATATGATTAATATTCACCATTTATCTGATGTTATCTAACGTTACATTGTCTGAAGACAACAGTAAATTATAAATAGATAAAGATATAACATTGTTAGGTTGTTTTTTAGACGAATTATTTATAAAATAAGCAGGGTTTAAGTTACATCCATTGTTCGATGCGTTTAGTTGAAATATACTTCAGGCATAGATTACCTTAGCTGTATTCGGCAAAACTTTTAGTAATTTTGGTCCTCAATGCTCTTCAACTTCGTACTTTATTTTGGCCTTTTAAACTTTTTTGGATTCGAGAGTCTTTTGGAGACGAAACGCGCGTCTGGCGAATATACAAAATTTAGTCCTTTTATCTATGATGAGTTTATTTATTAACTTTTTTGGAATTAGGGAAAATGTTGTTTGTGTTGTATTTACACCCCTCTACCAAAAAATTTGTTTTCCAAAGCACATGTTAGAAAATTGCGGTTTATATCCAACGTAAGATACTAAACTTGATTTTTTTTCGCTTAACAAATATTACGATAAATTTCTATTACCATATGAAATGAAAAATACAAATATTAGAAACAGACTAAACCATTCAAACACACATCGAAGTGTCCTTTTTGCATAAATTTGACCTATTGAGCAAATGTGACTTAGTGACACGGGGGTTTGGTGTATATTCAAAATTTAGTCCTGGTATCTATGATGAGTTTATTTACCGTACGGGAGACCGGTATCTCCTAGACATTTAAGCTTACCCAAAATATTCTATAATTAGAATTAATTATGAGGATCAATTTCAATTTGTCAGTGAAAAATTATTTGATAACCTTTACTATTTCTCATACCGGAACCTTTACTGTTTTATAAAGTGGCATACTTTATATTGATTTTCCGTACGTGTTCTTGGAAACAAACAAAAAATAACAAAGTAGATTTGATAAAACCATCTGACAGTTTTGTTTTCTTTGAACAATTTTTAGATCCTTTATATTCTTGTCATGAAGTTTAGAACATAAGCTGAGGCAATCCTTATACAAATTGCTTCATAGAGCTAATACCCTATACCGTAATTATGTTGGTTACAAATTTTATCTTAAAGATGATAATTGATAAAGCCTTGATTGAGATTTAATGTCAATATCTATGGCATATATATAAATATATACGAGATACACATACTACATGTCTATGATGTATACACACTGATAATATTGAATATTTGTATAATTGATATTTACTATATTACTTGATAGATATTACCCATTAGACTAAGGATGGATGTGTTTCTTTATGGATTTCTTCTTTTAACACTGTCTAAATGTGTGGTATCCAAGTCACCAAATATTGTGTTTATTGTGGCTGATGATTTGGGTAAGTTTATTTCAAACAGGATTGTCAACCTCAATGAAGGACGATAAAACACAATTTTAAAGGAAAAAACACCTTGTTTGTAGTAAGGGGCTACTTTTAAACGAGCTTAATAAAAGGGTTGAATCGCAATGTATAGTGTTTTCAAGCTTTTAAACGAACAAAATAATTACTGGTAATAAAAATGAAAAGGTCTATTTCAAAATGCAAATTTGTACATCAACCTTACATATTTCATGACACCTGTGCAGTCTGTCGTTCTTTTTGGGTTTTTTTTCATACAAAATGTACACCACTAGAAAGAAGCATTGATTTTTAAGATGCCCATAAACTGTTCATTATGTGCTGTAATGAATCCACCCTTTAGACAATAATTTCGAATCTAGCTGTTCTCAAAGTTCTAAAGAACATCTGCTTATGTGAGAGGTTAAGCCATCTACAAAACCATTTTCAACATAAGAAGATGTTTGTACAAAGTCTGGAATATTACACTTGTTACCCATTCGATTCATATTTTTGGGATTTTGATTTTGCAATTTGATAACTTTTCGTTTTGAATTTTACTCGGAGTTTGGTATTTTTGTTGTTTTACTTTTTAGTCGTTTAGCGAATGTAGAGACATCCATTTCTTGTATAGTTTTCAAATTGTTTAGAGACATTACTTCCTTTTCTAGTTGTTCTCAAAGTTTAAAGTGATATTCATTTGTTATATTGCTGTTCTTAAAGTTTATACATTTTAATTTTGTGTTTCTGTTGTGTCGTAGTTCTCTTATATTTGATTTGTTTTTTCAGTTTTAGTTTGTTACCTGGATTTTTTTTTCTCAATCTATTTATGAGTTTCGAACAGCAGTATACTACTGTTGCCTTTATTTATAGGTACATTCATTTTTTATGTATCTATTTTTCTCAAAATTCATAAAAACATCCATCGATATCTGTTATACTCTTGTTTTTAAAGATTTTAGCGACATCTGTTCTTATCTTATTTTTGTCAACATTTATACAGACATCCAATATCATATATCATCAAAGAATATAGAGATGCCCATTCTTATCTAGTCGTTCTCAAAATTGAAAAAAAAAACCAATAACTTTTGATGTCCATTCGTTTGATGTGTTTGAACTTTCGATTTTGCCATTTGATTAGAGACTTTCAGTTTTGAATATTCCTAGGAGTTTTTTGTTATTTGACTTTCTCCCTCTTTAATTCTCAAAGTTTTTAGTTTTGTAGTTGTTTTCAAAGTTAATAGTTCTGCAGTTATTTTCAAAGTTAATAGTTCTGTAGTTATTTTCAAAGTTTTGGCTCTGTAGTTGTTCTCAAAGTTTATAGTTTTGTAGTTGTTCTTAAAGTTTATAATTTTGTAGTTGTTCTCAAAGATTATAGTTTTGTAGTTGTTCTCATAGTTTATATTTTTGTAGTTGTTCTCAAAGTTTATAGATACATATATTCTAAACAAACGCTTTCGTTCAGAATACGATTTCTTATTTTTTGTTAAAATGTCCTTTTGATGGAGTTGATCAATTTCAATTGATGTTTGATAGTCCCTCTTTTTATGCTCTTTTCTTATCTCGTTGTTCTCAACGTTAAAAGACAAATTTGTTAATAAATTTTGAACTAGATTGTCAATGATTAGGTGAATTATACATTATAAACGTTATATCTCCCTTTTAAAACTGGCATTAGCTAAGTGTTGTTATTCCATGTTTCATGTCCTTCACAGTCGAGTTAAATAATAAGAAAGACTGTTATTTTGATAATATAACCCACTGATTATGTGAACCAATGCTATCTTTAGTTATAAATTGCAGGTGCTTTAAAAGAGGTACGAAAGATACCAAAGGGACAGTCAAACTCATTAATCGAAAATAAACTGACAACGCCATGGCAAAAAACGAAAGACAAACAGACAACAATAGCACATACAACATAGAAAACTAAAGAATAAGCAACACGAACCCCATAAAAAAATAGGGGTGTTCTTAGGTGCTTCGGAAGGGTAAGCAGATCCTGCTCCACATGTGGCACCCATCGTGTTGCTTATAATATAACAAATCCGGTAAATAGTCTAAATCGGTAGGTCACATTCATGAAAGGGAATCGGATTGTAGTTCCGACGTAAGGAACATATTCGATATCATTTGTGAAACGGTTATTCTATATATATTTTATATTCCATTAAAGTGCGAGGTTTGGCATGCCACAAAACCAGGTTCAATCCACCATTTTTTCCTTTTAAAATGTCCTGTATCAAGTCAGGAATATGGCCATTGTTATATTATAGTTTGTTTCTGTGTGTGTTACAATTTAACGTTGCGTCGTTTGTTTTCTCTTATTTTTGACATTGCGATAAGACGTGTCACGGTACTTGTCTATCCCAAATTCATGTATTTGGTTTTGATGTTATATTTATTATTCTCGTGGGATTTTGTCTGATGCTTGGTCCGTTTCTGTGTGTGTTAGTTACATTGTAGTGTTGTGTCGTTGTTCTCCTCTTATATTTATGCGTTTCCGTCAGTTTTAGTTTGTTACCCCGATTTTGTTTTTTGTCCATGGATTTATGAGTTTGAACAGCGGTATACTACTGTTGCCTTTATTCTATAACGGTCGATTACGCTAGAAACGACCGACTTACAAAATGACAGTACCTATAGTTAATGATAGTTAAAACTCTGATTACCATCATTTTCAGTTCTTTTTTGTTTCGTTTACTCATTTATCTAACATAACATTATTCTAGATCCATCCTTTTAGTTTTCTCAAAGTTAGAACTGAACCAGTGATGGTATAGATGTTTGTGAAGAGCTATCCATCTGTACATTATCTTCTCCTTGTCTATTGCCTGTCTGACATCTTTTATCTAGACATGTTTTGGATTATTGCCTTAGAAAAAAAATCCGTTAAAACTGCATAATGACGCGAAGGGAAATCACCGGACCCGTCGATTAATATATAAGTAGTTTATATCACTTTATAAGTTATATGGTTCGCTACTGACCCCCTACTGATCCATAGAGGGCTACTAGTAAAATCCATTGGGAGTGAGCAGGATGCCGAATTTGCCTATGGATTTTATTAACCCTCTATGATTCCGTAGAGTGTCAGTATTTAACCGTATAACGAAGTTATCGCACGCTGGACTTTTTCTGCTTTGTTTTGTTGAAAAACTAACAATAAACACAACAACATTAACAGACGACGTCACCTTTAATAGTAGGCGTGACGTCATGA
The DNA here is from genome assembly GCF_965363235.1 of Mytilus galloprovincialis. Lineage (NCBI taxonomy): Eukaryota > Metazoa > Mollusca > Bivalvia > Mytilida > Mytilidae > Mytilus > Mytilus galloprovincialis. The sequence continues at coordinate 90,105,083 of NC_134839.1, forward strand.
ACCCCTATGAAATGTACTACCACCTACGAATCCATATAAGGCGTCTTCAAACCAATCAAAACGTGATAATTTTCCCGCGGTGCGATAAATAGTTTAATTTTGTTGATTGTATTTAACACTTATTGTATACGTATTCTATGTTTCAGGATGGAACGATGTAGGATTCCACAATCCGGCTATTATTTCTCCTAACATAAACTATCTAGCAAAGAATGGGATGATCTTGAACAATTCTTATGTACAACCAGTCTGTTCTCCGTAGGTATTGATAAGGTTTTGTCCCTAGATTTTGAAAAACTTTCAATATCATTATTTGTACATGAGTTGCCTGTATATCATTTTGTGAAATGTGTAAGTGAATATATTTTCCACTGTTTCAAATATACATATATGCTATATTAAACTATAAAAACAATTTTCAATGAATTCTATAAGTGATTTTTTTATTTGGAGATCAAAATATTCAGAAGTTTACTGTTAGGTATGGTATATATGGAAATAAATATATGCTTTTCATGTTAACAGATTCGTGCATGCTAATTTGTGAACTAATGATACTTTCTTCTTTTAGGTCAAGAAACGCCTTTTTATCAGGATTTTATCCATTCAAATCAGGATTACAGGTGAGATAATACTCTTGTCGAAAGCATAGTCTTCTTTAACAAATCTCTACTAATTGACAACGTCATGAGTATTTATGAGAAAAAAAATCCGGGAACTATCACACAGTTTTAAGCGAATGAGACTTGTGTTTTTAAGATATTCCAGTTGAAAATTTCATTTATGATCCTTTTCTTTTTTGTTTTTTTTTAAATATGCAAATAAAAAAATGAATTTTAAGGTAACTACTATAATTTTGATAAAAGTCAACGTAACTAGAGTTCTGATGCTAAAATGATTATTGATTATTGATACAAGTACAAAACAACTGTGTCGAATATGTGACAAATGGGACGAAAGAATATGTTACCCTCATCTCTATAGAAATTAGCCAAAAATTGCATTATCTATTATTAAAATCTAAACAAAAATACAAATGATCAGTTCATAAACAAAATAAATTTGAAGGTATCAAACAGTTTCCCAAGCATTCACATATAGATGTACGTCTTCATATTTAGCCCACATTATTTTCTTTTGAATGTAAGAAACACACATTTAAGTATTATCCGTCAACTAACTTAAAATCAATTACTGTGAAAAAATCGTTAGACGTTATATATTTAAACAATTTAACAAAATATCACCATCGATATTTCTGTTGTTTTTTTCAGAATTTTGTCATTTTACCACAGGCGCCTTCCTGTGCACCCCTTAATCGAACATTTCTGCCACAGAAACTGAAAGAACTTGGATATGCAACACATATGATTGGAAAGTATGCTAACTATTGAATGTTTTGTTTTCAAACATAGCTTTAGATATAGGAAGATGTGGTGTGAGTGCCAATGAGACAGCTCTCCATCCAAATAACAATTTTAGAAAAGTAAACCATCATAGGTCAATGTACGACCTTCAACACGGAGCCTTGGCTCACACCGAACAACAAGTTATAAAGGGCCTTGTTTTTATTTACGAAGTCCTTTAAACAAAGCTGTTGCCTCACTTCCTTTACATATGCGTACGCACTCTATAGTCTACACTTTTCCTGATTGGTAATTTCTATTAAAATCTATATAAATTCTATATTTTTTTAGATTAAATTTCATTCTTTTTAAATGAGTACTGATTTTTCCTGAAGAAACTGTAAAACTATTTAGTTATACTGTATACTCACAACATTTTAACATTTGAGATTTCTCAAATCAAAGATCGTTACGTTATTCGTAATTGGCATCTTTTCTGCTGAACACATGCGAAATATAACTAGAATTAAGTGATGACAACTAGCATACACTTTAACTTAAAGATTATTAAATAATAATTTAATTTTGGATGTAACGCGTCTGCTGATTGTCTGACGTTATTTTGTTATCAGGACATATATATAATTTAGTCATGTGACCGTGACGTCATCAACATTGTTTTCGTGGTTTTCTACGCTTTAAAATGGAATTTAGAATTAAATTATAAGAAATGACTTTAATATTTTTTCTGTCTATTTGAAATAACATGAAAAAATGTGGTGCACACTGTTAAATAACCCGCTACGCGCGTTAATCAGTGTGCTCCTAATTTTTATGTTATTTCTTCATAGACAGACAAAAATATTGCAGTCATTCCTTATATGTGTTTGAGTTATTTGTCCTAAAAAAAAATGTTAAAAGAAAAACCGGAAGTCGTGGATAATCCATATATTTATGTCTTTCAGATGGCATTTAGGAATGTGCAAATGGGAATGTACTCCGACATACCGTGGGTTCGATACATTTTATGGATACTATAACGGACAAGAAGATTACTATAACTATACAGTTCGTAAGTCTGAGCAATAAGATAAGAAAAGCAATCTATATCAAACATTGATTTCTATCAGTTAAATCTATAAAGTTAAATAATGATAGTCTCATTATAAAGTAGGATATTGATGTATGTTTGTCCTATTTGAGTAAATAATAAATAAACATGCAAATGAAATTACATTAGATAACAGATTAATACTGCTTCATGTGTATCTAATATTTTAAATTTTATTTCTCTTTATTTCAGTGAATGGGTCAGATTTCCGTGATAATAAAGAACCAATACGACCAAACGAATATTCTACGGTAAGATGGCAAGGTGTTTTGGGAAGATTAGTGCTTTCGTGTGCTTTTCCATATGTGTGTATGCGTGTAAAGATATGGTCTATTGGTTAAAGGGTTTAGTATTAACGCGCAAAAACACAATCTATTCTAGCAACAAACCATGTTTATATGATACAAAACCAGACTCGCTCAATTTCATTGAAAAGTTCTAGTGAACAGAGACATTTTTATTCAAAACCCTAATTTTGCATATGCTTAAAAGTTCACATTTAAATTGAATATTAGAAATAATTTTCATATTGATGTGAGAACGAATTACCTCATTCCAAACAAGAAACTATCTTAAACCTGATACGATAATGACAGACGTACGCAAAAAACGTAACGAACCTCTTTTTTTAGGCGGACCAAAAAGTGAATAAATTGTTATAAATTTGATTGTGTCTATTCGTCCACTTAAAAAAAACAAAATCAAAAATATATATTCATGTATACATTAAGAAAAATGTCAAATGTGTCTGTTTGTCTATTTTACAGTATGCCTATGCCCGACGAGCAGACAAAATCATTACTCAACACAATAAGAGTCAACCAATGTTTTTATACCTTCCTTTCCAGTCAGTTCATGAACCAATACAGGTACGTATAACTGATATTGCTTTACTCTCAAGGTAAACAGCGAAAGCACACAACATTACAATTGACATTGACATTGATACAGCAATTATATAATTGTGCTTTGCTAATAATTAAAATTGAGAAAGGAAATGGGGAATATATCAAAGCGACAACAACCCGACCATAGAGCAGACAACAACAGAAGGCCACCAATGGGTCTTCAATGTAGCGAGAAACTCCCGCACCCGTAGGCGTCCTTCAACTGGCCCCTTAAAAATATGTATACTAATACAGTCATAAACTCAGAATTATACACAAGAAACTTAAATTAAAAATCATACAAGACTAACAAAGACCAGAGGCTCCTGACTTGGGACAGGCGCAAAATTGCGGCGGGGTTAAACATGTTTGTGAGATCCGAGTATGAGTCCGATGTCAGAAGATGTAACAAAAGAAAATAAATAAAATGATAATAATACATAAATAACAACATATTACTAGCAGTTAATGGACATGCCAGCTCCAGACCTCAATTTAATTGATTGAAAGATTATGTATTCATCATATGAATATCAGGCACAATCCCTCCCGTTAGGGGTTTAGCATCATACTATCGTGATACACATGAGAAGAACATAACCCGTGTCATGCCAACAACTGTTTTTTGTTTTTGATTTTTTTTTAATAAATGTGTTTAGTTCCGATGCATCGACCCTATAAGTGAATCAATATTAAAACAAAAATAGGCAATCTTTAATGACCTGACAACAGTATCGTAACTATATCCCTTGTTAATAAGTCTGTTGAAAGGTTTTGTAAGCTTTTGAGGTGAATACTGACATTTTCGTGGTTAATAATTTTTCAGCAATACATAAATTTCTTTCGCTAAAATTTAATACGTTGTTACATACACGAGCGAATCGTACAAGTTGAGATATATTAACACCATAAGGTGGTGACAAGGGAACGTCACCATTGTTTCATTTGAATATACGAGTTAAATATAGATGGTCTAATATTCATTTCATCATGAATTTGCATGAAAATTCTGCCACTGGATATAAAAAAAACAACCTATCAATCACTTCTGAAAAATGCATGCACGAATGTCTAAAAAATTATATCAATTTATATATACAGGATTTTTAATTTTGCTTCAAATTGTAAATACAAAATACGCACATATATGTTTATAATTGATACAGTCAGGTTATACTACTGCTAATATTATGATTATTTATTTTCTACCCTTGTATGCATAGATGGCAATGATTGGCACCACTTTCAGGCATTTTTTATTTTTATTTTCAATGACCTTCACATTTATATTAGATTTTGCATTCTAGATGTTTTGAGTCAGGTGTTATTAATCATAAATCATACTAACTCATAGCCTTGGTACCTTTTCTCACTTTAAAAACCCTAAGTTTCGCCCTATGGTTTAACTAGTTAAATAGTCTTCACCGCTTTACTGGCATGTTGTATTGATGCACTGTCTATTAAATATCAAAATTGTTCGAAACTCTTTTATTTTTTCACCCAAATGCATTGATCGATTTAAACAAATTTGGCTTAGCATTGTGATACTTTTTTGTTTGTTTTCCTCATTCCTTTTTGAATTCTGGTTTTATTTGGTTTCCAAACTGTTTTCATCGGAGCGCCGCTGATGAGTTTTGCGTAGATAAAATGCAAATCAGACTAAGTAAATTATAAACCTATTCTACTAGTACTGTTTGTGGAATTTAACAATCATTTGGGCGATATCACTGTTGGTAGACGTTTCTTCAAAAACGATATCGTCATTACAGCTGATATCACTTCTGAACTGACATGCTTTGATTCCAGAAGTATTTATTAATTACTGACTTTATTTTGTCGACAAAATATTATGTATCATAATGTGCAGTAAAAATCAGCACACGACACTGTCATGTGGGTAATAAACTTTAGTTTGGGATTTATTAGTGTTACGAGCCTAAGGTTACGCGTTTAGAGTTGGGTATTCTATGCCGTTAGTAATTGTAGAAGACTATTATTTGTAATTTAGGTTCCGGAAATTTACGAAAATATGTACCAAGACATAAAGAACGAAGGAAGACGGAAATATTCGGGTAATATTGTCTATTAATAGACTTGGCTTATATTTTTTTTAATTTAAATTAGTCGGCTTAAAAAAAGATTGTCATATCTATAAGTTTTTAACTGCAACATATTACTATGAATTAGACAATTTTCATACTCACATGGTAATACTTTACCGGAAACTTACTGATAAAATACATCACAGGACTCAATACTTAAATGAATATAAACATCTTCCTATATCTATAAAGACGTTTTTTCCTTAGTCACTCAACAAATCAATCATCTTATTTAATAGCCTTGCTTCCATTGTTCTGATGTCTCTACTTTGGATTATGTTGTTGATTATTGAAGGCAGTACAGTAACTCTGATATTCAATTGCTCAGTTTTATGCGGTCTTTGTGACAGCATGCAAATTTCTTAAAAGTCAAGAGGAAATATGAAATATTATACTAGTATTAGTTTTAAGTTTTGTTCGATTCATATTTGGAAATTCATTTAAATTCATTCACTACTTATATAGACTTGTGACAATTTAGATTTAAACGAAAACTTGACCATGACTGATCATTGCGCATTGACCTCTTACTGTTTGTTTGTGTTTACTTTCTTTCTGCTGCCTAACTGACTTTACACAACACTTTCTTAATTGCATGAATGAAATAACGTTTTTGCAAAAGTTGCAAGCAGAGCTTATATTACATAAATCAGTTTACTGAGATTGTCTATTGAAGACAAATTATGTTTTGATTTTAAAGGAATGGTCACAGCAATGGATGATGCCATAGGAAACGTAACAGAGTCACTGAAGCGTAACGGAATGTTTGAGGATACCCTTATTATATTTACTGCAGATGTAAGATAATGAATATCTTAATATTATCCTTTTTAAGGACTATATTCATATTTATATTTCTTCTTTTTTATAATACATTACAACATACGTATTTGTAATGCAATGCATAGTCAATTGATCGTCTCATCAGCTGTCTTTAGGGACTTTACATTTGGCATTGTTGAATGTCATATGTGACATAACATTGCTTGAAGCCATGTGACTTTGACTATGGTGCATAGTTATATCATTAACAATCAGTCAACATCTCCTAACCTTTATATGGAGATGAGTTCCATAGTTTAAACATATCTATTCATATTGGATTGAGAAACAAGTTATTGCAACTTCTATTAATCCTTTTCCACTTTGCGGGTTTGAGTACTGCCTTGTATCGGCATAAGCCTGCTCTTTTTCGCAATCTACAAGGAACTCTTTAACGTGCATAAGATATGGCTCTCTCTTAAAACTGGAGAGCCATTTATCGTCTCCTTCCGACGAACTATCATCGTTTCCTCAAGACCATACTCGCGTATGGTGTCAAGGGAGAGCCGAAAATTCAGTCCCTGAAATGTTCTCCCAGCAGCGGGAATTGAACAAGGCACCGATGTGTTAGAATTCCGATGCAATAACCACTACACCTTAGCTCTCTTTTAAAAAAAACCCTATCCGATCATTATCAAAATAGTTTACAGCTTAGTTATTTGAAATGAACTTTACAAACATATATCCTGATCATCAGAGAAGCTTTTGCTTTCCGTTGATTGGTTTGATATTGATCCATATATGATAAGCAAATATTCTTATGATTTGTCACACTGTTTGAGGTTTGAAGCTTTATTGATTGGCTTAAGTATGTGGATTTTGTTCCTCTCTCATATATTCATACAAAGTGTACTGTATATATTGGACATAATGTAGTTTAGAACAACTGTGTCGATGCCACTGCTGGTAAAGGTTTTCTTCATAAAAGTACTACCAAACAGTTGTCAATACTTTTGTGTTGACATGAATTATCATTGATATGGTCAAAGTTATAATTTAACTTTACAAAACTTTCAGTTTTTCGAAATACTTAGAATGTTCTGCCCGAGGAAAAAAATGCCTTAGCTGCTTTTGACAAAACCATTTATATTTTGTTCCTCAATGCAAATTCGAACTTTATGTAGTCTTATGAAATTTTAAGATTTGAGCGTCAGTGGTGATGCTCGTCTGACGTGTAATTTTTTAATACTGTTATATATAGAATTGAGTAAAAAATGGGAAAATGTCAAAGAGACAACCACCCGACCAAAGAAAAGACAACAACCGAAGGCCACCAATGGTTCTTCAATGCAGTGAGAAACTCCTCCCGGAGGCGTGCTTCAGCTGACCCTAAACAAAAAAGGAAACTAGTTCAGTGATAATGGACGTCATACTAAACTCCGTAAGTCAGGGCGTTGTCAGTTTATATTCGATTTTTTAGTTTGACTGTCCCTCTGGTATCTTTCATCCCTCTTTTATACACCAGAAACTAAATTAAAAAATATGTAGACTTTATTCACTATTCTATACATGTTACTGATAACTCTTATACAAATAAGGTTAAAGTGATTGTTTAAGAAAGAATAAACTTGTTTTTATAGAATGGTGGTTGGACAACCTTTTCATGGAAATAATTACCCACTTAGAGGTGGTAAGGCAACAGTATATGAAGGAGGAACTCGGGCTTCAGCTTTCGTATACGGTTCGGGACTTCAGAAACCCTATACTGTTTTTGACGGGTAATACATTATAGTAGCAGTGCTATGTTTTTGTTGTATTGAATATTTATTTTCATTACTTAAAGAAAATAATTCCAGTATTAATTGTAGTTAATAAACTCATCATAGATACCAGGACTAAATTTAGTATATACGCCAGACGCGCGTTTCGTCTACAAAAGACTCATCAGTGACGCTCGAATCCAAAAAAAGTAAAACAAAAAAATGCCAAATAAAGTACGAAGTTTATTAAACAATAAAATAACAAGTTTACTTTAAATTCTTTTTAAAGTTATGCATTAAATAACCTAATTTCCCCTGATTTATTCTTTAAAATTTATATGAAGATATTTAAAAAATAAAAATTAAAGAACCGAGTAATTTACCACAAGTATTGAGGTGATTGTTTGCTTTAATATCATTGTTTTAGTATGATTCATGCTGTGGACTGGATGCCAACAATTCTCTCTGCTGCTGGAGGAGGTCAAGGTATGTATATATATAGTTCATATAAAAAGAAGATGTGGCATGATTGCCAATGAGACAACTGTCCACAAGAGACTAAAATGACACAGACATTAACAACTATAGGTCACCGTGCGGCCTTCAACAATGAGCAAAGCCCATACCGCATAGTCAGCTATAATATTCCTCGATATGACAATTTTAAAAACAAGTAAAATAACAAAAATACCGATCTCCAAGGAAAATTTAAATATTTGAATTTATCTTTTTATTTTTAAGTAAGTGGAATTGATGGTGTGGATTTGTGGCCAAGCATAAGTGAAGGCGTTCCATCATCCTTGAGGTCAGAGTTCATCTATAACCTCGACGATTCATTAGTACCTATTGTAGGGCATGCTGCTATTAGGTAAGTTTAACGCAAAATTGTTAGTTATTTTGGATGATGTAGTATCTACTGGTAAATGATGCCGAGAGGTGACACTATTTAATTGTCCCTATTAATGTCATTTTTTTTTGTTTGTCTTTTCATTTTTAGCCATGGCGTTGTCAGTTTGTTTTAGATTTATGAGTTTGACTGTCCCTTCGGTATCTTTCGTCCCTCGTTTAGATTCAGTTTTACACTGAAGATATACCATGAACTACATGGTTATTAATATAATGTAATATTTAACAAAAGTTTGATTTCCTGTTTCTTACGTTATACTATACATAAGAATTCTTGTATTTTTGGTTATATAGAATGGGGAATTACAAATTAATAGAAGGATTTGCTGGTGCATATAATGGCTGGTACCCAGTTCCTGAGAACGAGGAAGATTCAGAAATAGAGGAACCAAAAGTAGACTACTACCAGTTGTATAACTTGAGAGGTAAATCACTGCCGAGTATATAATCAATCAGTACTGCCGTGCGATATGTGTAAAATGAGGCAATGGATATTAGAGGGACATTCAAACTTATAAGTCGAAGACAACGCCATAACTAAAAAAGAAAAAGACAAACAGAAAAAAAGTACACAAAACACAACATAGAAAACTGAAGACTAAAAATCCCGAAACCCACTTAAAACTGAGGGTGATCTTCAATTCTTCAGAGGATAAATAAATCCTGCTCGACATGTGGCAACCGTCGAGTTGCGCATGTTTGCATAAACCCTGTAACAAATCTTATTCGGTAGGTCACTTTCGGGAAAAGGGACGGGATTGTAGTTGCGACATCAGGAACATAATGTGCTATCAGCTGTGAAACGGATATTCCGTAACAGTTAACTAACTCGTAATGGCGATCGTAACATTTTCGAAGGTATGAGTTCAGCCTCACCATTTGGAACCCTTGGTGTAATAGCTTCCTTCTGAGCAGCGAACCTCTATCAAGGAACTTATGATAGGTTTTTTTTCTGTTTTGTTTAATGTCTAGTCATGTAATTCAAACATTGTCTTAGTATTTTAATTTTATTATACGATATACATTTTAATAATTTAGACATTTTAGTTTTTAGAAAGTCAGTCAAACTGCAGTATCTTATTCTTTTATATAAAACGTTTTAGATGATCCTAACGAACATAATAACTTGCACATCAAAGAGCACAGCATGTTAAAAAAGATGAAAGAAAGGCTTGATGAATACAGAAAATACATAGTTCCACCTCTAACAGAGAAAGTAGACCCTGCAGCAAACCCAAATAACTATAATGGTTACTGGACACCTGGCTGGTGTTAGTTGTTAAATAAACTAATGTTAACGAAAATATTAAAAAGTCATACACTTGATTATGCCATTTGTTAGTAGATCAAAGCTCCTCATTCATAACCCGTTTTTTGAAGACAATAACAATAAAAACCAAGGAGTAAACAAAGCATAAACAAAAGACATTTACATCAACAGTCATAAATAATAAATAAGAAACAACACAAACTCCACTAAAAACCGGGAGTGAAATCAGGTGCTCCAGCATTTCTTGCACCGTATACGGCACCCATCGTGTTATTTCTTTGTTCAGTTCAGTTCGGTAATGATGGAAGGAAATTATGACTTAGGAAGAATATCAGATTCAATGTCAATGTCTCCTACGTATGGAGGGATTGATATATTCCTAGATGTTCTCTAGATTAACTTCAGTGTAAGTAAGAAGGAATCTACCAAATAGTTTTAGAAACGGCTATTGACAAATAAATAATCCGCATCAAATGTTAAGTGTGAGATTTGAACCAGATGCTGAATTATGGCGTACATAGCGTATGAAATAAACTCATCACAGATACATGACTGTTTTTGTTTACCAAAAATTAAAGCTGTCTGAGTTTTGAAAGTTTGCTTTTGTAATGGTTTTGTGAATAATGACTAACTTTGTATGTAGCTGAATTACCAGCGGGTCATATAGAATTAGTTACATAGTGTGCTAGTGACCTAATACGATATATATGGGGTCAGTAAATTACATATGGGGTCAGTAAATTCCATATGGGGTGAGAACGTTCATTTTTGTGCATAGGTTGGGCCTTTGTTTTTCTAGTTTCGGTTGTTTTGCATTTGTCGTTTCGGAGCCTTTTGTGGCTGGCTGTGTGGTAAAAACAGACCTGCTTCATAAACTTCAAGTCTTCATTATCAACTGACTCAGGCGCATCCTTAACATCAGATGGCCTGAGAAGATATCAAACAAAAATCTTTGGGAAAAGACCAATCAATCCCCAGTTGATGAAAAGTTGAAAAAATGAAAATTGCGATGCATAGGACACACTGAGGAAGCTAAAGACTAACATTACAAGGCAAGCCGTACAGTGGAACCCACAAGGAAAGCGTGGCAGGAGCACACCATGATACACCTGGAAAAGGAAGGGTACAAGTGGCATGTTCTGGAGAGGCTTGCAAAAAACCGAACAAGGTGGAGAATTTATCGTTAGTGGCCTATACTCAACCAAGGGCAAAGATGATTAAGCAAAAAAGTAAGCATGCAAGTGCGATATTGGCTTTGCTAATTGTTGAAGGCTGTACGGTAACCTATAGTTGTTGATTTCTGTGTATTTGGTCTCTTTTGAAGAGATCTCTCATTGGCAATCATACCACATCTTCTTATATATATATATATAACTTAAGCAGATAATTTAACAATATATGACGCCGTTGCCAACACAGGAAAAATAATCCCAATGTCTCGCTTTCCACAACTTTTGTCGCAGGCGAGACGAAAATCAGATAGAACCTGAGACAAATTTCTACCAGGAATATTAATTCGTAGCCTACACTTTGATAGAAAAACATAGATTGTTTGGAATATGTTTAAGACAATCTTTTACAAAAAAACTTGTATTCAAAAAATCATTTATAACGTCGTCGTTTTCCTTTCCCGTGATGTGATACTTCAAATTTTAATTTATGAATAAACTATAATTAAATGAAACTAATCCTTTTTTCATATCGTTGATTTTCCCTTCCTTGATGACGAGATTCAGCTGCCCACTTGATTATTTTTTACTTGTTTAGAATTCACGCGTGTCAATAGCCTCACGGAGTTGAATTAATATTATTGTAAGCTGATTATCAGGGATGACAATATCATTAACTGGACACTATTGTTTTAGAAAAAAAGAAATTCCAAAATACCGAGGAAAACGGAAAATTGAAAGTCAATTATCAAATGGCAAAATCGGAAGCTTACAAACATCAAACGAATGAATAACAACTGTCATGTTCCTGACTTCATACAGACATTTTCTAATGTAGAAAATGATGGATTAAACCTGGTTTTATAGCAAGGTGAAGCTCTCATTTGTATGAGAGGTGTATGCAATTCCATTATATTGACATCGATGTGTGAACTAAACAAACATGCATAATAGGCAAAAATGTTATATGTCAGGATGTTTAAGTAGCATCGTAGAAAAAAAATCGCTTCAAATTTTATGGTTTTGTTTTTCTCTACTAAACAGATGAGTGAATAACCCCCAAAATCAATCCTAACCTTCCTTTTGTGGTATGTATTTTTGTGCTAAAATTTCAAAACGATCCTCACACTTGTACTCTATTAAAGGAATGCTGTCATTTTGATACTTCTTTTGGACGTATTACATTAGTTATCCGTCGTCTGTCCTCAAGTTACCACATTTAAAAAGGCAAACAGACAAATACCAGTACACATGACACAACATAGACCACAAAAGAATAAGCAACGCGAACCCCACAAAAACTAGGGGTGATCTCAGGTGTTCCGGTAGGGTAAGCATATCCTGCTCCACATGGTGCACCCATCGTGTTGCTCATGTTATAAACAATCCGGTAAAAAGTCTAATTCGGTAAGTCACATTCATGAAAGGCGAAGGGATTGTAGTAACGACCTAAGGAACATATCCGATATCATTTGTGAAACGGTTATTCCAAAACGGTCAAGTTTACGAAGGGATGATTTCAACTTCACCATTTAAAACTCTTGGTTTAATGATTTCCTTGTCAGCAGCAACCCTCTATCAAGAAAATCATGATAGGAAATGCATGCACGGGAATATCGTATCTAAATGACAGATATATAACCCGTATGCAGGAACTGCTGGAATGTTGCTACTTAGAAATGGAAAGTTGACAATTGGAAAGCTGAAATCATCTCTTTTTTCGAAAAGTTTTGTTTTCAACCGACCCTCATTGTCAATTTCTAGATGTAAGTCAAGATATGAGACTGACTTAACTGTATCTGTTGTATCCTTGATGCGTTCAACATAGTCACCAAATTTTGAATTTTTTTTAAAGGTTTGAAAGGTAAGAATTGTCACTTCTTATTTTTTCACAAAATTTTCCAAATATATAGTACAAAACATGTTGTTTAAACAACCTATTCCAGAGATAAAATTGACGATTTACGCACTGCACTTTTTTTCATTTTCAACAAGTCTTTTATCGAAGAAAATTGCGTTTAACGCACGGCTACTCCAGATAAATTTATTATTTATCTTATAAAGAATAACATTTTTCAGTATCATTATGAATCTATATTTTAATTGATTCATAACTAAGGTAATTATGTGAATAAAGTAAAAAAATGTACCATATGTCTATTTTGGGACATCAAAATTCAATACGATCGTTTTACGGTCAATGTCGTCTATCTCACAAAATCTAGTTAGCCACTATAGTAAGTCATAATGTTGACTATTTATACTCATGTGTCAAAATGTGGATTGTTTGTGTGTCAAAATGTGGGATGCTACTAGAATGTCTAAATGTAGATCGAACTCGCTTATGAATGAATCAAACATTTAGGTGTTTTCCAAACAGTTATTTTAAGTTTACACAACGTTCACAATACACAAAAATGTATTCAGGTGTAAATGATAAAAAAAATAACTTAATATCTTAACGACCATACTTAAACATGGTAAAAGGGCACTAGCTACAAGATATGGAAAAAGGTATGATTTCGTTTGGCTCGACCAATAATAAAACTGAAATACTGAAATCATTATTCGTGTTTAGCAGCCAATTCGGTTCAATTTTCTAAAATTTAGCTAGAGATTGGTTATGCATGCAGTCGTAGTCAGCCATTAATAGAAAAATAATGTCAACATTGAAAGTGAAAAAAAGGTGAAAAACTTCTTTGACTGATTCGATCCATAAAACATCATTCTTATATCGGTTGCAATCTATTTAAAGTTATGTTTATAGACATAGGAAGATGTGGTATGAGTGACAATGAGACAACTCTCAATCCAAGTAAGAACTTATAAAAGTAAACCATTATAGGTCAAGGTACGACCTTCAACGGAGATTGGCTCACACAGAATAGCAAGCTATAAAGGGCCCAAAAAAAAGTGTTTATATTGGGTGATCTGACCGTTAATAGTATTCAAAGGACATCTCGATAAATACTTAGTTGGTATCTGCACTTAAATACACACAAAATTTTGATACATATTAACGAGTACATGCTTTCTTAACTGTATATTTCAGACTTATTGTAATCTAGATATACGTTTAAGTATGTTATAAATTAAATATGAGAATCTGAGTCAAATCGGTGATCATGAATTTGACAGCTAATGCCCTTTTAAGGTTAATATGAAGTATTTTCAAAACGATATTTGTATTATAATCAACGAGGGGCGAAATACCAATGGAACAGTCAAAAGTTAAATCACAAAAATACTGAACTTAGAGGAAAATAAATTCGGAAAGTCCATAATCACATGGCAAAATCAAATAACAAAACGCATCAAAAACGAATGGACAAGAACTGTCATATTCCTGACTTGGTACAGGCATTTTCAAATGTAGAAAATGGTGGATTAAACCTGGTTTTAAAGCGCTAATCCTTTCACTTTGATGACAGTCTCATCAAATTCCGTTATATCTACATTGATGCGTTAACTAAACAGACACATTAAATAAAATAGTCAAAATATGGGTACATTAGTCATCAAACTCATAAACCGAAAATAAAACTGACAACGCCATGGCTAAAAATTACAAAGACAAACAGACAAATGATAGTACACAAAAAACAGCATAGAAAACTACAGACTGAGAAACACAAACTTAACCAAAAACTTGGGGTGATCTCAGATGCTCCGGAAGGGTAAACAAATCATGTGGCACCCATCGTGTTGCTCATTTAGACCATGTGAGGCTTCCTGCTCTGCTTCTTACCTCTAAGTACAAAAACCGCCCGTGGTCTTTGCATTTGACAAAGAATAAATGCAAAGACAGACGAATTTGAATCTTACACTTGAATTTGTGTTTTAATATCGGAGGTAATTGTTCTAAGCAGGAACAGAATAAAACAAAGTCAATGATAGTCCTCGACTAAAACAAAATCCTTACTTCGTAAGAAAAAAGGTAAATATATACATGTGAGAGCAATAAAAAAAACTAATTTACTATAATTGTTTTAAGACAATCTTATGTTGGATAAATTTAAAATTAGGTAGATAATAAATATTGGTCGCATGATTTGTATGTATTCTGACCATGACTCGATGATAATTATTTGATATTCGGCGTAATACAATCAAATCCAGTGGCTTATTACATAATTCATAAATGAATTAATAGATAATGTGCTCTACGTATAGAGCTTTTGATGATGCATCAAGAATTTGTGTTTTCATGATGTACTGTACCTGATATAAGCTTAAAAGGGAAGTTTTAGCATATAACATAATAGTACTGCTGTAACTAAATGTATGTTATTGACAACTTCTAGCAATACACGCTCCATATCACAGTAAAGCCTTCTGCGAAACCACGTTGAAAACAGTTTAACATCAAAACTGGTTATGACGATTTGCTCTTAATAGATATAAGAAGATGTGGTATGAATGCCAATGAGATAAAGTCACAATTTGTAAAAGTAAACCATCATAGGTCAAAGTACGGAACAGCAAGCTATAATGGGCTCTGAAAATAACTAGTGTAAAACTATTCAAACAGTAAAACCATCGGCTAAATAAAAAAAAAAAACGAGAAAGGAGAAACTCTTATGAAAAACATCAACAAACGTCAACCACTGACTTAGGACAGTGCAAACAAATTCAACAGGTTTAAACATTTTAACCCTCACACTCGGTTAATCTATGAAAAGGTTGTGCTATAAAATGCAAAGCGAGTGCCTGTCCGAGTACTTAATTTCATTTCAAAAATGTATATGGTAGATAAAAGGTGATCATGTTTTATTAATATTTAAAACCCGAAGCGTAGAAATTTTAGCACATATTTACACCTTCAAGTTACAAAACTAGCCTCTCTCGTTGTAGGAATGTTGAGTAAGAGATCAAGGTATGAAGCAGTTCTTCTTGTATCAGTAGTATCCTTAATTTCAAGTTCACTATAATATATGAAATGTAAGTACTGGTTCAAATATGGGTTATTCAGTGATAGGACATCATCAATATCTCTGAAAGTAAAATTATAAAATTTCTCAAGTTGCTTTTTCTTTTGTCATTAGAAGGTTTTGAATTAATTATGTTTCATACGAGTACAAAAATAAATCTACCAGTAGGGGTACACATTTAATACCCATTGAAATACAGATTGTCTGTTGAATTATCAATCCTATGAACTCAACAAATATATTGTCGATCAAAAAGTCCAGCATTTTGATAATATCATCTTCAGTATATTTTTTGGTGGAATCAGTGTGGTTCCTCATAAAATAAAATTATAATAACCCAAAACAGAAAATTTGTATCTTGGATTTTTATGCTTATAGAAAAAGCTCTGTTAATTGAGATGACGAAGACGATCCTTAAATTGAGAATAGGAATAGTAGTGTTAAGCGTAGAAAAATTACAAGTAAAAACGTTGCTGCAAAGTTGCAGATATTGTCATCTAAGATTAAGCAGTGGAACTTTTGAACTTTTGAGAATCCACACCTGTAAGAATATATACACCTGTGATATATATTGTAAGCATCAACTTTAATAGACCATTTAATAAATATATTATATTGTAATTATGTGCCTTTTTAATATTTGTAGCTAACATGGTCTAAAGGGCCAAGTGAGCTTTTCCCATCACTTGGCGTCCGTCGTCCGTCGTCGTCTGTTAACTTTTACAAAAATCTTCTCCTCTGAAACCACTAGACCAAATTAATTCAAACTTGACCACAACCATCATTGGGGTTCTAGTTTTGAAAATATGTTCGATGACGCAGCCAACCAACCAAGATGACCGCCATGGCTAAAAATAGAACATAGGTGTAAAATGTAGATTTATCTCTGAAACCAAAGCATTTAGAGCAAATCTCAAATGAGGTAAAATTGTTCATGAGGTCAATTTCTATTTGTCCTGAAATTGTCAGTCGAATCGAACAACCCATTGTTGGGTTGCTGCCCTGAATCGGTTATTTAAACGAAAGTTTGCAGTTTTTGGTTATTATCTTGAATATTATTATAGATAAAAGATCCACTGTAAACAGCAATAATGTTTAGCAAAGTAAGATCTACAAAAAATTCAATATGACCAAAATGGTCAATTGACCCCTTAAGGATTATTGTCCTTTACAGTAATACACGTCTCTTCTCTTATAGGCTAGTAAAAAGTGAAATCACAAAACTAGTTATCGATCTACGTATTAACCTTACTATCTGATTAGAATATCTGATGATATGAATGATGAAAAAAATACAACTGAAAATATTCTTATCTTAACACGAAAATGAAGAAATAATACAGGAACACGTGATTTACATAAATCTATATAACCACTGTCATATGTTTGGAGAAGTATCTCTACATTGATTTCATAGAAGCGTATAACATTGGTAAGCATGTGTTTATTACATTAATTTAAGTTAAGTTTAAGTGACCTGGATATACTTATTTTATGTATCATTTCTTCCTTTCAGTCCTTTGTGAGTTAATTGCAATAATATAATAGGATGATTATTAGAGAAAGACTTAAGACAAATCTTCATTTTCCATATAAAAATGTATAAACCACTTATCATACTGTATATTTGTATAACTGATATTTACTATATAACTTTATAGATATAACCTGTTAGACTAAGGATGGATGTGATTTTGTATGTACCGCTTCTTTTATCACTGTTTGAATGCGTGGTATCAAAATCACCAAATATTGTGTTTATTGTGGCTGATGATTTGGGTAAGTTTATTTTCTCACAGAATTGTTAACCTCAATGAAGTACGATAAAACTAAACATTGAGGTTAGTCATTGACTAAAAAACACTTTATAAGTAGTATGGGGAGATTTATGAACGAGCTTTACAACACAACCGGAATTAGTGTTTGCAGGATTTAAAATGAGCAAAAAATAGATAAACTTTGTGCCAATTTAAAAAGCGAAATCATTCTTCAACCTAACAATTTTCTTGATACTTGCTTAATCTGTTTGTATCTCATAATGTCCTCATAATGTTTTACTAGTTGTTATCGATCCATGTTTACTTTCTTTATTTAAAATGCGTATCACTTGAAAGACGCATTTATCATTTATCAATACATGGTTTGAAAAGTTGCTGTATAATTTAGTTTCCTTTTTTAATCACATAATGACGAGTGTCTAGAACACCGGACCGGGTCAGTTAATATATATCTGGTTTAGCTACTTATAGTTCGATGTTGATAATTGTATTGATCTTTTTTATATCATCAGTCAATATTACGTATTTAATGTGTTTTAGGATGGAACGATGTAGGATTCCGTAATCCGGCTATTATTTCTCCTAACATAGACTATCTAGCAAAGAATGGAATGATATTGAACAATTCTTATGTACAACCAGTATGTTCTCCGTAAGTATTCACAACTACAAATAATGCACAGAGACATTTTTTCAGGTTCGGGTCTAGGGCTATCTACATAAGTCCTGTCAGAATATTAAGTAAGATTATTGTAACAGCATACGATTGTTTGTCCATATTTTTACAAGAATTTCAGTAATGAGTATGATTATTTTACTTACGTTGCATCTACACTAGTACTTGAAACCAACATATTTCCGCGTGCGATTTATTTTCGCGAGTAGACAAATGACGCGAAGATTAATCTTTAATAAAATGTTTCATAAAATTCTAGATTTGACAAATTAATTGATGTCCATTTTTCAGGAAAAGTGAATAAGAATAAATATCTTCAAAGTTTTGCTGAAGATGCTGTGTTTTAGTCATAAAAAAAAGCTTCTGTTCAAATTTCATCAAATTCATAGTAGGTTCGACAATTATTGATGTCTTAATTTGATTTCTACAGAAAGATCAAATAGTTCTCAACGTACAGAGCTCCGCACTTTCCTAATACGAAGCATAACATTTAATATACCAATTTATAAATGATTTATACATCCTCCATAGCCAAACTAATTCCCACCAATAGCATCTCAACTTACGAAGCTTTGTCCAGTTGTAAACAATTATTGAGTTCAGTACCTGTGTGAATTTTAAACAATTTAGTATAAAATTAATTTTCTGTTAATGCAACCGTTACAATTCATTTATTATCAAATGCAAGTTGCTATGTTGTTAAATACTTCCAATTCATCAGTTTCTAAGAATCTTTCATAATTTTCATACATTTTATAAAATGCCTTTATATTTTCCAGTCATTTTGTAAAAAAATCAGTCAATATATAAAATGCCTGAAACTTCCAGTCATTTATAAATAAAGTGAAGAATTACTGAATTTTAATAAATTGTTAATAAATTTGTTTTAGATCAAATATGGACAGGTATGATAATTTTGGAAATATTTGTATGATTTTCATGTTAACAGATTGGTTCATGCGAATTTGTGAACGAATGACACTTTCTTCTTTTAGGTCAAGAAGCGCCTTTTTATCAGGGTTTTATCCATTCAAATCCGGACTGCAGGTAAAATAATGCTCTTGTTTAAGGCTTAGTCTAATAAACAAAACATATTATACTTAATACAAGTAAGAGTATTTATGAACAACTACTATGGAATCTACCACACGATTTAAGTGAACGAGAGTGTTTTTTTATGATTTTCTAAAACTTGCAATTAAAAGATATGAATTGGAATGAATCAATATTTTTGCTAATGCGCAATGTAACCGGTGTTTTTATGATAAAATGAAAAAAGTTTGAAACAACAATGCACTACGATGTGTCTAAATACAAATAATTTGGAGCTAATATGTGACAAATTAGACAAGATAACAGTTAGGTGACGAAGATGTTTATCCTATTGCTATAGAAAATAACACTTTCGTTATTTATCATTTCAAATCTAAAAAAAATAGAAGTTCAGACACAAAATTGGTATCAAGGAATGAAAGAGTTTGCTATACATTCACCGACAGATTAAACGTTCACTATTTAGCTCACTATAAATTTTCAAATGTAAAAAAGACAAAGTTTAAGCATTGTCTGTGAACTCCCTTTACATTTCTGGGGGGAAATTGTGAGACTTTATATTTTAAAACACTTTAACCCTTCTTATGACAAAATATCACCATTGAGTTTATTTTCTGTTCCAGAATTATGTTATTGAACCAGCGGAGGCAGCATGTCCACCCCTTAACCAAACCCTCCTGCCGCAGAAACTGAAAGAGCTTGGATATGCAACACATATGATTGGAAAGTATGCAAACGAATTTTGTTTACTTAAATGAGTATTTTCTTCAAGATGTCAATAAAACAATGTCATAGACTTACTTCTTTTAGGCAAGCGCACGTTCTATGTAGTATGCACTTTTTCATGATTTGTCATTTCTATCAAATCCCATATTGATTTTTTAAGTTTTATTTTCAAAGCTTTTCAAAAATGGTAACTCATATAATTCTTAAATATTTTAGAATTGTTGGAGGAAAATAAGTATACACATAAGGTTGAAGAGTATCAAATAATCTGTCAATAATCTATGGTTCCCTTTAAAAAAGGAAACAAAAATCGCCGATAAACATGACTATGTGTCTTTCAGGTGGCATTTAGGAATGTGCAAATGGGAATGTACTCCAACATACCGTGGGTTCGATACATTTTATGGATATTATAACGGAAAAGAAGATTACTATAACTATACAATTGGTAAGTCTGAGTCTACATGTATAGCTCAAAACTACAAAGTTAAATGAAAACACTTTTAAAGTAGGAGATTGATATATGTTTGTCTAATTTAAGTAATTAACAATTTCATTTTTGAAAATAAATTTGCAAATGTATATACATTATATATATAACTCATCTAAACATTATATATATATTAGAAGTCAGATATGGCATGGTATTGGTTGCAAAAATTCGATATTTTTCATTTAAATGCAATATTTTTTATTCAAATGGTATAATTTTTCATTCGCCTCTACCGTCCTAATAACCTATCAAAAAAGAAGAGGTAAAAGAAAGCCATCTTCCAAATGCAAAAACAGAAATAGACTTCTTCTGGCTCACTTCCGAAGAACAATAAAAAAAAAAAACGCGACCCATTAATATGTTTTGAAAAACGCCTTGCCCCTACCTTTTTCCCCCAAAAAAATGGCATTTTCAAATATATAAACAAAAAAATAGATAAGGGGCGGGACCAAACCTATAGATAACATAATAAAGAAATGATGAAATATACAGAATAAGTTGATCGATTTTTGGTTGCCTTATGTCCAGTGGCAAATATGTCACGCATGTTTAGGACAAATATAACAGAAATCAAAGGATAAAGAATAGAGTGAAATGGTAAAAACTAAAAGATATAGAATTATAGTAACGATCTTTGATCTGAAACCCTCCCTACACATACACAAACACCATAACCATTACTGCCAATACTCGCATTTATACATCTCTATACAAATATCTAAATTTGAACCTCCCCCTCCCCCCCAAGACACGGAGATTTTTTTTATCCGCCCCTGTTATGTGTTTCTTAATATATACATTTTGTACGGGTCTAGATAATAGCTAAACGTAAAATTATATAATTTGTTGGATACCTACTATAATTATATTATATACTGTATCACAAAATAAACTTGTATACCCCCTTCCTTTCCCAAATTCAGTATTGAAAAGTAAATTATTTAAAAGTCCTGAAGACAAAATATGTGTTAAAATATGCTCTGCATACTTATTTAAGCAATGACATATAGTAATTATTGAACTACTGTGGGGCTTGAAAAAAGTCTATTCGGAGATGAGAACAGTAAAAACATGCTCAGCAACGAATCCTAAATGTAAAATGATTTGCGGCATAATACATGAGAGCACATATTATAGATAGTATTAACTATGAAGTTCACTCCTCATACAGTGAAGTCCTATGTCATAGGACTATTTTTGTAACATGGGTTAGCAACTGGTCCAATCTTGAATTGTCTAGTTCCGGAGTATAACAGCTTATGTCTCTCCTTGTCACGGGGTCTCTGGTTCTGCTGTTGTAATTAGATGATTTTTTTCTTCATGTAGCACAAAAAAACGTCATGATAACATGTATCTGGACTTAGAGGGGGAGGAGGACTAGCTATGTATATATTTATTTTTATTTCAATGTGAAGACTGTAGGGGAGTTTCTTCAGAAAGGGTTTTTATTGGAGATGTTTTTGCAATGCACGCCTCTGAGATGCACGCAGGCATCTGTTTCTATCCATGAACAAGTTGTGTGTCATTATTATTACTTGTCACTGGCATTTTTTGCTCTGCCTGGCCATTATTGGTATTAATTGCCAGTGCAGGAACTCGCACGAACCCCAAATTTTAGTTAGATGGGCGATAGTCTGAGGCTGACGCATTTTTTAAGTTCACTCAAGTTTAGAAAGAAAGGGGAGAAAATCCAAATAAATACCGACCAATCACAAACACTGTTGCAAATTTGACCTTTAGGCGTCAAAGAATTTCCCATGATGCAATAATTTCATATAAATAAAAAAAAAAAAAAAAACTATTATACCAATTGAATACAAAATATTACATGCAAATGATTTTTTATACCAATTGAATAAAGAATATTGCATTTGAATGAAAATTATACCATTTGAATGAAAAATTATTCCATTTGAATGAAAACTTATACCATTTGAATGGAAAATTATACCATTTGAATAAAAAATATTGCATCTAAATGAAAAAATATACCATTAAATGAAAAATTTTACCATGTAAATAAAAAAATATTGCTTCTAAATGAAAAAATTTACCATTCAAATGAAAAAATATTGCATTTAAATGAAGAAATATATCAATTAAATATAAAATATTGCATTTAAATGAAAAATATCGAACTTTTGCAACCAATACCATGCCATAGTCAGATTAAAACTGCAACATGTGTTTCTGATATTCTAAATTAAATTTCTTTTTTTTCAGCTAATGGGTCAGATTTCCGTGATAATAAAGTACCAATACGACCAAACGAATACTCTACGGTAAGATGTCAAGGTGTTTTGAAAAGATAAGAAATGAATGCGTGTGCTTGTGTATATATGTGCTTGGGTGTTATGATATGGACTATTAGTTAAACTATGGTGTTTAACGCGCATAAGCACGATCTATTCTAGCAAGAACACCTGTTCATAGAAATTCAAAAAAATCAAAAGCACCAAACAATGCCGGTTAAAATGAACAAGGAGTTTTGTTTCAATACCTTAATTTTTGCATATGTTTTAACATTCCTATTTTAAGATGAACTCTTGTACTGAGTTTCAAATTCATATGAGCACGAAATACCTTATTACAAACATCAACTTTCCTTAAAAAACACTTAAACATGATATGATACGATAATGAAATATGGACATAGAAAAAAAATATCTATTTTGTAGGCGGAAACAAAGTGTTCGTCTCTGTATGTCTATATAATTAAATATAAACTATAAATGTTGGGTTATTTTTTTTTCATTTTACAGTATGCATATGCCCGACGTGCAGACAAAATAATCACTCAACAAAACAAAAGTCAACCAATGTTCTTATACCTTCCTTTCCAGTCAGTTCATCAGCCAATACAGGTAAGTTGTCACTGGTATGTTGTTCTAGCACTGCTTTACATGTTTTCCAATATCAAAAAGAAAGTGACGCTGAAAAAAACCCAAGAACATTACGAAGGCACAAACCATCGCCATTTACATTGATACTGCAAGGCCATGAAGATTTAGTTTACTCTGCGTGTAACCCTATGTGTTTTGAATAATTAACATGCTGTGGTCACATATCAGTTACAATCATTGTGAAAACTCGCGAGACGTTGACAATAATAAAAATTCAGGTGTTTAGAATTGGTAAGAGAACATTTTGTTTACTGAGGTTATATTATTAATTGAAAGTTATTTGAAAAAGCAATTATATACTTGTGTTTAACTGATAACTGTGTCTTTGAATATACAAGTATAATTTTTATATACATTGTCTTATGTTCATTTTGTCTTGAATTTGTATGACCTATTTGCCACTGGAAATGCACACATAACTTATTTATCTCTCCTGTCAAAAAAAACCCGCATTTGAATCTTCAAAACAAATATAGAGATCTATATAAAAAGGTTAAACTTTGCTTCATATATTGCTGTTATAATTAGTGTTGGCTACATTTAAAAGATGATTAATTAAGAGACTTGCGTCTTAACTTAAATTGGATTACCTCAAGAAATGTTGTATGCTGTCTTCGATAATTTGAAAACCGAATATATATGAATAAGTACACCTTAAACAACCAGGCCTATTTAAGACAATAACTACTAAATATGTTAACATGAAGATGAGATGTCATAAGATGCAACATTCTATTAGTGAGACTATTTACATTTTTGATACATGTTGTTAGAATTATGTATATTCTAATAAATGACAATTCGGCAACAGGGGCTATGTTTTGTTTGGGTTTGTTTTAAGGATTTTTTTTGCATTTCCAAGTTTTTGGAGTATCTTATTTTATTAGTTATCAAAGGTACCAGGATTATGATTCAATACGCCAATCGCCCGTTTCGTCTACATCAGACTCATCAGTGACGCTCAGATCAAAATAGTTTTAAAGCAAAACAAGTACAAAGTTAATTTTGGTTTCACTGATACTCCGTTTAAAGTGTGAACACTTGCAGAATAATTGAACAACCAATCACTGACACAAACATTGAAATCATGTTTCACACACTCATTTGAAACATATGTCTCGTTAGAATGTATGACCCTTCGCTACATTCTTTGGGCTATTCGTCATTGTATTTGACATATGAAGGAAGCTAGGACGTCTACAATCTATCATTTTCGTTAACTAGCCTTAGGTCGATATCGCTACATGTGGACTATTTTCCCCAAAATTATTTGACCAGTAGTTGATGCTTCGGAACTGCCATATTTATAGCATATTCTCTTTCGTGTTTTTAAATAAAAAAATGTTGACCTTGAGTGGTTTGTGCTAATATTCATAAGAGCCTTTTCATAAAGCTTTTCGTGTGATTCAGATATGAAACATCATATGCTTAAAAATATTTGACTTTAAGCGTTTGATAAATATAAATTTACAAAAGCTCTTCGGACACATACATTTTATAATATGTTTTTCCATTTCTATCAGCTAATAAAAACTACCAAAGTAAATGATTAAAAACAATTTGAAAAATTGAAAATCTCTTGCATGAACGACAAAATATGGACAAAAAAATGAAAAATAATGTTTTACAACTAAGTAGTATTTTTGCTGTGGATCATCAACCCCAGTTTTTGGTGGGGTACGAGTTGTTGTTGTACCCCTTATTTGTGACACTTTGTTCACGCATCTTTGTCAATATGATGGTATTTAATGCGACTGTCGTACAACTGAGAGGTTTTGTGCTACAAAACAAGGTTCAATCCACCATTTTCTACATTTGAAAACGCATGTACCAAGTCAGGAACATGACTGTTGCTGTCCAATCGTTTGATGTGTTTCATCATTTGGTTTTGCCATTTGAATAGGGACTTTCCGTTTTGAATTTTCCTCGCAGTTCAGTAGTTTTATGACTTTACTTTTTTTTATCATTTATTTTCGCTGGATACCAATTTTCGAGGAATACATGTGTACAGATGAACCATGACATCAAATGTTCAACGAATGGCAATTTTTCTTTAGGATTTTATCCAATCTACGACAAACCACGGAATAAAATTTCTACGAACATGCAATAGATATAAGGAGACGTGGTATGAGTGCTAATGAGATAACTCTCTATCCAATTTACAATTTATAAAAGAAAAACCATTATAGGTCAAGGTACAGTCTTCAACACGGAGCCTTGGCACACACCGGACAGTAAGCAATAAAGGGTCCCAATAATGAAAGTGGAAAAACCATTCAAACGGTTAAACCAACTTTCTGATATATATGAAAAACGAAAATAACCTTACAATTGTATCAACATGTCAAATTAAGTCTTCATTAATCAACGAAAATTGGTATCCACTAAAGTTGGTACCCACCAAAATTAATGAAACGACTGTATATGTTATTTATATTTTAGGTTCCTGAAATTTACGAAAATATGTATCAAGACATAAAGAATGACGGAAGACGAAAATTTTCGGGTAATATGCTCTTTACTTGTAAATAAATATAAGAATATGTGGTATGCGTGCCAAAAACACAACCATCCATCCTGGTGACAATGTATCAAAATTTGAAAATTGTAGACCAAAGTACGACCTCGAACACGGAGCCTTGTCTTACATTGAAGAGCAAGCTATGTAGAGCCCAAAGGTTATAAGTGTGAAACAATTCAAACAGGAAAACCAATAGTCTAATGTTTATAAAAAACGAGAAAGGAGAAAGACTTATGAACCACACTAACAAACGATAACAACTAAATATTAGCTCCTGACTTATGACGTGTGATAAAATGCAGCAGGTTGAATCTTTTATATAAGCTTTCGATTTCAAATATTTTGACCACGAGCATCACTGAAGAGACATGTATTGTCGAAATGCGCATCTGGTGCAAGAAAATTGGTACCGTTAATTTTATTACTACCACTGGGTCGACGCCTCTGCTGGTGGACTATAAGTCCCCGAGGGTATTACCAGCCCAGTAGCCAGTACTTCGGTACTGGCATGAAAATACTGATTTTTTGTGTTATTAAAATGTGCTGTTACAAAATGATAGAAATTATTATAAATTAAGGAATGTATCTCCCTCATGCAAAGCTCTGATTCCTTCCACGGATTTGGCTATACTTTTTGGACCTTTTGGATTATAGCTCTTCATCTTTTATATAAGCTTTGGATTTCAAATATTTTGGCCACGAGCATCACTGAAGAGACATGTATTGTCGAAATGCGCATCTGGTGCAAGAAAATTGGTACCGTTAATTTTATTGAAACGTTTTAACAGGCGATAATCTTAATTCTAACATGAGACAGAAGTGTAACATTAAAACATAAAATCACACACTAAAACGCACCAATCGATCAAAAAGACTTGGTTTACATTATTTGAGAGTGTTGACACTCATATTTAAAACAAATAACTGGACAAACTGGAATATTTTCGGTGAAAGATAACACAGGACTTAGTGCGGAAATAATGAAGAATGCCAAAATTAATCATCTAAGTCATTATCTTTTTATCCATTGTTCTTTATAATGGACTGGTTATTAAATGCAGTGCAGTTATCACTAAAATAATTGTGATGTATAATTAGTTCATTTTTTTATTGGTTTTTTACTAAGTGACATCATACCCATTCAAGTATAGGGGAAATATAAATGGTGCAGAATCAGGCTCAAAATTATCGATTTTCTGTCAAATGAATTAAGCCTATGCTAAAATGATTTTAGCTTATGCTTTAATGTTTTTTAGCTCATCTTAAATTGATTGTGTGAGTTAATGCTAAAATGAGGTTTAGCTAATGCTAAAATGAGTAATTAGCTTATACTAAAATAAATTTAGCTTATGCTGAATTATAATTTAGTATATGCTAAATCAAATGAACTATCAAATGAGTAGATCGCTTTCTTAATAAGTTGGTTGGAAAGTTGCTGCATGCGGTCCTATCTTATACTAAACATATTGCAACTAAATTGATGATCAGTGAATTTCATTATTATAATCAATTAAGCATATGCTAAATTAGAATTTAGCATATGCTTAATAAGATAAGTATGACCTTGATTCGGCGTCATATGCAATATCATGCCAGTGTTAGTTGTCAGTTCTGTTCAATTCATATTAGGTAAATCAATTAGAAATTATCGGATAGACTATCAAGATGTAGATGAAAGCTTGACCATCACTGCTTATTGTGTATTGGTCTCTATTGGTTGTTTGTATTCACTTGATGCATAATTAACATCTTCACAACACTTCTCATATTGCATGAATGATATAACTGTTTTTGCTGAAGTGGAAAGCAGGTCTACTTTTCTACTAAAACTTTCCTCAGAATTGATTTTCATATTTTATAGCCGATCATAGTCATTGAAAATTAACCAACCTCCAAAAACATTGATGTTTGATTTTACAGGAATGGTCACAGCAATGGATGATGCCATAGGAAACGTAACAGATTCACTGAAGCGTAACGGAATGTTTGAAGATACACTTATCATATTTACTTCAGATGTAAGATATTGAAAGTGTTCAGAGTATAATTTTTTTCATGACTGTATTTACATATCTTTTTTAATCTTGAATACGAACATCGTATATATATATGCTGACAAATAAACTACAATGTTATTTGATTACCGTCATCAGTTGTCTTAAGGAACATTTCACGATGATCATTTTTGAATTCAAACAGTTATCTATAGTTGCACTAATCCATGTCATAATTACTCTGTTTGATAGTTTGGCGTAAAATAATTATGCTGTTATCGATGTAGAGTTTATTGCATACTTTAAAATATTCTTAGTATTTACCTATTAATCTTATACTAATAAGTTTAAAGATATTTTTCAAGGAATAAATGAACAATGTTTTAGAATGGTGGTTGGCCAATCCATTCTGGAAATAATTACCCACTGAGAGGTAGTAAGGCAACAGTATATGAAGGAGGAACTCGGGCTTCAGCTTTCGTATATGGTTTGGGACTTCAGAAAAATAATACTGTTTTTGACGGGTAATAAATCTAAAATTAGTAGTACCTTTTTTTTACTGTGTTGAGAATTTATGCAAATTACTAAAAGAAACATACTTCCAGTTTATATTGTACTTACTTCAGTGGTGTACTTGCTTTGCTGTTACTAAAACATGGATCGAATTAATGTATTAATATAACTACAAATTATATTTTTTTCTTCAAAGTTGACATGATAATATATTAAAAAATGTAAAAATTCAACCATACGACTTTCAATATTGAGCTGATTATTTGCTTTATTATTGCTGTTGTTTTAGTATGATTCATGCTGTGGACTGGATGCCAACAATTCTCTCTGCTGCTGGAGGAGGTCATGGTATGTATATATATTTCAGTCAGTTTAAAATTTTAAGTTCTATGAATAAATTGGATAATAGTTAGTCATTTTCTTTGAAAGATAAATGTATCATAGTCCGATACATAGCGGATTACATAAACATTATCTATTCGACTGAGAACAATCTGTAAAAGAGTGAACTTTTTAAACAAATTGTCTGTGTGTGTATACACCTTGAAAAATCTTGGTTTAAAGTGTTACATTTTATTAAGGAAATTGATATTTAATCAATGATCAAATCAACAAAAGTGAACATTAGAGACACTTTTGCTATGATATGAACCGACTCACTGTAGCTACTCTCGTCTTTGATTTTAATTAATGATCATTTGTTCTGAATTAGTGAAAATGGAATATTCGTGTTTCATTTTAATAATGGATTAATAGATTATTTTTTTCTCAAGTAAGTGGCATTGATGGTTTGAATATGTGGCCAAGCATAAGTAAAGGAGTTCCATCCTCCTTGAGGTCAGAGTTCATCTATAACCTCGACGATTCTTTAGTACCTACTATTGGGCGTGCTGCTATTAGGTAAGTGTATAGTAAAATATAAAGACATTTTAAAGCTTATAGTTTCATGAATTATTTTTAAATATACGAGTAAACAATGCTGAAAACTTACACCATTTAATTGTGTCTGTTTATGTTATTTAAGATTCAAGTTAACATTTGTAATATACTCTAAATAGTCAAAAATGTATGTAATATTTCACAAAGAGTTGCTATCTGGTTACTAACGTTGAATTTAATAAACAATTGCATGTACTTGTTGCTATAGAATGGGTGATTACAAGTTAATAGAAGGATTTGCTGGTGCATGGAATGGCTGGTACCCAGTTCCGGAGACCGCGGAAGACGTTACAATAAATGAACCAAAGGTAGATTACTACCAGTTATATAACTTGAGAGGTAAATATAGGCTGTAGTAGTTTACGGGTATTTAAGTTACATTGTCATATATATAATCAATCAGCAGTTCACTTCAGCATTACATAGGTTGGGGGTATACAGATCATAAAAAAGACAAAACAGAGAGGTATATTTTAGAAATGTTTATAACAAAGTGTTATATGAATCTCTTTTGTCAGGAATACAGTCATTAGTAATAAGCCAATGCTAAAATCCCATATATAGATTAATAAGACAATCAAAGTAACAAACCATTACTGAGAGACATTCATGAACACAAATCTGATAGAAACAGGAATGGCCGATAGGGTGTGCGTCTTCTGCTTTGTCTGCAACATCCATCGTGCGAATCCAAACTCATTATAAGGTAGCAATACCCAGTTAGTAGTTTAGTTCCGCGTTTTAGCTCCGGGGTATTTTGAATATGACAGTTAGTGTGCAACAAAATTCAATGTTAGACAACTGATGACTAATTATTCCTTCAAAATGGGTTTATTACGAACATCAAAACTTCTTTTATAATGTTTAATGGGCTATTTTCAGTTTGACTGTCCGTAATTTCGTAGCCAAACCGGACATAGATCCAGAAATGTTTAGCATGAATTCTTTTACATAATTTTGCAATTTTGTAAAAAAAACCACAAAGACATAAGATTTTAACTTGATTTCCTGATAGATTGATGTAAACAGTTCCAAAAAAAGGTATAACTTCAAGCGATGGAAATTCTACTTTTGGACATATTTTGGAAAACTATGTGACATCTCTTCTACCTCCTTCGTTTACAATAATTTATAGCGAATACATGCAGATTGTTGCCATAAATACAAAAAAAAATTCATCATCTTGAATCATATCCACTATACTGGATATTAAATCTATTAAAGATTCTGATTACGTACATATTGCTACCTAAATATATCTCAATTTGGAATTGGACATTATTTGGTAAAATAATTAATTACAGAACTACAACGGTATTTAAGGCGTAAGACTGCAAAACATGTTGCTAGTGAGTCAAAACACAGATTTGATTTATCGTTCAGCCATTTTATGGCGATGACTTTAAATAGTTATCAAAAGTACCAGAATTATATTTTAATACGCCAGACGTGCGTAAACTTGATGAAGTGTCGATTGCAGTGGTTCTTACACATTGTCAATTTTGGTTCAGAAAAACCCTGCTGATGAAATCGGTATAGCATTATTTTGTTTCAAGTTAAAACATATGAAGCAGAACCTGTTTATCATTCCAAAGAACCCGATATCACCCTCGGTTTTTGATGAATATCTTGTTGCCAAGTCTTTAGTTTCCTATGTTGTGTTTTGAATACCTTTAGCTTCTTTTTTTTGTTCTTTTTTTACATGGCGTTGTCACTATATTTTCGTTTTTCGCGTTTGAATGTCCCTGAGATATATTTCGCTTCCCTTAAGATATGCAAACGCCAAAAGATTTAGAAAAATGTATGGTCCTATTGAGAAATGTTAAGTTGACTATTGGAGAGTTTACATCATCAAATTTGTCATAGGTTCCAGTGTGAGATTGTCCATATATGTCAAAACCGAAAAAGAGAGCAAGAGATGAAACATAGTTTCTAGTTCGGTAGTAACCTTAACTTTAAGTTCTTTGGACTATATGGGAGACTTTCACTTGCTAAAATGTTGACTATAAATATAATCGATCAATAACCTGAAGTTCTTCTTCTAGTAAATAGACAGGACAATCCAAGTTGATAAAAAAAATACCAAACTCAAAGGCAAAATCATTAAGGGGTAGTCCATAAAAACTGACAAAATCAAACACAATTAACCAATTATAAAGTTGTACTGCCACATTCATGATAAGCTCAAGTTAAATGATAAAGAAACAGATGCGGATTCTAGATTTTTAAAAGGGGCCATTACCAAAGCAACGTTAGGAGTAGGACTTTATCCATAAATATTGCCCTATAAGTTATTCCCGAACTCAATCCGTCTCTGAGTAAGCAGTTGCTTGTTAGTAGAGTTTCAAAACATCTCCTTATATAGAGCATTATTTTCTATTTGATTCTCTTTGGTCATGTCCCTTGAGTCTTGTCTTGGTAGTTTAATTTTTATTATGTGATATATATTTTATTCATTCACAAATTTGAATTTTCTGAAAGTCAGTCAAACTACATGTTATAGGTAATAATTTGGTGTTTTTTTGTATCAAATTTGTAGATGATCCTTATGAACACAATAATTTGCACACCAAAGAGCACAGCATGTTAGAAAAGATGAAAGAAAGGCTTCAGGAGTATAGGAAATATATAGTGCCACCTCTAAATAGGAAACCAGACCCTGCATCTAACCCAAATAAATATAATGGTTACTGGACACCTGGATGGTGTTAGAGTTTATTGATGAAAATCTCCAAGTTATAGAAATTATTAAAAATATCTACACACTAGATTAAGCAATGTGTTTGTAGTTCTACTCATTAATAACCCTCATATCGTTTATTCTGTCGTTATTCAATGTCAAAGAGGTTCTTATGTAGATATAGGAAGATGTGTTGTGAGTGCCAATGAGACAACTCTCCATCCAAATAAAAATTTAAAAAGGTAGACCATTATAGGTCAATGTACGGCCTTCAACACGGAGCCTTGGCTCACACCGAACAACAAGCTATAAAGGGCCTCAAAATTACTAGTGTAAAACCATTCAAACGGGAAAACCAACGGTGTTTAGTAAGAGAAACTTTTAGACATCCCTTTTTCAGCGTTAGATAGAATGGAACAAAAAAAAACATTTACATAAAAACTATGTCATTGAAATAGACAAGGTTGATACCTGAAGTTAGTTCTAACAAAACTTTTGAATGTTCAACCCTGTATACCCCCATTCCCTATATGAAATTATGATTTGGAAAATACTTTGAACGACAAAATTATTTCATATTTCTTCCTGTGTGACGTTTACGTTTTGGCGTCAAACACGCGACTCTACACTAGAGCTGATATAAACCTAGCCATTCAGTCACAGGACTTCAAATATTTCAATCCTTTATGGGTTGATTTAAAATACATATAGAAGTAAGCAATGAATGTGGTTGTTAAATTTGATAGATGCTTTTTGTGCTTCTGTGTTAAACATTTGTTTGTTTTTGTTCTAATTGAGATTTTGACACAGTGATGACTGCTGTACTTCTATTTTGACAATTTTATCCATTATGTCTGTTTTGTTCACGCCTAGTTGTAGAAAATGAAATTTGATGCGACTGTCATATAAGTGAGATGTTCAGCGCTATAAAATCAGGTTCAATCCACCATTTTTTACATTTGAAAATGCCTACACCAAGTCAGGAATATGACAGTTGTTGTAATAGATTCTTGGATTGACAAATGACACTTTTAAAGGGTATTTTACAAAGAAATAAGAATGCGCCTTGTTTAATTTTGCACACAAAAGTGCCTTCCCAATTTCTCACTATTTCTGCAGAAATAGCCGATTTTACTTTTACACTATTTAAGTTTTCAAATTATCTGAGCAGCAGACAATGGAATAAATTTACATTTAACTATTATCTT
Source organism: Mytilus galloprovincialis (assembly GCF_965363235.1). Lineage (NCBI taxonomy): Eukaryota > Metazoa > Mollusca > Bivalvia > Mytilida > Mytilidae > Mytilus > Mytilus galloprovincialis. Next base: position 90,138,814 of record NC_134839.1, read on the forward strand.
GTGCCCGTCATCTTTAATCTTTAAAGGTCCCGCTGTAATATACGCCTGTATTTGTCAATTTATTTTGTCATCCTACCGGAAAAAGAAGTACATGATGTAAGACACTGCTTTATATCAAAATAAATACATAAACTGGCAATTGCTATTTTTCATTCTTGAAGCAAGGGCCTTTTAGAATTACACATCGTATGTGAGTTTGAAAAAAAAACCACTGCTTTTCGGGTTACACTAATGACTGGACCGAATGACAGGACCGAATGACAGGACCAAATGAAAAATGCTAATAACTTTTTCGTTTCTCAAAGGATTGATCTCAAATTTGAAATATAATAAGATTTCATCATTTGATAAATAGATTTAAGAAAAAAATAAAAAACGTTTTGTAAGAAACTTTAGAAAACGTGACATGACCAACTCTGATAATGACAGGACCAACATCGAGAATGACAGGACCAAATAAAAATGCTAATAACTTTTTTATTTTTCAAAGGAATTATCTCAGATTTGAAATATAAAATGGAATGTCATATTTTGAAACCAAAATGTTATAAAAAATATACATTTATTTTCAAAAACTTTCGAAAACGTGACATGACCATCGCTGACTGACAGGACCAACAACGACAATGACCGGACCAGATGAAATTGCTAATTTCTCTTTTATTTCTCAAAATATTTTTCTGAAATTTGAAATATAATAAGATTTCATCATTTGATAAATAGATTTAAGAAAAAAATAAGAAAAAATTTGTAAGAAACTTTAGAAAAAGTGACATGACCAACTTTGATAATGACAGGACCAACTTCGACAATAACAGGACCAAATAAAAATGCTAATAACTTTTTAATTTTTCAAAAGAATTTTCTCAGATTGGAAACATAAAATGATATGTCATATTTTGAAACATTTATGTTATATAAAATATAGATTTATTTTCAAAAACTTTCAAAAACGTGACATGACCATCGCTGACTGACATGACCAACCTCGACAATGACCGGAACAAATAAAATGGCTAATTCTTCTTTTATTTCGCAGAATATTTCTCTGAAATTTAAAATATGTGAAGATTATACCATTTTATACATAAATATATGAAAAAGGTATAAAAAGCTTGCTGAAATGTGACCTGGTTAACGTTGTCAATGACAGGACAATCCTTGACAATTAATGACAGGACCAAATAAAAATGCTAATTATGCATTACATTTGTCAGAAGATTCCTCTCAAATTTGAAATACTGACAATTTAGATGATTTTGCACATCATATAAGAAAAATATAGAAAAAAAAACGTATCGAAAGCTTGCGGTTGTGTGACCTGACCAACATCGGCTATGATCTGGCCGATGAAAAAATTATAATTTCTTTCTTATTTTACTGAAATTGTTCAATTCTGATTCATAATCAGTAAGATATATCTTATAAATCAGTCAGGAAAATATATTCTATGGTGGTTAAAAATCTTGACCTAGCTACTAAACGTATGTTGGCGGAGAGTCACAGGACATGCAGAGTCACAAGACAAAAAGACACGAATGATCACTATATTTAAGAAAGAGATCTTGAAATATTTATATGTTATTGTATATAATCATTTTATAGTTTAAGAGATAGTTCATTAAACTATAGATAAATTCAGATTTATTGAATTATCATCATAATATTTCTTGACATCATGAGGCCCAATTTAAGCCACCATGGAAAGATATCAAACCTTTTAAAGTAGTCCGTGAAAATGTTTGATTCATTATATTTTCTGAAAATATTTAAAACTACCAAGAAATCATGCATACAAGGGTCAGGCAAACTTCAAGAAATGTTTATTTGTTTATTTATTATGAGGGGGGGGAACTATCAAGATATTCCCTGCATTTACTCAAGCATACATGGAAATAATTATTTACTGTTCTGAAAATATTACTAAAACCAGAGACATATATACACATATATATGTCTCTGCTAAAACAACGACATGAACTATTATGTGATTTTAATTACTGTCATCACAATCTTTATTGGATTTATCAACTTATTATATAAATGGCTTATGTCACACCTTTTGTTTGTTACCTTATAATTGTTTTCAGACGTGTCAGATTATGACCGGTAATTAATATACAAAATATTTTGAATGAATGAATGAATGATCTTTATTCTCATCAAACCAAATACATGTTACAGAGAAGATATTACCATGATATATATAACCAGAGACATATAATACAATTATATGTCTCTGATATGGTAAATATTTACACCAAAGATAAATAAACATATACATGTAGTTGTACTAACCAGGAGGATAGACTTTCACAGAAATAGATTTAATAAATCTACAAAGTTTCTCAGGCTCAACAGCAATATTTCTACAACTCGGTTTAATACAATATACCAATAAAAAGTTCAAATAACGCGGTTGGCGCGTTCGCAGACCTAACGTTTTCTCCAAGTTAGCTTTTTTCCCTTATTTTCTAAAAACTTTTAAATCATTCAATCTTAATGTGTGTTTTTTTAATTATTATTATTAATTTCAACCAGGATTTCTATAGAAGGAACTATGGTCATTTCATGTTTTCGCAATTGATGTATTAAAAGATGAGATCTTATTACATTTTAAATCTGACATAATTCCTTTCCAAAATTAAGAAGTGAATAGCAATTTTTAATTGGTCCTGTCCTTGTCGAGGTTTGTCCTGTCATTGTCAGTGTTGGTCAGGTCACATTACAGCAAGCTTTTAATATTTTTTTTCTATATTATTCCTATCTTTATGTATAAAATGGTTAAATCTGATTATATCTCAAATTTCAGAAAAATATTTTTTAGAAATAAAAAGTAAATAGCAATTTCATCTGGTCCTGTCATTGTCGAGGTTGGTCCTGTCAGTCAGCGATGGTCATGTCACGTTTAAACTTTCTATATTTTTTATAACATTTATTTTTTAAAATATGACATATTATTTTATATTTCAAATCTGAGAGAATTCCTTTGAAAAATAAAAAAAGTTATTAGCATTTTTATTTGGTCCTGTCATTGTCGATGTTGGTCATGTCATTATCAGAGTTGGTCATGTCACGTTTTCTAAAGTTTCTTACAAATTTTTTATTATTTTTTTCTTAAATCTATTTATCAAATGATGAAATCTTATTATATTTCAAATTTCAGAAAAATATTTTGAGAAATAAAAGAGAAATTAGCAATTTCATCTGGTCCGGTCATTGTCGTTGTTGGTCCTGTCAGTCAGCGATGGTCATGTCACGTTTTCGAAAGTTTTTGAAAATAAATGTATATTTTTTATAACATTTTGGTTTCAAAATATGACATTCCATTTTATATTTCAAATCTGAGATAATTCCTTTGAAAAATAAAAAAGTTATTAGCATTTTTATTTGGTCCTGTCATTCTCGATGTTGGTCCTGTCGTTATCAGAGTTGGTCATGTCACGTTTTCTAAAGTTTCTTACAAAACTTTTTTATCTTTTTCTTAAATCTATTTATCAAAAGATGAAATCTTATTATATTTCAAATTTGAGATCAATCCTTTGAGAAACGAAAAAGTTATTAGCATTTTTCATTTGGTCCTGTCATTCGGTCCTGTCATTCGGTCCAGTCATTAGTGTAACCCCTGCTTTTCCAATTCGTGTTTGACGCATTTATAAAAATTCATGATCTGATAAACTACTGTCACATAAAAAAATTTCAAAATATGAAACTTAAGCCCGGTAGCCTAACAGCATGAATACAAGTAAGATTAATAATATTATACGGGATGACACATCGCGCAGGATAAAAGGTGTCAATCGGATTTTGTCAAGGACACACCAACACCAATTATATCAGGTGTCTGCCGAATCATCTTAAAGGATAATATGAAAACGACACATGTGCAGTCTTCTAATTTCTCGTTTTACTATACAAATTCAGACAATTTTGTAATCGACCATGTACTGTTCAACTTTCAGATATTATAGATTTCAATAACAACTTGAGACATCGCTCTATTTATAAATGTAGCGTTAAAATCGTAAACCCGGTAGTGTACTAGAACCTGCTACCCAGTTTAAATGTCGCTCGTTCACCAAAAATTACAAAACACACAGTCATGAGGATTTAAAGTTTACAGTTTCCAATATTGTTTGCGGTTTTCAATGTGCTCTTTGTAGACTGATCTACGTCGTGGAAACTTGACAAAGACTCAATTTAAGAATGATTGGCCATCGGTGTAAGGCTAACGATCCTTGTAACAATTTTCTTTTTCTCTTAACATTTTATTCAGCTGGGCCATTCGTTTGTGTTAATGAACGGATTATATACAATTTATATCATTAAACAAACGACCCCATATTGAGCACATTATATTGTCTGAAATGAGAAGACTATTGGATTACAGACTTGGGAACAACCATTCCCTATGTATGCAATGACAAAACTGATGGTGTAGGTAATTTGTCTAATCACAGGTGTAGTACTGCCAATAGAACAATTATTCAACACTTCTGAGGTAAGCAGATCCTGCTCTACATGTGGCTTCCGTCGTGTTACTTATGTTATTACAAATCAGGGAAATAGTCTTATTCGGTAGGTCGCATTCGTGAAAAGAAAAGGGTATTGTAGTTACGACAAGAGGAACATATCCTACATAAAAAAATACACTGACAACCCCTAGGCTAATAATGAAAAAAGACAAACAGAAAATAAAAGTACACAAGACACAACATAGAAAACTAAAGACTAAGAAACGAACCTCACCAAAACACTGGGGTGGTCTCATGTGCTCCGGAAGGGTAAGCAGATCCTGCTCCACATGTTGCTCCCGTCGTGTTACCTATGTTATTACAAATTCAGTAAAAAGTCCTATTCCGTAGTCCATAATCGTGAAAAGGGAAGGTTATTGTAGTAACTACAAGAGGAACATATACGACATAGAAAATAAACTGACAATGCCTAGGTCATAATTGAAAAAAAACAGACAAATTATAGTACACAAGACACAACATAGAAAACTAAAGACTAAGCAACACGAAATAAAAATGCAAAGTTCACAATTTGGAAGATAGAAACATCTCTTTTGTCGTAAAGTTTTGTTTTCAACCGACCCTCATTGCCAATTTCTAGATGTAAGTCAAGATATGAGGCAGACTTAGCTGTATCTGTTGTATCTTTTATCTCTGGTTCGATTGGATATACGCGTTCAACAAATTCACCAAATTTTGAATTAGTTATTGAGAGAACATCATCTATTTATTGGAAAGTCATTCATTCAGTCGGCAAGAAAATGGGCACAATTAGTTTCGATTGGAATGCAGAGAGTTTGTTGAAAAACGAGCCCTCCAAACGTAAGACATATCTTGTAAATCAAGAAAACAAAGTTATCAGAGTTATCCTTTACAAAGTAGGATTTATTCCTCCCTAAGACGAGATACTTGTATCTACGTTGGCCATTCTTTTTTATGAAACAAAGCAATACCAACTCTTTCAATTTGTCTTTTAGTTTTGATTGGGTAATACTTGCATACAGTGTAGAAAAAATCAAATGTTTTAAAACTATTAAATCAGTATTCACATCTGATTCACGTCACCTCTAGAATAGACAGTTTCACAATAAGTTGAAGCCCGGCTTTAATTGCTGCTACATTGATGTTAATAATTTAGAAAGCGGTTTCGTTAAGCACTTGGAAGCCCCAGCAGTATACTGTTGTTTGTAAGGACACTTGTGTAGTTTAGGCATGGAATACAGTGGAAGATGATCCAGTTCTTTATCTTTGGTTGTAATTCCGAAGAAACATAGAACAGACCTATGATTATCCAGGATTTCCCCCTTTGGTTAGTGTCGTGAGGGTATATGTTTAGTTTCCAAGTGAATTTTAAATGCCTAATTCATTTAGCAATCAGTTTATGTAATTAGTTTTACACCCAAAAACGATGTTGTTTGGGGCTTTATCTGCAGAAACAACAGATTACAGATTGTGGTTTGAATTCTGTATTTTCGGTAAATTTCACAAATGTTTTACTAATAAGTATAGTCGAGTTCATTTCGATTTTCCTAAGATAAAGTATTGTGTTAGTTCAAATAATTATGGCGCACAACATTGATTTTAAAAAGCCTTTCAAGATCGTCACAATCATGATAATTTTTTGGACTAGTATTGTGAAAATAATTGTAAATTTTTGAAAATTGTTTCATATAATTGTTTGAATTTTAAGATTACAAATACATCAATCTTTGTGGTGTGGTGTGATATTATTAAAAGGAGATGTATTATAGTTGATTTGTTTCTCCACAGTTTGTTACCATGAATTGCAATTGTTTTCTCTCAATCAGTTTATGACTTTTGAACCGTGGTATACTACTGATGCATTTATTTACTAAGCATGCTAACATTTGAAGTGAGGTCATATTAAGGTTGAAATTGAGCTCATAAATGTTTAAAGATTTAATTTGCGCTCATATGAAGGTTAACTTTTAGCTCATATAAAGGTTTGATTATAATAATGGGAGAGGCTTATTTTGTTATTCAAAGGTGTAAATATGTACTAAATTGTTTGATCCGCATTTAGAACTTATCAGCTACGCCTCGATCATTAAATATTTATAAAACATGACAAACATGTATCTAACCTACACGCTTATATAAAAAAAAAATAAGTGCTCGGGGCAAGCCCCTCGCTTTAATTTGTTGGTACATATCTTTTCGTAGCCAATCCGATACATTAAATTCATATGACTGGTGGAAAATAATGTTTATCCAATTTTTAAACCAATGCATGTATATATCATAAACTTGGTTTTCTGTGCACGATTTTGTCATTTCTTACGCAAACATATAATATGATCGTCAATCTGTTTTTGTCTTTGTCTGTTATGGTGTGAAAATATGGCAGCTAATTAATTGCCGTGTTTTGCAGCCATATTGCCACCTTATAGTAAATAATCAACAAAGAAGCATTGATATTGAGCACTTTCATAACATGTACAATCAGATAATAGTTTATTTCAACGACAGATCCATGCGTGTTGCGATAACCGGATTTTTACAAGGAGGGTCACACTAAGGTCACTTGCACTTGGCAAAACATTTTAGAATGTTTGGTCCTCAATGCTCTTTAATTTTGTACTTGTTTTGGCTTTCGATTTATTTTTATCTGAGCGTCACTGATGAGTCTTATGTAGACGAAACGCGTGTCTGGTGTATTAAACTATAAGTCTGGTACCTTTTAATAGCTATTATTTGTGTGTTTCTCTGTCCTGTATATTCTCCCAGTTATTTGTATTAAGTCCTGTCATGTCATGTTGTCATTTTAATGTTATATTTAACATTGTCATTAAAGCGGGAGGTTTTGCTAGCCACAAAACCAGGTTCAACGCACAATTTTTCTTAAAATGTCCTGTACCAGTCAGGAAAATGGCCATTGTTTTATGATAGTTCGTTCCTGTGTGCATTTAGGGTTGCCGTGTTTCTGTTATGTCGGGTTTTTTTTCCTTTATATATTTAATGTGGTTCACTCAGTTTTATTTTTTAACCCCGATTTTTTTTTATCAATCGATTTATGAATCTCGAACAGCGGTATACTACTGTTGCCTTTATTTTTAATGAAAACTATCCATTTAGTTATAAAAAGCATATGCATCATTTGTTTTAATTTGCGGTTTCATATGACTTTAACTTCATTTATTGGTACGTCAAAGCAATTTAAGATTAAGCATTTTTACCAAACTTGTAATGTTAGGGTCAAGATTATGTTTCACATCACACCTTTTTTCTGAAGAAGTCACCATATCAAAACAGTTTGAAAATATACATAATTGACGTAACAACTGTGCATTTTACAATACTAAAAGTGTTCATCATTATATGATAATTGATCATTTGAAAGCAGCATAGACTCTATATACGATACCAAAAGGAGGTAATACGTGGTATAAACTATTCCAAATACAAACAGATTATTCCTTGTACATGATCTGTTACAATTCGTTATAGTGTAAACTATTGGCCGATTACGTATTAACCTTAATGTTAGATTAGAATATCATATGATGTGTATGGTGTAAAAAGAAATGTTCTTATTTTAAAAACACGAACAAGAATTGACTGATACAAGAACACGTGATATAACTTAACTTTTCTATATAACCATTGTCATAAGTTGTGACCGACATCTCAACGATGTTTCCATTGTAGCGTTGGACCTTGGTTAGCATACAATTTTATTATTGACCTGGAGGTAATTCTTTTATTTATTATTTCTTCTTTTCAATCTTTTTTAAGTGTATTGCAATAATATAAAATTGTGATATTTTATGGTTAATTTCGAGCAGTGATGTTACTCTGGCCATTTTACACCTAGTTTAGACATAATTACCATAAGACACGGCAATAACTTATTAGAAAAACTAATATTATCATTAGTTTAAAAGGCTTGAAATTCCTTTAGAAAAATGTCTTTTGTTGTTGCATCTAGATACTAATGACATTAACCTGATTCATATATCTAGATCCCAATGAATATTAGCTGTTGCATATATATCTAAATACAAAAGACAATAACCTGTTGCATATATATCTAAATACAAAAGACAATAACCTGTTGTATATATCTGAATACCATTGACGATTGGACGTTGCTTATTTCTAGATACCAATGACAACATCTCAAATTAAACATATTTAGGCAGGTTTTTTTAGTTTTGCATTAAACGTTTGAGAATAAATTGCAATAACCAGTTCAGATATCAATACTTATTTCAAAACATGGTTTCAAAAAAGGTTGTTCTGGCATAATGGAGCATTTACTGCTAGTGATTACCAATAATACACATTTTGTTACATGTCTGGTTCTTTTTAGAAGTATTTTTATGGGGAAAGCACAAATAATATGCTAAAGCTTACCTATAAAGTATATACCAGGTCAAGTTAATCCTGAAGACACTGATTTAAAATGATATATGACTCATCAAAAGCTCAGTACGAAGAGTAGAGTATCTATTAATTCATTCGTGTATTTCTACATAATCCATTATATTTAATTGTATTGCAATGCATGATTTTATAAGAACATTCGAAAGATGTTCAGAATACCTAAATATCATGCCACAAATATTCACTATTTATCTAATATAATCAAACGTAAGATTGTATTAAGACAATAGTTTATTAGATAAATACATATATCGACATTTGTTTATTCAGGAAAATATTTTGAAGAGACTGAGAAACTTAAATCTATTCTATGGAGAATGTATCTTCTTGAAAAAGTCAAACAGAATTTTCGTCAATAACATGTATAATTTGCATGCAATGTATCCATCTTCGGACTCGAGGGGACCTTAATTTACCTTTAAAAATATTTTACTCCCACATTTATTCTTTTATGAGGATTTTTGTCATTTGCTTACTATTCATCTTTTACTTTGTTTTTTAGCTGAAATATCCGTCTTACGTTTTCTTTTCTTTTTTGTGTTATTCACTACTGTTAACCGATCGATTGACGTCCGTTGGCAAATGTTCATGCATATCAAAAACGAGTGCACATTAACAACAAATTCATCAGCCATACAATTGCATAGATCCAATAATTAGCTATTCTTTTATTATTTATACTTGTCACTTGTTTATTTCGAAACAGTTTCATCCTTTTTTTACCAAACAAATACTGCAACAAATCTTCTTTACCACATGTAATGAAAAAAAACCACTGATAATACTGAATATTTGTAAAACTGATATTTACTATATTACTTAATAGATATTACCTGTTAGACTGAGGATGGATGTGTTTGTGTATGGATTGCTTCTTTTAACACTGTCTAAATGCGTGGTATCAAAATCACCACATATTGTGTTTATTGTGGCTGATGATTTGGGTAAGTCTATTTTTCAAATGATTTTCAACAAGAGGAAAGTACGACAAAATAAAACATTGAAGTTTTTTCCTGAAAGAGAAAAAGATTACACTTTTAATTTAGTTCTCTGATACTTTTGAAAGTGCCTCATAACATGATCGTATTAGAGTGTATAGTGTATGATGTCTTCAAAACGAGCTAAAAATAGGTAAATTAAAAATCAACCAAATGTTCAAAGAACAATTTAAACTCTTTCCAGTAGTCAGCACTTCGGTGTTGACATAAATATTAAATTATAATCCTGGTACCTTTGATAACTATTTACATCACTGGGTAAATGCCACTCCTGATGGACGTTTGGTCCCCGAGGGTATCACCAGCCCAGTAGTCAGCACTTTGGTGTTGACATGAATATCATTTGTATGGTCATTTTTATAAATATCCTGTTACAAAACTATGAATTTTTCGAAGAACTAAGGATTTTCTTATCCCACGAATAGATTACCTTAGCCGTATTTGGCACAACTTTTTGGAATTTTGGGTCCTCAATGGTCTTCAACTTTCTACTTGTTTGGCTTTATCACTATTTTGATCTGAGCGTCACTGATGAGTCTGATGTAGATGAAACGCGCGTCTGTCGTATTAAATTATAATCCTGGTACCTTTGATAATTATTTCCACATCAATTTTCTTTTTTTTTTTAAGTCACTTCTGGTTAACTCAAAGTTGTTATTTTAGTATACAAGTAGGTTTTATTCAAAGTGATTCAATAAATGTATGGTTTTCATGTACTTTTGTCACTTGTTTATAATGTTTATAATTATATTGAAGATCTTTATATCATCAGTCAATATTACGTATTTAATGTTTTTTAGGATGGAACGATGTAGGATTCCGTAATCCGGCTATTATTTCTCCTAACATAGACTATCTAGCAAAGAATGGGATGATCTTGAACAATTCTTATGTTCAACCAGTATGTACTCCGTATGTATTCATAAATACAAATAATACATAAAGACCTTGTTTCAGGCTCGAGTCTGGAGCTATTAACATAAGTCTCATAATGTTAAATTAGATCAATACGATTGATTGGTGGATTGATTGGTGTTTAACGAAACTTTCAACACCATTTTGTAATTTCGTGTTATTGGGGTCAGTTTTTTGTTGTTGAGGAAGATGTAGTTCCCAAGAGATAACCACCGACCTTCAGACGGAAAATTAATAATCCTAGTCCATTAAAATTTGAGTCGAGTGTACCTTCCCTGTGCAGGATTTGAATTCATTTTTTAAACTAATTTCAGGTGCTTGAAATTTTTATCCGTCTTTTGTTTTTGTTTAAATCAGTCAATATATAAAATGCCTGAAACTCTCGCGAATTTTACAAAATGCCTAAAGTTTTCCGTCGTTTTACAAAATGTCTAAATTAAGAAAATGCTTGTTACTTACATGTTTATGATATATTTTTTTCTTTTTGAGATCAGATATGAATACGTTAGTATTTGTGGTCTATTTGTATGCATTTTATGTTTACAAATTCGTGCATGCAAATTTGTGAGCGAATGATACTTTCTTCTTTTAGGTCAAGAAACGCCTTTTTATCAGGATTCTATCCATTCAAATCAGGATTGCAGGTAAGACAAAATATATACTACTTAATACAGAGACGAGTATTTTTGAACCACAAATCCGGAAACTACAACACGGTTTAAGTGAATGAGACTTGGTTTATATACTGTTCCGGTCGAAAATTTTATTTTACATCCTTTTCCCATTTTTTCTAAGATTATAAGAAATGAATTGGAAAGTAACAACAATATGTTTGCTAATGTGCAATTAAACCGGTGTTCCTATACAAAAACTATTAGCAACAAAACGTTAAATACATCAATGAACCATGATGTGCGCAAATGCAAATATTATTGGAATCTGCGATAAAATAGACGAAGAAAACAGTTGACGTGACGATGGTGTTGACTCTTATTCTTTTATTATTTCAAATTTAGAAATAGAAATAAGCAGTTCGGACACTTAATTGGTCTCAAGGTATCAAACAGTTCCCAATACATTCACCGCCAGATGTACGTTTGAATATAATGCATTCATTTTTTTTTATACATCGTTTATTCTCGTATATTGTATTTTCGACCTATTTCCGAATTACTCTTTTATAGGTTTGAACATAGAAATGGCTTCTATTTTAAGAGTCACTAGTATAATTGTGCATATCTTTATTTTTTTTATATTTGAGTTCATTATATCGATGTCACCTTTGTTGACAAAAACAAGCGTCTTGTGGGGAAAACGGTAGTATTTAATTTTCCCAGCATTAGGTTGGCCTTTTGTGTACCCAAGGCAGGTGAAGGAAGTCAAATTAGGAGCGCTGTGATTGGATGTAAGGGTACAATATATTTTTGATTTATCTATGAATAACTGCAGTGTGTATATTTACAATATAAATTTTAAAACCTATTGAAATATTTTCTAGAGAATTATTCGAAAAGACTTGCAAAATTTCATAAATTTGGTGCAAAATGACGGTGGGCATGGATAACATAAACAAGCTCCGTTGGAAGTTGGTCATGATACTATTTGGCTTTAATTTTTAAAACAGAGTAATAAAGTACTAACACGACATATAACTGTTTTATCTAGGTTTTTATCTTAAAAAGTGGTAAATTTAGAAAATGTTAACATTGTCGCCAATGGCAGAATAAATAGTACCGTTTTCCCTGTGTTTTCGACCTATCTGAGAAACGGGTCCAAAGTCGGAAATGACATGTCGTACAAATCCGGAATTGGTTATAATTTGATGCCAAGGTTTATTTCAAAATGTTAGAGGCGATTAAACTTATGACATAATGAATTAAGTGGTTACATATACAACTATAAGACATAAAATATTATTTTGATATCTTATAATCCTTGTACATTTGGTAACTATTTTTGATTAGTTGTATACATTTTGCTTGATGTTCTTTGGAATCTGTGTATGATCTTGTCTAGGATCTTGTATACTTCATGCAGAGGCGGATTAAGGGCGGGGGCAGGGAGCCCTGTCCCCCCTTTTTGAGAAAAAAAATTGGTTGCTTATGCAGGGAATCACTGAAGCGTGACTGGAACGGGCCCCTCTTAGGCAGTCAGTGGGCCTCCACTGATGAAAATTTCTAGATCTGCCAGTGTCATGTTTTTGATCAATATTTTAGTTAAGGAATTTTGAAGCGAGATGGATGAGTATTGTCTGCAATTTCCACTGACGGTGTTTTTTCTGTTAATAAAAATTAATTGATATTTCATTTTTTAATTAAAAAGCTGTAAGGATCATGCAAACTTCCGTGTTAAAAATAACTTTAAGTATTACAACTAACCACATGACAATCATGTGACTTAATGACCTTGCTGTTAACTTCCCATGCAAAACGACATTTGTCATTTTTTTTAGAAAATTTGTTTATTTTTGATAGTTTCTTTTGGAAAGTAAAACTAGTATTAGTGAAAAGGTCCAAAACTGTGATATCGAATAAAAAATCGTAAATACTCGATTATAATTACTTTATTTTGAAAATCTTCACCACAAGTGGTATTATTTGCTATTGTTACTAAGTATATCAGCCGAATATGACGTCACATGAGCATGAGCATCATACGGGAAGTGAAAGTAGAATTAGGTCGAAAACGTAAGACGGTCGAAAACATAATACGAGACGATCGATAAGCATTATTTGCAACTTCTTTCAAATTACTGGGGGAAATCGCGAGACGTTATATATTATATCCAAACAATTTAACATTATTTTTGACAAATGTAACCATTGATTTTATTATTTCTTTCAGAACTTTGTCATTGTACCATGGGCACCATCATGTGCACCCCTTAATCGGACATTTTTGCCACAGACATTGAAAGAACTTGGATATGCAACGCATATGATTGGAAAGTAAACAATTTCGTTTTTACTGAAATCAGTATTTTTTTTTCAAGAAGTCAATAATTAAAAGTCTCTGACTTACATCCTAACGCAAGCATACATCTTTTGTATTATGCACACTTTCCTGATTTGTCATTTCTATCATATCACATATTGTTCTTTTGAGTTTTGATTTCGCAGCTTTTTAAAAATGTTTACTAATATAATTCTGAAATATTTCAGAACTGTTGGATAAAAATCAGTATTTACATAAAGTTAACAAGTATTAAACAATTTGTCTATAAGCTATGGTTCCTAAAAAATGAAATCAGAAACCGTGGATATATCATGTATATTGTTATCAAAGGTACTAGGATTATAGTTTAGTATATTTGTTTCAGGTGGCATTTGGGAATGTGCAAATGGGAATGTACTCCGACATACCGTGGGTTCGATACATTTTATGGATATTATAACGGAAAAGAAGATTACTTTAACTATACCATTTGTAAGTCTAAGACATAAGATATGAAAAGCATCATGTATTTAATAGTATTTTCTGTCGTTTCACTACATGTATAGGTCAAATCTACAAAAATAAAATTAAATGATACAAGTGCACTTTTTTTTGCAGGAGATTGATCTATTTTTGTCTAATGCAAATGATTAACAATTTTCATATTTAAAAATAAACAAAAACTTTTACAAATTTTAACTTGGATGGAGAGTAGTCTCATTGGTATTCATACCACATCTTCTGATATCTATGTATATAAAGAAATATACATTATATATCATATTAATACTGCTACATGTGTAAGACAATAAAAATCAAAACCAATGAGTAAACAAAGACTCATGTAATTGATATTTAAAATTTCATTCCTCCTTATTCCAGTTAATCATACAGATTTCCGTGATAATAAAGAACCTACACGACCATACGAATACTCTACGGTAATATTGCCAGGTTTATTAGATAATGAGGTGTGTGCGTGGACTTGTGTATATATGTTTGAGGGTGTAATGCTCTGGTATATTGGTTAAACAATGGTATATTAACGCACGAACGCCGAACCACGATATATTTTGTCTACGAAAATTGTTCTTAGACTAAACAAAAAGCACCACTACATTTACCAGTTCAAGTGAATAGATAAAGAAAGGCAACAGTAGTATAACGACGTTCAAAACTCATAAATCGTTAGACAAAAATAAATCCGGGTCATAAACCAAAACCGAGGGAAACGCATTAATTGCAAGAAAATTACGACACAACATTAAAACGTAACACACACAGAAACGAACTAAGCATTAGACAAAATCCGATGCGAATAACAAATATAACATCAAAACTAAATACATGAATTTGGGATAGAAAAGTACCGTGACACGTCTTATAATAATGTGAATTCACACTCAAATATAAGAGGAAACAAACGACATAAAAGAAACACAACGTTAAAATGTAACACACACAGAAACAAACTATAAAATAGTCGACCAGATAATGACCATATTCATCACTTGGTACAGGACTTTTTTTTAAAACAAAAAATTGGTGGGTTAAACCTGGTTTTGTGGCATGCCAAACCTCCCTCTTTTATGGCCATGGGGAATATAACATTAAAATGATAACAAAACATTACAGGTCTACAATACAAATAAATAGTAAAACACAATTGACAAAGAAACACACGAATAATAGCTAACAAAAGGCAACAGGTTTTAAATTTAATACGCCAGAAGTGCATTTTGTCCACACAAGACTCACTTGAATAGAGTCAGTTTGTTTTAAAACCCTTATTTTGCATATGCTTTCAATGTGTGTGTGTGCTGTATTTCTGGTACGTAGTTAAGTCATTTTAGCTATATTCTTTAACATTGTCATTTAAAGAGGGGATTTGGCTAGCAATAAAACATGTTTAACCCACAATTTTTGTTTTGTGTTTTCTCAATCGATTTATCACTTTTGAACACCAGTACACTACTGTTGCTTTTATTTATATTTTAAAATGAACATTAGGATTCAGTTTCGTAACTGAAAACATGAAACTACTTGAAACAAAACTTACATCTGCTACGATACTAACAGACAGACAGACGCAGAAAAAAATGTCATGTACTTCATTTTGTAGGTGGCCAACAAAGTAAATAGAAAGTTATAAATTGTGTTTGTCTCTGTATGTCCATCAAAATCAAGTCAATATATTTTTTTATTTATAAAGAAAACTGTTTACTTTGTGGGTATTTTTTTCCTTCATTTTACAGTATGCCTATGCCCGACGAGCGGACAAAGTCATCACCCAACACAACAAAAGTCAACCTATGTTCTTGTACCTTCCCTTCCAGTCAGTTCATGAACCGATAGAGGTAAGACGTCACTGATATTATTGTGGTATCACTGTTTAGCAGGTTTACCGATATTAAAAAGAAAGTTTGTGCTGAACAAAAATCACCAAGAACATTGCAAAAGCACAAACCATTACCAATGCCATTGATACTGCAAGGAAAGTGACATTTAGCTTGCTCTACTTGTAACCCTAAGTGTTTTTGAATAGTTAACAATATGTGGTCACATGTCACTTACAATAATTGGAGCAACTAATGATAATGACAAAATCCTCTTTTTGTAATTGGCAATGACGCGTGAACAAAATGTCACAAATAGTGAAACAAAAACAACACGGCCCCCTCCAAAAACTAGGGGTAATTTCGGGTGCACCGGATTTATAATTTATTTTCTTCAATTTTATCAGCAAATGCAAACTACCAAAAGTAAAGAATTTAAAAACAATTTGGAACAGTGAACATCTCTAAAATGAACGACAAAATTATGTCATAGATAAAGCATATTGTTAAATATATGATAAGAAAAATAATGTTTCACATCTAAGGGCTATTTTGCTGTGGGTTCATTGTCATTATTTAGATACCAATTTTCATTGATTCTGTGGGTATCAGATGTTCAGCGTCTGACAAAATTGCCAAAGGGTTGTATGCAGACTACGACAAAACCACAGAATAAAATATCCACAAACATACAGTTCTTCACATATCCACGAACATACAAGTCTTCACATATCCACAAACATACAGTTCTTCACATATCCACGAACAAACAAGTCTTCACATATCCACAAAAATCTACAGTAAATGATATTTATATTATAGGTTCCTGAAATTTACGAAAATATGTACAAAAACTTAAAGAATGAAGGAAGACGAAAATTTTCTGGTAATATTCTCTATGCTCATAAATATAAATAAGAAGATATGGTATGAGTGCCAATGACACAACTCTCCCTCCAAGTGACAATTTATATTAAAATGCAGCGGATTGAAACGTTTAACAGGGGTAACCTTAATCCTAACCTGAGGGAGAAGCTTACATTAAAACACAATATAATACACTAAGAATATCAATCGATCAAAAAGACTTGGTTTACATAATATTCCAGATAATCAGCTCATGGCTTTGTTTATAATATCTAAACTGATACATATTATTAAGAATTAGCCATTGAGAGCGTTGACCTTCATATTTAAAACTTACAAATATACACTTTCTTGTGAAATAAAATACACTTTCTAACGCATCATTGCAATTATTTAAGTCAGTATCCTTGTATCAATTGTTCTTTAGAATTGATTGTTTTATTCATTATTAAAGGCAGTACAATAACCACCACAATAGTTGTAGCAATCATTTAGTCCAGTTTTGTCAGTTTGTGAATCAGTGACAGCATTCAAAAGTTCTTAATGAATTCAAGGGAAAATATGCAATATAAAGGCATAACATAGAAAATGAAATTGGGAATGTGTAAATGAGACAACAACTCGACCATAAAGGAAACAACGGTCGAAGGCCAACAAATGGCAACCACCATTGATGTTCGGTTTTGTTCAATTCGTTTTAGACAACCCAATTTGTATTTATTGGATAGACAATTTAGATCTAGATGAAAGTTTGACCATCAATGATTATTGTTTCTTGACCTCTAATGGTTGTTGGTATTAATTTTTCTACTGTACAGATTAACACAACACTTCTTCTATTGCATAGATGCTAAAGTGGAATATGGGTCTTATGTACTTAATAGATTTTATATGGAAACTTTCCCTAGACATGAGTTACTTATCTCATGGCCAGTGAAGATTAACTGAATTGGTGATGTTTTGATTTTACAGGAATGGTAACAGCATTAGATGATGCCATTGGAAACGTAACAGATTCACTGAAACGTAACGGAATGTTAAAAGATTCCCTACTCATATTTACTACAGATGTAAGATTATAGTAGTATTTCAGGACTATATTGGCATATCTTTTTTTTTTATTGAAGAAAAATATACATGTTTATTCATATGCAAAAAAGAACAATACAGTGTCATTTAGGACTTTGATTGTTGTCATCAATTGATTTGGGGGCATTTTACGATGATCACTGTTGAAAGTTACCTATAGATGCACTAATCCAAGTAATTTTGGTCGATAGTCATCTAATTGACAATCATTTAATATCTCCTTTTATATTGCAGATAAAGTCCATACTCTGTAAATTAGGATAAAAACATTGTTTCATAGTGATTAATACATATTAGGGTAATACAGAACCCATCCGAGCATTATCAAGTTTGAAAGTTTTCTGTTTATTTGTTATACTGAAATTAAAATAATGTTATCCTAGTTCATCAGAAAATGTAATGAGTTCCTTTGATTTGTATTGATCTATATATGATTGGTATGTAACTATTCTCCTTACTCATCACACTGTAAGGAATATCAATTGAATTAACTTTGGTTAAGTTGCTCCTCTGTCATTTAATTTGTAAATATTAATTATCTATATTTGACCTAATGTTAATAAGGTTTATTGATAACGAATTGGTCGATGCCACTGCTGGTTGAGGTTTCCCTCCCAATTGTATCCCAATTTTATTATTAAGGGAGTAAAAAACAAACTGACACCAAACGCCAACAACAACAAAGCATCGTTAGGAGTGGAAAAAAAGTCTATGCATTTACCATAATACTGCCACATAAGTGATTACCGACCTCAATCCGTCTCCGAGTAAGCAGTTGCTTGTTAGTAAAGTTTTAAAAAGTCTCTAAGTAGAGCTCGTATTACTAGTTCGTTATTTTCTATTTTGTTATCTTTAGTCACATCTTTAATTATTGTCGTGGCATTTTAATTTTTATTATATGATATACATGTATATTCAATCATTTACACAATTTAGTTTTCAGAGTCAGTCAAACAATAACAATTTGTTTTAAGAAATAATTCATGGAAGCCATAGATTGTTGGAAATTTACACATGGCCTGGGCCGTGATATTCGAATTTTATCCTGAGCGTTAGCGAGGGATAAAATGAACGAATATCACGGCCCAGGCCATGTGTAAATTTCCAACAATCTATGGCTTCCATGAATTATTTCGATTCTAATAGGACAAATACGGTCATTAAAAAACTGAAGCGAGGGAGGGTATGCTGTGTGTGTGGCTGTTCTTTTTTACCTTCTGTTAGATAAAGCTCAAATATCTTTATAAATATGTAGCTTGCGAAGTTTATTTCTTGAATAACTGCTAGAAACAATCGTTTTAATTCTTTAAATTCTCAAACCCAACATTTGCCATTTTTAATTTACATGTTTTTCTCGTAAGCTTCCGTCAAATCCAAAGTCGACATTTTGTAACTAAGGAGCCGCCATGTTGACTTGCTGAAATGAGTAAATATGCGAGAAATGCAATAGAATAGAAAATAAAACAAAACCTACCTCAAAAATTAGTTTTAATACAATAGCATACGAATTCCGATGGTTCACGTAACAGAAAACATTCAACTTTAGCGGTTTCATTTGTATGACGTCATGTTTTGAAATGACTTAAACGCGCCAAAAAGATAAATAGACTTTCGCGGAATTTTATTTTATTTTTATTTTGTTGATTTCCCCGAGCTCTTGTGCATTACTTCCTTTTATTATGCATACGAATAAGAATAAAAGTTATTTTGTCTTTTTTTAATTGCACTATTTAAAACAATAAAATCGGCAAAGGGCCTGCAAATAGGTTCCAATACATGTAGATTTACGTGGGAAGTATATTGTAACAGCCATTAATGTGTATATCTCTGAGTCTGCGCTAAGTATATTTTATCGAGAATTTTATCACAGTGTTGTTCACAAAGCTAAAGAAGCACGTCATATTAGAATTATATATAAAATTTTGTAGATGATCCTACTGAACACAATAATTTGTACACCAAGGAGCGCAGTATGTTGAAAAAGATGAAAGAAAGGCTTGAAGAATACAAGAAATATATAGTGCCACCAGTATCAATGAAACCAGATCCTGCATCTAACCCAACTAATTATAATGGTTACTGGACGCCTGGCTGGTGTTAGTGTTTATTGATAAAAACTCTTAGATAAAAGAAATTATTAAAAAGATCTACATATTAGATTATGCAATATGTTCGTTGTTCTCTTAATTTATTATCTTTATATCGTTTATTCTGTCTTTTTTCAATGTCAAAGAGAGACTAACGTTTTTAGTAAGAGAAACTTTCAGATGTGCAATCCATATAAGGATATATAACCTGATTTCAAATGTAGGGACAATCAATGTTAGACATCCCCAATACAGCGTAAGATAAAATTGAACAAAAAACCTTTTCACATGAAAACAATATGGAGGGGTTCATAATTGTCTAGAGGTTCACTAGATTGACTTTAGTGTAAGTTCAAAAGTGTCTGCCTAGCAGTTTCAGAGAAGTCTATTGATAAATAACTAATCAGCACCAAATAATATAAGTGACAGATTATACTTGAAGGAATATGCAATTCCTTGGATACTTGAATCATGACGTACATAGCATATTAGATAAATTCATCATAGATATCAGGCTTAGTTTGTTATTATAATTACTATTGAAACAGAGGTAAAATATGGTTTTAAAGGCTTTGTAAATTCTTTATCAAGTAATGTCAATGAAAAGAGAAGTATAGTCATGGTCATAAAATTTGATCATAAACTCCTGAAACAGTAATATTTCTTTCCTTTTATGTAGTGTTACCAGTATAATTTGAAGACAACACTCTTCCACTACTAGTATCTGTACACTATTTCTTGGTTCGTGAAAAAGAGGACTGACAATAACATTTGTGCAAGGATTTCAAATTCTTGATCAGTGTACAATGAAGGAAAACTTTCTAAAAAGGATTTCCTGGGGGAAGGTTTTAGTACATTGAAGAAAACAGAAGGGAAACTAAAATGTGCCAAAGAGACAAGTACCCAACAAAGAGCGGATAACAGCTAAAAACGACTAAAAGGTCTTCAATGTAGTATGAAAAACACGCACCTGTAGGTAGGCATCAGTTGACACCTTAGAGAGCACTCCAGTTAAAAAATAACATTAAAAACGAGTCTCAAAAAGGTTAATCATCTGCTAATTCGGTCTTTCTAATACATTAAGCCAACTTTGTGTCATACATGTGCATATAGTTATCAAAGGTACCAGGATTATAATTCAGTACGCCAGACGCGCGTTTCGTCTATATAAGACTCATCAGTGACGCTCATAACAAAATATTTATAAAGCCAAACAATTACAAAGTTGAAGAGCATTGAGGATCCAAAATTCCAAAAAGTTGTGCCAAATACGGCTAAGGAAATCTATGCCTGGAATAAGAAAATCCTTAGTTTTTCGAAAAATTTAAACTTTTGTTAACAGGAAGTTTATAAAAAAAAAATGACCACATTATTGATATTCATGTCAAACCGAAGTGTTGACTACTGGGCTGGTGATACCCTCGGGGACGAAACGTCCACCAGCAGTGGCATCGACCCAGTGGTGTAAATAGTTATCAAATGTACCAGGATTATAATTTAGTACGCCAGACGCGCGTTTCGTTTATATAAGACTCATCAGTGACGCTCATATCAAAATGATTATAAAGCCAAACAATTACAAAGTTGAAGAGTATTGAGGATCCAAAATTCCAAAAAGTTGTGTCAAATACGGCTAAGGAAATCTATGCCTAGAATAAGAAAATCCTTAGTTTTTCGAAAAATTTAAACTTTTGTTAACAGGAAATTTATAAAAAAAATGACCACATTATTGATATTCATGTCAAACCGAAGTGTTGACTACTGGGCTGGTGATACCCTCGTGGACGAAACGTCCATATGTTTGTAATCAGTATCTTCCATGGATTGAATTTTCAACTGTTAAAATGAAGAAATACATTTCCTTGTTTGGGTATCCATGGCAGCACATTCTACATTTTATTTGCATGAAAAAGTCACATATTCCCCTAAAATTTGGTTCGAACTAGAATTTTAATACTTTGAGTGACACTTTTTCTCAAAGTGTCAGTTTTAATCTACCAACTGATCAAATAAAAAAAAATGGTTGTCTTTCGCCTAATTTTTTCTTTGAATTATGAAAATGCGGCGGTGTGAAACCCTTTTATGATAACTCAACCATCTTCCGCCTCAAGCCAATGAGGATCACACTGCATTTGAGTGGAGTTTAATCCAATCAATACTCACACCTTTGAGTGTAACTGTATGAAAATCATGACTACTGTCTATCATACTAGTATTGTATAAATACTTTCGTTTGCCTAATGGGAATAATAGAATTTAAAACAAGTGTCTGAAATCGACTTGAATTTAACATAAAAAAAAGTCATATCAGTAATAGAATCTTTGACAAACGAGGCGATTTTAATTTTGAAATTATCAATCCACCCACCTTAGTAGCATACATAATACATGTACCAACTTCATTGGCATATGGCATATACATTTCCCCAACTTATTTGGTATTCATTTGGTAATAAATATTCCTAATCAACTGCACAAAAAATACACGATGGTCTTGAAGTATAGATTCTGGGTACTGACGTTGTTTGTCGTCTTAAAGCATGTTATATTATTCTTTTATTTGTCTTTGTGAATATTTCTTTTACAATCAAGTCTACTTTTGGTGATATCAATTAGACGTGACTCTGTACTAAATTATCCCAGCATTTCTTATACCTATACCAAACCTATTGCAACTAAAAATTTTAATTACAAACACGTTTTGCAGGATCTGAATATTGACAACTTCAAGTCTAAACCTCCTGATTGCACTTGTGCTAGTTTCCAATTCGCATATAATTCGGCTGGCCACGTTATTACCGGTGACCTCAACATTGTCAATAACACTTCCCTGCGAAATCTGTTATCAAAAGGTCCGATATATCGTGAGCCTAAATCCATCAATTGGAAATACAACTTTACAATTTTGATGGATTCAGTCAATGATTATGCCAGGCAATAGGCTAGGCGCGAGAAGGAAGATAAAACCCCAAACAACATCGTTGTTGGGTGTAAAACTCACGACACTTACCAAAGAGGAAATCCTGGATAATCATAAGTCTGTTCTATGTTCCTTTGGAATTTCAACCCAAAATGAAGAACTGGATGTTCCATCACTGTATTGGATACCTAAACTACATAAGTGTCCTTACAAACAATGGTATATCGCTGGGTCTAACTCTTCCAAGTGCTCCACAAAAACTCTTTCTAAATTATTAACATCTATTTTATCAGCAATCAATGCCGGGCTGCAAAGTTATTGTCAAACTGCCTATTCTAGATGTGGCGTGAATCAGATGTGGATACTTAAAAAAATCCTAAGATCTTTTTGAGTACATACAATTTAACTCTCTTTCATCTTGCATTAGTATTAAAACATTTGACTTTATACACTTTACACAAGTATCCCACATTCCAAAGACAAATTAAAAGAGTTGGTATTTCTTTGTTCCATAAAAAGGAAATGCCAACGTAGATACACGTATCTTGTCTTATAAGAGATGTATCCTACTATGTAAAGGATCACTCTTATTTAAACAAAAAATTCTCTGAATCTGACATTATTAAGATGCTTGATTTTTTGATTGGCAACATATGTGTTACGTTCGGAGGACGTATTTTCTATGTTGTGTCATGTGTACTATTGTTTGTCTGTTTGTCTTTTTCATTTTTAGTCATGGCGTTGTCAGTTTATTATCGATTTATGAGTTTGGTATCTTTCGTCCCTCTTTTTCCGACAGACTGATGACATTTCAATTGGAACCAATTGTGCCCCTCTTCTTGCCGACTTGTTTCTTTATTTTTGTTAGGCTGACTTCATACAGGAACTTCTTAGGAAGAAAGATAAGAAGTTGGCAATATCCTTTAACTTTACTTTCCGCTATATAGATGATGTTCTGTCACTAAATAATTCAAAATTTGGTGACTATGTTGAACGCATCTATCCAATCAAACTAGGGATAAAGGATACAACAGATACAGTTAAGTCAGTCTCATATCTCGACTTACATCTAGAAATTGACAATGAGGGTCGGTTAAAAAAAAACTTTACGACAAAAGAAATGATTTTAGCTTTCCATTTCTAAGTAGCAAAATTCAAACAGCACCTACATACGGGTATATATCTCCAAATTGATACAATATTCCCTATCATGATTTTCTTGATAGAGGGTTGCTGCTCACAAGGAACTAAGAGTTCCAAATGGTGAAGTTGAAATCATCCCTTAGTAAATTTTACGGACGCCATCACGAGTTGGTTTACCGTTATGGAATAACTGTTTTACAGATGATATCTGATATGTTCATTACTTCTTAACTACAATTCCCTTCCCTTTCATGAAAATTACACTATTTACCGGATTTGTTATAACATGAGCAACACGACGGGTGCCACATGTGGAGCAAGATCTGCTTACCCTTCCGAAGCACCTGATATCACCTCTAGTTTTTGGTGGGGTTCGTGTTACTTATTCTCAAGTTTTATATGTTGTGTCATGTGTACTATTGTTTGTCTGTTTGTCTTTTTTTTATTTTTAGCCATGGTCTTGTAAGTTTATTTTCGATATATGAGTTTGACTATCCCTCTGGTATCTTTCGTCCCTTTTTTGTGTTATTGATCTTTGACAAGTTTGGTATGATTGTCTTTCATTTTTGATAGTGGGATTTGTCTATAAGCCTTTTTATAATTCTTTGATACATGTGACTTTGGCATTAATTAATTCTGAATAGACAAATGACTTTTATTTCACAGACACAATATTGCATAATTTTACTGCATAGAATGTACTGTTGATACATACACACTTTCCTTCACATACTGCACATATATACATGTCATATTATAACACTTTCATATTCAGACTTTCTACACATAAACAGTAATACAAAAAAGTGCAAAAGTACATTAAAAATAAATATAATATTTTACATATATGTACACTAATACCAATACATTTTGCCTTTTGAAAAGCAGGAGGAGCTATTATTATTGTGTATGCAGACTGGTACCTATTATTTTACATGACCTATAAAAATGTCTTAGTCATTTTAAGCAATGTTTGTGTACGATTTTGACCTGAAGTGTAGTTATTTGTATGAAATAAATGATTGATATTAAACATAATACACTTGAAAGAATTAAAAATAAAATATGATCATAACTTTTTTTTTCATATATCATTCCAATTCACTTAAATACACTTTATTAACACTTGTAAAATATTTTACAGCAGTCTTAATACTACCGGTACAACAAGCTCAAAATGTTGAAATGCTAAATTAAGAGTACTCAATCATATCCTCCATAGAAAAAAATACATCTGCTATGGAAATGCATCATATGTATTTTTTTCATACATCATTCCAATTCACTTAAATTATAGTTTTTAAACATTTGTCAAATATTTTACAGCAGTCTTCATACTGCAACAAGCTCAAAATGTTGAAATGCTAGATTAAAATTACTAAGTCATATCCTCCATAGAAAAAATACATCTGCTATTGACATGCATCATATGTAGATTTATCTTCACTTTGGTTTACTGCACTTGCACAAAATATCCATATTTACCAATGAACATCGTTGTCATATAAATATAATATATACATCACAGGTTGTACACAACCACACATTATATGTATCTGGACTGATGCTTTGTTTACAGTTTCAAATTCATGATTTACCTTTTTAAAAGACATATAAAAACACAATTAATAAGTTTGAGAAATCATGAGATTTTTTCTGTATTTCAGTCTTAAGTCAAGGATCAATGAATTCCATAAGACACTTAAATAGTGAAAAAGTTAAAATTGACCAGTAAAGTGTCCAGTTTGTCATTCACTCTTGAACGTCATTAAAATTGTACTGCTTTTTCATACATCCAATGAGATAAACATTGACCTAATATTATAATATTTTAATACTGCAGTTAAAAATAGCTTTAAATATAGTTTCAAAAAATGTTACACCATTTTTTTCTTTCTTAATGAACCCAACCCAAAATTGTTAAAAAAAGTGATGCCACATGAAATTAACATTACACGACATCAATTTATTACTATATTTGGCAGATAAAGAAAACAGGAAGTGTTCTAGGTTCAGTGTAAAACAGAATAATCAGGTTGTCAATTATCTGTATATAATCAATTCATATAAGATTTAGAAAAAGGAAAAAAAGAAATAACTCTCACTAAGCTATCAGTGTAAGATGAATGTTCATGTCTACATTTTTCCAAGGAAATATACGATAACGGATAAATGAATAATGAAAAAAATACAATGCAATATAATACTTAAAAAATGGCACAAAGATAAAATTCTTTCTCTGTAATAACAGAAAAGTTTTATTCTCATAATTCAGCAAAACTAAGTATTCAATCTAAGAAGGCATACCATAAAAATTTTCAATGTCTAGCTCAATCCTGAAAATTTTCTTTAATTGATGTATAGACTTTGTGTAATATAACATACAATAAAGTTAACAGCTGTCAAAAAGCTATTTAATACAATTAAAACAAATGAATACACAACAATAATGTCAACCTTATTAAATATCACAAATAAACTTAAACAACATGTACACACAATAATATATCACAAATAGGCACTATCAAATATAACTTGTAATTACATTACAGTTTCTTCTATTTCCCCTAAATATTTCTTCTAATATCAACATGTAGATCAGTGAGCCATTGCTCACCAACATTACCTCACTATAAGTATTCGGTAAAGAGGAGGTTGATCAGTGATGAATGTGAAAGGGTATTACACAGTCAAGCCTGCTTACACGAAGCTTGATATCAAGTTTCAAGAAGCTTTGGTTTGCAATTCCTGAAAAATGTAACAAAGATTTCCTACATAGCCATTATGTTACAGATTATCTAGGTATTTAAGTAAACAGGAAT
The DNA here is from genome assembly GCF_965363235.1 of Mytilus galloprovincialis. Lineage (NCBI taxonomy): Eukaryota > Metazoa > Mollusca > Bivalvia > Mytilida > Mytilidae > Mytilus > Mytilus galloprovincialis. The sequence goes on from NC_134839.1 coordinate 90,165,846, forward strand.
CTGATGAGCGTTGAATCTTTAAATGCATCACAAAGTAAATCATGCTCAAAGGAGTTTGATGTAAAAAATCAGGAAGCTGCTTTGAAAAATGTGACTGTAATTTCAATGTACATGAACATTATGTATAACGATAATTATTCAGTAAGAAGAAGTTGATGAGTGATTCATCTTAAAAATGCATACCACAGTAAATCAGGATCACAAGTAGCTTGATATAAAAAAAATCTTATTTGCAGTTTCCTAGAGCTTTTGGGGATGGACGGACAGACAGAAAAACAGTCACTGACAGATGGACATCAACAACATCAACCATTCAGAGAGGGGAAATAACAACAGTGGTTAAAGTGTATTCTGCATCTTAAGTAGATAAGGGACTAAAACTTATCGGAAACATCCTGTAATTTAACACCTTCAAAGGTCAATAATTAAGAATCCCAACAAAAATCAAATCTGAATTTTCCCTTGACATGTAAAATCACATAGAACTCATATTAATTTTTTGGTTCTTTGCATGAATGACCCTTATCAATTCCATCCTTAAAAAGCATTTGTTTGTTAAACCGTTTCTTTTCAGTTAAGTTCCATATTCAATGGACATTTTCTTGTTTTCATGAAATACCAAGTGTAAAAATTCAATGTGAATTTCAATTACCCTAAAATATTTTGATAAGAGGAATATTCAAAATGTGACGCATATGTTTGCATTACTCATCATTCATGTACTGCATACCAAAATAATAATTTTTGGGAAAATAAAATCATTTTTTACAAAAACAGATTAGTTGCATAAAAAATTGCTGAGGAAAGAATACAACAATCATGACACTTTTATGTACCAGTTAAATTCCCATTAATCTACAAAAAAGACTTGATTATCTATAATGCATATATCTATATAAAAACATTGTTGATAAGAAATTACAAAAAATGTTGTTAACTATCATAATATTTTTTTATGTAATAAACAGTAAAACACATAAATATTTGCATTACAAGAAATAAAACAAAGATTTATGGTCTTTTTAAAATAATCTAATAAGATTTTTTCTGATAAAATACATAATGATCAAAGTGTACAACATCTTATGTGAAAGACTATTGAGATGATGAACCAATGTAATCTTATTTTAAATAAACTGGGTATAATGCATAGACTGTGTAACAAACATATTGCTAAATACTTCCATAATCGATTGTATAACTTTAAATCTCAACAGAGGGCATTACACCTTTCTTAACAGATGAAAATATATCTCGTTAAAAATTGATAAAACTGTTATTCAAAATGAAAAAAAAAAGGTTTCTGGACATCAATAATTTTACAATAGTTATGATCATTACCACTTGCATAAATCATCTTCTGTTCAGAGTTCGGTTTTAAACATGTACTAATCATTAATCTGTATTATTTAAACTATAAATTTAATTCTTAATACAAAAGTAGAATACTCTAATTAATGAGCTCAATAAAAGCTTGCTCTTGTTAAAATACTAAAATAAACAAATAAATTCTACAATCATGAATTATTTCTTGATAATGTTGAGGAATGGCACAATGGAAGTATGATGACCTTGACATGGTTATTCATAGGGTCGTGACATAAGGTCATTGCCATATCCTGAAGGATTTCCATACATTTGTTGATTACCATAATTTGCCTGACTTCCATTTTTATATACCAAAGGTTTTTGAGAAGCTGATATCGCATCTTCTGGTCTCTTTCTTCGAAAAAATCCACACTGAAAATAAAGAACATATTCTTGATCTAATTTCTGACATAATGTTGTCTGTTTTTGGGTTTTTTGTCATTTTGTTACTGTCTCATTGATGTTTACTCCACATCTCAATTTATTCAACTGAATATCTTCCTACATTAGGCAAAATAACAATGTAACTGAAAATACTTGTTAAAAGTATGACATGCTTAACATATCCCACTGGTTAATCAAAGTATCAGACAACAACAAAAAGGTGTATGGCTGATCTTGAAAATGCTCATACTTTACCACTTATCATTTAGCATATTAATCTATTGTAATAAAAATTCATAATATCTAATAAAATTTGAAGATTTAGCTAACAAGGTCCTTATATTTGTATAAAATAACATTTGTTAAAAGTGGAAAGTTGTTTTAACGTTAATTAAGCTACAATTAAAAATTGCTTTCTAGTCCCTCTCTGTGTTTACCTGTAGAGAACTTTGGTTCATTTCCCAATCAATCTATCATGAAGGGAAGGTAAATAAAATCGACTTTCAATCATAGTCGTTTTCAAAAATGATGAACGGTTCTTTATATTGGTATGTAATCATTTTAAACGTTTCAAATTTATGAAATTATATTCGTACATCAATGTTTTTGATACACCAATAACAAAAACTGAAATATTTTGCATTGATACATTTTGTAACTATTCAAATTTATATCAGAAACCTAAACTTAATTATAAAATAATGAGCCTGGTAAAGGGAGACAATACTCGCATAACTTTTTCGAATAGGCACATAATACAACGGAATGTCACTCTTGCATACAAATGGCACATCAATATAATTAATTAACTGTGCAATCGCGCTCCACCTTCAATGATGATTCTAAATTATAAATATAACCAAAAGTTGTTAATCTATAGATAGTAAAGACTAATGAAATCTAACCCACTGTTAAAATATTTCTTTGCATTTTTTTAAAACTTCCTCAGTAAAATGCTTGAGCCACTTGACTTTCATAGCTCATAATTAACGTTTTTACACAATATTTAAATAAAGTAGCTAAAGATTATTCGCTTCTCAAAGTGTAAGACGCAATAAAAATCGTATGCTTGCACCATCTTACCCAAAAACAGATTTAATTAAGTTCTGAACATTTCGACATTTCTTCGTTAAAACCGGTTTTAAACAAATCACAAGTACGTGTTAAGATCCGACTAAATACCCATATCCCGATATCGTCAGGTTAATTTGCTATATCATTGATAAGATTTTCAATAAATATGAAGTCATTTTGCTCAGCAGTACTAGAGAAAGGTGTGATGAAAAATTTCAAGATTATTTAACATATTGAAAAAAAATATCAAAGTATCAGCACACAGGAAGTGGCTGTTTGGTAGATCTGAAAAGTGCTCACACATTATAACCAATTATTGTCAAGCTTCTGACCAAAATAAAATTATTCTATTCAGTAATATAGGAGATGAGTGTGATGTAAATAATAATTGGCCTAATGGACAGACTGATCATTGGACACAGATGGATGAGGTGAATACAATATAGCCCCCCTTTTAGAAAAGATATATATAACTAATAAAAGGCATTACTTTGCTTAGAGAAAAACAGACAAGTTTGTTATCAAAGCAGTACATAATATGTATTAAACTCTAGTGTCAATTACTTTAAACTAAATAAACCCTACATTTCATTGCAATTTGCCCACAGAAAATTCTAATGACTGTCAGATAAATTTGTTGAAGGGCAATACTATATGGTGGAGTTACTATTTGAAATTGATAATAAGCATCTACAAGTTAAAGTTTAATGAGCAGTTTAGTTAGAAAGTGAAAACTATAACCATATCAGAATCAATACTATTAAATCCTAATGTCATTGAATTCCTATCTAAATGAAATTATCCAATATTGAATCATGATTGGTTGTTGTTGGCAAATATGTCATGCATATTCAGAACTAAAACTTGATACAATATGAAAGAAAATAATAAAATTGTGTCTGCTACTTACCCACCACAGAAGCAGTATTAAAAGCAATAATAATAGTAAACCCCCAGCTATGGCAACTCCTATAATCCAGGGTTCTACACTCTTAGGAGGCGGAGCTAATCTACCTGCATTTACATATGTCACAACCTTTAATAGAAATAAAACATGTTTGTCATTAAAATATGCTTTCTATTTAAGACTATTAAACCCACAACTCTCAAGGTGGTTGATTTTAAACAAAACTAAATTCAACTCCAACATGTCTGTACATTTGTAGGTCAACAACCTTTATTCTTTGGTTCTCTATATGCTTGTTTTCCGTATTGCAACTGTATTGCAAGTGAGAGGTTCAGATAGCTTTAAAACCAGGTTTAATCTACCATATTCTACATAAGAAAATGCCTGTACCAAGTCAGGAATATGACTGTTGTTGTCCTTTTATTTGATGTGTTTGAGCTTTTGATTTTGCCATTTGATTAGGGACTTTCCATTTGAATTTTTCTCTGAGTTCAGTATTTTTTTGATTTTACTTTTTTCTGATGTCTAGTTATGATTGTTCAATTCATTCATAACTTGCCATGTCTTGAGATGTTCGGAATTTTCTATTAAATATGAGTGCCTACTGAACTCTGATCATTATACTTTAGAAAGTTATTTTCGATTGTTGTTAGGCTGCTGTCTTATTATCCTGCTTCACTCCATGCTTTGATACAAGTTAACATTTCTATTCTTTAACTCACCTCTTGTTTTACAACTCTAAATGTTTCTGATGTAGTAGGTAAATCGTATGGCATCTCTTTCACCTGGGCTACTGCTTGTGACACTAAGTGAAATGGTTCTTTGCTCAATCCCCTCTGTAACAAGAATAGAGATAAGTGGCCAATAGATAATAAAAAAGGTGAATTTAAATGGCATTAAAAAAATTTCAAGCTTGCCAGAATGACAATGGGAGATGGTACAGTACTAATTTATCTTGTAACCTTATAAATGCTCATATTATCAAATAACTCTTCGTGTGGTTGTAGCAGAGTGCATTGTAGACATAAAACACACATTTCTAGCATTTACAGTCAAACGTGATTACATTTTTACCCACTGGTCAGTTCAATTTGAATTTTTATCTTCAGCCGTAAAAATTGTTTGAATGAAAGAGTCAGTTCAAGAAGTCTTTACTATAAGACAAGAGTATGCCTGTGGCAAGTTTGGTTTAAACTCCTGATTTTTTTTTTTAATAATTGATAGAATTAAGATCGAATATTCCTCTGAAAAAGGTTTTATTCAAGAATGCTTTGAAAAAATAAATCTTAAACAGCAGTTTAGGATGACCATATTTTTTTCTTTCATCAAATGAACATAATTTGTATGAGCTATGTACCTTTACTAGTGTATCTGTCCATATTCTAGCAGTAACTTTAATGAGTGCAGTCTGTGTATCTTCCATGTACCTCAGGTTACAAACAATTTTTGTACACCACTGTCTTGTACACGTCTACAACATTTTATTATCATTTAATATTGCAACTTTTTTGTCTTTTTTAGTTATTATCACTGATATATATGTATGTGTACATTGAATTTGCCAATTCTTGACTCTCACTGGACCTGTATTCCAATTCAGAAAGAGAGAAAGCAAGAACAAATATACCACAATATTTTAGTGCTGTATATATTTTTTGTATTCTTTTAGATTGTAAATGTCCACGAACTATCCAGCTAGAAAATACAAATTTTGTCCAAAAGAAGTTCTCTTTTTTGCAAAAATCAATTAGCTAGAGTCACCATGGCTGGCATGTATGCCTTACCAGTATTGGTAGCTATAGTGAAAATAAATTATAATTCAGATCAGCACTCAAAGTCATAAAACTTATGTACTTGGAGTACAAAATTGTGCTTGAAACACCAAATTCATTATCCTGATTGTGTTTGGATACGATAATAGTACTTAAAATTGTATGACCCCAGCCCTGAGATGAGTTGTTGTTGAGGTTTGAGTTTGAAAGATCATTGATAATCTGTTAATCTTTGTTTTCCTAGACAACATCAATGACGTAAGCTTATGACATCATATTGTTCTCTCATTCTCAGTCAAATGGGGGCTTGATATAAAAAATTGTCAAAAAAAAATAAAGGAAAACTTTAGAAAATACTGGTAGTGATAAACAAGAAGGTTTCCATTGTACAAGGATGCCCCACTTGCACTATCATTTGTTATGTTTAGTGGACCTTGAAATTTGAATTTTAATTTCACCAAAAACTTAAAGCTGAAGCAGGACAGACGGAGGAACAGACCGAAAAACATAATGCCCATAGGTGAGGCATAAAAGTATTTTTCTTACTAAGTTAATTGTAATATTTATATACTAGTTATATAAGCTGTTATCACATATCAAATAACACAGCATGTGAGCATATGAGTTCTTTGATACTAAAGTCCTTACAATTCTTCTTGTGTTATCACTCCTTGTTGCTCTTTTTGTCCTATAAGCTCCAGAGTTTTCATCCTCTCTTCCCTTTATTAAAAGCTGAAATATAATCAATATCATTTGTGAATCCTATTGCACAGTGCATGTCAGTTATCTTTCCTTTTCAAAAATATTTGACTTATGTTTTTATTTTCTAGAATAATAAGTGAGATGTCAACAACATTGTAAAACCATACTGAAAACAATAGTGCAAACTATAAAAATGACTGTTGCATCTAAATAATGATTGGTTGGAGAGTTGTCTCATTGGCATGCATACCACATCTTCTTATATCTATCAAAAGATTCACATTTATTTTTAAATGAGTATGTGTAATGCAGTATTATTCAGCCAAAGATAATATAACATTCATTAATAAAATAAATTTGACATGATGCCTGGGCATGATGTCATAATTGTTCAATAAGGTTTTGATTAAATATTTCAAAAGTCTGCATTTACAATATAACAAAAGAATATCAATAAAGGTTTTTCAATGTTGGTTTTGTAGTTCTTCACATACGATAATATTCTTTAAGGGTATTTGTTTGTTTTTAGTTTTTACTGAAGTGTTGCTCTTGTAAACAGGACTATACATTCTGAATACATACTATTGAGTTCAATCAGATTAAAACACAAATCCTGTGTTCAATCTTTGCTTACAAGGATATGACAGCACTTTCTTTTAATTTCTGTTCTGGTAATAATTACACAAGCCAATGAAATTTCAGCCTTCATAATTTTTGAAGGTGTGAATTAATCTGACGAAACCAAAGTCTCCTGAAAGGTCTTTTGAATAAAAAGTAGATTGTAGCTTTTTAAGATCATTTAACTTAGGATTTATATTTTAATCTGGCAGTATAGAGTTATACTTACTGTACTGTTGGCAGGTGTATAAATTTCTTCGGTACATACTCCCTCTGTTCCACTGACTGTTGGAACAGTGGTAAGATACAGAAGATTATTTCCTAAATCATCAAAACTAGGCCAGTAAATATGTACCAAGGATGCCTTTATGTCACTGTAACCTAAATTTGTTAACTAAAAATGGAATAAAAAAACATTAATAAAAAGTATAAAGTATTCATGGCATAAGCTGTAATAAGTCTTTGCACAATCTTTCAGTACAGATGAGTACTCCAAGATCCGTACTTATGATTTTTAAGTTATGAGAATATCTGTTTTTGTTCTTAATAATGATTAGGTAATTCAAGCCTGATTTTAAGTTCTTTCTCCTGTTGTATTGTTACTAGGTAAAAGGGTGGTTTGAGCACTTACACATATGTTAAACCACACCACATTCTGTATATATATGCCTATCCCAAGCTCTGATATTGTAATCCAGTGGTTGTTGTTGGTTGCTGTATTAGTTTTCTGGTTCATTTCTCTTTTGAATTGTTTCCCATTTTGCCATACTGAGGCATATTATAGATTACTTTATGCATATTATAGGGTTTGGCTATTTGTTGGAGGCCATTGACATACCGGTATGTAGTTGTTCATATTTTGTCCTTTTGGCATTAAAAACAGACTTCTGAGGGTTCATCACAAGTTGATCTCAAGATTATAATAAGGCATTTACATAATTCTTACTGAAAAATATACCAAGCATCATAAGATATCCTAAATATTGAGCCTTACTAAATAGAAAGATTAATGTACAGCATATGACTTACTTTATATTCATGGACCACAGTAGGACCAAACCCAGTGTCTTTAAACTTCTCCACGCTATCATCACTGTAGACCACTTGTTCTTTATTTCCAGCTGTCTCTCTAAATTAACAAGTAAAGAGTTCTTTATAAAACTAATTCTATATGTATGTGAAATATCTAGAGGCACAACATTCATATTACAAACTGAGAAGAGCCAGCATATTCAGGTTAAAACAGTTTTGTTGTAAACTGTGTACAGAAATGTAAATATCAAAAGCATATAAAAAGGAAGGGAAGAATGTACTGCATTGATAGCTACTTGTTGATTACTTCTAACTATTTTCAAAATTATGCTTAATTTTTGTGCTATTTAAACTGACTTGTTGGTTCTGTCACTTTGGAGTTTTTCTATATTAAGGTAAAAAAAATACAAAGATTTTTTTACTTCCAATCTCCAACCTTTAAAATGCTGTTACTTTCTTAAGACTACATATAAATTAATAAAAGAGGTATATGTAGATAGATAAAAGATTAATCTTTTACATGAATGCAATATTTTTGTTATACAATCATTATGTAATCAATTATTATTCAATTATTGGCCAAATCTTGGTCAGTTCACTTGAACAAATTTCGCTCTTTCATCTCTATAACGATACAGGAAATTTCAATGAAATCTTGATCAACACAGCAGGAGCTACAAAAGGGTGTCTCAAATTATCTCTATGTATTCCATTCTCTCATAAATCTCTAATTAGTGTAAACATCCTTACCACATAAAAGAAAATAATATTTGATAAGGTGTAAAATTTGATCTATACATTCTATCAAAAATCTGAGACACGCTTTTGTAGATAATGGCTCTGGGAACAACATATAATAAAATCAACCCTCTCGGGATATCCATAAAGAAACTAATTTCAATCAAAAATGGAAATTTCTTGTAAAATTTTGTAACATTATAATTGATTACATAATTGTTGTATGATACTAACATTGCACATGTTGCATTAATTTGAAAGAGTAATCTGTTAGCTATCCATAAATACCACTTTAATAAATTTCCAAGCAGTATAAAGGAAGTTACAGCATTTTAAAACTGGAGATTTGGAGGTATAAAATCTTTGTATTGTGCTACCCTTGTAAAAACTCTCTATAAAAATTTCAAAATGTATAGCTCATATATATTCTACCTTTGAAACCTGATGATATTGATATGTATTTACTATACTTGTTAAAAATTAAAAATGATATTGTAGTCACCAGGGTTAAGTGGTAATATCTGCTTCTCTAATATTTTAATGTAAAATGGTGAGAGCCACACTGTTAAGGAATGAATATGACACAAAATGTCAAGAAAGAAATTTAATCAATAAGTTTTTTACAAAATGTATCATACTGATTCATGAATTTATGTGTTGTTCAGTCACTCATTGAATATGTTTTTACCTTTGAGTTATTGGATTAGCTATTCTATATATTCAAATGTTGATAGAAAATACTATACACAACTTAGCTCTCTATTGTAGAAGTTTGACTTACCCAATCATAGTTAGGTTAGAAGACTGTTGTAGCAGTATATTAATGTCATATTGATTATCTGTCAGATTCAATTTATTCTCTGGATTAGTACTAAAAAAAAGATGTATATTTCTGAAGGCTAAATCTTCAATGAAGTCACATGAAGAAAAACTTGTAAGAAAGTCAATAAACACAGAAATAAACAGGAATATGCTACACACTTATATTTCTATAGAGTGCATGTAATTGTATGCTTCTACATAAGAAAAAGCATGTTCCAAGTCAGGAATATGACAGTTGTTATCTATTGATTTGATGTGTTTGAGCTTTTGATTGTTCCATGTGATTAGGGACTTTCCTTTTTGAATTTTCGTATAAGTTCAGTATTTTTGTGATTTTACTTTTTAAATGTAAGCATACATTACTCCCACAGATCAAATTTTCAAATTACACATTTTGACGCCAGATAATACAATTTTTTCTACAAAAGATACCAACTTTGTACTTATTTATCATCACTGGTTTTCTGGTGCAATCATTATTTTCTTTTTTTCCCCCAATAACAGTTCATTAATATGAAGCAATGAAATAAGAAGTGCAAAAGTACAACAAGTGTGTAAGATTCTGTGCATGTTTTTACAAAATTCAGGAGCAGTTGGACAATAGAACCAACAAATGGACAGACTCCTCTATCATTTTATACAGCTCACTTAAGTAATCAAAGGGTATTATAGTAAAACGTTTAAGTCTTTAAAAAAATGTACTAAACATACAGATTGAAGGCTTAGTATTAGATTACAAATGATTCAGGTCTATGTCTTTTCTAACATGGATATTGCTTTCAAAACAGTATCCTAAATAGCAACTTTTTTTTTCTTCTTACTAAACACACATGACACATTGCACTATATTTAATGACCATAGTGTGATAATTCCTTACAACTTTTTTAAAAATAGTTATAAAATAAAAAGTTACCTGTTTATTCTGAACGAAAATACTAAGTCTTTAGATAAACCATCTACTTTGGTTGGGTAAACCCTCATAGTAAAATTAGTCTGAAACATAGAAAATATTTATCAGAGTCTAAATAAACATAACCAATTATCATTTGTCTATATGTCATAAAAAAATGTTGATAGATTTACAACTAACTTTAAGAGATCACTTAAATGAAATAAATGCTTGTTTTTGTAATTTCATTGGGGTGTACAAGTGTTGACCGAAACACATTTTGTATGACTAGCAGAAGCACTTCATTCTATAAATGTGTGCATCAACACTTTTAAAACCCTATCAAACTGCTGAAAGAGTGAAATATTAATTTCTAAAAATTTCATTTTTATGCTGAGACAATAAAAAAGTTTTATCATGTTTTTCTTTTATTTTCCTGTGCATTTTTTTTTTTTTTTTTGTGGAAGCACATGTCATTACAAATGTAAAATTTCATTTTGATATGATTAATTTTTTGAATGACGTGTAATTGTTGTCTGCCAATCAAACTAAAGAATTCTAGTGATGTGATGTTAGTATTAAAATGCAAAAGTTCTAGTAATTTCTTAGGATAACTACCTTTCTATTTGCTTGGAATGGATTACCAATAGAACAGTTGACCAAATTATATGATGCATTATTTCTTCCTAACCATTCACAGATTGGAGCATTCTGAAATAAAATACATTCAACTATTTATGTCCAAGGTGGATTTATGTCACAAAATTTATTTGTTTAAAGAGTGATGAGTTATGAAATAGAACAAAATACATTGCCTCAGACAATTCTAACAACTCAGCGCGCCTCAAAATTTAAATTTGAAAATTAAACTGTCTCCAGTGGATAACTAACGTACCATACTCAATGCAGTGCTAGAATCTATATTTAAATGTCAGGTTGGACCAAGACCAAGACTTTTTTTTATAATAACCTTAAAATCTACTTACCTCCTGGTTCCTTATTCCGCCATACTCTACACCTTTAGGTAGATCTATATAAAGGTAAGTCTCGTACGCATCCTCTCCTCTATTGGCAATATTAACGATGATATCTATGCTGTTTGCATTGCCCATTATTACACGGTTTGTTAATCTAAAACAATTAAATAAATTAGTATGAGTGCAAATAAGACCACTCTCCATCCAAGTAATAATGTATAAAAAGTAAATAGTTATAGGTCAAAGTAAGGCCTTCAACATGAAGACCTGGCTCACACTGAACAGCAAGCTATAAAGGATCCCAAAATGACTAGTAAAAGATCATACAACAGAAAAAACAATGGTCTAATCTATATGAACCGAAAAAGGAGAAACATGCATTTGCATATAAATAGATATATATTGATGTAGACAACTACAATTTGTTTTAAATCTCCTCAGCCCAAGAACTATAATGGCATAACAAATAAGGAAGAGGTTCTCTGATGTAATAATAAGGAACAGAACAAAATTTGATATGAACTTTTTTGTATGCTGGTTCATATTCTGGACGCCAATCTTCGCTCCTTTCTTACATAATTCACTAACAAAACAATTATGAAGCTTAGAAATGGAAAATTACTAAATACTAAACTTGTTCAAAGGGTATCCACACGTCTCAATCTTCAAAATCGGTTATCTAAAAATTCTACCATCGCTAACATTTTTAACAATAAAAATCGTGGTTACCCTTCTATCGATAAGTGTCATGCCAAAAAATGACTTACATGTCCCCGTCTTTCCACCAACAATACGGTAAGGTCCACGCTTAATGGTCGCACATTTTCTTTAAATTTTGAAAGTGATATAACTTGAAGAACAAACAGTATTATTTATTTACTCACATGAAACAAACCGGGGTGTGGTATTCAGTACGTAGGAGAAACTGGACGATATTTATCTAAACGCACTCAAGAACATCTATCGTTTTAAAAGACCCAATAAATTCAAAAGTATCATTTACCAACACCTTAAGAAGCACAACCATCCTTTTAAATATTTAGCAGTTCAACCTTTAGAAGTAGTAAATAAGCAGCCTGGTGAATCGCATTCAAAGTTTGTACGATCACGGAAAATAATTGAATTAAATTGGATTAAAAAATTACAGACAGTTTACCCTCTCGGTCTAAATGATAATATCATGGGAATTGGTAATATATCTAGAACCAATTCCGTTAACATTTTGGATATAGTTTCTAAAACTGTTCGTAAAAAACGTTCTCACGGTCGTAGAACAAATCGCAATCAAAGAAAATTTCGGGCCAATCATACCAATATTTCGGACCTAATTTCTATTTCAAAAAACAACGGCAGACATTATCTGTTAACAAAACTCTGTTCGTTACCGGTTAATAAGTTAAATGAAATTTTGGAGGATTGCAACACAATTTCATATAGCAGTCCTAAGTATGAAATTGTTCAAATTATTATGGCATTTGTTATTCTAAATTATTTCCCAAAATTGATCGCCCTGAAGATCATAAAAAACATTTTATTAAAATTAAGTATGTCAATAAAGGCTTTGATTTTGTAAATATTGCCGGTATATTTAACGACCATTCTGTTAAAGAACAAATTCCTGGATATTTTGACAATACTGAGCTACCTCTTATTTGTTATATTTACAAGAAATCTACCCGGAAATTTGTGTTTAACTATAGTCAATTGTGTAAAGATGTTAATATCAGTCAAAATACACCTACTTCATGTAATTGCAGTAATTCCGAATATATTTATGGACCCATTTCCCATGTTATAACAGGAGATCTTAATATCGTTTAAGACCGAGAGTTAAAATCATTCCTCAGTAAAGGACCTAAATATCGTCCCCCGTCAATTATTAATTGGAATGAGTGTCGTAATATCATCCACGACTCACTCCATACTTACTGTATGAAATGGATAAAACGGGAAAAAGCTGACAAAAAATCTTTGGACTCTTTTTTTAATTCAGTAATGAAGATAGTTGATATACGTATTCAACATTTTAAAGAACATTTTACTATAAACAATAACAACAATAAACCTATTTCTCGTATCAAACATAAACTAAAAGAACTAGCCAAGGAATTTGTTTTTGTCCCGGCAGATAAAGCTGCTAATAATATTATTATTGTTTGACGTAAATTTTACATTGAGGTTCTGAAAAAGGAAATCACCAATTCACCAACATTCCAACTTACTCCATTTTCAGAAAACGAAATCTGTAACAAACATAAACTTTTAGGCACCGCTTTACAAGCAGAGCCAAATAGAATGAAAGTCCCAACTATGTATTGGCTTCCGAAGCTACACAAAACCTTACAAATATAGAATTATTTCGTCTTCAAGCCATTGTTCAACTACTAAATTGTCTATTCTTCTTACCAGCACACTTGGTACAATTAAAAACCTGATAATAAATTGTTCAAATAAGGCCTTCGAAAATAGTGGAATAAATTACTTTTGGAGTGTCAAGAACTCGTTGGAAGTACTTGATAAATTGCATGCTTATATTGGTGATTTTGAATCTGTTCAGAGTTTTGATTTTTCTACCCTGTATACCACATTGCCTCACATTCTCATTAAGAAAAAATTCACACACCTAATTAAATGGGCATTCAAAAAATCAGAATGTGAATATATATGTTCAAACTCTTTTAGGTCATTTTTTAGTAGCAATAAACAAAAAAACTATGTTAATTGGACATGCTTTGATACTATATATGCCCTTGAATTTTTACTAGATAACATTTTTGTTCGCTTTGGGGATTCCGTATATCGTCAGATTATCGGAATTCCAATGGGGACTAACTGTGCACCACTTATTGCAGACCTGTTTTTGTATTGTTATGAGTTACAATTTATGACAAAAATAAGCAAAGACCCATCGAAACAACATCTGATAAACAAATTTAATAATACTTTTAGATATTTGGATGATATTTTGGCTCTCAATAATGACGACTTCAGTATGTATATTAATGAAATTTATCCTGTTGAACTTAGTTTAAATAAAGCTAATACTAACAATGACCACTGCCCTTTTCTCGATCTTGATATCTATATCACTAATGGAAAGCTGAATACTAAAATTTATGATAAAAGGGATGATTTTTCATTTCCTATCGTTAATTATCCGTTTTTAGATGGTGACGTTCCCTTGTCACCATCTTACAGTGTTTATATATCTCAACTTGTACGATTCGCTCGTGTATGTAACAATGTTTAAGATTTTAACGAGAGAAATTTATGTATTACTGAAAAATTATTACACCAGGGTTTTCGATATCACAAACTAGTCAAAACATTTACTAAATTTTATCATCGGTATAAAGACATCATTCGTAAATATAGCTCAACATGCATACTTCTAATACGTTCAGGTATTTCACATCCAATTTTTTATGGTAATATTCTTTATAAAGCACAAAGGTGTCAGTATTCACCTCAGAAACTTACAAAACCTTTGAATAGACTTATTAAGAAGGGATATAATTACGATACTGTTGTCAAGTCATTAAAGATTGCATATTTTGGCGTTAATATTGAGTCACTGATAAGGTCTTTGCATCGGAACTAAACACATTTATTCTAAAAACAGTTGTTGGCATGACACGGGTTATGTTCTTCTCATATATGTTATGATGGTATGATACTAAACCCCTAACGGGAAGGATTGTGCCTGATGTTCATATGATGAAATCATAATCTTTCAGTCAGTTTAGTTGAAGTCTGGAGCTGGCATGTCAGTTAACTGCTAGTAGTCTGTTGTTATTTATGTATTATTGTCATTTTGTTTATTTTCTTTGGTTACATCTTCTGACATCAGACTCGGATTTCTCTTGAACTGAATTTTAATGTGCGTATTGTTATGCGTTTACTTTACTACATTGGTTAGAGGTATAGGGGGAGGGTTGAGATCTCACAAACATGTTTAACCCCGCCGCATTTTTGCGCCTGTCCCAAGTCAGGAGCCTCTGGCCTTTGTTAGTCTTGTATTATTTTAATTTTAGTTTCTTGTGTACAATTTGGAAATTAGTATGACGTTCATTATCACTGGACTAGTATATATTTGTTTAGGGGCCAGCTGAAGGACGCCTCCGGGTGCGGGAATTTCTCGCTACATTGAAGACCTGTTGGTGACCCTCTGCTGTTGTTTTTTATTTGGGCGGGTTGTTGTCTCTTTGACACATTCCCCATTTCCATTCTCAATTTTATTTTGCATTTTATAAAATATTTTCAAACTTTGTCTTATCTATGTCAACCAATTCAAAGAGATATTAGAATTACTGTGAAATCATAATTTTTCATAAGATACCAATTTTCATGGATTTCGTGGTACACGTAAACAACGATAATTAAATTTTCAAAGAATGACAAATTTTCGATAGCCATGTGTGCAGGTTTCCACAAAACCACAAAACAAAATACCCACGAACATGCACATTTTCCTGAATCCATTAAAATTGGTACCCCTGAAAATAAATGAATCCACAGTGTTTAAAAAAGAAATGTATGCTTCGTCGGTGAAATTGTACTTTATGCTAAGGTAGCAACTACTATAAGCAAGTTGACCTTAATTGGTATGGTTTTTCTGTTTTTTAACTTTCAATTTATTGGGTTGCCAAATATTATATAATTTTTAGCATTGCAAACTGTTGGTCTTGACCATATGACATGTGTTAAAGGTAGTTCTTGAAACATGCATAATGCACAATATGTTAATTTTCTGTTATTCCTGACGGTACAAGGACTATAACCAAATATAAGTGTCAGGTCAGTATTGGCAGCCTTGGAAACACAGATACATTTACTAATGACTACAGTTAGCATACAGTGTATAATTATGGATCATTATCCCTATAACTTTTCACTGTAATATATGCAGTGGCGGATCCAGAACTTTTCATAAGGGGGCCCTCTGACTGACCTAAGGGGGGCCTGCTTCAGTCATGCTTCAATGATTCCCTATATAATAAACCAAATTTTTCCCAAGAAAAGGCCCCCCCCCCCCTTGATCCGCCTATGATATGAGATATTGTATAACAATCACAAAGACTTACGAGTATGGTAATACTGAGAGATCAGGAATACACACTTCATCTGGACCACAATTTTTCAAAATATTGGCCTGAAATATATTAAAGATACAAATATTAATTCATTTTCAAAATACAGCACTTTATATATAACCTGTAATCAAATAGAAGTCTTACTTAAGTTAGAAAAATAGTTAGAAGATAACATGTTTCTGCTTAAAAAATAACACTTTTACATCATCTTATCAGTCAAAGCATAAATTGCCAAGATTTCTGATTGTTACCAACCTACACTATTCTGGCAATTTTACTGGTTGATAACCAACCTACACTAATCTGGCAATTTTACTGGTTGTTACCAACCTACACTAATCTGGCAATTTTACTGGTTGTTACCAACCTACACTAATCTGGCAATTTAACTTCCTTGTGCTTCTGATTTTAATATGGATGCATTTAGGATCAATGTTAATATCTATGATATACACTTTTAATGAACTAGCAAGCCAGTACTTCCATCCCACCTAAATTTGCCTATTTCTCCAAGTTGTTTTTTTTCCGTTTTTACCTCTTGAGGCTGTTCCAAAGAGCAGTAAATTTGTCAAATAAAATTAAGAATGTAAATGGGAAATGTGTCAAAGAGACAACAACCCGACCAAATAAAAAACAACAGCAGAGGGTCATCACCAGGTCTTCAATGTAGCGAGAAATTCCCGCACCCGGAGGTGTCCTTCAGCTGGCCCCTAAACAAATATATACTAGACGAGTGATAATGAACGCCATACTAATTTCCAAATTGTACACAAGAAACTAAAATTAAAATAATACAAGAAGTACAAAAAGTTTACTTTTGAATACTTATATAGAAGTGAATACTTCTATCACTGGTAGAAAAAAATAGTCATAAACGAGTTCATCCTTCATACCTAATCACTATTCCCTCATGAATTGACTATGGTCAGTTTCAGTCATAATATATAAGCCAATATTCAAAACTATAACCCGATTTATATTGTCAAACCTGTATTAACATGATTAAGGAGTCATTCTTGGGAAGTTTCAAAGGCAACTTCTCAAGAGAGTTGACCTTTAAGTGAGGTTTCCACCAAAAAATTCTGATTGCACCATAGCCAATATTATAAAATTACTCAGCCTTCAGTCTTGAGTAGGAATAAAACCTTTATCTAAAATACCTCAGCATTCTCTAGACTAGGAGTTAATATAGTTATAAATACCTCAGCTTTAACTAGGGTAGGAGTGTACTGGTCTAATACAGGTTCTAGATTGAAATCTAAAGCTTGCCTCTTTTTCCTTCCACCTAAAACATCATTTATATCATCTTTGGCTAACTTAAAATTAAAATTCACTTGGATTGGTGTCAGCTTGTCTCTGATTGAGTTCGCCTAAAATATAATATGGTTGTTTAATATCTTCCTATGTTTAAATGTGGGTAACGGAAAGCATGCTTCTTTACAGGTGATGAAGGGTCTGCTTTGTAAAGATTGTCATTTATGTGAAGAAAAAAATTGTCATTTATTTGATTTATTTAGCTTGTTTTTTTAAACAATATAAAATTCCAACAAAACTGCATGCATAAAGTACTTGCATAATCCCTTTTTCCCTCTGTTTAAAAAATTAACAGATTAAAATTCAGTTGCAAGTAGCATAAGTGCAAGTTATGCAGAGGTTAAACATTCAAATATGTAACCAGGTGCTCCGCAGGGCGCAGCTTTATACGACCGCAGAGGTCGAACCCTGAACAGTTGGGGCAAGTATGGACAAAACATTCAAGCGTGATACAGCTCTGAATTTGGATTGTGATCAAATTTTTGACATTACATGGTTTTTTTTACACAAAACAAATGTCAAGATTTTACAAATCAATTAAAGATTTCTTCTTATTTAAATCTAAAATTAAATAGTTGACACAGCATAGGTTTCTGACACAGAATGAATGTGGTCTAATGAACTTAAAAGTTTTTTTTTGCCTTTGAGCAATTCACTATGCTGTTGAATATTAATCCTCTCAAAAAAATGTTTGAAGAAATTTTCTTTTTATTTATGAAATCTGAAATGAGAAAAATTTAACCCACCCCCTTTTTTTTCACATCCCCGTTTCCCTTTTTCCAAAACTGATATCAATTCAAATTTCTAATGGAGTTTGCAACAATAACTACTCTTTTAAATACATCATAAAATATTAAAATGTAAAATAAAGTGCTTGTTATCACTGAATGGTAAAGATTGGTTGGTAGTAAAAGTGAATATACATTGTTTATTGTATAAAACAATAAAAAAAACTTCATCAGCAACATTTTATATTGGCAAATTTCCAATGAAGTTATTTACATAAAGTTATTGGCAAATAAAAATAGAAAATGACATCATAGTCATGTCTGGCAAATTTCCAACATACATTATCTAAAACATTTTAGATAAGATAAGGAAAAAAAGCTTCATCAGCAACATTTTATATTGGCAAATTTCCAATGAAGTTATTTACATAAAGTTATTGGCAAATAAAAATAGAAAATGACATCATAGTCATGTCTGGCAAATTTCCAACATATATTATCAACTACTATTCTATACAAAGAAAGATAACTCAAATTGAAAATTAATTGCTATTGCACAATATTGTGCAATTAGATATTTCTTGCTATTGTGCAATACTGTGCAATTGAAAATTTTTTGCTATTGCACAATACTTGATATGGAATCCTGATTTGGACCAACTTGAAAACTGGGCCCATAATCAAAAATCAAAGTACATATTTAGATAAAGCATATCAAATAAGCCCAAGAATTTAATTTCTGTTAAAATCAAACTTAGTTTAATTTGGACCCTTTGGACCTTAATGTAGACCAATTTGAAAACTGGACTAAAAATTAAGAATCTACATACACAGTTAGATTTGGCATATCAAAGAACCCATTTATTCAATTTTTGAAGAAATCAAACAAAGTTTAATTTTGGACCCCCATTTGGACCAACTTGAAAACTAGGCCAATAATTAAAAATCTAAGTACATTTTTAAATTCAGCATATCAAAGAACCCCAAGGATTCAATTTTTATTAAAATCAAACTAAGTTTAATTTTGGACCCTTTGGACCTTAATGTAGACCAATTTGAAAACGGGACCAAAAATTAAGCATCTACATACATAGTTAGATTCGGCATATCAAAGAACCCCAATTATTCAATTTTTGATGAAATCACACAAAGTTCAATTTTGGACCCTTTGGGCCCCTTATTCCTAAACTGTTAGGACCAAAACTCCCAAAATCAAACCCAACCTTCCTTTTATGGTCATAAACCTTGTGTTTAAATTTCATAGATTTCTATTTACTTATACTAAAGTTATGGTGCAAAAACCAAAAATAATGCTTAATAGGGCCCCTTTTTGGCCCCTTATTCATAAACTGTTGTGACCTCAACTCCAAAAATCAATCCCAACCTTCCTTTTGTGGTCATAAACCTTGTGCTAAAATTTCATTGATTTCTATTTACTTATACTAAAGTTATTGTGCGAAAACCAAGAATAATGCTTATTTGGGCCCTTTTTTGGCCCTTAATTCCTAAACTGTTGGAACCAAAACCCCCAAAATCAATCCCAACCTTCCTTTTGTGGTCATAAACCTTGTGTCAAAATTTCATAGATTTCTATTCACTTAAACTAAAGTTATAGTGCGAAAACCAAGAAAATGCTTATTTGGGCCCTTTTTGGCCCCTAATTCCTAAAATGTTGGGACCAAAACTCCCAAAATCAATACCAACCTTCCTTTTGTGGTGATAAACCTTGTGTTAAAATTTCATAGATTTCCATTCACTTTTACTAAAGTTAGAGTGCGAAAACTAAAAGTATTCGGACGCCGGACGACGACGACGACGACGACGACGACGACGACGACGCCGACGCCAACGTGATAGCAATATACGACGAAAAATTTTTCAAATTTTGCGGTCGTATAAAAACAAAACAAAATTCAATTAACCAATGAAACATTTTGTAATTCAATTCCTCTAGATGCATGCCCTTTACCAATTACAAGACAAAACAGCTACTTACATTTTTTATATAGACAAAAGAATTGTAACAAAATGTTTTATTTCTTTCTAATTCTTTATCCAGTAGCATTTCCTCTGACAACTGGGAGGCTAAGAGAAAAACTCTTTTGTTGGTTTTCTTCAGAGAATCAAACTCCCACGAAAGGTCAAACATAAGTCGTTCAGAAACACCAAGGCCATTATACTTCACACATGTTCCAACATTGAAGCTAAGATAAAAATACAATTAAAACCAATTACAGTGGTTTAACACTATACAAAGTGAATTCATAAATATAAGACTTGTTTTATTGTTTTTATTTCCACACCCCCTGCTAAGAAAAAAGGGGGGTATTGTTTATTTCCTGCGTGTATCTTTCCCTTCGTTTTCTTTATTGAAGTGTACATGGTTTGCCCACTAACTTCTATTAATGTTTTCAAGATGGAAACTTTGAGTTTTTCAGAATACATGTATTTGTGTTTATATCTTATCAACTTTAATTTTTTCGAATTAAATAATACTTTTTGAAATTCATTGCTTTTTGTGCATTAAAAATTGAGCATATAACCTACTCTTAAGATTGTTTTATTCCTGCAGGTTAATTGCTTGTACACATATTTAAGATATATATTGTTGAGATAAAGATTTCCACAGAATCACAAGTTGTATCTATCTTCCACTGCGATACTTTTAACATGATTTATTATGACAAATATTTTCAACAATTTACTACCAACCAGTGAACCACTGTATGTGTGATAAAAGTTTAAACACATCTTTTTACAGACACAATCATTCTCAGTAAGTGTTTCAACACCTTTGTGTGTGTAAAAACCTCCCTAGTTATTAATAAAGGAATAATATGACTAACCACAGAACTTTCGCCTGACTCCATGTAACTGGGCAAGTCTTTTGTTGTTCCAAATCAATTGTTTGGGGTTGTAGTTGTACACTGGCAGCAACTCTCACAATGGGTCTTGCCCTTCAAAATTCATATTCAGATTATATAACAAATTATGATATGATTATATATACATATATATGTTTTCATAAGATCAGAATGATAAATAAGTGACTAACTAGGGACTAACTTTCACTTGTATTAGTCATTTCTAACAGTGCCTCTGATCAGCTCATTAAGGTCTTTCCTCTACGCGAGGAAAGACCTTATTGTTTTTCTCATGTTGTTTTTTTTTTTCTTCATTTTTTTTTTTCATCCAGCATTTGTTTGACATAGCCTCCCCTCGTTTCTATTGGAGTTATCAAGACCAAATATGGACCATCGGTAGACCTCATCATGAAGTATTACCCGATGAGGCTGTGTAGGATTTCATCTTCCATTTTAGAAGTTATCTCCCTTTTATTGTTTTTTTTTCGACATGGCCCCCCTCGTTGTTTTTAAAGATATCATGACCTTATCTGGACAATAGGTAGATATCATCATGATGTATTACCATATGAGGCTGCTAAGGATTTCATCATTCCCTATGAGAGTTATGTCCCCTTGAAGCAATTTCTTTCTTTTACATTTTTCTCAAAAAGTATTCAAGATAGAATGGATTTGAAAACGGCAACATGTACAAGACAAGATGGCAATGTTAATAAACATATAAAATCATTTTGTTGTTAACCCTTATAAGGATTTATTTCCCTTGAAAAAATATGCAGAATTTTTAAAAAATTGTATCTGGAGAACCGGAAGTCGTAAAGGCTTGGAACTTACACCAATAATCTTAAGTTCATGTGACCTTTAATTTGCAACCAAGGTCAAATGTCACCAAGTGCAAAAAAATATTACGCTGCTATTTCAAGCTTGCATATTAAGAAAACGATAACAGTTTGCTGCATACTTACAGCGTATAAAATGTTCCTCTCGATGAGCTCTACATTTTATACACTGAGCTCAAAAGTGTCCGACTGTCTGTTGGGATGATTCTTAAAAGTATAGTATTGTGTGTATATCTTTTTAAAGGTAACAGATATCAACCTATTATAAACTGCAAAGATGATCAGTAATTCAAGACCTTCAATTTGAGGTCAATGTCAGGTCATGATGAAAGTTCACCTTGACCTTCACATTATACTATGACCTTGACCTTGTGATATTTAAATGGTCAAGTGATCCTGAGTTGAATGGTGATAGTCCCATGTCTCTACGACTTCCGGTTCTCAAGTTTGGTATTGCATCATATATTTGATGATTAATTGTGACCTTGGTGAACTTTGAAATTGTCCGAATTTTTTTTTTTATAATGTTGTCCTTTAACTGTAGATCATTTACCATTTAACAGATTTGAGATATCTATTGTCGTTTTAGAGATAATGCAGTTTGAAATTTTGCAAGCGGCGGCAGGTATTTCTGAATCAACAACAGCTTACAACTTAAAATGTTTAAAAAATTGAAGAGGTTAACATAGTTATATGTTTGACCAAATACCAAAAAAATCCCATGCAAAAAAACACCCAAAAATCATTTTGAAATTTTCATGTTTTGCATTGACTTTGTAAGTTTCATAACTTCTATTTATATCGTTGATATTGCATCATTTTTGGCACTTTGTCAAATGGGGTCATCTGTTTATCAAATTGAAGGTCTCAATAAACTCTACTTAAAAATGAAAATTTTAAACCTCCTTTTCATCCCAGGTGGAAAGGTGGGGGTCATTTAGTGCCAAAATTCAAATTTCTCAGATGGTAAGGTTGTCGCATATCAAATGAAAGAACATAAAGCGTACATTTCAAATTTCAAATTGACGTCCCCCAAAATTGGTTGAATGGGGTCATTGAGTGCAAAAAATTAATTTTCTTTTACGACAGGGTTGTTGTATATCAAATGAAAGGTCATGATGTATACATTTGAAATATCAAATTCCCGACCTCCAAAAATTAGTTAGATGGGGTTATTAAGTGCAAAAATCAAACTTTCTAGAACATGACGTTGTCGCATATCAAATGAAAGCTCATCTACCCTGTGTAACATATATCATACTTCCGATCTTAAAAATGTAGGCGGATGAGGTCATTAAGTGTAAAAAGCGAAAAGTTTCAGAAGGTACGCTTGTTGTATATCAAACGAAAGGTCGTACAAAGTACATTACGAAAACATCACTTTTGCAGGAAAGACCTTTCAATTGTTTTACAAACAATTGAGATACTAGTAAATGTATTTACTTTTCTCAGTTTGAAACATCCAAATCAAATTCAACCAACATCTTGAAGCTATTTTAAATATTTTTTTCTCAATCAAAGTATTTCATATAGGGTAAATCAAATTATATTATCTTCTCCTCTTCAGGAGATTGGTCAAAAAATTTAAAATGATTTCTCTTACTGAAATAAAAGTTATTTTCACTTTTCCTAACTAACTTTAAAATTGAAATTTATTTCTCGATCATACATTAGAATTATTACACTGTTCTATCTGATAAAGATGATTGGTTATTTGATTACTGAAAGATTCTTTTTCTTTCCATAAAACATACCCCTATTAATATACTAAATCACTCTAAACTCACCACAATTGGAGTGCTGCCTGTGACTCATATGCCCCAACTAATAAATCTGAAAGTAAATCACATTTACAGTTACAATGACTCAACTTATTATAAATTTCTACATACTTGAATTCAATTATTCTACCTTTACCCTTACTCATAGGAATATTTTTTCGTTTTAAAACAAGCAGATTTGTGACAATAATGTTTGGCAAAAAATTACTTCAAATGTCTAAGTGTTTTTAAAAAACTGAAGTGTATGTGTTTAAGTTGTCTAAGTTAATATATTTTTAAAAACCTGAAGTGTATGTGTTTAAGTTTTCTAAGTTGAGCCTTTTAAATATACCTGTAGTGTACATGTGTTTAAGGGGGCTCGCGGGTCTAAATGAAATTTTTTATTTAATATAGGATTTCTCTATATTTTTCTATAAATGAACTTTATCTTATACTTAATAGAAAAATGAAATAAAAAAATGGGGTCACCGTTCATTTACGCTCACAATCTGCCTTCGAAAGGAGCATACATTTTTGTAAATGTCCTTTTTTTCTGTTGAACTAATAGGAGAAATAGCGGCAATATCGAAATAAAAAAATAACCAAATTACAGAAATCGCTAAAATTTTACAATTATTTAGTCTATGTACAGCTTATTCGAAAACAACAATAAAAAATATAGGTCACCGACGAGTTAAAAAAGATATTTCAATTTTTATGCCAAAAAATGGCATTTTTGCACCAAAGGGAGATAATTTGAAGCTTTTTCAATGGCATCTACATTTTAAAAGTCCGCTGGGGCCAACACGAATTGATTTTTTAGAATGATTTTTGTACCATATGATAAAGTAACAGCTACTTAAGGTAATCAATAAAATTTGTAATGAAAAATTAATGTTTAATTTTTTTCTGAAAATCTTATACCCGCGAGCCTCCTTAAGTTGTTTAAGTTGATGTCATTTTAGTATATCTGCAGTGTACAAGTGTTTAAGTTGTCAAAGTTGATGTATTTTTAATATACCTGTAATACATGAGTTTTTAAAAGTTGTTTAAGTTGATATCGTTTTAACAAGCCTGTAGTGAACATGCTGTTAAGTTGTCAACATTGTTGCCCTTTTAATATACCAGTGGTGTATATGTGTTAAGTTTTTTCTGAATAACAATTTATTAAATAATAAATTCAAACTACCTGGATACTGGTTTTTGTCTAAGTCAAGTCCTCCAGACAATGAAAATCCAAAACTTTTAACAGATGGAAAATCAGCTCCATGTATGACCTTCAATGATAAAAAAAATATGTATTAATCAATTGGGAAATACTATATAGAGGAAAGAGTTGAAATAATTTTGGAATACTGCATACACCACAAAGTCCAAATAATTACATTTCATGTATGTTTCACCAAAATCAGTTATTTTGATTTGCTAACAAAAATTGTATGTCATTCAAAAATTAGCCTTCATATCAAAATGAAATGTTACATTCATAATAACACATTCTTCCACAAAAAATTGCACATAATGAAGCACTTCCAGGCACTTCATACCACTCTTTTACATCCCAATAAAATTTCAAACTCAATACCAGACACCTTAAGGATCATTTAAGTTTGGTTGAAATCGAAGAGAAGAGTTAAGAAACCGTTCAGAGATGATGGCAATTGCTGATATTTTGCTTTTTTGACCAAATCAAATCAATATAAGTTAACACATCTGTAGGTTTCTCTTTAACCATTAATGATCTGGAAATAAACTTACTTGTGAAACTTGTGTTAAAATTCCTTTCATAGAACCATGGTATATGTATATTGCTCCTTTCCCTTCTTTGCCCCCGTATGGTGCTCCTACGGCTAAATCTGAAATAGTAATTGCCTTTAAATAAATGAAGCCATTTATATGTCTTTGGTGTAAGTTTTCTATCTTGTAAAACATTATTTAATTAAAAAAAAATCATTCATAATGTATTATTATGTTAAGCAAAATGAATCTCAGAAGTTATATACTTCTAGATGGAAATTTAAATATAATTGCATACAATTGTGCCAAAAAGAAAAGTACTCTTCAAAAAAAATCCTGATCAAACATGAATGTAAACAGAAAAGTTTAAGAACTAAACTAAAATTAAGTATTCTTTTCAAAGATAATGTTTTTATGTATGTTTTTCTTTTTAAATCTAATATCTAACCTTTATAACCATCATAATTTATATCACCAAGTCCTGTTAAAGCAGCTCCAAACCGAGATTTAGCATCTTGTCCTTCTAATATATCATATCGTTTCTTTGGATTAAATTCTCTCTGAAAATAAACCACTTTCTTATCACATAGAGCCAGGCCAAGATTTCATATGAAAAACATACTAAAACATAAATACAGATTGCAATGTAAATGTAAATAATTTTCACAGGTTCTTATTTTCCCCAGTTGATGCTTAAACTTTCTCTGCAGTTATTGAACAATAAATATGCCACCCACACTATAACTGTAGAAAAATTACATACCTGCCAACTTTTCAAAATCCCCATGGGGGTTCTGCGTGAAAGATGGATCTTATAATTCTAAAAAACCTTCAAGGAGGCCTTCAAATGTATATTAATGTTGTTTTTTGGCTTATTCACACTATTAAAGCCTATAGCATTGTAAAATTAACTGTTTTGTTTAAAATTGTACACGAAATTGCTCTTACAAAGTTTCCATTTGGGTGCTTTCATGGGGGAAATCCCCCGCAAATAGTGACAGTTGGCAGGTATGAAATTATGCATTCTACAAATTGTTTGTGTGGCAAATGTTTTGCACATTTTAAGTGATTGTGAATAATGCAAAAATATACCTGTATGAAACTTTCTACAGTGATTTGCTTTAGAAATCTTTATTAAAAATTATATAATATACTTGTCCAGTGAAACCTGTCTAAACCTATCTTGCATAAACTGAAAACCTCTCGTAACCAAACATGTTCCTAATTCTAGTCATACCAAATGTGAACCTGATTGAACCAACATCTGTCAAATCAGAAACAAAATCTAAAGTCCTGAAGAGGTTCAGTTTAGACAGGTTTCACTGTATAACCATACAGTATTTACCTCAGGTCCAATAATAACAGAGAAATATATGGCATTTATGTATTTGCCTTACAAAGCCTATTCCTAGTGAAATCTACAGGGTACCACGGCAACACATATATCAGGAAATACACTAACCTGTCTATTTTGGTAGTACACATAGACTCTCCCAGTATCATAGCTATGTACAGAGGTGTAATTTGAATACAGTGGTGCTCCAACAATAATATCATCAAGGCTGCAAAAAAAAATGGGAAAGATTAGAGTGTGCACATTGTTAAAATATACTTAAATCATGTATTGACTGTGAAATAGGTTAAATTATATTTAAAGCTATCTAATATCTACCTACTACAGTGGCTCATCCCTACTACCGGTAATCATTTCATAGTAAGTCATCCTACCTGTGTCGATTACCTGTATGCCACAAAGATTTAACATACAATTCAATTTTTACAACAAGTTTCAAGGACTTGGCCAAAATTTGTTCCTCTTACCTGAAAATTGTTTGTAATCTTAACAGGTTGAATAGTTAATATGCTTAATTTGTTAATTCATCATCAAACGAATCTAAGTAATACCATTAATATAAACAATTTCTCACAAAAAATATTTAAACTAAGATCAAATATCTCCCAGAAAAATTTTGTAGTACACATCAGCTGATTACGCCATATGTTTATGTATATTACATAATATCAGTAAGATTCCCACATCTTACACAATCTGGCAGGAACATCAAAATTCCAGGCAATTTATTGCTTTATAACATTTATTTCTGCTTTGATAAAACATTAACTTAAATGTATTAGTAGAATAACATAATAAGAATGTTATAGGCAATGCATTAACAAAACAAAGACCAACATTTTAATGGAACCATAAGTCTTTGAACATCTCATTTCTGTATACATTGTTGTTATGAGATTATATACCAACTTGTGACTACTCAATCATTTAACATTTAATAAGCTATGCTTCCAACTAATTCTTCTTAAACTGCTATAACATTTTCAAAAGTCTTTAGTCTACTACATGTAATTGGCTCTCAGTAACTATGTGTACTCTTAGATCAGAAATTTGTGTATTTTGTCTATATGTTAGTTATTTGTTTGAGCTTCTTGCCAATTAAGTTAGTCAAGCCAATCCTATTTTTTAAAGTTTGTTCTTATGTTTTTCTGTTACAACACTGTGCCGGAAGAGAGGAGACTTGAATGATTACAAACATGTTGAGCTCTGTTACATTCATGGGCAAGACTTCAATTGGTTGCTCTGTGTGAAACTGGTGCTTGTGTGTTTATAGACAAATGTGTCTGCAACCCAAGCTTTAACTTTCAAGCCTCTTCAAGTTCAGTCTGTTGTAAAATTCATACTTACTTGTTACCATCCAAGTCCTGTACAGCTAAGGCATAACCAAAGTAGGCTCCAACCTAAACAAGACAAAAACATTAAGCATATATAAACAATAATACATGTAGTTATTATAATACAATGTATATCAATTTACAACTGGTTTCTGTGAGTTACAGTCTGTTTTAATGTTTAATAAACATGTTGGTGTATACCATTTATACTTTTAGTTCATAACTTTGTATATAAATCAGGTAGTTAGTTTTTTCATTTAAATTGTTTTATGTTTGTCATGTCTGGACCTTTTATAGCTTGCTATGCAGCATGATGTTTAGTATTCTTCACTTAGGCCAGTTGATACATTTAAAAATTTAATTAATCATCTGTATTGGGTGGTGACTGGGGTTTTGATGAAACGTTCTGCATATCAATTCAAGCATTCATTTTAACAAGGGACATAGGTAGGAAAAAATTGGTTGATTTTATATGGAATCACGGAAGCATGACTGGAGCGGGTCCTATCTTAGAGCAGTCAGTAGGTCCCTCTATAGGAAATTTCTTGATTTGCCACTGAGGGAACTCAAGTATTTAGGACAAATTTTGCAGCTGATAACAAAGAGCTTTGATGTTATTTTTCAATTTTATTTCAAATGTGGCAATCAATTCAATGAATATGAAGGAAACATATTTATTATAAAAGATAACAAACAGATGGCAGACTAGATTCAAGACTTTTCAGTAACTGAGGACCATAATCATCTGTGTTCAACACATTTTGAGAAATAAAAAATTTGAAGGTGTACGGTCCTCTCCAAAAATCATCTCATTCTCTTTGAAAAACACTGAATACACATTAAATAGTGAAAGATTGATGTTAAAAGCACTTAATTTTTGTATTGAGAAAAACTGCTATTCAGCTAAATTGCATCACTTAAGATAAGTATTTATTACAGAAAGCTGTTATATAGATTAATTTCAATGCTGAATTCCTGATTCTGACTTAATAATCTGCTATTTTAAGTTGACCTACAAAGATACTGATATTTACTTATCTTTTATACAGAAAATTATGAATTCTGCACATTTCATTATTGATGAAAGTATAGTAGGCTTTATAAAACCAAAATATTCTGTTGTAGCAGAGCCTTAATATTTATGCAAATACAAACAGAATGTGTCCATGTAACACAGATACCATATATATATCATCATGTTAGGTAGAAAGACTAAATGAAGTTGGTCAATTTCAACCTGTATTTGTGAATAGTGGCGCCTAACAACATTTCTAAGGTAGAGCTTTATTTAAGTTTATGTAATTAGAATTTTTTTAGATATATATATATATCTACAATTTGGAAAATAAAGTATCTTATATACAGACAAATTTCAAATCATTACAAAACAATAGTAATCGTAATCATAAGATGTGGTCCAAATGTATGATTGCCAATGAGACAACTTTGATACCGAGATGATTAACAGCCATTTCAATGATAGTTGCTTGTTTCTGAGAAGATTGTTGTTTCACATACATTTCTCCAACATGAAAAAAGTATAATAGTACAATAGATAGTTGTAGTATTACATCATGAAGAATGACAGAATTATTCTATAAATAACCTAAGAATCTACAATGATCCATAAATAAAGATTCTTGGTGCCAAGTCGTTAAAGATGTCTGTCAGTAGATATGTCTTGTTCAGTAAACAGGTATCCAAATAAATAACAATAAAAATATCACTAATGCAGATATACTATACAGTTTTTTGTGTGAGGTGGTTACCCTTTCTCCTACAGCATCTATCTATAATCTTACTATCAACTTTCCATTATACTATTAAACATAACACTACCAAAAATAAGGAAAATCTGATAATGAACTCGAGCAGTACACAAAGAAAAGTTCTCAACCAAATATCTGGGATTTCTACCACAAATTACTGATGCCACACACCTTTCAAAGTCTTTGACACAACAATCTTATCTCCAATGACTCCACTTCGCTAAGCATTCCTTATTAGAAGTGACTGTAGTAAGGTGGTTCAGAAATTTGACTGGAGACAAGGAGGTGAATGAGGAGATGGGTCAAAATTGTCTACTAAACATTTAATGATAATTAATCAACATAATTTTCTTTGCAAAAATGAAGAGAAAAAAAAGGTAGTTCCCATTGTGAATATATTGAAAACATGTACTTAATCAAATTGGTTTAAGTGTTACTTTAATCTTTCAACAACTTATATTCTCTTAATTTCTCAAGTTTAATTTAGAGAATTTATTTTAGGCACCATTACAACAATTAATCAAAACATTTTCTTAATATTTCCAAAGAAAATACCCATTAAATAAATCTAGGTAAAGAATCTAACTGATAATTTCTTTGTATTAGAAGAGGGCTATTAAAATTCCTATAGAAAACTTCTTCCTCATAAAATTGGCTGTATAATGAAACACAGATTCCTTTCTTCTAGAAATCCAGTGACTTTGTTTGATTATTTTGCATCATCAGCCTGTAACTGATTACCTAACACAAGTCTATCATAAACAGAAAATTAAGTAACAAGTTCTGGACAATTTCCAAACTTATATACTGAATATGTATATCTGTCTTACTGCATGTAATTAATCTTATTTAAATTCAAAACTAGTATTAAATTACATTAATTTTCTAATGAGAACACTTCTAACATAAAAGAGGATATAGTTGAACTTCAACTTTATCCAGTTTTAAGATGACAAGGCCACAGTTTATAGAGATCAATTCAACACTGTGAAAAAGGCAAGCTAAGTGCTTCCTTTAGAAATATGAATGGTATATATCTCTTATTATTTAAAGTAACAGCAAACTCCATTACTGAATTAATTGGTTTTATACAAAAACACCAAATGAAAAATCATCAATTCACTAAAGGTTCATCTACACCATAACTTGTAACCACAATCAAACTTGCCAAGAAAAAAATCCAATTTAAGGATAAATTCTAGGAGAGGAAGACAATTATTCTTTGTCTATCCTTGTGATTTTCAAATTATATATTATGATTGATGGAATACTGATATTACAATCAAAATACACTAGCTTTACTTTTTCTATTCAGATGAACTTGTTAAACCATTTATTGTAGCAGACCTTAAACTAGTGGAACTAAATTAATACTCCATCAACCTTTTCAAATTTATTGAATATCCCAAGATTTTGTTGCTCTGAAATTATTCAATTGTTTAAAAAAAAATACCTCTATCAATCTGACATTCAATGTCATGGGTAATAATTATTATATCTACTACCCATGTAACCTTGACCTTCATTATGACTTTTGATGAATGTCATTGGCAATGATTTGGGAAGTTTCACTGAGATTCAGGCAAACTGATGAAAAAAATCATCCAGGAACTACCTCACTTGATGCAAACAAGTTACTGGTATGAAAAGATATAGCCAAACACTCTTTTAATTAGCTGTGTAACTGACCTTCAAGTTAGCAGTCAGAGACTTTTACATCATGCCACTGGTTACTCACCTGTTCTCCTGTTATATTTCTAATGATAACTAGATCTTGTTTGTAGATTGTTATCTGAAAAACATTAACATAGATGCTCTGTGTAAGATATTCAACACAATTACTGTCTTTTGATGAGGAAAATCTGTGGTTTTATTTACTTTAAAGAAGCTCAATAAAGCTTAAGTAAATACATAAATTACTTAATTTACGAAATTAAAATATGATATTTGTTAGTTCTTAACCGACCCTTACAAAGCATTTTTTGCACATTTAGTCATTAATCTAATATGTAATGTTATGCCATTCCCTGCAATCTTCTGATAATACATACTTATATCAGTTTTCACAAAATTTTAATAATCAAAACATTTTGTGATTGTGGTCCATGAACTAAAATAAAGCTGAAGATGACATTCATTACATAATTACCTGTCCTCGTAGAAGTTCTGCTCTAGGCACTCCAACAATATATTCTGAAACAAAAAGGAAATTGTTGTTGATACTTCAACAGTTATATTATACTCTCAGACCTGTTCTTAGTGTTGTTATGTACCTGTCCAAGTCCATCCTGGGTTTTTTTGTCAGATTTATTCTATTTTGTTTCTATCTGATGAGATAAACCTTTTTCAACTGTTTTATTTATAGTTTGTTCTTATGTTGTACTGTTACAAAACTGTTCCTGGTAAGAGGGGGTTGGTGCCTTCAAATTAGTATAACCCTGCTACATTCTGTATGTGCCTATCCCTAAATCAGAAGGCTGTACCATGACCTATAGTTGTTAATTATCGTGTCCATTTGGTCTCTTGTAGAGCGTTGTCTCCTTGGCAATTAAACATCTTATTATTTTTTTTACATATAATGCTAAATGCTCTGAATTTCAAGAAAAGCCACTTATAGTCTTGAATTTGAGAAATTCCAGTTATCTATTTTTAATTTTTTTTTTTCAGGTTTTTTCCAAGATTGCTGAAACCAATTAAAATTATGTTGCACATGTAATTATGTGTATGAGTGTTTCCAAATAAAGTATATTGTTATTGTTATTGAAAAGTAAAGGTTAATTCGATTGACTTACCCTGGTCAGCATCTTCATTAAAATTCCCCACAGCAGAAGAATATCCTAATAGTATACAAAAAAATGATTAGCTGTTTTATTAATCAAATTTCTAGGTTTACATCTAACTTATTGATTGTTGGTTGCTTAACGTCTAGTGGCAAATATTTCATGCATGTTCAGGACAATACATCAAACTTAAAATAATACATTTACCATTACATCTTACATAATTTGAAAAATATTTGAACAAAGCTAAAGAATACAGATACATGTACTGTTAAAGGGAAAATTCGCGATTTTTTACTTATGGTTTAAATATGTTCATTATGACAAAATATATATATTCACAAAGTTTTATCGCTATATGTCCAGTAATAAAGGAGAAATTCAACAATGAATGAAATTTTTTTAACTACTTCCTGTAGGTCGTGACGTTTTCTCCTGGTTTTTGCATGCCGGGATTTAAAATACAATCAGTAAAAGTCTTGGTTTTTAATGATATTTAAACGTAATCGTAAGCGCGCCGATGACTTATGGTTTATCTAATAAACATCCGATAATAAGAAGATAAGACGCACAGACGTGCAATTGTACACATTCATGAGATAAATTTTCTATGTTAAACGTATATATTCGAATTATTTTAGTAGACAACCAAAAAAGTTATAAATTTATTAATTAATGCATTTTCGGACTGATATATGAGGTGAACAAATTAAAGTACAATAATCTGTAAAGACAATATGTTGGTGTACTCTTATTGACCATTTACTATCTCTGCTTTGACTAGATTTATACGATGTGTGTATTCACGGTTCTGTGGCAAATTGAATACTCTTAGATGGCTTGTTGAAAGATAAATTGTTATTTGCACTTCGGTATTTAACCACGCCTCTAGGGCACACCTTGCCAGGTGTGACTGTCTATTCGGATCAGTGGATTATAAAACAAGGGAGCATTCAATATACACATCTATAATACTAATTTAAGTTTCAAGTTTGTTACAAATAAAAATAGATCGCCGTGGAATTATTTAATTATATTTGCTGTATCATTTATTTCAATTCAAATAAATTAATTTACTAAGTAATAAAATTTAAACAATTTTCGGTTAAGACCGTAAACTTAATTCATGTGTCAGAATGAAATGATATACACCTCTTGTCCTTGATGTATGTCTCATTAAAAAGGGGGAATTAGAAATAGCTTTACCAAAGCATTTTGATTTTCTTTATTAGGCAAAAAATGTACGAGAACACTTACATTTAGACTTTTGAAAGCCATGTATTAATGTATATCTGAAACTATCTGAAGATAAGTAGATAAATCTACCGAAGCGGAGTATAATATGTACGAACAAAGAAAAATACTTTTGTTTTTAAATCTTTGCACATTCATGATTAATTATTGTTATCTATTACTCATTCAATTACTTAATTGGTACCTAAAATATGTCTACCGCTTGGCATTAAAACTCGGTGTAGTAGGAAGGGTTTTATTACATATACTAGATTATATTATTTGGATGAGGATTTGAGCTATCCTATAAAACACATTTATTAGTTAACTACATTCGAGCCCAAAAGATATTAACTTAAATGATTCAATTAACTTTACTCACATATTACTTATATTTCTATCTTATGATTTTTGCGTGCTTGTTTTTATAGAACAGTTTATATATGGTCCAAAAATTTATCATAAAATCATAAATAAAAATATCTTGTTCGGAGAATGATAGTACTATAACAGTGGTTCCAGTCAGTCAAAAGAGTCAGATTTTGACGAGTATGGTCATATTGGGTACGCACTAGAGCCAGGGTATACCGAAGAACAGCTCCATAAAATGGAAGCTGCAGAAAGTTCCCGAAATCAAGATATCCTTAGCAACCATCGCTAGTTTTTAAAACACAGATTGGTGTTCGTGTACTAACTGCATACTTATGCCGTTATTAACGGAATGTCTATGTTGCCACTAATTTACTCTCTTTGATCGTAATATTGAATTGGGTGAATGCATAAGTAACAGCATCGATTTCATAACAGTTTGTCTGAACCCGGTTGTTCTTGAAACTAACTATATAAGTTTTTTTTAAGTACAATCGTATTCATATTATACATGTTAAATGAATGAACAAATATTAAACCTATCTGTTTATTGTTTTCCGTCCATGTCTGCTCATCGCCAGAAATAAAGTTTGTCGCACGAAAAAATGGTGTTAATTCCAGAGTCAAAATTTAAAGAACTTATTTTCCATGTTTTCTGGTATTGTTCGAAAGAGAATTGACCTAACAGAAGAATTACTATCTTAGGCTGTCAGTAACACATGTAGAGTAGTGGGTCGTTGTTGGACATGCAAATCTTATAAAGTGTATCATCTGTTAAATTTGCAGGTCACTGAAAGGGGAAGTTCCATACGGAAGTAGGTTTTGAGATTGATTTTTTTTTATATCCAGTGACACATTTTACATGCGTATTCTTGAACGTTTGATACATCATTTACTCTCAAATTGCAAAAAACGAAAACTTCCATTTGTATTTATAGTATTTGTTGAAATAGTCCTCGTCTCACAACGTATAATACTCTATCTATTTGACCAACGATGTTCAAAAACAAAAGACCGCGAATTTTATGTCATCTTTCCCTATTTTTGAATGTAACTTATAAGGCTGTTCAACTGGCAAGAATACCGCCAGAGACATATATACATGTCTCTGATACCGCTAAAGCGAACAAGCAGTTTATTCTTTAAATTGCTATCATATCACGGCAAGAAAGAAAATAAATCCCGAAATTGATTTGAAACTTTAATACTCAATAGTTTTCCTAGAAAATACTCACACCCCTTTGGGATTATTAGTGTACGTCCAGTTGCATATATTTTACATGAATGTCGGAACAATTGTGATGATGACGAATTTCTTCCTTTATTCGAGAACAATCTAATTGATACATAAAACTGGGATTTTACTATGTTCATAACTTCGATGAACCAAAGCAAGATATATATCGACCTGTATTTAAATCAAACTGGTTCTCTTCTTCTTCTTCTTCTTCTTCTTCTTTTGGTATACAATATAGTCTGATACATGTATATATTTTAAATTGCACTATAGTTCCGTAACTTTCTATCCAGGCGTATAAGCCAACATCGACAAGTGCGTACATTTTTTAAATCAATATTTTTGGTATGTACCAGTCTGCCCTTTACTATAATTGACAAATTACATTTTCCCAAATTAACCCTCGGAAAAAATATGTATATAGATTTTTATTTCTTCAAATCTTTTTTTTTTTTTGTGGTATTTTTTATATTTTCATAAATAATATTCTTTACACCAGAAATGTTATTTATAAACAAGCGTACGAGTTAAATTATTGGCATCATATCACTTTCGGACACACAAGACAGAGATGTGTATTATACACCTGATAGTTCAAAATGGAAAGTTATAAGTCTGCCGTGTACACTGATCAATACCTACAGAAGTGAAACGATGCATGAACTTGCAAGCCCGACAGGAAATCGCTTGAATACCCGGACGTGTCACCTGAGTCCTCACACCCCTCACAATACCTTTGGGAGTAATACCTTTAGCCATGCTGGTGATCAGATGAGGAAAGATCCGAATTTATTTGAATAAAGTTTATTACTTTAAAGAATTATGAACGAATTAGATTTTTGAAAACAATTTTCACGGAACACTTATTTATTATTTGAACTGTGACTCTTTAACTAATTCCAATATTTTAAACAGTTTAAAAATAACAGATATATGATAATGGTCATTTAAAAAAAAATAAGAACATTTTCCGTATCAAGTTTATAGTTAGTCAGATAAACAATCGTACGATTGACAAGATATCGACACGCAATTACGACTACATCGGTTACTGTAGTTTTGGTCCTTTGTGTTTTATAGACATATCGTGATTACAATCGTAGAAGATGACAAGATGGCGGAGCGTAGAAAATTGATACTCAAATTTTAAAATCGATGTTGATCTCTTATCTAGCGGAATAAAACTTTAATATCTATAAATTTGAGCCTTTTTATACAGAATGGACATAATATCAATTTTTGATTTTTTTGCGAAGTTTCCCTTTAAATATCAAACTTATTTGGGCTTAATTGGATTTAAAGTCATATCAGTAGTAATAGAAGTGAAGAAATCAGTCATTATATCACATAATTTCAATAAAATGCTAGTCATTATTTAAGAAAAGATATCAATCATTTAAAATAAACAGTTTGAAAGCTATTGAGATCATCCCACTAGACTTATGTGTAATATAAATTTCTCTACACTATGTAAACCCTCCATCATGTCATGCATGTACAGCAACAGTGACACATCATAAATGTTAATCAGAGTAAATTTCTATCAGGTAATAACACCTACATGTGAATGTGGTTTTTTTTAATTTCATAAACATTATTCTGCAGCTTCCCTCACATATTGTAACATATCAAAGTCTCTTTTCACAAAAAAATCTAACCATTACGATCGTAAGATATAATGAAATGTAAATGACTAACAAGTATTTTTATTTGTAAGTTTTTTTGAGAAAAGAGTTGCTGTTTTTTTTATAACAAGCTTATTCCTCTTGTCACTGCCTGAACAAAGACAATTCTGACTCCGAAAAGTAATTGATGTTGACATCTTATGATCTGCATCAAGTATTGCATAAAGCTAAGTTATCTCCCTTGTGTAGGTTCATTATTATCCTTACCCCTATAGGAATCATCATATAACATGCCACCTTCTTTGGTAGATACAGCTTGGTTTCCTTTATCTAAGTACACATTATACACTTGCCCTGTAATACACACCAAATATTGTTATACAAAGCACTATAGTACACATTATACACTTGCCCTGTAATACACACCAAATATTGTTATACAAAGCACTATAGTACACATTATACACTTGCCCTGTAATACACACCAAATATTGTTATACAAGCACTATAACTATAATGAAAGATTTAAAATTAAGATTGATTTTCTACAAAGGAAATTTCCAATTTCGGTATAATTTTGTTTACATATTAATGTCGTTGAAAAAAGGACTGGATTTTTTTTTTATAATAAATTAGGATGATCTATACTGACCTTGCCAGTAGAAGGCCCCTGGAGCACCAATCAACAACCTGTTGCCATTCTACAAGTAGCCAATCACATTTCATTATTCAAGCAATATAATGAAGAAAATAGGAAATATTATGTATATTACAAGTCTATAAAAATATCTTCATTAAATCATAAAAATAGCACATTATACACAAAATATAATGATCAAAAAGTAATAAAATATAATAATACCTAATGTAAACTTGTTTTCGCTAATATTTTATTTCGCATTTAGTCCTAACAAGCCCATTTCCCAGAGAATTAATTTGACCATTTTCAAATTAGCTTGATGTAGTTAAATAAAATCCAAGATCCTTGCACAAACTTATTTTCTTATTCTCGAAAGTTGCAAAAATTAGTGGGTTTACATTATTACAGTATTAGTTCTGAATATGTTTATCTCAAACCAAAAATCATGAGAAAAAAATGAAACCTTTTAGCAACTAAATATAATTTGTATCCACATAAAGAAAGGGGAGTTAATTTTTATTGATCAACATTTAATTTAGTCAATACCATGAAAAAGAAGTGTTCAAAACATCACTTTTTTCAATTTTAATATACGACAGAAATTTGTATTCAGTTTTCATGTCCTTAAAGTACTATGCGTTTATATCATGTGTTTTCTGTTCAAATGTAAGTCGTGAGTAGATAAGGATAACTTTTGAACTTCACTATCTAAGATCTTACAAAAAACTAGTTATTTGCCTAATTTTCTTTCATTGAACTAAAAGCAAGTCAAAATATTTACTTCTGTTTTAGATAACATGGGGAAATTTTTAATCAAATTGGTTTTTTTTTCTTATTTGTACATGTGCTATTCATGAAGGAATCAGTTTAAATTCAAGTACACCTATGTTTTTTGTTTTTTTTTGCATATTGTGATTTAGATAAACCATATACAGTTCAGTCAAATAATTGAAACAGAAAATGGTCTGTATTTTTTACTTTTTATTCGCTCTATCATATACGTACATAGAATCTAAACATCTCACCAAACAATATAAGTAAATTACTTTTGCATATTTATACCATAAGGCCATAAAATGTCCTCAAATTCAAAATTAGGATTTATTGACTAATATTACAATGAATCATAGCTAAAATAATGAATAGAAAGGAAATATGTCTTTTTTGTTGAAAATACACATACTAGCATTTTATACATGACATCACTTATTTTGATTTTCAATGAAAATTCAATGAAAAATGGTAAATTTCTTTGATTTTTAAGGACTGGAA
The DNA here is from genome assembly GCF_965363235.1 of Mytilus galloprovincialis. NCBI lineage: Eukaryota > Metazoa > Mollusca > Bivalvia > Mytilida > Mytilidae > Mytilus > Mytilus galloprovincialis. The sequence goes on from NC_134839.1 coordinate 90,205,078, forward strand.
ACAGAGAGTTTTTATCTTGAAGCATTGAACTTAATAATCGGGCCAAATATGGCTCTCATCGAAATTTCTCCTTTCTGTCATATCTTAAAACTGTAGGACATGTCTTCATTTTTCTGTAATTTCAATTATTTTCATTATGAAGTAAAACCATTTCATGAATGAATTCAATAAATGCCTCAGCAGAGGTATGAACAAGAATACTCTACCATATTTTCCTAAGATTAACCCTTTACCACATAAAACATATATTGGTGAAAGTCTTTAACTCACATTTGCTAAGGTAGCACTGAATCCTGCTTGACAAAATCCTTGTCTATGAAAACCCCAATTAGCTGAAACAAGAAGGAGCATTCTGTCTATACTAACGTTCTATCTATGGATATAATGTATAGACAACACAAACCAGAAAGTGCATTCTCAGGTCATAAGGTCAAACTCAAAAATAAAATAACTTGGGATGTGTAAAATCTCAGAAAAAAATTCAACACAAACAGTGTGATATTTTTTGGTAAAATTTAGGGAAAATTGTGAAGGACAAATATGTTCAAGAATAATAAGGAAAACAATGATACTTTTAGGTAAAAAATGAATTATTCAATAAGACAGAAGGTTGAAAAGATTTTCTAAGAAACAAGAAATATTGCAATAAAATCTTGGTAAGGGCTATAATATCCTAGCTGAATGATACAGTAAAATAAACATTCATGTGCTATATGTGTCATTTGGACAGAAAGGTGGAAGTATGCAGCTTCATTGTTCTATCTTTAAAAGTGGCCATAAATTATCTCTGACTTTCAGAGTTTCCTTCTTTCGACATTAAAATTGTAAATTCACTTCAGACTATTCTATTTTGTTATGTACCTAATGTACTTTCTGGTTTACACATGAACAACACAAGTATTACTGGTCAGTGACTTTACAAGTATAGAATAAATAAATACAGAAAAATTTGTAAGAAAACTTAGAAAGAATATATATATACTGCCATAAGATATCAAAGTTGATCGAATGTAAAGTCACTGTAAAAGAAATTAAGCACATTTTGTCATTTAATTTCAAAATTTGTTTTTGGTAAACCAACATCACAACGATGTCCATAAAATTCAAAATATTTCTATGCATAATTGAGGGGGAAAAAATCAAGATAAGTTACTTATGGCAGGAACATTTAGCTTTGTGATGAATTTAAATGGCTGAAAATTATATAGAAAAAAAAACTGCTTTAGAATTGAAAATCACATCTAAACAGCCCCTTAATGACCAGTTGTGAAATAGACAAAATGTGCCTCTCTTAGAGCTCTGTATAAAGTGCATAGAATGGCAGCCTGTAGCAATCAGAGAGCCTGATTATATACTGATAAAAGCTTCTAATCTTAGTCCTTTATACTTTCAAGTTTTTGACACTAAATATAATTTGCCTATATATGCAATAAACTTAATCTGTAGCTGCATGTAGCTGTTCATTTGATAGGTTCTGAATCTACTTTCAGTGCCATGCACGATATCAAATTGACTCATCATTATATCATAACTATTCGTCAACTATATTCATGCTATATGTCACTGATCTATTATTATCATTATCTGAATGTGGAAATATATTTGAGTTACCTCCCTTTACAAAGCTGAAGAAGAAAAATTGATGTGCCAAAGGGAGACAATTAAATCATTTAAATAAATCATTACCTTTGTCACAATTATTTCCCTTTCCAAAAACTATGTAAAAGGAGGTTACTCACTTTTCCAATATGTTAACACTTTAAAAAAAAAAACTTCCAATATGTTAACACTTTAAAAAAAAAAACTTCCAATATGTTAACACTTTAAAAAAAACAACTTCCAATATGTTAACACTTTAAAAAAAACCAACTTCCAATATGTTAACACTTTAAAAAAAAAAAAAACATGTCCAAAACACTGGTACAAAAACAACATAACACAACTATTATATATATATATATATATATCATTTTTATAAGACAAGGAAATACGGATATATAAAAAGGACACAACATATAAACAATACACAGACAACAATTCTAAAATTTGATTAATTTATAATTATTCTTATAAAAACTATTGTCATTCAACACAGCAATATCAAAGTTCATAAATATGACATTCATCATCTATAAATGTCAATTCTAATATAAATTATTTTCTAAAATTACTCACTTCTTTGTGATGATAAAATAAGTCTCCTCAAAATTATGAATCTGGCTGTTTATACCCAAATATATTTGTTTCTATTCATAAATATCTGATATATGCAATACTATTATCTATGCATAATTGAATCAAAAATAATTTGCTAATTTCTTTCAGACACTTGTTGAAATTATATCAAATTCAGTCACAAAACACAACTGGAAAAAAACAGACACATGTAGAAACCAACAACTAAAGTCAATGCAAGTACAGGTACAATTCTAATGTTCCTTCCGTAGTCTAATGGAGGGAGAGATGTAAACCAGTATAAACCCTCCTATGGAGCAGTGGTTTAAATATAATTACAAAATATGTAATTTTTATTTTCACATTACAATATGGTTCAGTGAGGTCTATCAGAAGAAACATTTTACGAAAACATATAATCTCTTGTATCTTTATACCTAACTGCCTTGACCATATTGAGAATGTATTGTAAATTTTCAATAAAATAACAGATAATTAATATTAAATGGGACATAAAAAGATAAATAAAGGAGCCAATTACTTTAAAGAATCATTTTCCCAACATGTTCTATGTCCAGCAACGGAAAAGATCAATGTTTGGAAGAAAATAAATCTATACCATGGAATACTGGCTAATCAATCTTGTAACTTAATCCAATAAAAATCTCTATAAAGTAATCTGTGAACTTTGGTAAATGAGTTATGACCTTAACTTCATATAACATGCAAACTGGTAAATACCAATCACTGAAGCATAGAGAACTATGACAACTTGATAGATAAGGTTACTGATTTACTGACAAATGCATACATATATTTGGTTTATGATTCTTTACACCATAAACTTATAACATGAAAGGAGGAACACTTATTTTATGGAAAATGCTTTTTGTTTTTAAATTGCGTGGCCATTTTATCACTGAAGAACTACATGTATTTCATTGTTGCAATGTTGTGTCTTTGATATATATAAACACATATCCTTTCATTCATATGATCATTATCGCCTTCAGTAATGAGATAATTGGGCAAGACAAACAGCCTCTACCTCAAACAACAGGTGGACTTAATTAATTATCCTTTAACTCAATGAGTTTATCATACTTGCATTTTATGGGAGTAGATTTCAGATTGAAGTAACCCAAGAACTGTACATGTTTAGTTGATGTGCAGAAATCTGACTCATTTTTCATCAAACCTGATCATAAATATATTTTCTATGGTATAGATATGTAAAATTATTCTCCTTTCCTAGGTTTTGATCATAACTTGGTTAAAGATAAACCAATGTATCAAGATGGATGAATCAATCCTTACGAAATCACCCACCATCACATTTAGGATAACTTTATGTTTTTTCTGGTAATTGTAATCGAATATAACTTTTAAACACACTATTTAGAAGAACTGTGGTGTTTGTAAATATCTGATATCATTTATAATTGTAGATATTAACAAAATTGCATCCTTCAGTTAAATATAAAAAGCACGATACAATGTCATAGTCCAAGACAATTTTAATGAATATTCGTATTAAATAACAAAAAGTGAATGTATAACATACACTAACCAAAGAATGCTAACAAATCCCAAAGTCTGTGTGCATCAATCCCTTCAACAATACAAGCTTAAAAAAGCAACAGATATCCTTAATGACTGAATCAATATTAATGTCTTTTCTTTATACTCAGTATTTTTAAGCAAGTGCTTTTCCTGTCAACTCAACAAATCTTTGATAAAGAATATCATGCTGAATTTTATGATCAAACTCAAGATGCACAATCAAGCAACATGCACATGCACTAAATGGAGTTTTCATTAGACTTGGATATTTTAATAATATATTCTTGATAATATATAGTTATTTGTTATGACTTTTATTTATTACTCATTTTATTTTGTGTTAAAGTAGTTAGTTATAAATGTGTGATATTAATGGGGGCAGTTTTTAAAAAGACATATTAAATATGTGATAAACAGATCATATATCATGTATATCAGTTTAAGATAATTTTCACCAATGTTTCAAAAATTTCTGCAGAATATGGATACACCTGAATATCAAAGAATGCTTGATGTGTTGTTTTTTTTTTATGGGCACCTGGAAGGCCAACATCAAAAAGTTTCATGTTAAAGTATTTGAGAAAATATTATGAAATATAAATATGTATCTGGACAAAAAAAACTGAATTTCTGTAAGAATTAAAATCTTTCCTTTCCTCAAATGTCTCTGTGCATGATGAGTCAGTTTATGCTTGAATTCAAATTATAATCATTCAAAGAACACCGTACTAAATTGATGTTTATATGAATACTGGGCATAATAACAACAATAAACTTACTGACGTAATGGAAGCAGAGAAACCCGCTGTACATTTACCATGTTTATGGTGTTGGTCAATATCATTTCGAGTATCCACAGCTACAAACAAAATAAAGCATCATCACAGTACAACGCTGGTTCCCTGTTTATCAAAGAGCATTCCAACAGGCACTAATCTCAAAAGGTGTTTTTTGGTAAGCAATGTAACTGCCAAGGGTGTAAGCATTTTATGTAAGTTCAAGATTTCAGTTAATTTTGTTAAATATTCTGTGTTTAAGTAACAGAGGTTATGTTAAATTATTAATGGAAGTTTTTCCTGTGATGCAAAGTTGTGATAATTAATAAAAAAAAAAAAACATAGAAAAAAGTCTACAAAATAAGAAGAAGATAAAGATATTTAATCCATTTAATTTCAAAATCAGCACAGTGATATCACCTGGCCATTACTACAATTCAGATTCTGCTTTAATTTCAGAGGTTTGTAATGCCACTTAGATCAACAGATACCTGTTACAGTAGGCATAATTCAGTGCTTTTTGGCTAAATATTCATATGAGAATATTTCTAATTCAGTAAATGTTTCTTTGTTAAGGTGCAAAAAAGTGCTTTGTCATTTAATAAAGTTTGTAACAAAGTTAGTAAAATGCATCTCACAAACAAAATTAAGAAAGTTAACATTCTAATTATTTTGTAAAGATCAGAATTTGCTCAGCTGTTTGTTTTAAAAGTTTGTCCTCTTTTAAAAACAAAGATGATTTTCAAATAAAACAATCATGAATATTCTTATTGCACACACATAAAATATGACTATTGAAATAAATTAATGAAATAAACATTTTTTAATGTCAGTAATATTATGTATGTCATTAACATTCATTTCAAGGTCTGATGTACTCATTAAAAAGAACTTCCTTCACCATAAATTTAAGCAATTATATAAAGCTATGTAATAATACTATATCCTTGACCCTATAACAAATCATTAGCAGGTAGTGAGTAGCCACTTCAAATGTTTACTTAATCATTTGAGCATTGTCAAAATATCTCTTTGTACAATTATCAAACTTCCTTGATTTTCATGAAATTTTCGCTTATTAAAATAGAATTATAAAAATTCTACAAATGATCCACAACATTATATGCTCTCTAAAATAATAGCCTGCTTTATGTGGTTGTTAAAACGTATGGATGGCTACTCACTATATCTGTATAAAGGGAAAATATGTAATTGCTATACCAATTCATTTTTCGTATTTTCTATATTTGCAAACTTCTGAGACTTTATGATTTCTTATCCCCCAAATAAGCCTTGTAAATGTAAGATTCTGAACAATCTTAAATCAAAGGCAAATTAAAAAGGTATCATATTTAACTTTTTTTACTTTATGACCTGCATTTGTCGAAAACTAAGCCATTGCATCACACAATTGTGCAATTCTAAATTAAGCTATAAGCAAAAGAACTGAAACAGCAAAGCTAAAATTACAAACAGGATAAACAGCATGACACACAATCAACATACTAAGAATTCTACTTTCCTTGTTCACACTATAATTATTTGCAGGTCACAGTGCTATTTTTACATTTTTCTCTATCGTGTGTGTTCCAGACCTAGCACAATACTGTATGTAAAGGCTGTACATTTTGTATCATATGGCACAATGTAACATCTTTCAGAACTATAAAACTAAGTTATTTTGCTCGCTTCAGAACTTTTCACTCTATATAATTTAATTAACAATTTTAGAAAAATGGCTTCTTATTCTATTGAATGGAAATGTTTGCAGCTGAACTAATATTTGTTGAAACCATATATCTATGTTACATTTCAAATTAGGATATTAACATCAACCAGTAGAAATTGGAATGTCAAGATTTGTTCTAGAAAGTTAGTAAATTGTACTAGATTACTAGAAGCATATTCCTAAAACAGAAATCAGTTAGATTTTGAATTCTACTTGATTTTTTTAAATGTTTTTTTTTTTTATTCTTTACTGATTTACTTGATAACAAGAATACCAAAATAGGAAAACACTTAACGATATCAGCTGAACATATCAGGGCAATTAACTTCAGAATCCCCATTTGCCAATCAAGTCCATTTGTTAAACTACAATAAAAAAAACCTGCACAGTCTAGCTACCAACTGGATGATAACTAACTTAAACAGGAACATAGAAGATGACACATTTGGAATCTAGGGTCAAAATGTGCTGTTACTGCAGGAAGCCTCAGCTAATAACTATAAGTTAGCCTAAGCTGCAGGTTGAAAACAAAAAATCAAACACAACACTTCTGACAAGTTTCATAGTTTTATGATGTATGCCATATTTTTCTTTCCGTAAAGAACCAAAACATTTTCAAGTGAGACAAGCCTTATTCATGTCAGCTTACGTCAAGCAAGAATTAAATTTTTTATAAATTAAGAAAGACAAATTGTATAATTGCAACACAGATGAATTCTAATGCATATTTGTGGGAAGCCCATTCAAGTAGTTAAACCAGTTTTTGCTCACATTATTTAGAAGAGTAAAACATTCAGACAAAACATTAACAGAGTTAAATTCATTTTATATCCAAAAAATAATTGACGCCCATGTTTTAATCCACTTTATTGTAATATTGAGATTTTTAATTGTGCACTTGTCAGAAGTAGTAGTAAACGTTCTAGAAGCTGACATAAGGTGGCATTTATAAGGTTCTTTGTAATTGTCCATTTTTACTAAGTCCATATCAAGAAAAAAAATTCTTGAATACATTTTCTTTGGATCTACAGAAATTTTGTTGACAGTGAATGTTTTAGATTAGACAATTGACAGCATGATGTTATTGAAAAGGCCAAGCACTGTATGTGTAATTTATGTCTATCTGAGCTCTCCATACATTATACTACATGTACTTGTAGTTATCATAAGTACATCTAAACATGTATGGATAATTTGGATTGAAATCATAATTATATAATATTATAAGTACTTTATGTCATATGCTAAATATAATCATAACACATGTTCTTGGTAACTTCTGCTTGAAATTCATAACTACAGCTTCAAAAATCTTACATAATGAAGTTTTCTTAGTCTCCTTTTTTTCATATTACCGGTACCATTTATTTAATTGCGTCTTTTGTATTACTCTGCACTTCAGTCCAAAGTTGAGACACAGCTATTCACAATATTCAATTACTGTTTTGTTTCTTTCTTTCAGCAATTATATAGCCGGTGTTACAATTTTCATTTTTTGATTGACAAAACAAAGCTTTCCTGCACCGGCTGCAGGTTAAGTCTTCTAAAGATCAAACCAACAAAATCTTAACTCTGAGCATGTAACTTGAAGTGATTTCAAAATATCTTGAACATCAGTAGAGGGCACCATATCTTATATCTATTAGAACTATGGGGTACCAGTGAGACTAGGGCACTGTGCACCATTCATATAAGTTAAGCAGTGAAACAGATACACACATATGTGTACTGATAACAGAGTTAATCATTACCCTTGCTTTTATATAGAGACTGTCAGAAAATCTTAGTGTTAATAACTCAATCATACTAATCAAACTAAAATCAGCTTTAGTCACACTAAAATGCACTGTAATACAATTCAAATATATTTGTTAAAATTGTAAACTGCATTAAAAGTATATAATAAGAACTAAATACTTATATTTTTACAATGTTATTTATTTTTTTGTTCTTATCATTTGTTGAAAGAGCTGCACATAATATGAATGGTAAGCATAATTATAAATGTTTAACCAACCTCCCTAATTTTTCTTGTAATCCTAATTTCTACATGACAAGTGAATCTGTTATGAGCAAATAACTATCCTATAAATAGCAGGAACAATCCTCTATGGCCTACCTGATATTATTTTCAACACATCATTCCTTTACAAATAAGCTATTCCTAGTTCATAAAATGTTTAGAACAGATAAGACTTGCCTTTTTGTAATTTTAACAGTACATGTATAATGCAAATGTTGACTAATTGTTGAAGAAAAAACCAATGCTTTATAAATCTCATATATTTACAGGGATTTTCTGTATAAGTATTCAACTGAGGGATGCTCAAAACTGAATATTTGAAAGTCAAGAACGATAAGAACCAAAACAGAAATACTTAGAGTGCATTTGTTTCTAACCCGAAATTTTGTCATCGATGACTATCGTTTAGTAAACGTTAAGCTGCTAGAAACAAATACATCGTTTAATAAACTTTATCGACCCCACGTTGTCAGACAAAAATAGATTACACTCACGCACTGTAAACAAACAGGTAAAAGTGTGGGAAATAAATAACCAGGACTTTGCGAAAACAACACGTGCTCGTAATTATTTAAACGACAGATGCAGAAACAAATTTATCGTTTACACGTCTCAACGATAAACGATCAACGACTACGCGACTATTTTGCGCGTACATTGTTTATGTGAACGATGTCAACGTTGACCAAAAAATGTAAGAAACAAATGGATTAAACGACTACGCGCGTAGTCGTTTACATCGTTTAGGTTAGAAACAAATGCTCTGTTAGTTAAACATTCAAATTCAATGTACCATAATGAGGAGCCTGGCCATATTATCTTGATGGAAATGCTAAAACAACTGCATACCAAATGTCATTGACCTACCACAAGTGGTTCCCAATTAACTAACCTAACCAGAAACTTATACATGCTAACATTGCAACCACCAGAAACATAACACTTTTTTCAACTGGTCAAGTTGAGACAAAAGTAATACACAAGACAGCTATTTGGAAATTGTTGCTAGTTTTATGGAAAATATCGTGTGTTGAATAATGATAAATTAACTTGATATATTCAAATTGTCCACCATTGTCCATTAGAAATTATAGCAGGTTTTTTCTACGAATTATAATTACTAGCTAGGACACTTGCTATTGAGTTAGACTTTGGACTGACCACATGACTTCTATCATGCCTCATCTTACTTATTTAAGAGTTCATGAAATTCTGTTTTTAACCAAAATGATTCTGTTTTCACCTGAACAACATCAGCACAATGTCTTTGTAGGTACGTGTTAGTTGAAATTCCTATTAAAATATAGTCATTGCAAGAAGAAAAACCATGTTTATCTATTCTTAGGAATCAATTCTGTAGTTTTTCTCTAAGTAATACATTTGACAATGCTGGAAAATTTCTCCAGATTGACGTTTCAAATATATGCAAAGTCTAACTAAAACATTCAAAGTAAAGAATGTTGAAATGGTTTCTTGTAATAAACACTTTCCATGACTGCTATGCCAATACAACTCATCTCAGTTTTTAAGCATATTAATTTTATATTTCTTCTGAACTATAAAACTAGATGATTTAGAACAGCACAAATTTAACTGACATTTACAAATGAATCCTTGAGAAAGTAGTAAACTTGAACATGTGACTAATGAACCAAATTAGAATCTACAGGCATTCTGGAAATAAAATCTTAAGGAACCGAATAATGGATACTGGTTGTACTATATGCCATGACCACTTAGGGACAATTGCATATAAAAGAACATTTATTTATTTTATAAGATTCAAGAACTTTTCCTCTTCAGCAGACTTCTAGCACATATTTTAGAGGAACAGCTTACAAGTCCATTTAAAACTATGAATTAGACATCAAGCATATAACATTGTAGATTTCACATAGAAGAGGAGTAAGTCTCCAATCTGTGTGAGAAATTATTTTTCTAATGATGCCCAGTAGAACATTTTTAACACCATACTGAAATGAACATGATCAGTGTATCCCTAACACAGAGATATGTCTGTCAAATTGTATATCTTATGTAATATGGTTATTCTCAGACTATTTGACAGATGGGTGTACTTACAGTTTCTACAGGGTGCATATTCTGTAAATGATGTTGATCCTGGTCGACCTAAGTAACATGTTCCTACTGGTTCTACTTTGTCTAATGCTGTTGAATGATATTTATATCTGGGTGCACAGGCCTGAAAAATAAAACAATCATAATTTATAAGTAACTAGAAAAATTCTACAACTTTTATTGCAAAAAAATTTCAGAGTGGTAGAAATTTTAACCAACTGCTTTTGATGAAACAAATTGCAAGAGGGTCAGAATTTATCATTTACTACCAACTCTTCTCAAAAGACCTACAAATAAAATGAACAACTCATTGTCCATAAAAGCCAACTTAACCAGCACAGATATTTCTTTTCATTTCTTTTATGTGCCCTTCAGTATTTGACTAATTGAGACAAAACAGGAAGAGTGTTTGGATCCCAAATAACTAGTTTAAGTATCAGTAGCAGATCCAGAACTTTTCATAAGGGTGGCCAGCTGACTGACCTAAGGGGGGCTCGCTCCAGTCATGCTTTAGTCATTCCCTATATATACTCAACTAATTTGTTTCCACAAAAGAGGGCCCCCTGGATCTGCCTATGAGTATGCATTATTTCCCATGTGCCTGACCAACATAAAAATAAGAAGATGTGGTAGTCAGAAACTAGCCATTACTTAAATTATTTAAACAAAGTGTTTACAATATACAGTGATACAGTACATATCAAACTTTGGTCCTAAAAAACATAAGTTAATGAACTTTTAAAAGTTCTGAATAATCCCATGGTTAAAACAAAGAGACTTAATTACCACTTATATAGTTAACCTAACCCTATATGTTGAAGATTGTAACACTTTACCCATCATTATCAATAGAAAAGCTTAACTATTTGTACAACTTCTTGAATTTAGACATACTTTGCATGGCTTCACCAGTGGTAATTTTTTTGAACAATTAATTTACCACACTTTCATTTTCATTTACATTTATTACATTTATTTAGCAAGATTGGAGAAAAAATGGGCCATTTGATTAAAAAAAGATGGCAAAAAAAATATAAGTTGTTACCAGCAACAAATCTGGTTATCAGACATCTTATAGTAGACCAGTAAAGTAAAACAGATGCTTATTTTAATGGACTTCCTGCACAGCCAGAGATAATTAGCCTGTGCTATAAATATCCAGGAACTCTTATGTAAATAGATAACTATCTTTGTAAACATCTGTTAAGAAGATCTAAATTATCACAAAAATCCTATTCTAATCATATCAATGTTGTGTATCTGTCTAAATGGAACAGTGTCATTTGTTGTGTAAAATATATTTAAACATACACCATTTGTTTATAGTTTTCACAAAGAACTGTCCAAATCCATCAAATTCTTAGTAGCCTAAAAGCTATAGAAAATACAAATCAATTAAAGAAATAAGGTTGTGGTCCAGTATTGCAACCTCAAAGGTCATTGTTTAGGAAAATTGTCATCCAGATAACATGAGCTACCACTTCTTGAAGGCAGGCAAGTTTATGTGATCTGGTTATTGTCTTTTTGACTCAGTCCCCATTTCCATTCTCAATTTTATGAAAACAGAACTTAAAACCCTTTTCTACTTTTCTATTAAAGCAAATAAAAGTTCTTGGTTTTAGATATTGAAATGGATACTCAGGATTAAAAAAAGTTGTGACAAAAAGTTAAATGATCGGAACTGTATCAACACCATAAAACATGCTCCATTGACAGCCTCTCATTTTTCTCAACTTCAATATAACAACTCATATGGTTCTACTTGACAAGTATTATTGTAACTCTTGTTTCACATCTCTTGAACACTGATGATCACTAGAACATTAAACATATTGACCTCCTATTGTTACATGTTAATAACTTGGTACAAATACCTTGACCTCAAGGTCAATGAAAGGAAATCCTCAATACACCACATAACATCAACTGACAATATAAAAGGTATTAATTTGAGGGTTGTCTCATTTTCCTTGGATATAAAATATAAAATCACACAAATGAGATAAACCAAATACCACATATGGAGTAATACAGACGGGTACATTCACCTTGAATAGAAAGAATTATAAAGGCAGACAGCAGTATTATTGCTTAGAAACAGAATTAAATCATATTTAGATTCATGTCTTTCTACTTAACTGACTGAACACATCCTCAGATTCTCCAAATGGAAGAATAGAAGAATAGGAGATAACAATTGAAACTTCATGGTTTATTTCCCAATGCAGAATTTCTCAAAATCAAAGTTAGCTAAGTTATAACTGTGACACTATATAAATTTTCTATTTTGTACATGTGTATAATATAAATCATTTAGCTGCTGTGAGTTATAGTTATCATCATAAAAATTAATTTGATGTTCAGCTATGATAAGCATCTTATTATTGGTTGAATAAACTTGTCTGGGGGTTTTATAATTTTTGATGAATGTCATGGTTACATTGGGGATTGATGGTCAAACTCCAGGTCTTCGCTATCCTATCATAACTAAAACAATATTTCTGCAATAGCTCATATTTACTAGTAAATAAAACTAAAAACCATGATGTATGAACAAAGAGAATATGAAGATGTCTCATTTACTCTCCAATCCCAGAATTATTCACCTTCAAAAACATGTTGTGTAGAACAGACCTGAGATTAGTAAGATAATGAGTAATAATCAGATAAACAACAGGTACTCTCTCTTGTTCAGGTCATTATACTTTACATCTCACATCAATTAATGGTGCCACCAGAGTACACAATCATGCAGGTCTCATCAATGCATTTATCTGCAATGTATCTATTCATTCAGTAATGAAAATTAGTATTGGTATATACAGTATATTTCAATCAACTCTTCTGCTACATGTACTAGTAGTCACTAGTGTACTTTTGTATTTGTTTCTTCACCTGTCAGACCTTTATAGAGTATACTTAGTAAAGTTTTGAAAAGGGAATTTTAATGTTTGTGATATGTCCAGATATTTTCCTAAAAAATAAAGAGTTTTATGGAGTTTTCAGTAGGTGTTTTTGACAGAGTGTGTAATGATGATTATTTTTCTAGTTATTTGGTATTTTGTTCAATGAATGACCAGGGTTATTTATATGGGAAATGTCCTCTAAAAAAATATTTGTGTGGTTACAATCTTTCTATTGTATGATAATTTTTGCATGGTTTTTGGATCAGAAACCCCATTTTAGATATATCCACGTTATCAATAGCCAACTTCTTTATTATTGAAGTATATGACACACAAAGAAATACAGTACTATTTGCTTTCCTTCCTCAAATTCTTTCATTAAATAAGAAAAAAAAGAGAAATACTTTTTGTACAAAGTACTTTGGATAAAGTGGTAAGTCTCAATTAAACACTTCCTCATCTACTTGTATGACCAATTATATAAGTAATGATTTACTGTCTCAATGTACATGCATGTCTTCAAATAATTACAAGTAGAGGGCACTTTTGACTATACTTGTATATATGCTTTGGGCAATAGATCATCAAACCAGATGCTCGCAGGGCGCAGCTTTATACAACCGCAGAGGTTGAACCCTGAACGGTTGGGGCAAGTATGGACACAACATTCAAGCTGGATTCAGCTCTAAATTTGGATTGTGATTAAATAGTTGACACAGCATAGGTTTCGGACACAGAATGAATGTGGTCTTACTCTATGAACTTAAAATATTTTTTTGCCTTTGAGCAATTCACTATGCTGTTGAATATTAATCCTCTCAAAAACCTGTTTGAAGAAATTTTCTTTTTATTTATGAAATCTGAAATGAGAAAAATTTAACCCCCCCCCCCCCCAACATTTTTTTTTTCACATCCCCCTTTCCCTTTTTCCAAAACTGATCTAAATTCAAATTTCTAATGGAGTTTGCAACAATAAGTACTCATTTAAATACATCATAAAATATTAAAATGTAACAAAAGGTGCTTGTTATCACTGAATGGTAAAGATTGTTTTAATTTATCAGTTGGTAGTAAAAGTGAATATACATTGTATATTGTATAAAACAATGATTTAAGTTGATTCAACTACTATTCTGGACAAAGAAAGATAACTCCAATCAATTGAAAATTTCTTGCTATTGCATAATATTGTGCAATTAGATATTTCTTGCTATTGCGCAATACTGTGCAATTGAAAATATTTGCTATTGCACAATACTGTGCAATTGAAGATTTCTTGCTATTGTGCAATACTGAGCAATTGAAAATTTCTTGCTATTGCACAATACTGTGCAATTAAAGATTTCTTGCTATTGCTGAATGCTGTGCAATTGAAAATTTCTTGCTATTGCACAATACTTAATATAATAATTTTGGATCCTGATTTGGACCAACTTGAAAACTGGGCCCATAATCAAAAATCTAAGTACATGTTTAGATTCGGCATATCAAAAAAGCCCAAGAATTCAATTTTTGTTAAAATCAAACTTAGTTTAATTATGGACCCTTTGGACTTTAATGTAGACCAATTTGAGAACAAGACTAAAAATTAAGAATCTACATACACAGTTAAATTTGGCATATCAAAGAACCCCAATTATTCAATTTTTGATGAAATCAAACAAAGTTTAATTTTGGACCCTGATTTGGAACAACTTGAAAACTGGGCCAATAATAAAAAATCTAAGTACATTTTTAGATTCAGCATATCAAAGAACCCCACGGATTCAATTTTTGTTAAAATCAAACTAAGTTTAATTTTGGACCCTTTGGACCTTAATGTAGACCAATTTGAAAATGGGACCAACAATTAAGAATCTACATACAGTTAGATTCGGCATATCAAAGAACCCCAATTATTCAATTTTTGATGAAATCAAACAAAGTTCAATTTTGGACCCTTTGGGCCCCTTATTCCTAAACTGTTGGGACTAAAACTCCCAAAATCAAACCCAACCTTCCTTTAGTGGTCATGAACCTTGTGTTTAAATTTCATAGATTTCTATTCACTTATACTAAAGTTATGGTGCGAAAACAAAGAAAATGCTTATTTGGGCCCTTTTTGGCCCCTAATTCCTAAAATGTAAGGACCAAAACTCCCAAAATCGATCCCAACCTTCCTTTTGAGGTCATAAACCTTGTGTTAAAATTTCATAGATTTCTATTCACTTTTACTAAAGTTAGAGTGCGAAAACTAAAAGTATTCGGACGACGACGCAGACGACAACGCAGACGACGACGACGACGCCAACGTCATACCAATATACAACCAAAAAATTTTCAATTTTTGCGGTCGTATAAAAAGAAGGGGAAAATTTGATTGTTTCAGTGTATTCCTTTATTTTTGGTTGGCAACAATTTTCATGGATTGAGGAAAAAATGTAGTTTCTTCAATATTTGATTTTAGGGTTTTGTCAAAATTTGCATATAACCCTATAGAAAATGTCTACTTACTTGAACTTTAAATTCTTGGTGACCTATACCAACAATATACAATTGGTACCCCATGAATTCTAAGCAATGCACACTCATTTCACTTATTTCAGCTACTGAAACCTACATGTATAGCTCAAAGCCAATAACAAGTAATAATAAATCATGTTCTACCAGACTAAAGATCATTTGTCTCTAAAGCAAGAACTTTTGTAAACAGAAGCTAATAATCATGGTGAACAATACATTTCAAAGTCAGTACTTTTGGTTATGTGCATGAACTTATAAAAGATAAGAATTGCATGCATTCATTACCTATCACCTACAGATGCTGAGCAAATTCTAATTCAACTTGAAACTTTTACTATCAGAAACCTGCACACAACAACAAAGACAAAGACAAAGACCCCTCTTATTTATAAATACTATAACTACACATTCACCAATGTCATTTATGTGGAGAGAAATTTGGCAATTAAGCTGTAATTGAAGCTGCCATAAAATACCTGATTCATGTAATATTGAGTTATTTATAAACACAAGGAAATGATTCATTCAGAAGAAACAATGTTCATAAGTATACATGCACCTTTATCAAACACCTGCAGAAATATAAATATTTCCTTTTTAAATTAGATCACATAGTGAGTATGTGTATAGCAAGTTTCAACCTTGATCAGCCAATTTCAAAATCATTGTCATTTACATCTTATTCTACTATACTTATGAATGACAGATGATCTCTCAAACTATACACTTATTCATGACATTTATTTAAAACATATACTAATAAAACAATGTAAAAAAGTTTTACTGTGATATTGGTATGTGTATATGTACTTCTCAGAGTATATGTATCATACAGCAACATCATGAACAGCACAATAAATCTTGATCTTACAATATATGTCAAAGATTTTGTTCAGAATTTCAGTGCAGAAAGAATAAAAGAAATATTTTTAGATCTGCTTCAAGCTTATAATTTAGCAAACTATTCAAACAAGACTAATACATTTTATTTATTCATTTTGTACTACTGTCTAGGCATTGCTCTTCCTATAGTGTTTATGACACTGCTGCAGGAAATCTGCAATGAAGTACAGCCATCATGGCTGTCCATCAAATCAGAAGGTTCCATGTTTTCCACATTTTAATATATCATTTTATTGCAAACATCTTGAGAAATAACAAGAAATTGCTCATCCTTGATCTTTATCCTTGACGAATTTGAACTGCTAGGCTATTTGAAAACTTAACAAAAGTATATAATGGTATATGAACTATCTGTATGTTAGGTGGATGTACGGAAATTAAGTTATATTGTTATTGTATCAGTCTACTCCTTTCAATATCAGGCCTTTTTTATTATGCTGTGACCCCAAACCATGTATTATCTTATATCAAACCATACACAGCAGACATGTCAGAACTTACAAAATACTGATAATCGTTAGACCATTGTCATTGACACTAAAACTATACTCACCAATGTCAGACCATTTACACCAAAACTATACTCACCAATGTCAGACCATTTAAACTAGAACTCACTACTTAGTCACACTAAACTATTGGTTAAAAAATACTCACCAATGCAAGACCATTTACACCCGAACTAACTACTGTTGCACCAAACCATTGGTAGGATTTGTCTTCTTTGTCTAAATAAGTTGTTCCGTTATACTGTTGATCATTTCCTAAATAAAGAGATATTCAAAATTCAGATGCTAAAAGTCTTGTAGAACTGACCTGGTATCTTGATGCATAAAACTGTCTCAACACAAAAATATTTCATAATAACATTATGTCCATGGACACAATTTACTGTGAAAAGTGTCTAGTGGACATAATTTCATGGGGACAATATTAAATTCTTAATAAGTATTGAAACAACATCTTTTTTTATTTAAAGATGTTTTTAATCTATAATGTATCTTCGACTCTAATATACAGTCCTATCTAAGCTGACGATGATAATAGATTGATGTTTGATATCCAGTGGCAAATATTACAAGTACATGTATAATATACACAACATATCAGAACATGTTAACTAGCGTGACTAGATATGAATAATAAGAATTCTTCTTTGTATTTGACATATATATACTGCTTGCTTGACAGAGAAGTAACAAAATATCATTTTTTTCAAGTCTTTTGTTAACCCAGCTAGGGTTTAAACACAAACTCCCACTCTTGAGTTATATATACTGTTCCCAGATCTAACCAAATTGGCAGATGGCATTCTATCCACATAAATGTATCACCATACACATATGCAATAAAGGCAACCTTACCAAGTTAGACTACCATCTTCATGGTCATACCTTTAAGAGCATCCCACATGGGTAGTACCTTGGCATTTACATCAAAAGCAGCATCTTCTGGGGGATCAACTTGTGACTTATTTATACCAACCAGGTGTTGCTATTCAAACAAGTTGCCTATTGTTTAATCATTTTCACTTTGAAACCTTTACCTTGTCATCATTTTTTTTTTAAATTGCACTGTTAGTGTTAGTCCTATAATATAAGACTCTGCAGGTTCATATCATGTACATTCAACGTTTTTTATCGGATATATTTTTTACTATCAATGTTGAACCTCAGCAGGCACGTTGAATGTATATTAAATGGTATGAACCTGCAGAGTCTTATAATATGAGGCAGGCATAACCTGTAAATGGGGACGAAGTCTGTATTAATTGAATCCGGGTCTGGTCGCGCCTATTCACGTTTGCACCCCATCACGTTCGCGCCCTTTCATTTTTCTCACCCTACACGTTCCCGCCCAATTTTTATTGGTTTTGTGTTTGATAACTTTATAACCAAGTTTTGGCAAGTGTATTCCTATTAGGATATTTGTTGTCATTGTCTCAAAATAAAGTGAGACAACGTGTTTTTTGTGTTGAATAAATCTTAATCATGTTTTGGATAGTGTATTGTTAAAATATTTTGTATCATTGTTTCTAAATAAAGTGAGATTCTGACGACTGGGATTTTTGGGTGGAATAAATCTTAAATATTAATCAATTTTGGTTAGTGTATTGCTATAATTTTTTATTTAATTGTTTCAGATCAAAGGGGCCAATCTGTTAAAAAAACAATTATCTTTTGTGTTTTTCATTTAAAATTTTCAACGTTTTACTCATGCGAAGCTAAATACATGCAGTATTTACATCAAGGCAATTTCAAACAACAATCATGATTTTCTAATTATTCAACTGGAACTTGATTTTTAATTGGCTGGGAACGTGCGAGGTGCAAACATGTAGGGTGCGAAAGTGTATTGGGCGCGAACGGTACCATATTAATTATTTTTTTAAATTCAAACATGTTGATAAAAGTAACGGAAATACCGTATCGTTTTGGTTCTGTTGTTAGGGATTTAGTTGTGACCTTATTTAAGTTATGACGTCATATTCAATGTAAACAAAGAAACGCTGTTATCAGGTAACGTTATTATATCAAACAATTATTAACCAGGTGCTTCGCAGGGCGCAGCTTTATACGACCGCAGAGGTCGAACCCTGAACAGTTGGGGCAAGTATGGACAAAACATTCAAGCGTGATACAGCTCTGAATTTGGATTGTGATCAAATTTTTGACATTACATGGTTTTTTTTACACAAAACAAATGTCAAGATTTTACAAATCAATTAAAGATTTCTTCTTCAAACTTATTTAAATCTAAAATTAAATAGTTGACACAGCATAGGTTTCTGACACAGAATGAATGTGGTCTAATGAACTTAAAACATTTTTTTGCCTTTGAGCAATTCACTATGCTGTTGAATATTAATCCTCTAAAAAAAATGTTTGAAGAAATTTTCTTTTTATTTATGAAATCTGAAATGAGAAAAATTTACCCCCCCCCCCCTTTTTTTTCACATCCCCGTTTCCCTTTTTCCAAAACTGATATCAATTCAAATTTCTAATGGAGTTTGCAACAATAACTACTCTTTTAAATACATCATAAAATATTAAAATGTAAAATAAAGTGCTTGTTATCACTGAATGGTAAAGATTGGTTGGTAGTAAAAGTGAATATACATTGTTTATTGTATAAAACAATAAAAAAAACTTCATCAGCAACATTTAATATTGGCAAATTTCCAATGAAGTTATTTACATAAAGTTATTGGCAAATAAAAATAGAAAATGACATCATAGTCATGTCTGGCAAATGTCCAACATACATTATCTAAAAACATTTTAGATAAGATAAGGAAAAAAAGCTTCATCAGCAACATTTTATATTGGCAAATTTCCAATGAAGTTATTTACATAAAGTTATTGGCAAATAAAAATAGAAAATGACATCATAGTCATGTCTGGCAAATTTCCAACATATATTATCAACTACTATTCTATACAAAGAAAGATAACTCCAATTGAAAATTAATTGCTATTGCACAATATTGTGCAATTAGATATTTCTTGCTATTGTGCAATACTGTGCAATTGAAAATTTCTTGCTATTGCACAATACTTGATATGGAATCCTGATTTGGACCAACTTGAAAACTGGGCCCATAATCAAAAATCAAAATACATGTTTAGATAAAGCATATATATCAAATAAGCCCAAGAATTTAATTTTTGTTAAAATCAAACTTAGTTTAATTTTGGACCCTTTGGACCTTAATGTAGACCAATTTGAAAACTGGACCAAAAATTAAGAATCTACATACACAGTTAGATTTGGCATATCAAAGAACCCATTTATTCAATTTTTGATGAAATCAAACAAAGTTTAATTTTGGACCCCCATTTGGACCAACTTGAAAAATAGGCCAATAATTAAAAATCTAAGTACATTTTTAAATTCAGCATATCAAAGAACCCTAAAGATTCAATTTTTGTTAAAATCAAACTAAGTTTAATTTTGGACCCTTTGGACCTTAATGTAGACCAATTTGAAAACGGGACCAAAAATTAAGAATATACATACATAGTTAGATTCGGCATATTAATGAACCCCAATTATTCAATTTTTGATGAAATCACACAAAGTTCAATTTTGGACCCTTTGGGCCCCTTATTCCTAAACTATTCGGACCAAAACTCCCAAAATCAAACCCAACCTTCCTTTTATGGTCATAAACCTTGTGTTTAAATTTCATAGATTTCTATTCACTTAAACTAAAGTTATAGTGCGAAAACCAAGAAAATGCTTATTTGGGCCCTTTTTGGCCCCTAATTCCTAAAATATTGGGACCAAAACTCCCAAAATCAATCCCAACCTTCCTTTTGTGGTTATAAACCTTGTGTTAAAATTTCATTGATTTCTATTCACTTTTACTAAAGTTAGAGTGCGAAAACTAAAAGTATTCGGACGACGACGACGACGACGCCAACGTGATAGCAATATACGACCAAAAAATTAAAATTTTTGCGGTTGTATGAAAATGATTGGGTGTTGAATTCCTTCTTATATTTGTTGATATGTTGATAAATATACATTTTATTTAAAGTCTCATGCAAACAAGACCGGAAAAGGAAGATATCTGCGCAGATGCCGGGATTTAAAAAAAAGTCTGAAAAAAAGTTAACGGTTTTGAGTTCATTAAAAGATTGAAAAATTCGGGAAATTTTCCCGATTTTTTTTTTTTTATTATTATTTTATTGATTTTTCTACCGTAATAGCAGACTTCGTCCCCCTTATTATATGACTATATAGTGTTAATGTCAGTGGCGGATCCAGAACTTTTCCTAAGGGGGGGGGGGGGGGGGGGCCGCTCCAGTCATGCTTCAATGATTCCCTATATAATCAACCAAATTTTTCCCACGAAAGGGCCCCCCCCCTGGATCCGCCTATGAATGTATATATATTCCATAACTGTTTTGGGGATTTTCATCATTTTGATATATTTTGATACCCTTCTACCATGAAATGGTTTCCCTGATTTAATACAGTTAAGGCAGTTTGCAATGCCGGAAGTCTTTATAGTAAGTCAGAAACGAACACGGTTGCGGCAATAGTGATGCGACAAAGCTTACCTTGCCTATCAAATGGAATGACTCGACATAATTGAGTGTCTACGCTACATCTATATACAGCTCCTCCTCTTACAATCCCAGGTTGTAGATTTGTTTGAGCCTCTGGAGCTCCGACTAACATCCTGAAACAATAAGTGTCATGAAAATAAAAAGTTTGCCGCCCTGAACCAAGGATTTGTATACTAAATAACTATACAAATCCATGCCTTAAGGTTTATGTACCCTTCTGAAGCCATTTTTGTACGAACTTTTCAAACTTCAATTGTATCAAAACTACAGATATAATGAATAATAGAGATAGGCCATTTTGTACATATTCCAAGGGGAAACTTGATGCAAAGCATTATTTTGTACTGATCCATTGCATTTAATAGAAAAAGAGGACTTTGTGGCAAATAAATCAAGATTTTTATAGAAAATCCACAGCCTTTATCCTTGTACTCTCATATTTGGCAATTTGATGACTGATAGATATAGGATTATTGCATGCAGTGCTAGCATTGATTTCCTTAAAACAAGTTTATAAATGTAGTTATTGGTTAAGACAAGTATAAATATGGTCAAAATCAAGTACACCTTTTAGGGTGCACTCGACTTTTGTGACTCAGCACGAGGTGTTTTGGAATTTACAGGTTACTTAGAACTTTTTGTAAAAAATAAACACTAGCACATCATAGAAAATCAAGTGAGTAATTTCAAATTTTATAACAAAAATCTCTGTATTAAAGGCTGTGGATTTTCTATAAAAATCTTGATTTATTTGCCACAAAGTCCTCTTTTTCTATCAAATGCAATGAAACAGTAAAAAATAATGCTTTGCATCAAGTTTCCCCTTGGAACATATACCAAATGGCCTATCTCTATTATTTATTATATCTTTAGTTTTGATACAATTGAGGTTTGAAAAATTCGTACAAAAATGTCTACAGAAGGGTACATAAACCTTAACCATATGAAGTCCTGTGAACATGTGCCCTATGTTAATGTAGTTTTGAAAAGAATAGTAAGGGAAAAGAGGCAACAAAGAGAATCGACATGCCGTTCTAAAAGGGGGGATACAACTGCTCATTTCCCAAATCCCTCTTTTTGCATTTTCCCCCTTCTCCCCGCTGTTATATACCTCTATTTGGTATTTCTGGTTACCGGAAATGTAGGACATAATTAAGTCTGTTTTTTGTATTTTACGGGACTGTATACCTTTTTTATGCTTGTCGGCAGCGAACAATTAGTGTCGTCTGCCATACATGTGTTTGTTAAATGGCAGTAAAATAAAATTTGGAAAACGAAAAGTGTGACTTCAATCCCATAGTCCCCCCAGACAACAAAAGGGATTGAGGCCCACGACATGGTGGAGGACCCGGGCAATTAGTGTCGTCTGCCATACATGTGTTTGTTAAATGGCAGTAAAATAAAATTTGGATAACGAAAATAGTCCCCCAGACAACAAAAAGGATTTAGGCCCACGACACCGCCCCCCCCCCTATCTTTCTTTTTTCGGAATGCAGATCATACATCCTTATTTTTTTACCACAACATGTATATGACATCCCCAAACCTGTTCTTCTTTCCGATATAGATGACAATGTAACATTTAGTACACACACGTTGGATTTTAATTTATCACATATAATTCCTTTTTCGCATGTTTTAGAATGTTTTGTCTTTACTTTGGTCCATGCATTTGTCAATGAAGAGTATGCTGTGTTTATATATCTTATGCTCATCTTTTGCTGTATGTATGTCCTACATTCTGCCAATACCTTTATTTTGGCACTGCACATGGTCAAGTTTTCACTGACTGTAATGACGTATTTACACTTAATCCATTAAATGTTGGATGTGTACTGATTGATATTTAGGATTAGATTCGAACGCGCCCATGCCATAACCAGTCCGGAATGCGGTTCGTTAAAATTGCTCCCCTTGTTTATTTCACTCTCCTGATAACTACGGTATATATATATATAGGCAGATCTCCTTGATAAAACATAGATTTTGATATTTAATGAAGTGATTCTAAAACGTTTTTGAGCGTATTGTGAACTTAATAGACAATATTCCTTTCGTAGATTTGGCGGAGATTTAAAGTACATTGATGTTATAATAATTGAGAGATTCAAAGTTTTGAAGTTGTTTCAATTTTCAATATATATTGCAGATGCAAATGCAGATCCAAAAAGTCCGTCCAAGTAGTCATGAACTATGCTGAAGCAGTTTCTCCAGGTGACCAATCGTCAAATGATCAGTCAGTAAGTGAAGTTAAACCTATCTTATCTTGGAACAAGACTTATTTTGCACTAGTAAGTCCTCACAAGACCAGTACCTCACTCATCTCGAGCTATACAGAGCTGTTGGTCATCTTGTAGACCTCAGCCACTTGAAAGGTTTACAAAGGGTTAGAGGATTGTGGAGATTGTATTTTGACAATTATGAAGACTGGGATAAAACACTTACAAATGGTATTTTTATTCGTAAAAAGTTAATACAAACATATGCTAAAACTCAAAAAATGCTTTAAATAAAAATGCTAACAATGTTCGTGTAAGAATAAAACATGACTTGCTCAGCGGACGACGGTCAAATTCAAAGAACTCTTGAGGTTTGTAACTGTGTTGTACATACATTATTTCGTGAAAGGCTAACAGTTGATGGACGTGTCACAAATTGTCAGACTGGAGATCGCATTGGTATCTGTGACCCAATACTATAAAATTTATAAATCCTTTGCCAAAAACTTTATTTATTGGAAAATATAAAGCAGTAGTTCTCCATCGAGGTCAGGTTGATACACGTACAAACATTACATGTAATAAATGTCTCCAAGAGGGACATAAATCTTTTAGTGCCCAAATGATTTGGTGTGTCGAACAAGGTTCCAAGAAACTTAGTGCCATTGTTGTAACATTAAGGGGCTTTTTTAACAACTTTTAGTGAAATGAAGTATTTGAAGTTAGAGGGGAAAACAATAAGAACTGAAGGTGTTATGTTCTATATTGAACTATTAAGAAAAAAAAAGGTATTTAGGATTAAATAATTTACTTTTTTATTAGTTATTATCGCGATAATTTGAACTGGCTTCACTTCGTGTCTACAACAGTAGTATTGTTAGTTTTTTTTTCTCCATTTCTTTGTAGCAATCTGATGAGTGAAAACCTTTTCAACTGATGTTATAGCTTGTTCTTATCTTGTGTTGCTAGACCACTTCCCCATGTTCATGATGTTAGGGTTTGCGGATGTCTAACATGTTTAACATGTCACACTCAAAATCCTGTAATTCAGTGGGTTTCTTTTGTTTCTGTACATCAAATTGATTTTTCTTTTATTGATTTTTACATAAATCATGTACATGTAGTTGTTTTCTCGTTTAAAGTCTTATACAATTGTCATTTCGAAGCCTTTAATAGCTTGCTGCATGGTATTTGTGTTGGTCATACGGCCACACTTCTGTGTCATTTCAATGATTTTGTCTCTGGTGGAGATTTATTCCATTGGAAATCATACCACATTTTCTTTTTTTTATATAGAGGTGCATTTTTTTTTCTGCGGACTGTTACTGTCTAATATTGCACATTGAATATCCAGCTCTGCGTGATGGTACAGTCATACACATTTTCCACTTGTCGTAAGAAGATATTATGTGTAATGTGTTGCCTTTTTTTTTACGTATGATCATGACTGTAGTGTATATATAAACAACATTTCTTTTTAAAAAACTTGAATACAAATGTATATTTTCACTCTTCTTAATTTCGCAGTGAAGATTTTACTAAAATAATATTGTCTGTTTATGTTTATAAGATCTAAGTTCATCAAACTTCAAGAGTGAATAAAAATGTATGCACGAAAAAAATGTTCAACAAAATAGTTAATTACATGTACATGATGTAGATTAATTGTATTGTGATTGTGTATTTCAACTCTATGTACATGTATCTACATGATCGAAGCTTATTAATGTTCTTTTTCCGTAAACATGCTCTATATGCCCTTAATTTGTAATAAAATATGTGCTTGTTCTTGTAAAAGGACGGCAAAGAATCTGTCAAAACAAAAAAATAATAAAAGAATTATCTCCTCTTTGCATGCTGCTGTATGTCTCTCCATACTTTGCAATCTCGTAATCTCGTCAATGGTTGTAGTGGTATCTTGAACTTCGTGTTGTATCATTTACTGTCCTGGTCAATATAGAACTTGTCATACGGTATTGGGCTTGTACATATATACAAAATAGTTATAGTAAATAATATGTGTTTGCTTAATGAACTGGTGTTGAAGGTTTAGGGTTTCTGTTATTCTTACTACCCATTTATTTTGCTACTGTTAGTTCATAGGCGGATTTAGGGGGGGGGGGGCCAGGGGCCCCGGGCCCCCCCCCCCCCCTTTTTGGGAAAATATTTGGTTGCTTATATAGGGAATCACTGAAGCGTGACTGGAGCGGGGCCCCTCTTAGGTCAGTCAGTGGGCCCCCACTTATGAAAATTTCTGGATCCGCCACTGTAGTTTTCAAATCGACACAGTATGCTCACATTGGTTTTTTTCTAGTTAACATAGTTAAAATATTTCAATAACATGCCGATAAATGTAACCCTGTATTATAACAGTAGCTACATTATAGAAGTCACATAAGGTCATCCATGTAGATCATATTTTCACTTTGATATGTATACTACCTTGATATGTATGTAGGTAATATTTGCCCAGGTGTTCCACATCAATAAATGTCACATAATTACAAGGGTCACTTATCAAACAAAACATAATCTCGGTTATAACTATAATTAATAAAGAAGAATAATTATGTAATGATACCACTTCCTTTTCGACTTTGATTAATGGTCAAGAAAACGCAATCCAAGATGTTGCAAAAACCTAACACAAAATTTGAAGTAACATTTCATGGATGGAGGCTTCTAATGAATTTTTCAATAAAACTTTAAAATTTGACAACTTTGGTGACTCACGGTACACTATACACGATACAATGCGATACCAATGTACTTTCAGTTTATTTGCGTTTGAACCAAGACTATACATTATAGTGTATTGTGGTTTGAATGGAGAGTTGTCTCATTGTTGAGAGAAGGGGAGTGGATCGTAACCTTGGCAGTCCCTGTCCTTGGTCATGTTGGTTAGTGAAGATGGCACCCACATCACTTCTTCTTATTTCTATCGGCTCACAGTGTGTTTGAGACCTGATTGGTAACTTACATATTGACCATACATCATCTTTTGTTGACCAAAAACCACAAAACCATACAACAAGGGTTGTTAAAGTATTGTACAGTGATTACTGATATTATCAAATTATATCTGGTAATTAAGATTGGCATCCACCGTATTCCAGTATGACATGTAAACACGACCCGGAGATCCATCCATCAAATTTGACGTAATTGCGTTTACCAGTTCATCAATACACGTAATGTTTATCTTATTACTGTGTTCTCCGGCTGAACTTTATTTAAAATTTCAACTTTTTCCAGGAAAACGTATAAATTTGGTTTCAAATTACCTGCTTTCTGACGGTACAAGCCATGTCAAACATCTTTAACGCACTTTGGTGTCATAACCTTGTGTACTTTAAGGACAACATATTCATATGAAAAAAATTTCAGATCTTTTTGTCATGGATCATTCAAACTTGAAATAATGGGTCCAAGGAAATTTTGGTTTCGTTATTTCATGTATGTTCTCGACTTCTTTTTAAATGTGGTAACCATGTAAGATGATGCGTAAATGTGTATCTGAAGCAATGTCAAAATGAATGGAAGAATTTTTCTAAAATATGATACTGTTAGTGCATGCTTATTCCCTAGGTGTGTGTCAAATCCCCAAGATAACGCTTGGGCGTTTACCAGTAGATTTCTGTTTCCGGACAAATTATCCCATGGAGGTCATAATGTCCTGTCGAGCGCCTGAAGTCACCGTCGTCATAAATTAATTTGGATTATATCATAAATAATCATGGGAGGGATCACATAATCACTTAAACTTCCTCGAGCCTGTCAAGTTCATTTCACAAACGTGATCAACTTGACTTATCAGTTTCAAACAAATACAATGCAAAATCATGCATGGCCACCACACTATCATGCAAAAAAATGAAGAAATACACTATTTTTTACCCTAAAAGTGTTCTTTTTAAGGGAGTAATAAAATAACAACACTGACATTTATGCCTTATGGTAAATGATTATAATGTAGACTTGATCTTATTTTTCAACCACATCAGCACAACGTAGAGTATTTTTGGGAATGCAAATGCCTATGATCCATTTTTTAACATCATGTTGATGTATGTATCCAGACGGTCATTCGGTTAAAGCTTAGATTGAAGTATTACTTTAATTATTCATCCATCAATAAATGATAGGTTACAATCATTACTTATCTATGCATGGACAATATCTGGAGGCTATCGTGTATCACGTCGTAGAAAAGAAACTGTTAAACATAACGAAATCAAAACAGACATATATCGACCTTTATAAAGAGTTTGATGTTTATTTTGTTTAAATAAGCGTGCCTTAATTAATGTAAATATCTAGCTAACACGTTTTTGACAATTATTTTGTATTGATATCAAATCGTGTACATTTGTTTGTATATATATATATGTAAGATTTATAAAACACGATTAGATGATATATAACGAAGTGAACAGAGATGCTGTGTCATTTGAAGTTGAATTTTCAATAAAGTAAATGGTTAAAAGAACTTGAAGAATGGGATTCTAAGTACACCAAAAGGGTCCTAAGTACACCAAAAGCATGTAGATGTCATCCGTGAATATATTATCCAGAGTCAATTAATGATCTATTAATCCGGTCACCTGCTGATCGCTTAGAGATTCACCATAGGATTTTCTAAGCCAAGTTTACATCACATAGATAACACATGTTTGATGAGATAAAAGATCATTGTAAAATAATAAACACAAAACATGTGTAGCGTTTAACCTCGACGGTCTTCCCGTCAGATTACAGTTATGTACTGATTGGGGAAAAAATGTTCATACTACATGTATAGTACATAAAACTAGATAAGAACATGATTGCAACAACCTCTTATGATCCATTTTAGTTTAACTCTCAAGTTTTATTTGTAATTACAAAATATTTTTATATTTCATGAGAGCTACCATCTCTAAATTTCATCTCTTCAGTTAGTAATTGATTCTCGTAACTGTGGCAACACTTTTCTCCGTGAACTTAAAGAATTTGTGAAAAACTTACCATCCTGTGTTTTGGTCGAGATGTTGAGCTACCGAGAATCCGAACATACTCCCAGTTTCACCTCTTTGAATAATAGCGTTCTTTAAATCCAAATTAAAGGCACTTGTTATAGGAATTGCATATCCAAAAATACACACAAACAAAACTATCACAGAAACATCCAAAAAACTATGTTTTCCGCAACTACACTTTGAGAAAAATACCTTATCCATTTTAAAACGAAATAAATAACTAGTTAATCTCATATTTCTAAAACTAAGTGATCACTTTATCCAAAGTTGTTTGTAAGAAGAAGTATTTAATTTCACACATATAATAATTTCATCGTTTTCTACACACTAAACAACAACTTCCTACGGTATCGTATGTGTATGTAAGATATTGGCATTTGTAAGAGTGATCCATTACTGCCTTCAGGGGGCGATCAGGTTAAAGTGATGCACGTCGGACGAGTTTATTGCCCCGTGTGTGTAAAGATCCTAATATAGAAATTGGCCTGACTCATTCATAAAATCATTAAAAAAAAAGCTCCCGCTGTTGTTTGAATTAGTTTGTGAGAGGAAGTTTTATATTTATTATGAGATTTCGTCTCCTTGTAAATGACCAGCAGGAAATTGCACGTTTGACCTAGATTTAAAAAGATTTATGAAGATGGTTGACCAATATAATTAATTGAATGTTACCCAACCTAATAACAGACATAAGACATATATTATGGACATTATGGAAAGGCACAACAAGGATTGACACAACATATTTAACTGATTGATTTAATGTTTTTTTGTTTATTTTTGTTTTTCTCTGGTCAAATTTACAGAGCTGTCTTTTTCCTTTGTCGCTGTTTGACAAGGACAAGTATACCGAGCCGATGCCTTGCCTTATAGAAAAAAATGCGTTGAAATTTTAGATTTTTTTGTTATATTTGATTCTCCTTTAAAGTACACTGAACAGAAATTAAAACAGAAAGAGTGTTTTATGTAGTTAAAAGGAAGCTTGTAAAATAGCAATTCGTGTAAATTTAACGCCGTCGGGAACATATATAAAGGATTGTTGAAAACTTCGTAAGATGATTACGTATTTTTATAACAATTAACTTTTTATTTTGACAGATACGCTAATATCAATCACTTTGGAGATCCATTCGATTGAAAAAAATAATATGAACACCTAATACCTTTACATTAATAACAAGTGTCAGCCAAAAAAATATCAATATATTCAACTTTGGTTTTTTTTTTTGTGTATCAAAAGCCATGTTTTAAAAGCAAAATGTTACGTATACATTATACTACGTAAGTTATTGCAAAAATAATCTACAATGAATGGTGAATTTCGGAATTCGACAATCTACGGAATTTTGAAATTCACGGTAAACTGGAATTAAATCAGTCAACATTAATTTAATAAATAATGTGATAGCTTCAAAAAAAAAAATTTTATACCAAAATAGCGATGTAGTTACCAAATATTAGAAAGTTGGTTTTCGCCTTTTGATTTGTTTCACGATTTTGTCATGTCGGGGACATTTATAACATATTTTACAGCATTGGTTTTGCTAATTGTTGAAGCTCCTTTGTTGGTCTACCTATACATGTAGCTATTTACATCCTTGTCCTTTGGTCTCTATTTGATGGTTGTCTCATTTGCAATCCTACCCACATCTCCTTATTTTTATGATTATGCAACAGAAGTGATCAAACTGATGAGAGACTTAGCACCCCTCATGATAGAATCTTTTTACAGTGGTCTTTGAAAAAATTAGTCAGTCAGTGAAACATACAAGCTAGTTTCAATTTCGATGCCTTCTTGTTATTAGTTTTTACTGTTCTGATTGACCATATTTACGTTTTAATCTAGAAACGACACTGATTTATAGCCGGACTGGGTAGATGATCATGGTAGTATCACATGAGCTTAATAATACTTCTATTATATGTTTTATTGTGTAGACTTCACGCTATCAGTATAATTTAAGTTCGTATGTTGTGTTTATACATGTCGTTTGTTTATTTCATTCGTTTCAATTGATACATGTTTTATAATTGACCCACGAAAAGATCTACCTTATTGTTCATTTTCTATCAATTGTATAAGATGCATGTATATATATATATACACTCGATCTTAATCTACCGTGAATCAAATAAATAAATTCAGTTAAACACAAAGTCTTTAAAACCAACAAGTATACATTCATTTAATTGATGATTCCATACGGGTGTATACATTTAACATGAATCATTTCTCCATAAATTCATCTTTTTGTCTACTTTCTTTTCTCAATTTTAGTCATAACGGAAATAACATGCATAATAGAAATATCGCCTTTATTTACACAACGCCTAAAAGTTATCTCCATAAACAAATAAATTACAATACAAATGTACTATAAGAGGACATAAAACTATCTATGTGTGGCTCTTTATAAATTGACTTTTTTTTCAATCAATGAAGGACAACTCCGAAAAAAAAACAGAATATATCTTCAGTATATTTGTTTTGCCCAATTACACAAATGTATATTATTATCATATGAACAAATAACTGTCATACAAAAATAAAAAGTGAGTATTCTATAATGACTTATAAATTAACCTGCGAGATACAATCAAATTGCATCATATGTTCGTACTTTTCCTCTCCCAATAACAAAACGAGTACCATCCTGCAAAAATATATAAATTCTGTAAATTCATGAACTATAAATACAATAGGGTGTACATTTTTATATAAATGAAATACTTGTACTTCTGCATAAGGCAAACTATTTCCCTATCATACTTATTTAATTGCTTACATTTTTGGAGCAATTAGCTACTACATTATGTCTGTCGTGTGTAATTGGCAAGAGTAAAACGATTGTCTAAGCAATGATTTCCATCAATGAGTTATACAGGATACAATTTAAAATGAGGAGTTATCAAGTGACCAAAACTGTTACTGGTATGACTTTCTTGATTGGTCAAAATGACCCTCTTTATACCAACATACAGTGAAAATATTTAAACTTTGCCCCGAGTCTGTAAAGTTTAAAAAAGCGAAACAGTTTGAATTGTGTTTTTTTTTTTTATATACAGAAGCTTTGTATATTCAGCAAGTAAACCTCCTCGAAGCCTATTTTCTGTAAAACAATAACGGGCCAATGCTCTATCGAATACATAAAATATCTAACGAGTGTTTAAAGTGTCTGTTGACAGTCACAAAAATATACATAACATATCATATTTACCTTTATATATACTGGCACAGCAACCCAAAAGTCATGATTTGGTATAACTCGTTTACCAGATTCTTTACGTATAAATATTTGAACGAGTATTCCGATGAGTATGTACAGAAACAATAAAGATACAAACCTACAAACAAACAAACAAACACATAAACATAGAGCACACAAGTTTTACAGCGTTAACATTTGAAAATGACACAAAAGTAGTAATGTAAATTTATGCAGCACTTAAAGAATTCAACTTTCATATTACTATACTTGTCTCTCCATCTCTTGCTATATATATATACTTTGGAAATGCATGTCCGTAAAAGAAGGACGAAAGGTACCAGAGGGTAAAGTGACACGACATTTCAAAATCAGGATTAATATAATCGTGCCTTAACTTGATTTAACATCTCTCAACCACCGAAGAACTAGACATTCGTTTTTTCTCCAGTTATATCTCAGACATTGGACAGAAGAAGACGTTGATAAAGTCACAATAAAATGCGTGTTTCAAAAATAGTTATTAATCCTCTGATTTTCTGCACCTCAAAATGTAGAAGAGTATACATATATATTCTAAAACACATGTTTTCCTTTTCGTACCCACAAATGAAGAATTACTAAGAACTTACCCTATACATAGTATAGAGCCTACAGATAAACCGGATGAATCACAGACGTATTTGGACTTCAACTCGAACAACTGAAAATGGAAAGTTTGCATTATTCTGCCATAGACTCTATATCATGGTCCCGTTAGGGTTGTAGCATTACAGAAGTTGTCACAAACATCTGAAAATACAATACTAAATAAATGTTAAGTCTCCAAAATCTTTTGCTGAACTTTATACTAAAACTAAGAGCAAATACGTGTAGATATATCATGATTAAAACCCATTGGACTTGAAATACATTAAGGATACCAGATACAGTTGTGCATGCTTCATATCTTGACTTACATTGAGAAATTAACAACAAGGGTCGGTAGAGAACAAAACTGTACGACTAAATTGGGGAATTCATCTTTCCAATTGTAAATTTTCATTTCTATGTAGCAACAATTAAGCATTGCGTGCATATGGAGTATACTAGCATATTTTTCCAGTTGAAACGCATTCCAGAGCCTTTCAAATCATGATTTCCATAAAAAAAAAAAGGGTTGCTGCTTACAATGAAGCTATTAAACCAAGGGTTCCGAGAAGTAGAGTTAAAGTACCCGTTCGAAAGTGTTAACTTATGGACGCCATTGCGAATTGTTAGACGTCGCCGTTCTGGATTACCTGTGTCCCAGATTACATGTACTACAGATATGTTCCAAATTCCAAATGTCTAAACAACGATGCCGTTCGATTTACTAGTACTATCACCGAATGAGACTCTTCAGCGAATGTCTACTTACTATTTGTACTTACAACAAGTAACAACGATTGCCACTTGTAGATCAGGATCTGCTGATCCTTTCGGGGCACCTCAGATAACTCGTATGCAATCTTTTAAGGGATTTGTGGTATCAGTTTTTTATGCAGTGTTTTGTGAACCTGCTTGTATTTCCGTCGTCTTTCGTTTTTTCGAAGGTGTTGTTAGTTTCTTATGACTAAAACCTCAAAAACTGTAAGGCACACCAAGCCTCAAAAATTGTATGGAACACCATCTAAAGCCTCATGACCTCATTGTAAGGCACACTAAGCATCAAAAACTGTAAGAACACCAAATTAAGCCTTTGCAAAAGTAAGGCACACATCAGTAAGGCACACTAAGCCTCATAAACAGTATGGAACACCATCTAAAGCCACATAAATTCATTGTAAGGCACACCAAGCCTCACAAACTGTTAGGAATATCAGAATTGATAATGTTTGTGCTCTAGATTGTTGCAATATATGTGAAGGTTCAACATGTTTAAAACATATTTTTGGTGAGCATGGTATTGAAAATCTTGTGCATTTTCATAATCAAGTTAAGAATTCAGGCGTGCCAAATGTATTTGGTTGTAAAATTCCTGTTTACTCAAAGCTGAATGTCAATTTTTTTAGGTCTATGTTATCTATGTATCATGATTCAGATATAGCTAATTTTTTAGAGTATGGGTTCCCATTGAGTTGTGAAGGTTCATGTTCAGGTTTATCTGAAGAAAAGAATCATGCTGGAGCCAGAAGTCATCCAGATGATATGAGAAAATATTTGAAAAAAGAGTGCACTTACGGTAGCATAATTGGGCCTTTTTTTAGTAATCCTGGTGACTGGCATTTGGTTGGATTTTCATGGGAAAATCATGTCTTTTTTGATCGGGTATTGTCCATGGGATTAAGGTCAGCTGCATATATTTGTCAAAGGGTGACTAACGCTGTTAGTTTTATATTGGACGCTCACTATGATTTACAAATTGTTAATTATCTTGATGATCTAGCGGGTTGTGATGTACAAGAGAAGGCATTTGACGCTTATGCTATTTTGGGTGAAGTATTGGACAACTGTGGTTTAGAGGAATCGGTAGAAAAGGCCGCTCCTCCTTCTACATCTATGGTTTTTCTTGGTATACTCTTTCATACAGTAAGTTGTACTCTATCTATTACTAAGGATAGGTTGGAGGAAATACTTTATTTGGTTAAAAGTTGGATGCAAAAGGAGAGATGCTCTTTAAGAGATTTACAATCTTTACTCGGTAAACTTCATTTCATGAGTTCATTTGTTCGCCCTGGGCGACTTTTTGTTTCAAGGTTATTGGTTTGGTTGCGGACTTTCGGTGGTCAAAATATTACAAAACGTGTACCCAAGTATATTAAGTTGGATTTAGTTCGGTGGAGCAAGTTTGTAGACATATATAATGGAGTTTCTATGACGTTTCTTATTGACTGGTCAAGTCCAGATTGTGTGCTTTCTTGCGATTCAACTTTGATTGGTTGTGGAGGTATTTGTAATGGGAGGTATTTTCATACAGTCTTTCCAGCATTTATTCGCAGGCAACAGTTGCATATTAATGCTCTGGAACTACTTTGTGTTATGGTGTGTCTAAAAGTTTGGGCAAGTGTACTTAAAGGTTCTAGGATTGTTATTTATTGTGATAATTCTTCATCTGTCACTGTACTAAATTCTGGTGCTTGCAGAAACACGTTCATGCAATCTTGTCTCAGAGAAATCTGTTTTCTGACAGCTAGTCATGAGTTTCAAGTAAAAGGACGGCATTTGAGTGGTGAAGCAAATAGAATTGCTGACATGCTTTCTAGGTGGGATATGAGTCCCGGTATGAGCACAGAGTTTTTAAAGCTGGCTTGTGTCAATGCGTGGAAGGAAATTGAATTGGATGATGATTTGTTTCATTTTACGTCACCTTGATGAATTTTTCTTTGATATTGTGTATTGTAGATACTGAGCTATGTAAGTTACAGAAAGACACGGAGTTGTGTAAAAAATCTGCTTTTGCAGAAGGAACTTACAAGAATTTGAAAGTGCAGTTTGTTTCTTATTTTTTATTTTGCACATATTTTAATATGTCACCTTTGCCTACTTCTGTAAATACTCTTTGTCTATATGGGAAATTTTTGAGTAGGAGTTTTAAGAGTGTAGCTTCTGTTCAAATTTATATTAGTGGTGTCAAGACTTTACATTTGCTATTAGGAGTTGAGTTTCCAACGGAAGATTGGTTTTCCATAAAGTTATTGTTTAGAGGTTTGTCTCGTCAAAATCATCATATGCCTCGCAGAGCTCTGCCTATTACTCCACAGATTCTTTTTCAAATGTATGAATAATTAGATATGTCTAATCCGTCAGATGTCACTATCTGGTGCTGTTTTCTGTTTGCCTTTTTTCTTATGGTTAGAAAGTCAAATTTAGTTCCAACTTCGACAAACAATTTTGATCCGCACAAACAAATATGCAGAAATAACGTTATTGTTTTTAGTGATTATTTGTTGGTTAGAATGGAATGGTAAAAAACCATTCAATTTGGTAATAGGAAACTGGAGTTACCATTG
Source organism: Mytilus galloprovincialis (assembly GCF_965363235.1). Taxonomy (NCBI): domain Eukaryota; kingdom Metazoa; phylum Mollusca; class Bivalvia; order Mytilida; family Mytilidae; genus Mytilus; species Mytilus galloprovincialis. Next base: position 90,241,226 of record NC_134839.1, read on the forward strand.
GTCAAGATAAAAGAGTCTCCGCTTTGTCCGTACAATGCGTACAATCGTATGTGCACTCTAATACCAGCCGATGGTGATAAACCCGCCTTTTTAATTCCACAATCTAAAGGATATAAAACTTTATGTTATTTATTTTTTCAGAAAAGACTAAGGGACATTTTAGAAATGTGTGGTTTAAATTCTTCCAAATTTTCATCTCATTCTTTTCGCAGAAGAGGGGCTACATGGGCTTTTCACAGTAACGTTCCTTCCGAGTTAATACAATTTCACGGGGATTGGCGTAGTGACGCATACAAAGTTTATTTAGAGTTTGACTTACATGACAAATTGTCTATTTCACGAGCTATGGCTGATGAAATTCTGAATTAATATTGTTTGTTTACCTTAACTTATTTATTTTTTGTAGACTTTGTGTCAAAAAATAAGGTTTTGTTGCTGTCAGATTCCACTTGTAAATATGTCAATATTATTAACTGGCTGGATTGCAATACTATATCTGGTGCTAATATATACACTTTTCAACAATTTGTAAAAGACAACAAATCACTTTTAAGAAAATATACACATTTGTTATTGCATGTAGGCACAAACGATGTTGGGAATGGTTTATCCAGTAAATTGATTATTCAATATTATAATAATTTAATTAATTTTATTTGCAATGTTTTTCCTTCTTTAAAGATAATAGTTTCAGCAATTTTGCCAAGACCCATAGATTTTGATGACACAAAACAAACTGTAATAGACTGTAATAAAGCTTTGGCTATGTTATCTTTGAAGAAAAATATCTTATTTGTCAAAACTTATAAGCAATTTGTTCAGCAACCAGGATCAATTTATAAAAGTAAATGTTTTGTAAAGATAGATTACATTTAAGTTATTTTGGTGTTTCAGTTTTAATAAACTTTTTTATAGGTGTAGTTAATCATTTGTAATTATAGAATATTGTATTTACATGTATTTTTTGGTCAAGATACTTTGTGGTTCTTAATTTTATTTTTCAGAAGATGATGGTCAAGAAAGCTGGGCTAGACCATTACTTACCAGACACAAGTTGGTTCCTTTTTCCTTTTTCCTTTTTCGATATTCAAATTTTGAAAATATTACAAGTCCAAACTGAATTTTTTTTTCCTTCAAAATTTTTTTTCCTCAAATTTTTTTTTTTCCCCAAAAATTTTTTTTCCTCAAATTTTTTTTTTCCTCAAAATTTTTTTTTCCTCAATTTTTTTTTCCTCAATTTTTATTTCCTCAAATTTTTTTTTCCTCAAAATATTTTTCTTCAAATTTTTTTGTCATTTCCTTATTCGTTTTCTTTTCCTTTTTCGATTATCATCCTTATTTGATTTCCATTTCCTTATTCGATTTTCATTTCCTTATTCGATTTGCTTTTCCTTATTCGGTTTCTTCTTCCTTTTTCAATATTCATTTCCTTTTTCGGTTCCTATTTCCTTATTCGGTTTCTATTTCCTTATTGGATTTTCATTTCCTTATTCGATTTCCATTTCCTTATTCAATTTTCATTTCCTTATTCGGTTTCTTTTTCCTTTTTCAATATTCATTTCCTTATTCGGTTTCTATTTCCTTATTCAGTTTCTATTTCCTTATTGGATTTTCATTTCCTTATTGGATTTTCATTTCCTTATTCGATTTCCATTTCCTTATTCGATTTTCATTTCCTTATTCGGTTTCTTTTTCCTTTTTCAATATTCATTTCCTTTTTCGGTTTCTATTTCCTTATTCGGGCTCTATTTCCTAATTGGATTTTCGTTTCCTTATTCGATTTCCATTTCCTTATTCGATTTTCATTTCCTAATTCGGTTTCTTTTTCCTTTTTCAATATTCATTTCCTTTTTCGGTTTCTAGTTCCTTATTCGGTTTCTATTTCCTTATTGGATTTTCATTTCCTTATTCAATTTCCATTTCCTTATTCGGTTTCTTTTTCCTTATTCGGTTTCTTTTTCCTTATTCGGTTTCTTTTTCTTTTTTCAATTTTCATTTCCTTTTTCGGTTTCTATTTCCTTATTCGGTTTCTATAACCTTTTTCGATTTTCATTTCCTTATTCGGTTTCCATTTCCTTTTTCGATATTCAAATTTTGAAAAATATTACAAGTCCAAACTGAATTTTTTTTTCCTTCAAATTTTTTTTTCCTCAAAATTTTTTTTTCCTCAAAATTTTTTTTTCCTCAAATTTTTTTTTTTCCTCAAAATTTTTTTGGCTCAAAATTTTTTTTCCTCATTTTTTTTCCCTCAAATTTTTTTTTTCTCAAATATTTTTTTTTCCTCAAAATATTTTTCCTCAAAAAGTTTTTCTTCTAATTTTTTTTTCATTTCCTTATTCGTTTTCTTTTTCCTTTTTCGATTATCATCCTTATTCGATTTCCATTTCCTTAGTCGATTTTCACTTCCTTATTTGATTTTCTTTTCCCTATTCGGTTTCTTCTTCCTTTTTCAATATTCATTTCCTTTTTCGGTTTCTATTTCCTTATTCGGTTTCTATTTCCTTATTGGATTTTCATTTCCTTATTCGATTTCCATTTCCTTATTCAATTTTCATTTCCTTATTTGGTTTCTTTTTCCTTTTTCAATATTCATTTCCTTATTCGGTTTCTATTTCCTTATTCAGTTTCTATTTCCTTATTGGATTTTCATTTCCTTATTCGATTTCCATTTCTTTATTCGATTTTCATTTCCTTATTCGGTTTCTTTTTCCTTATTCGGTTTCTATTTCCTAATTGGATTTTTCGTTTCCTTATTTGATTTCCATTTCCTTATTCGATTTTCATTTCCTAATTCGGTTTCTTTTTCCTTTTTCAATATTCATTTCCTTTTTCGGTTTCTAGTTCCTTATTCAGTTTCTATTTCCTTATTGGATTTTCATTTCCTTATTCAATTTCAATTTCCATATTCGGTTTCATTTTCCTTATTCGGTTTCTTTTTCCTTATTCGGTTTCTTTTTCCTTATGCGGTTTCTTTTTCCTTTTTCAATATTCATTTCCTTTTTCGATTTCTAGTTCCTTATTCAGTTTCTATTTCCTTATTGGATTTTCATTTCCTTATTCAATTTCAATTTCCTTATTCGGTTTCTTTTTCCTTATTCGGTTTCTTTTTCCTTATTTATTTTCTTTTTCCTTTTTCAATATTCATTTCCTTTTTCGGTTTCTGTTTCCTTATTCGGTTTCTATTTCCTTATTTGGTTTCTATTTCCTTATTTGGTTTCTATTTCATTATTGGATTTTCGTTTCCTTATTCGATTTTCATTTCCTTCAAGTCCAAACTGATTTTTTTTTCTCTTTCAAAATTTTGTTTCCTCAAAAAAAATTTTCCTCAATTTTTTTTTTTCCTCAAATTTTTTTTTCCTCAAAATTTTTTTTCCTCAATTTTGTTTTCCTCAAATTTTTTTTTCCTCAAAATTTTTTTTCCTCAATTTTTTTTCCCTCAAATTTTTTTTTCCTCAAAATATTTTTCCTCAAAAAGTTTTTTTCGTTTCCTTATTCGTTTTCTTCTTCCTTTTTCGATTATTTATAGTATAACTAATCGCCGTATTTGTATATCAAAAATAAGACAACGCGTGACCGAACGACGCATGGATTAAACGAGCTGATATTGATGTCTCGGGATGATACGAAATATGATACGGATTTTGCCATGTATTATACGCTTTATCATATGTTTCAACAGAAGAGTATTATATGAACTGTTTTCTGTTCCATAGCACTGGGTTACCTTCAGTTCTACTTCTGTCTTGTTTCAAAGGCCTTAAAAGAACTGCTCAATTACTAATCCGAAGCACCTTGGTTACCTTACAATTTGCGTGCTGTTGTTTTAAAAATACTTTGTTTATTTTTGTATTTTTTATAGTTGCATTTAGTGTGCCAAAAATATGAAAACTTGACGTTCGTGACGTCACATACAATATGAAAACGACGTTCGTGACGTCACATACCAAACAATGACGTCATTAAACAAAATTTTGAGGAAAATTTTTCATAAGCAAAAAAAAAATCCAAAACTGACTTTATGTAAAAAAAAAAAAAAAAAAAAAGTAGGGGTGTGATAAAGGGTAGGGGTGTGATAAAGGGTATGCGATGAAGGGTAAGGGTGTGATAAAGGGTATGCGATAAAGGGTGCGCACCAAAGTTGCGCGATACGGATTAAACAGCAGGCTATTTATCAAACATGCAAAACTACTGTATATACTACTAAACATATGATAAAAGGATATATTGACCTGAAAGAAGTATATTGACTGAGAACGTAGTCCGAGGTCGATATACTTCTTTGGGTCGATATATCCTGTATTGACCTCATACAAAGGCTATATTTGTTATATTATTAATTTCCGACCATATTTGTATCAAAATCGTCATTTGATTTTGTTGGAATTTTATAGATATCATATTGTCTCCTTAACAATACAAAATATTAGTTGTTATTTCAATTGCTTTTTTTTTTGTTTGTTTGTCATCTTAAGTATTTGAAGATTTTTTCCGTCAAATAATCGATCACAGATATCATCTGTTTCAAAACGTTAAGATCGTTTAACAATATCCTGAAATTCAATACATGACGTCACAAAGTTTATCGGTTTTATATTTTCTAAAAATAACCGTGCAATATGCTTTTTGCCGTACAATATGCTTTTTGCTATCCGCCGTTTTCTCTCTACCTTCGAAAATATAGTTTAACATGTGACTATCCCTAAACGAATCAAATTTGTTAAAATATACAAATTAATAATATTATTCCGTATCATGTTTTTGTGACGTCAAATAAGTTGACCCGGCCTTAATAACTTTGACCCTGACATATCAGCGACGTCATAATGTTTGAACCGACGTTAATAACTTTGACCCGAACTTATCAAGCCATCTTTTGTGTGCTGGTGAAACAAAGAAAACACTTCCGAAACACGCAAATATAGCCCGATAAATCGATTATCAGATTATCTGCATATTGATATTGTAAAATATCAGCTGCTTGACATTATATGAAGGCTAGTTGATCTCGTTCGCTACGCTCACTTGACAAAAAGCTTCATATTATGTCTCGCAGCTGATATTTTACGATATCAACATGCAGATAACCTGATAATCGGTACTTATTGTATGACGTCAGAGAGTGAAATAACCACGTTTATTTCACATGTGAAATTATCGGTTTTTATTTAACTGGGAAATCAATGTAATTCATTGCAACCAATGTAATAACATTCCTTATTCGGTTTCTTTTTCCTTATTCGATTTTCATTTCCTTATTCGGTAACTTTTTACTTATTCGGTTTCTATTTTCTTATTTGGTGTCTATTTCCTTATTCAATTTTCATTTCCTTATTCGGTTTCTATTTCCTAATTCAATTTTCATTTTCTTATTCGGTAACTTTTTCCTTATTCGATTTTCATTCCTTGTTCGGTTTCTATTTCCTTATTGGGTTTTTATTTCATTGTTATAATATTAGATTTCCATTTCCTTATTGGGTTTCTATTTCTTTATTCAGTTTCTATTTCCTTATTCAATTTTCATTTCCTTATTACTCTTTATCGTTAAAAAAGGGTTCACCAATTCAGACAAAAATGAGATCTTTCTAGTATACAATGAAAAACGAACTGGAAAGTCTATATGAGACATCAAAATGTTGTAACAGTGGCGGATCCAGAAGGGGGTTTCGGGGGCTGGAACCTCCCTTTTTCGGCCGATCAATGCATTTGAATAGGGACATATAGTTGGAACCCGCTCCCTTTTTAAAATGGCTGGATCTGCCCCTATATAAGATGTGCATTTATAAGCTGTTTCGTAAGAACAAATGTCCCTACGTAACAATACATGATAGATTATGAAATGCCAGCGTATTCCCGAGTTTGATATTACATGCCCCGTTTTTTACTCCTTTTACAGAAGCGACAAATGACAACCTCAGTAGCCAGGTCAATAATTTTCTATAAATAGATCGGAATTCCTTCTGGTTATTTAAAAGACTCTGATTAATATCGGTTAGGGAAATATTTTCCGGAACTTTATATAAATAAAAAAAGAATAGGATATCGTGACTAAGTGATGAAAACATCGGGTTATTCAATGAAATATGACTTATAGTGGAGGGGGCATTAAGTTTTTTCAGCTTTGTCTGTGTGTATGTCCGTACGTCAAAAAATTAGTTTTTGTTCTTTTATCTTGAGTTTGCCTCAACAAAATGTTAAGAAACTTATACACAATCCGTATTACAACAAAATACAGATCACATTTGAATTTTGGTGGCGTCATTTATACCATTCTAGGGTTATGCGCCTTAACAAATTAAAAAAAAAAATACTGATTTTTGTGTTTCCGTTTTCTTTCATAAGTTTGCCCGACATCAAAATCAAGACATATACACAATACATTTGCAGTAAAGAAACAGCGTCTTTATTGCTGTTCTCTTGACAAATACATTGAGATCTTTTACACAGAGAAATCATGCTCGTTTCAATGAAAGTTGAAAGACAGTCCCTAGCACCGGTTTGAGCAGAATTGTTTGCTAAAGTCAATATCGTCACAGTTGTATGTGGCATAGAAGACACACATATGCGAGGCAATATGAACAATTTAATATGAACAGCTGGCAAAGGCTACTTGGCAAAATCTGTCATGGATTGCCCGACTATTTCACTTATACATTAGTATAAAACGAGACACATTTAAAGTGAAATACAGGGTAAGTTACTAGAGGTTGTATGTATATATATAATCCCTCAAAAATGAAGTTTTAGGTGGTATGTACATATGATTAACTAAGAGTGTTCCGTCCTGCCTGTCGGTTTGTCCATAGATCTGGGAAGTACTAGAACACTACATTATGTAGGTGGTCTTTTTACCGGGCACAGAAAAAAATCCATCATACTTGTCATTTTTACCGCGCTGAAGTACGTCCATTATTCATTATTCATTATTCAAAATTCAATAATGAATAATGAACTAGTTCACTATTCACTATTCAATGTTAAGTAATGAATGATGAAATAGTTTAGGTTTCATTATTCAAGTTGGAGCGGTGAATAGTGAAATAAAAATAACTGACACTAGCTAAATTCCGTATTTTTAAATTCGTCATTTTAGTGTTATCAAACGATCATTCAAATTATTATAAAAAAACACTCTGTAAATCTTTAATTTCATTTATTTATTTAGTTTCGGAGGATATAAACTTATGGCTTTTTCTTAACTATTTTTAAAAGAAATTCCATGTATGAACAACCTGAATACCAAAACATATATATATATATATATCAAAATTAAAATACTCTACGTTGTCTTTTTTTATTTTCTTTGGACCTTTGCTATTCTTCATCCTCTGATTAAAGATATAACAAGTTGATTGTGCAGCAATGACCATTGGAGGGGTCACGGAGGACCTAAATGACAAAACACGCGTGAAAATTAAGGAATAGACAATTTTGAATAATGAAATGGATATTTTGAATAATTGAATGGACTGCTGTTACCCTTCAGCCCCGAATAATAGATAAACCTTATAACTCATTCGTAAGCTTATTAAGAGAGGAGCAAAAGGTATATAGTCAATATGTTCCGCAACGCATATAAGAGGAGTACCGACGGACTTAATATCGAAATACGCGTGAACATTGAGAAATAGCTTATTTTGTATAATGGAACGGACTGCTGCAACCCGTCAACTCCTAATTACGATAAAAATTATACACCAATAAAAAGCTTATTGATAGAGAAATACACTGATAATAAACAATATGTGCGGCAATGACCATTAGAGGGGTTACGGAGGACCTAAATGCCAAAACACGCGTGAAAATTAGAAAATAGCCAATTTTGAATAATGAAATGGATATTTTGAATAATTGAATGGACTGCTGTGACACTTCAGCCCGTATTTACAGATAAACTTTATACCTCATTCGAAAGCGTATTAAGAGAGGAACAAAAGGTATATAATCAATATATTTCGCAACGTTCATAACAAACGACATTGTGTGTACTCGATTATGCTTTCAAACAACCGTTGCAAGTAGTAACCGTTGCAACGAACGGTTTGTGATTAAGATTTATTTCCCTTGAAATTGCACAGACATAAACAAGCTAAAAATAAAATATTTTCATATTTTTTTTCAAATAATCGCCTGTTATACAGATACAACAGTTTAAATTGAATAAGTTGGCAATTTTTTGAAGTAGACTTTCAAAACCATGATAGAATAAGAGCTATTTTAACATATAAAATCGGCCTTATTGAAAATGTATATTATGATAAACATAAATACAAAACCTTTTTTAATACAAATGTGTAACAAGGACTGTGAAGGTCTTATAACTTCACAATTCTAATACAACAATTGGATGTTTTAATAGCCAGTCAAGGTCGTTGAAAACTTCTAGTTGTTGTATTACAACTGTGAAACAAGGACTGTGAAGGTCTATTAAATTAACCAATTGTGAGTTTCCACTTAAACATAGTACAACATATGCGTACTGCATACGCGAAAGCTGAAACTATGCATTTTATTAGAAACAAATACATATTTAAGATAGATTAAGTCCGATGCCTCGTGTTAAGAGAAAGTCATGCTCTTTGTACGTTAAGAACCCTTACAACAACTCTTTGAGGGGTTCGTAGGTTACCTGATGCAAGGCAAAATTCATGTCCCTATCCAATATACCCTCATCTTCCTGTGGCAGTCAAAATTTCCCTGATCATCATCCCGGATGGCCTCAATTATTACGAGACCTACCTATTGTATTTATTGTTAAATTGTTCTCGTCCTGAATATTCATGAAATATTTGCCACTGAACGTTGAGAAACCAACAATCAATCAATCAATATATTTTCAGCATTTTCAAAATAAATCGTAATACACACGTATGCGATATTTAACCAATAAAGGTGGAAGGAAAGCTTCAATTAAAAGATCGTTTATAAGATATTTAAAGAATACAATGTCAGTACAATTTAATTAATAATTATTCTAGTCTTTTTAATTCTATGATGATTAATTATTTAGTCTAGGATGCATGATTTCGTTTATTATTTGTTTTTGGCTTTGAACTAGCTGTTAAATAACTGGAAAAACTCTCAGATATGTACCAGGCCACGTACACTCTGTGTTTTAGCAAGGTGTATTTCTATTTGTATCTCATGATCTGAGTTAAGTCAGGCTTAAGTCTTTTTCAACTGATTTTTATAGTTCGCTCTTATGTTGTACTGTTACACCAATGTCAAAGTTACATGTTTAACGCCGCCACATTATGTATGTATATGTGCCTATCCCAAGTCAGGAAACTGTAAATTAATTCAGTGGTTCTTGTTTGTTGCTGTGTTACATATTTGTTTTTCGTTCATATTTTGTACATAAATTAGGCCGTCAGTTTTCTTGTTTGAAATTTGTTAGCACTTGACATTTCGGAGACTTTTAAAGCGGACTATGCGGGATGGGCTTTGTTCAATGTTGAAGGCCGTACGGTGGTCTATTATAGTTGTTTATTTCTGTGTCATTTGGTCTCATGTTGAGAACACATGCACTTGCCTCAGACAAGTGCCTGTGGTGGAGAGTTGTCTCATTGGCAATTATGTCATATCTTCCTTTTTATATTGGTGTTTTTCATCGACGACAGAATAGGCAAATATGTCTTATTTATCAATAAATTGTCAGTTACTTTTATTTGGAATGCATTTCAAGAAAAAAGTCTCAAGTTGTTGATAAAATAAAAACATGAGAAGAGTGTCCTTTTCTCACTGAGTCAATGCAAAATCTCAAGTTTCCAATCATCAAAACAAAATCTTTTGATGAAACGACCGAAATTTATTGTTTAATATTTAATGTCTAATTTCAAAATCATGCAAGAAATAATTATACAATGAAATTAACACAAATTTGACACGTTAACGAATATAGATAAGAAACAAAAGAATAATACCAATACCAATCACAAACGCAAATCTATATTTAGAATATTAAAGTCCTGTCAACTCAGTTCGTTTAAGGTCTGTTTGATTCATTCTCTTATGTACCACTAAATAATTTCATAGGGAATCATAAACAAAGTGTTCTAGAAACGTTGAAATCGTTATCAAATAAAACGTGAAGCTAGTTTTTTTGCTGATATGCATTTCAATTCTTTTGATGTTATCATGATGAATGAAATGACCTCATTCATTAAATGATTTCTCCAAAACAGCACCAACCGTTGAGTTACGTACCAACCGTACCAGATACGTAGCAAATCGGGAAACCTCTAGTAGAAGAGTACCGACGGACTTAAATATCAAAATACGCATGAACTTTGAGAAATGGCTTATTTTGAATAATTGAACGGACTGCCTTAACCCATCTGCTCATATTATACACCAAATTAAAGCCTATTAGCAGCCGATCAAAATAGCAGCCACTTCAGTTTTTCAAAATTTGAATATCGAAAAAGGAAATCGAAACCGAATAAGGAAATGAAAATCGAAAAAGGAAAAAGAAAACGAATAAGGAAACTAAAAAAAGTCTTCTGAAAAAAATTTTGAGAAAAAAAAATTTTGAAAGAAAAAAATATTCAGTTTGGAATTGTAATATTTTTTTAAAATTTGAATATCGAAAAAGGAAATGGAAACTGAATAAGGAAATAGAAACCGAATAAGGAAATGAAAATCGAATAAGGAAAAAGAAACCGAATAAGGAATGATAATCGAAAATGGAAAAAGAAAACGAATAAGGAAACAAATGTTGAAGGAAAAAAAAATTCAGTTTGGACTTGTAATATTTTTCAAAATTTGAATATCGAGGGAAAAAAAATTTGAGGAAAAATATTTTGAGGGAAAAAAAATTTTGAGGAAAAAAAAATTGAGAAAAAAAAATTTTGAGGAAAAAAAAATTTGAGGAAAAAAAATTTTGAGGAAAAAAAAATTTGAGGAAAAAAATTTTGAAGGTAAAAAAAATTCAGTTTGGACTTGTAATATTTTTCAAAATTTGAATATCGAAAAAGGAAATGGAAACCGAATAAGGAAATGAAAATCGAAAAAGGAAATAGAAACCGAATAAGGAAATAGAAACCGAAAAAGGTAATGAATATTGAAAAAGGAAAAAGAAACCGAATAAGGAAAAAGGAACCGAATAAGGAAAAAGAAACCAAATAAGGAAATGGAAATTGAATAAGGAAATGAAAATCCAATAAGGAAATAGAAACCGAATAAGGAACTAGAAACCGAAAAAGGAAATGAATATTGAAAAAGGAAAAAGAAACCGAATTAGGAAATGAAAATTGAATAAGGAAATGGAAATCGAATAAGGAAACGAAAATCCAATTAGGAAATAGAAACTGAATAAGGAAATGGAAATCGAATAAGGAAATGAAAATCCAATAAGGAAATAGAAACTGAATAAGGAAATAGAAACTGAATAAGGAAATGAATATTGAAAAAGGAAAAAGAAACCGAATAAGGAAATGAAAATTGAATAAGGAAATGAAAATCCAATAAGGAAATAGAAACCGAATAAGGAAATAGAAACCGAAAAAGGAAATGAATATTGAAAAAGGAAGAAGAAACCGAATAAGGAAAAGAAAATCGAATAAGGAAATGAAAATCGAATAAGGAAATGGAAATCGAATAAGGATGATAATCGAAAAAGGAAAAAGAAAACGAATAAGGAAATGAAAAAAAAATTAGAAGAAAAACTTTTTGAGGAAAAATATTTTGAGGAAAAAAAAAATTTGAGGAAAAAAAATTTTGAGGGAAAAAAAATTGAGGAAAAAAAAATTTTGAGGAAAAAAAAAAATTTGAGGAAAAAAAATTTTGAGGAAAAAATTTTTTTGAGGAAAAACAATTTATAGCAAAAAAAAAATTCAGTTTGGACTTGTAATATTTTTCAAAATTTGAATATCGAAAAAGGAAATGGAAACCGAATAAGGAAATGAAAATCGAAAAAGGAAATAGAAACCGAATAAGGAAATAGAAACCGAAAAAGGTAATGAATATTGAAAAAGGAAAAAGAAACCGAATAAGGAAAAAGGAACCGAATAAGGAAAAAGAAACCAAATAAGGAAATGGAAAATGAATAAGGAAATGAAAATCCAATAAGGAAATAGAAACCGAATAAGGAACTAGAAACCAAAAAAGGAAATGAATATTGAAAAAGGAAAAAGAAACCGAATTAGGAAATGAAAATCGAATAAGGAAATGGAAACCGAATAAGGAAATGAAAATCGAAAAAGGAAATAGAAACCGAATAAGGAAATAGAAACCGAAAAAGGTAATGAATATTGAAAAAGGAAAAAGAAACCGAATAAGGAAAAAGGAACCGAATAAGGAAAAAGAAACCGAATAAGGAAATGGAAAATGAATAAGGAAATGAAAATCCAATAAGGAAATAGAAACCGAATAAGGAACTAGAAACCAAAAAAGGAAATGAATATTGAAAAAGGAAAAAGAAACCGAATTAGGAAATGAAAATCGAATAAGGAAATGGAAATCGAATAAGGAAATGAAAATCGAAAAAGGAAATAGAAACCGAATAAGGAAATAGAAACCGAAAAAGGTAATGAATATTGAAAAAGGAAAAAGAAACCGAATAAGGAAAAAGGAACCGAATAAGGAAAAAGAAACCGAATAAGGAAATGGAAAATGAATAAGGAAATGAAAATCCAATAAGGAAATAGAAACCGAATAAGGAACTAGAAACCAAAAAAGGAAATGAATATTGAAAAAGGAAAAAGAAACCGAATTAGGAAATGAAAATCGAATAAGGAAATGGAAATCGAATAAGGAAACGAAAATCCAATTAGGAAATAGAAACTGAATAAGGAACTAGAAACCGAAAAAGGAAATGAATATTGAAAAAGGAAAAAGAAACCGAATAAGGAAATGAAAATCGAATAAGGAAATGGAAATCGAATAAGAAAATGAAAATCCAATAAGGAAATAGAAACTGAATAAGGAAATAGAAACCGAATAAGGAAATGAATATTGAAAAAGGAAAAAGAAACCGAATAAGGAAATGAAAATTGAATAAGGAAATGAAAATCCAATAAGGAAATGAAAATCCAATAAGGAAATAGAAACCGAATAAGGAAATAGAAACCGAAAAAGGAAATGAATATTGAAAAAGGAAGAAGAAACCGAATAAGGAAAAGAAAATCGAATAAGGAAATGAAAATCGAATAAGGAAATGGAAATCGAATAAGGATGATAATCGAAAAAGGAAAAAGAAAACGAATAAGGAAATGAAAAAAAAATTAGAAGGAAAACTTTTTGAGGAAAAATATTTTGAGGAAAAAAAAAATTTGAGGAAAAAAAATTTTGAGGGAAAAAAAAATTGAGGAAAAAAAAATTTTGAGGAAAAAAAAATTTTGAGGAAAAAAAAAATTTGAGGAAAAAAAATTTTGAGGAAAAAATTTTTTTGAGGAAAAACAATTTATAGCAAAAAAAAAATTCAGTTTGGACTTGTAATATTTTTCAAAATTTGAATATCGAAAAAGGAAATGGAAACCGAATAAGGAAATGAAAATCGAAAAAGGAAATAGAAACCGAATAAGGAAATAGAAACCGAAAAAGGTAATGAATATTGAAAAAGGAAAAAGAAACCGAATAAGGAAAAACGAACCGAATAAGGAAAAAGAAACCGAATAAGGAAATGGAAAATGAATAAGGAAATGAAAATCCAATAAGGAAATAGAAACCGAATAAGGAACTAGAAACCAAAAAAGGAAATGAATATTGAAAAAGGAAAAAGAAACCGAATTAGGAAATGAAAATCGAATAAGGAAATGGAAATCGAATAAGGAAACGAAAATCCAATAAGGAAATAGAAACTGAATAAGGAAATAGAAACCGAAAAAGGAAATGAATATTGAAAAAGGAAAAAGAAACCGAATAAGGAAATGAAAATTGAATAAGGAAATGGAAATCGAATAAGAAAATGAAAATCCAATAAGGAAATAGAAACTGAATAAGGAAATAGAAACCGAATAAGGAAATGAATATTGAAAAAGGAAAAAGAAACCGAATAAGGAAATGAAAATTGAATAAGGAAATGAAAATCCAATAAGGAAATGAAAATCCAATAAGGAAATAGAAACCGAATAAGGAAATAGAAACCGAAAAAGGAAATGAATATTGAAAAAGGAAATGAATATTGAAAAAGGAAGAAGAAACCGAATAAGGAAAAGAAAATCGAATAAGGAAATGAAAATCGAATAAGGAAATGGAAATCGAATAAGGATGATAATCGAAAAAGGAAAAAGAAAACGAATAAGGAAATGAAAAAAAAATTAGAAGAAAACTTTTTGAGGAAAAAAAAAAATTGAGGAAACAAAATTTTGAGGAAAAAAAAAATTTGAGGAAAAAAAATTTTGAGGGAAAAAACATTTTTTAGAAAAAAAAATTTTGAAGGAAAAAAAATTTTGAAGGAAAAAAAAATTCAGTTTGGACTTGTAATATTTTTCAAAATTTGAATATCGAAAAAGGAAAAAGGAAAAAGGAACCAACTTGTGTCTGGTCCATTACTTCTACATCTGGTTTACCTGTGAACCTATATTAGTTTGCAGGATTCCAGGTGTTGTTGTTTGCATTATTAGGTATGTTTATATTATAATGTAGTTTTTTCTTTAATACTGAACACTTTATAGTGGCCGTTGGTTTGGTGCATTTATATATTTTGGAAATTAATAATTATCAAGAATATGGACTTAAAATGAGAAATTATTTATGACATATGTATGATTGTATTTTTTTTATTTATGCCAAAATATGATTATCATTACTTATGTGTTGAGTTTTGTTTTATTACATCGAAATGGGAGTGGAGGGAATTGGTAAATTTTTAAATAATTAAAAATACTTAATTCCATCTCGGATGCTTTCGACATTACTCGTTACCTTTCGACATTACTCGTTACCTGTTTGTACAAAATTTATCGTTCGTTATTTAATCGCATTTGATTGGTTAATAGAAATACCTGTTCACTTCAGGTGAATTTTCATACAAATGTTCCCTGGTCATTTCGAATTGTGTACTGGTCAATTCAACACGTTAAATTTACCCACCCTCCCGCCCGCCCATTTTATTTTGTATTATTTTATTTTTGTACATTAGTTATACCTTATTAAATCGAAGAAGTTAGTCTTTTTCAGATAATGCAGATTGATGAATGTGATGTCTGTAGTGCATTTATATATTTTGGAAATTAATAATTATCAAGAATATGGAATTAAAATGAGAAATTATTTATGACATATGTATGATTGTAATTTTTTTATTTATGCCAAAATATGATTATCATTACTTATGTGTTGAGTTTTGTTTTATTACATCGAAATGGGAGTGGAGGGAATTTAAGACACTTGAGGCCCCAAAAACTATAGGACAATAGGGCTACATAAACTGTAACACACAAAAGGCCTCACAAACTGTCAGACACTATAAGTCTAAAAAAAGAAGATGTGTTATGATTGCCAATGAGACAACTGTCCACAAGAGACCAAAATGAAACAGACATTAACAACTATAGGTCACCGTATAAGTAGCCTTTTTACGTTGCGCAGTTAAACCTAACTAGTCGGTCGATTGGTTTATAAATTAGCAAATGTAACCTCGGGTGTTTTACAACCGCAAATATGTTGTCGTATGAAATTGAGGTCACCGTGATATACATACAAAATTCTCATATATTGTCAGATCTTGTTTTTAAAAAAATCACTGTGAAAAGATAAATTACTTACAAAAGTTCCTGTTGGAGGTATGTCCTGTCCAAGGGAAGTCAAGTCTCCGTGTACTGATTTGTCACATACCAGGTTGATTACAGCCTTTCTGAAATATATGAAAAATTGATACATGCAGATATTTGTATAAACTTCTCATTCTGTTATCTTTTGGTTTATTTCGTTGTTTTTTTTTAACGATCACTGACGTATAATCCACACCTTCCTTTTTTTCATATGAACCGGGAACACGACAGATTGTTTTCAATATCAAATGCTAATAATGCAAACTGTATGAAAAAGAACGAAGACGAGTTGTTTTTTTTTTTTTTTTTTTTATCATGAGTTGGCTAAAATTGATAGGTTAATTAAACACATTTTTTTAAAAGAAATTTTCAAAGGGAAACAACTCCTATGTAGGATTATGTAGAAAAAACACCGTGTTCTTGTTGTAAAAACGTAGTGATAGAGCATGATGCTATTTGTGATTTATGTTCTTTTAGTGACAAGTACCACTATCAATTAAATATTGCGAGGGAAGCACATTACCTCGCTAGTTTGGTACAAAACTTATAATACCATTTGAAAAAATTAAAGCTGTTTAATTCGTAATGGTATGCTACTTGTACATATTATAAGGTATCAAAGGTTTATAAAATAATGATTTTATACGATATGATACCTTTAAATTTTCTCTGCCAAGCTGCGTAATATATGACAGCCATTGCATTTAATGCACAGTTCTAGTGTTCTGTATAACTCTGTTTATATACACAAGTTGGGGTCAACTCTGATCAGTCACCTTGACACTTCATTTATTTATTTAGGTAACTTACTGTTCGGCGTTTTGCTTATCACTGTAAGCTATTTGCAGTTGATCTCCGTCGTATGAGAATTCTGCGCTGTCCTGTGTGCCTATAGGTATGTATTGGAATATTGGCCCAGATATTATTTCGTGACATACCTGAAAAGTACGTATAATATACAACATGTTAGGGGATAATCGGTTTACTGTAGGTTAAGGGGTTTAATTGGCGACTGTTCATGCAAGCTTTAACATGTTCTTTTTTTTTTTTTGTCAATTCTTCCTCTTTAGCATGTTCGTTTCTTTCTGTGAATGATATGACACTATTTTTTCATTCATTATTTGTCACTGGAAGTTATGCAGCCATGCGTAAACCAATACACATAACATATATTTTGTGCTAGCTAGACAATAAAGAAATATTTGAAATTTATTTGATATGAATATTAGATGTAAGATCATCTATATCTGTTACCTATCAAAATTAGCAAACAAACGAGATATATTGATGTATAACATATATTAAAATTCATCTAAAGTTTTGCACCGCATGTTGGAGGGAAATACCATCTTTAACCCTCGCCAACACGACTTCACGAGTAAAAGGTCATGAGAAACACAGCTCAAATTGATTTTGAGACATTTACGGACATTTTGTAAAATCACTGTTTTTGCTATATTTTCAATATTTCACAAAGGGATTATACTATTTTATATTGTGCAAGGTTTAAGTCAAGTTTAATCTAATCTAGTTTCATGTTTTCATATGTTTTTCAATTAGCAACAATTTACTTCAAATGATCTATTATTCGTATATGACATCGGCTAGACTACTCAAATGTTTTGCAAACTAAAATGTACCACGGGCTACTCAAACATGTACTACCATTCATAAAAAATTCAGACAAACAGACGCAGATATATGAATTTTTCACAAACAAGAACACAAGTATAGTTGTTGAGAAAAGCAAAACATTTTTCAAATTGAAAGTAGTATCTTGACAATACGTATTGCTTTTGTACATAACCGACCTATACCACAAGGTGTTCACTCTTTATAGTGACTATATGCGGACGATACCGAGTCTATTTGACCATTTCCTCAGACAACGACAAAACACCAAAGAATCATACCCCATCATCATCGCACATCTTCTAATTTTTGCTTTATTTTGAGATAACACATAACCGATCACAACTTCACAGGTGAAGCCAACAGAAACTTCGGTTTCCATTACTAAACCTCCCAATATGTTACAAACTCCTCCAAGAGCATGCATATATTTGTAATCAGCTGAAATCATAGAAATAGATCCAGTGTTCGCAACATGAAATTAAACTAGGACTGAAAAGCCTACAAACGAGGCTCAACGAATCAAGATTCCCGTTTGAATGGTTTTACACTTGTAAATTTGGGGCCCTATATAGCTTGTTGTTCCGTGTGAGCCAAGGCTCCGTGTTGAAGGCCGTACATTGACCCATAATGGCTTACTTTTATGAATTGTTATTTGGATGAAGAGTTGTGTCATTGGCGCTCATACCACATCTTTCTATATCTGGAGGCAACAAAATACTTACAAAAAGAACAACGAGAAAGTCTAGTCGTACAAGATATCTTTCAAAAATATTACAACCAGCTTCAAACAACTGTAGGAACTAGTCAAGAACTGAAACAAATTGCCTCTGGATATCGCCACAGCCATGTCACTTGAGATATTCAAATGACCACCGAACACCACTTAATAACCATATCATTGAGCAATATCGTTTAAATCGTGTTTTAGTATGCATGATATGGTTAAACATTCGTTTATGGATGTAAATATTAAAAAAGATGTGCAGGTATGAGCGCCAATGAGTCAACTCTCAAAAATTGACCTAAATTATTCAGAAATTGACAACTATAGGTCACCGTACGGCCTTCAACAATGAGCAAAGTCCATATCACATAGTCAGCTATAAAAGCCCCGAAATGATAATGTAAACTAATTTAAACTAGAAAACTATCGGCCTAATTTATGTCCATTTGTATTGATTTTTGTTCTTTTGGGGAAAATATGATAAAGGATACTCACTGCCACATTATTACAGTCGTTGAGAGTAAAAGCATTACACGGATTCCAAGCATAAGCATCTGCTTGTCCATTAGGATCAATTATATCTGCATATCTATAAAAGAATGCGACAAAGATCTATTTAATTCTTTGCTATTAAATATGAGGCTCTAAAGAGCATGTGTAACTCATCTAGGTTTATGTGCAACTTGAGCAATGAATACTATCCAACTTTGCTGACAAGAATAAATATGTTTTTGTTGATCTTGTATTGCTGATCAATTTCTCTGTTCATAGTTTCTTTTCATCCTATTTAGTGTTTGCCACAATCTCGCGGGAAAAGGGTAAAATTGTCTTTTAGGGACAATCACTCCTATCAAGATTTCAGCAAAATTTGACTCATTTGTCGATCTTGTCTTGTTGATCATTTTTGCTATTAAAAAGTGTCTATCTGTATCAGTTATAGTTTGAAAGATAAGGATCAAAAACACAAACATCGGTAAATATATTCATTAAAGAGCAAGACCTCTTCCATCAAGGAGTCGACGAGAATTTCAGCCATGTTAACTTATTTGTAGTACTTCTTTGTAGTTCTTGTCTTGCAAATTAAGTGGCTAACTATCTAAAATAGTCTCCAAGACAGGGGCAAACTACAAATGGGTAATAAATTGCAATTAAAAAGCAGTAACTGAAATCAGGAGTCGACTGAAGAATTCGGCTATCATAGTAAACTTATTTGTAGATCTTATCTTACTGATCTTTTTTGCTATTTTAAGTTTCAATAAAGTATAGTTTCTAAGGGATACGGCAAAAATGAAAAAAAGAGGTGGTAACAATTGCAACTAAATGGCAGTAACTCTATTAAGGGATCATCGGAAGATTTCAACTACTAAACGTATTTGTAGATCTTGTGTTGCTGGTAGTTTTCGCTGATTTAAGTTTCAATCTACCTATTTTAATTTTTCAGACATTAGACAAAAAAAAAAAAAAAACGAAAAAATATACAAAGATTGTCATTATAGGCCTGGGATATAACTCCAATCAGGAGTCGTCTGACAATTTTGACATTGGCCATTTTTATGTAGTCAGATCTCATCTTGCTGAGCGTTAATGATTCTTAACGTTTCTCTCTATCTATTTTTATTTTCAAGATAATATCCAAAAATGAAGAGAAAAATGGTAGAATTCGTCGCTTTTGATAGGTCAATAACTCCCATGAGATATCGTCTGATAGTTTTGATGCAAATAGACATGCATTAGGTAAATCTTTTATTCTAATCATTTATTTCACTGTCAGATTTAGATAGTCTCTACTTGTAACGATTTTCAGGATAATCTAGGCAAAAATCGCATTTTACCCCATATATTCTATTTTTGGCAAGGTCGGCCTTTTTCGGCTTGGCAGGCGAGTTCATCAGACACATTTTTAAAACCAGATACCCTAATGATGAATGTGGTCAAGTTTTGTTAAATTTTGATCTAGTTCTATCAGTGGAGAATATTTTTGTAAAAGTACACGACGACGGACGACGGCCGCCAAGTGATGGAGAAGTGGACCATTCGTTAGCTTTTGCTATAAAGTTTGTCATTGTTAAATCAATGACTTAATGCCAAGGATCTATAAGACCAGAAACATATATACGAGTATATATATATATATATATGTCTCTGATAAGACTAAATCACAGTGCATTTTGATACAGACAACTAAAAATGCATGATACAACTTGAAACTTGTACAATAAAAACCAACTTGCAGGACATTCAGCTTTTATTTTTGGAAAAAGAATGGTAGAAACCCTACCTTACATTATATTCAGGAGAAGAGAGTTGTTAAAAGGGACAACATGGGAAGCTTATTAAAAGTTAAAAGTCAACAAATTGATGAAGAGGATCTGAGTCATGTATGTAAGAACGAAGTGCTGGATTGATTGGAGAAAAGGAAGATATGACTTTGAATGTAGTTCTAAGAAAGAATTTGTGTTCAAAGTTTTGAAAAAGTGCCTTGCCTTACTTGAAATCAAATCTTACTGAGTCAGCAAAATAATTGTTAGACTCTGAACCATCTGAACCATGTTGCAATAAATTAAAAAAGAACAAACTTACGCAGGGGTTCCATCCTTTTTCGCCAATGGATTTAAATCAATTAAATGTCCAGAATCTGTTAGACAAGAACATGCTGACTTTTTTGTGCAGCTCTTTGCTAGAACGTTTGAACTACATAGAATCAAAAGGATACAAACACCTGAACATCCAAAGGTAAATTGTAACATTTTGAATTAAGTCAACTTACACCTAAATCGTCATGTGATTATAGTGATAAAAGATACGAGAGTTTCATAGGGCTTTGTTACGTGATAACATTTTAATTGTAGATAAAGATCTGAAATGAGAGTATAGGACGTTGAACTTATCAATTATTCATCTCGTTTCTTTGGGTCTATATCAATAGCATAATTCGTTATCTTAATTGTTACTGAATTTTAATTTGTATACTTTATAATAGTAAGCAAGACCGGATCTTTTTCTAGTTTTTCCCGATAATGGGCGGAAGTTTAAAATTGTGGTTTCCGGTTAAAAAAAAAAAGAAAAACACGATGGAAGACTTGAGCACTTTGAAGGTTTTTAAAATAAGTCTCTCCACAATCATAAACATAATGCGTTAAAAAAATAATAATGTCAAAATTTATCATGATAAAAACTATTCTCATATTGCGAGAATCGGGGGTCAATATGTCATTTTAGGAACATGGTTGAATGTTCGAATGGCAAAAATGAATTTGTATGACAATACACCGCTAATCCCGGTTGACCCGCCCGTTTAAACTTTTGACGCATACTACAATTTTCAATTGTAATGTCAGTTATTTTGTTTTATGACATCAAAATTTTATGGGAACCTGTGTGATATCCAGTAATGGCGGACAAATAGCGATAAGGTGTATGAGAGTAGGCCGAATGCACTGTTCTGTCCGGCGTGTAACGGTAATTTTCGGCTACCGTTTACGTTGGCGTCAAATTTGTTGAAAATTTATCGTAATTCATCAAAATAGCCTCATTGTGATTTATCAGAGTTCTCAAATAATTATCAATCTTTGTCGTGATGACAGAGTAATCTCTCTTGTAAATTATCCTCTCTTGTAAAATTATTAATCACTAGTGTAGTTACTCCTTTGTACTTATATATTGTAGGTAATTAATTGTAAAATAATTATATTTTTATTGAAAACATTCAACATGATTTGTTAAAATCAGTCAATTTTTTATGGTTTTAAAGAAAGTGTACATTTCATCATCATCATGCACAAAAAATTACCTTTAACATCATTTGGCAAGAATTTTTACCTTTATTTGTCATGAAGATACCCCCATTACGACCATCAACAAATTATGCCATAGCCAGTCTATGACTGAAAAAGTATGCAGGTGACAATTGTTGAAAATGTAAATAATTTTACTAGGCTAGCCCATCATACTGGTACTTTTATGATCATGATGATTGTAGGCCCAAAGTTGAGAATGATCGAGATCCTGATATTAAGCAGAACCTGTGAAAGGTGGTGAATTCTGTAAAAAGCTATTAAATAAAGCATTATTTTTTTGCAAGATTTAAACTTCACTTAAATGAGTTTTGATAGGTAGATGTAAGGGGTTATATCCCTCTTTGAAACTGATTGATAAAAATTAATTGTTTAGCTTACTTGACCAAACCTTTTTAAATTTGTACTTTGCATTGAAATATGATGCATTGCTCTTATACCTTGTGTATCTTTATAGTTATTTGATACATGTGACTATTTTCTGTTACAGGTAGCTGATTTGAAAGAAAAGTTAAAAGAGAAAGGTTTGACTGTATCTGGGACTAAACCAGAGTTATTAAAGAGATTAAAAGATGCCATGGAATTAGAAGGTATGTGTATGAGAGATGAATGAAGAACATTGGGCATTTTCAGGTAAATTGATGAAAACTGCATTTTGACCGACAGTTTTCAGATATATCTCAATGTTACTCTTACCAAACAACTTACATTTAAAAAAAATAGAATATAAAGCATGTTATGATATCTTCCTCAGGGTTCTCACTAGGAATTTTTCATTGTGAGTCCTGAGACTCATCACTTTTAGAAATGGTGAGTCCCAATAGATTTTGACAAGTCCAGGATGCATGTAATTTTTTGTGTCGTAATGTAATGAAATATGATGAAATAAAACTTAAACGATGCGTGTTGGATTGTTAGTTTTTATTATATTGATAAAAATTATGATCTCTTAAAAGTTATTGTTCATTTCAAAATGTATACATGTAACAGACTTCTTTCTGGGTCTATTACTTCTTGGAATCCTGTTCAAGGGGCACTATCTTATTTTGACAAATTTTTTTCATATTGGCTGCTAAAAGCGAAATTGTCATTTGACTATTACACTTTTATTAATGTTTTAACAAGAAAAATCATATTTTAATTTGTTTATAGTTCTTGTAGCTAGTTTCCCTTTAAACATTGAGTTTGTGAATCATATACAATAACTTAAACAGTTATTTTACTAGATATTATATGAATTGAGGTGTATAATTTTTAATTTTTGAATGATTTAATTAGAAATTGTTTTGATATGATTTACAGAAACAGAAGAACTAGAAGAAACTGAAGAAGTGGTGAGAATTAAGACTGCAAAATTTAGTACATGTATAGGATAGAATTAAGGCTACAACATATTATCCCCAGCATAGTATATATCTAGGAATTTGATTGGTTAATGCACGACGTTACAAAACCCATAGCCCCTGGGTGTTGCTAACCCATATCCCCGGACGTTGCTAACCATTATCCCGGGGAACTTCACGCAAGTTTTCCTTAGTTCCATGATTGCTCCTTGTGAAAAATTTAATTTTGTAGATTATCCATGATGTTTGTAATTAAATATTTAATTCATTAACGATTTTGTTCTAATATCAGGGGTCCAAATTAACTTAAGAAGGCCAGTAGCCATCTGGGCTACTAGACTTGAAAATCAGTTATCCCAGACAAAAAGTCAGTAGCCCACATAATTTTACTATCACCGATGAAGCCCGCAAAGCGGGCTGAACTTCCTAGGGGGGTTTGGGGGCATGCCCCCCCTTGAAAATTTTGAAATTTTAGACTCAAAATCCTGCATTCTGAGCATACATGAAGGGGATTTAGATGCCTGGGAAAAAGATATTTTTTTCTTATCTTTGTTGTTGACTTCATCAAATTTCATTAAAAAAAAAACATTTGCAAAATGGGAATCTTCATGCCCTGTGTACAAGATTTTTTTTACATATCTTTTAAAGACAACTAAATAATTCTCTGTTCTGGAATACATGTAGATGATAGATGAAATATTTCATTTTATTTCTATAATAATCTAATTTATTAAATATCTTGGTCGATTCATTTTGCGTATTTACGTACATTTGTAAACAAATGACCCCCCTTTTTTCTGGACTATTTCACGTATTCCAAAACCGTTGTCATGAACTTGATATCTTCTCTGATTTTCTTTTTTTTTTGTAAACTGTCCAGTTAGTAAGGAACATAAATCATTTTTAACTATAAATGTTATTTATTGTGGTCGACAATACTCTACTTTCGTTTTTGACCTTCATTCTCTGTACACCACGTCGGCTTTAAAAATGTAACTACAAAAGGTACTGTTTTCCAGATTCTTAACAGAATTATAGATATCATACTTTCTTTTATTTGACTGATATTACTTCATGACATGCTGTTGTCATCTTCCCTGACTTTCTTCGCTTTCTTGAAGCCAAAACCGTGATTGCTTCATATTGTTAATGACCATCGGAACACCTCTCTTGTTATCATTGCAAGTATACGATACATTCCAACTTTAAATAGACGACCAATCAGTGACCTGAATTAACGTGAACTATATTTAGTCACAGGTAAACACTGATTTGATATCCTTGTTAATCGCGACTGCGGCTTTGATGCAAGATTTTTCTTTTTGAATTTAAATTTTTGTCTGTGAAGTAGCCAGTACTTGGAGTCACGGTAAATGGCGGATTTCAGTCAGTCAAGAACTTGTTTTAAATTTCAATTCGCCACCTGGGCTACCACAACTGAGTGAAAAGATCGCCCAGGTCAATTTCTGGTCGCCATTGGCGACTGGGCGACCGTTAATTTTTTTCCCTGTCTATTATGCCGATCATTTACACCCATTTCATTAAATGCATCACTTGACTGCCACATTGTCAAGGAATGGGACTACTGGCCTAGCTATGCAAATGACCCATGTTGACGTCACACCATCTATGACGTAACTCTCACAACATTGAGCGCCAAATTTGACTCTATCCTGTAACTCTGTCTCCGTATTAAAAACGTCGTATATTTGACTGCCTGTAGAGTTCTACCAAAGGTAGTACCCTACACCCCGTAAAAAATATGTAAAATTTCCAAATTTCAATAAAACTTTTTTAAATTATGAAAAAACGTTGTTTTCACGGTACACTTTGTACCCGAATTTCCATAGAACTCTGCCGATTCAGACTAAGACTGGGGATAAATTCATTATCTACGTTCATATCCGTAGATATTGGTATTTTAACACCCTTCAATACCCTGTACACCCTTCGGCTACGCCTCATGGTGTACTGGGGCACTTCAGGATGTTAAAATACCCATATCTACGGATATGAACGTAGATAACTTATGATACATGTATAGGATAGAATATGTTACAATAGGATACATGTATAGGATAGAATTAAGGTTACAATATAATATGTGTATAGGATAGAATTAAGGCTTATAATATAACACATGTTGGAGATAGAACTAAGGCTGCAATATAATACATGTATAGGATAGAATTAAGGCTTACAATATAACACATGTATAAGATAGAATTTAGGCTACAACATAATACATGTATAGGATAGAATTAAGGTTACAATATAATACATGTATAAGATAGAATTAAGGCTTATAATATAACACATGTTGGGGATAGAACTAAGGCTGCAATATAATACATGTATAGGATAGAATTAAGGCTTACAATATAACACATGTATAAGATAGAATTTAGGCTACAACATAATACATGTATAGGATAGAATTAAGGTTACAATATAATACATGTATAAGATAGAATTAAGGCTTATAATATAACACATGTTGGGGATAGAACTAAGGCTGCAATATAATACTTGTATAGGATAGAATTAAGGCTTACAATATAACACATGTATAAGATAGAATTTAGGCTACAACATAATACATGTATAGGATAGAATTAAGGTTATAATATAATACATGTATAAGATAGAATTAAGGCTTATAATATAACACATGTTGGGGATAGAACTAAGGTTACAATATAATACATGTATAAGATAGAATTAAGGCTTACAATATAACACATGTTGGGGATAGAACTAAGGCTGTAATATAATTCATGTATAGGATAGAATTAAGGCTACATAATAACATTTTGGGGATAGAACTAAGGCCAAATGAAAATATATGCGTGGTTCCAGTAACCCTACTTTTTCGGCTTAAAAATAGCCTACCCTAAAGATTTTATTGTCATTTTTCATTAAGCCCTGTTAAAGTCAGAATGTTGCTCCCATAGACTCAATGTAAAAAAAAAAAACTATAAAATAAAAAAAAATCCCTACCTACCCTCCTAACTTTTTTTCAGATGTAACTAGAACCTCGCATACTTTTTTGGAAACATTAGAAATTGTTCTAAATCTTTACTTAGGCATCGGCATTAGACATTACCTACTGTTACTAAATGTATTCACACTGAAATATAGTTCCCTATAGTTCTTATGTATGTGCACAATACACACATAAACTGAAAAAAAATGATATATTTTTTTAGCAGTTCATTCAAGAATGTATGTCATTAAGATGTGTTGATGTGCAGGCTTTTTTTTTAAAACATTTTGATTAGGAAATTGGGTATTGATATCATACTAGTATGATTGACAACTGTCATTATCACCAAACAATCAGAGACAAGGTAGACCTTTAATTACAATACCCCACCTCCTAAACTGTCAATCAAATTGACCACAACTTATCAACCTCAGTCTTACATAATTATACAGACCCTCCAATACACATCTGAATATACAAATACTTGACCTCATAATTGAATACACAATTGTATAAATTAGATGTTTGATATATTTAAGGATGATAGATTTATTTATTTTTGATTTACTTTTGATTTACATTGCATAAAGTGATTCTGTAAATTATGTCTGAAAGATAAATGATTAATGGATTAACAAGATCTTTAAAAAAAATGAAATATGAATATAAATATGAATATATAAAAGGTATTCAAGTAAGGTCTATAATTTACTTGATAAATTTCCAATAATCTGACATCTGTAATTAATCAACATAGGCGGATCCAGGGAGGGCCCTGGGGGGCCCGGGCCCCCCCTTTCGTGGGAAAAATTTGGTTGATTATATAGGGAATCACTGAAGCATGACTGGAGAGGGCCCCCCCCCCCCCCCTTTTAGGAAAAGTTCTGGATTCTCCACTGATCAACATTTAGATTAATTCACTTATTTTGTGTAAATCAAGTAATTGGCTTGAAACAGTTACATTGTAGTAAAATTTTAAAACTTTTAATTATAACAAACCATTGATTATTAGTTTATTCCCCATCAATCATTGTGTCAAGGATAGTTGGTAACATTTACTAGAAGAATTTTTTATTTACAATTTTTTGTTTTTTTGAAACATTTTCAGTACAGGCAACATTATTAGATAAGATATAAACTGCAGTTTAAATAAAATTTTGCGAATTGAGACTAGAGATCAATATTATTTAATTTGAGTTCATTTTATCCTCTTACATGTACTGGAAAAGCACTTATCCTTCTAAAGACCTGCTGTTAAGGGCATACAATACAGTTACAGGGAAGGTAATGACGTTGCTAACGTAAAATGTTATTTTCGCGACGTCAAACTATAACATATCGGAAAAAGATGCATTTTTCGACTGATTTTTATCATTCAAACTGATTTAATTTGAAAACGAGTGCATGGACCCCTATTTTTTAAAACGGCAATTTGTTTCATTTTGCAAGGAGATTATGTGACCCAAATTTTATAAAACTGTAAATAGCGCAATTTTTTTAATTTTGATAAACATGCAGCAAAAAATGACGTTTTTTTCCTCTATTCATGAACATTTGATAAATATGAGTTATTTCTGAATAAAAATTACATAATTTTTAATGATACTTATAGAATACAGAAATTTCCGATTTTTTAACAAAAAACAATTTGTGTTTATCTTTTAAAACAAAAAAGTTATGTCTTTCTTTCGAAAAAGAAAATACGGACACAAATCTGAATTTTGAGCAAATATACAAAATTTCGACTTCATTTTACTCAAAAATTAGCACATGAAGGTATAATTTTTATTACATATTTGATTTAATCGGGTAAAAAAGAGCCTATATGCAAATTTTCATCAACTTGTAAATACAGGTTCAAAACTGTATCGTATGCCCTTAATGCAATTTTCAGCAATATTGCTTTATAAATGTTCTTTTTCCCCCACCATACCTTGATATGAAATTATTCAAACTACTCTTGTAATCTTTCCATGAGTGTGATTATCTTGTTTTGTTGTTACTTTTCATTGATATGTAGGAATAATGGTCATACATATACTAGTACGCTGGTGACCTTTGAATTTGTTTAATCTGTGCAATGACAAGGAAACAACTTTAGTGTCTTGTAGGTCAAAGCACCAAAGTCCTTTTCTAAATCTAAACAACCTAAGCTTCTTGTGTCAATCATTAACAAAAATACTAATCAAATACATGTAACAGTTTCTCTACATAACTGTTTACCTAAAAAATCAATTAAACTTTTTGCATGACTGATATATAATTTCAGGTAGAACAGGTAGTTCTCCAAGAAGAGGAGGAGGAAGAGGAGGTTGATGATGATATGACCTTGACAGAGGACAAATTAGAGATAACTGAATCTAAAACAGTTCCTGAGAGGTAAGTTACATGGTCTTGACAACTGTTCATACATGATGTTGCTTTCAATTGATGGAAAGACATTTATGTTAAGAGTTATGATTTCCCCTAATGGTTATGGACAGAAATTACTGTATTAAGATTTACACTCTATCAGTAACTGATTTACTTTTATTCCCAGTCTGGGATTATTTAATGCTTAATTTTTGGTTAGGCCAGGGTTTTTTAATTTGTTGTTTTACTGATCCTGCCGACACTAACAAATACATCATCCCTGAAATATAAATAAAAAGAATCTTTTTATCAGAATTGATAACACATTGTGTTGTGAAAAAATAAAACTTCAAAAATAATCCATATGTTTACATATCTAAAAATAGACAAATCAATCATAACAGATCTTGAAATGTTGTTTGCGTAAATAATTTTACCGAGTGAAATCTGTGTTTAAAACCCATTACAAGAAGTTTTTTTCCCTCTTTATGTCATAAATTCGTAAGATAAATGGACCCGTCCAAACGTGGAAGACATCAAGTTAAAGATCTAGATATTCAAAAATTATTTAGAATTTTCTTGTTTCATAGGAAGAAGAATATTTGTTTTTTCCGTCCATTTGGATATCAAAAACAGGAATGCATAACAACTGACGAACCCAATATCTTATCTTTTCAGTTGATTAGTCTCTAATGCTTTTGAGACTATTTTCCTAGAACGTGTTTGCAAATTTTATTTGGAAGTTTTTGTGCTTGAAGATCATTGTTTACCAAGTTTCCTAAAATATACACTTCAGCTTGTGTAGGTAGCTTAAAAGACCATTTATTTATGCATATTAGATAAATGAAAAAGATCAAAACAACAACACACTACAATATATCCAATTTTTTGGAAATTTATATTATAGGTTTATATCAGTTAGGGACGACATCAAAAGTTCAATGAAGGATAAAAAACTTAATTCACATAGTTTTTTCACTGACCCCCACACCCCCCCTCTTAACTTAATTTGGGAAAAATTGATTGACCAATAGGGATATATGTAAAATCGATTTTAGATTAACAAAACTTGCAGCAATGTTGACCCCCCCACCCCAAACTATTTGATTTAAGTTTTTTATCCTACATCGATCTTTTGATGTCATCCCTTATGTTTCAGATATTTTCAAAAATTAGTGCCAACCAATTATTTTTTGAGTTATACCCCTTGGATTTTTTTTTAAATTGCATTGTATTGTAACATTTTTGTCCTTTATTTGTTAATGAAATGTTTTTGCTTTATAATTCATAGTTCAAGTAAAGAACCCATAGAAAATGGTAAACCAAAAAAGATCTCTTTATCAGGATTTTCAGATGCAGAGGTGATTATTATATATATATATATATATATATATATATATATATATATATATATATATATATATATATATATATATATAGAACTAAAGTATGATAGCTACATTTATTATTGGTAATGAAATTGAAAATGACTGACCGTTTTATGTAAATTGCTTGGTGAAAACAAATATATCTAAATATATAAATGAGGATTTATAAGAAATTATCAAAGAAAAAAATCCTAAATCATATAGAAATGATGTTAATATGTTTGCTAGTGACTATTAGTGATTTATCTTGGTATTCTAGGGCAAAAACAGTAATAATGAAAAACTAATTGCCCTGAGAACAATTAAAAGTCTATCCAACTATCCTAATTTCAGTTTTGATTTGCAAACAAGGTGAAAAAATCAAAAGGTCTTTCCCCAGGAAAATTAAAAGACCATAAAAGAGATATCTCAATCATGTACTAAACTTTTCATAATTGGTAAATTTATATGATAAAAATGATTATTATCATGCAAGCATAGAGAACTAACAGTTAAGTATGTTATCATTCTTCTATGTTCCTTTATCACCTTCATCAGCTTTTCTTAAACTTATGTATCACACCTTAGTATATGAAATGTGTTTAAGGCCGTTTTTATTAAATAAGTTGGTTTACGGATCCGCCGACCCGAATTTTCGCTAATTCAAATAAAAATAAACGCACATTTGCCCTTAAAAATTATTTCCGCCGACCTCATATTTATCGATTTACTAAGAAAATTTTAAACGGTATTTTTGTGTTTACATTTTGTAATTCTGGTTCCTATTACTGCATTAAAAAATTGTGAACCAGTGCACCGGAAACGTGACTGGTTAGCTGTTCACGTGTTTGCGCATCCTTAAACCCTGACTTCCGTTTAGGAACCAGACGATATCAGGGCATGGTTTGTTTACTATGAATGAACCAGTGTACATCCATCTGGATGTGGACGTCCTAAACAATTCAGTCCAGGAAGAGCTAGTCTACATCTGCGGGAATGCCTTGTACCCACCTGATCACCAATGTACAAAGGAAGTTATAGTTAGGGAGAGTGTTTCATGTTCGTCACCCATTGAAGTGACATATTATGCAGGTTTGTTTTATAGAGAATTTTTTTATGACAGACCAGGGACGTATAAGTCCTTGGACAGACATAGTTTTTCACATGAAACTCAGTATAAAAGCACAGGAGGACAGGAAAACAATTTTTGTCAATTTTTTCTCAGCAAAAATAAATCACACACACTTTATATTTTGATATGAAACAGGAGTTTAATTTTGTTGGATGCATATTCATGCTTTTACAAATCCTTTGCCAACCAATTTTCCCAGTATATGGGTTTGTACATATGTCCATGTTCATTGAAGACTGTTGCATTGTCCTGTGCTGTATTTTTACAAGCTGGATGGGTTGTTGCCTCTTTAACACATTCCCCATTTCCTTTCACTTTCCTATTTTGATACATTTAATACTTTTTTCTCTCAATACTTTGTAAAAAATCGTATCTGTATTTTTGAATATTTATTTGCAGCTGTTCGAGAAAAATTCACAGACATATGTTTTTTCTGTGGAGACATGGAGGTGGTAATAAATGATCTGATTAGACAACTGAGGACCCAGTATGGAATTGTTCGTCCCATATGCCAATCATGTTTGGACCAAGGAAACATTCCAAATACCAGAAATGACCTCAAAGTCGGGCAAAAAAGAAAAAATTAACAATTTACATTTGTTTTTAATAATTAAAAACATGTATACTGCTTTCATCAATTGCATATTTCACTTAATACAAATCTTTGTCTGTCAGATGTATGTTTATAGGGTTGATACATATAAAAAAGATGTGGTGTGTTTGCCAATGAGATGATTTTTCATAAAGAGACCAAATGACACAGAAATTAATAACTATAGATCACTGTACAGCCTTCTTCAATGAGCAAAGCCCATACCGCATAAGCTATAAAAGGCCCCAAAATGACAAATGTAAAACAATTTACGTGAGAAAACAAACAGCCTAATTAAATGTAAAAAAATGTACTAAAAAAAATTAACAAATATGTAACACACCAACAAACAATATTAAACCACTGAATTACAGGCTCCTGACAGTAAATTTCTGTTTATACTTTTAAATACTGTCTGATATGCTCTGTCCTTATAGGTGTTGACATGCAATATGCTCTTAGATTTGCCTTTGTCTTTTAATATTGACTTGTTCTATGTGATGTGTTTTTGTTGTCGCATTTATTAATTCCACAAAACCTACAAAAGATGCTGAATAAAAGGTATTATCAAAAGGCTTTTCAAGTTTTACAGAACTATAAATAAGTCTTTTCAATCAAGTTTAAATTATTTTTTTTTTTTCCTCCTACCCTATTTTTTTGTGGCTGATATCCGTAAACCAAGTAAAAAAACAAAAACTGGAAAGATCTAGTTTAAATTTATTTTTTTCCCCTCCTCCTACCCGAAGTTTTTTGGGCTGATGTCCGTAAACCAACTTATTAAATAAAAACAGCCTAACTTTACCTAAACATCTGTTACTTATGTCTAAAAAAGGACTACACAGATTGACATTAGATTTTTCCCTAACTGAGCTCCAAAGTTTCCAAGTATTTAACCAAAAGCAAATAAAAGAAGGATAATATGTTATTATTAATTTTTGTCTAAATGATGTCTTGTGTTTATAAGGCCAATAATAGATAATTCTTAAAAATAATTTGACGAATGCTTTTTATTGGTCTAGGAATTAGCCTTTTTAGAATCTAGAGGATTATGGGTAATCTCATTGTTAGTACACCAAAATTAAACTTTGATTTACACTTAACTTAGAAAAAAGTATTTTTTTTACTTCTAACGCACATGCTTTGCTTACTCTGTAATACGCATGTTGAAATTCTCTTCTGCAGATAAGACATTCAATCGTAAATTCAAAATGATTTTATGCTAAATAAAGCTAGTGCAACTATTATCTTTATTTTCAAACACTATCAAAGGTAAACAATTAAAAAGCTAATGATTTCCTGTGAATTTGATATATAAAACAAAAGTAATCCCAGAAATGAGTCTGGAATTGCTTGCTTTAGTATTTCGCTAAACATCCGGTTTTAATTTTGTCTTCAAAAAACCAAAGAAACGTTAGCGATGTCTGAGAAATTTATCGTTTTGAGTCATTTAAATCATTTCATTTTTAAACTGTTGCCTTCCCTTAATTGCTATTGAATGATTTTAGGAAAATAGAGGAAAATTCATGAAGTAAATGAGATTCAACAGTAAAACAAGTTCGTTGAGGCTACGAGTATGAGCATACTCAGTTATGTGATAAATTTTGACAATCATTTTTTGAAAAAGGGCACCAACTTTTAAGTTATCTTAAAATCACCAAAATTAGGTGAAAAAGAAAAAAATTCAAGATCCTTGCCCAGAATGCTTTAGATCCTAAAACGGCGAATTATCACACCTTCTTTCTTTGAATCTCCATGTATGGACAGCAGGCAGTGTATAGTGATGGAGAACCTGTCCAATAGTTCCTTTATCCTTATAGACTTATTCACAAGTTGTTCAGCAGTTCAGGAGAAGTTAGGTATTGACTACCTAACTTCTCCTGAACTGCTTAACAACTTGTGAACCTTTCACAGAATCTTACTCACATGATAATATTTTACACCTCATATTTCATGTCTTCTTCTGAATGATTTCAGGGTTTTAATTGGCATGACATAGACATGGACTTAGCCATACCTGCTCACTGTGGTACTCATTTGTATCTGCTGCTCCTCCTTAACCCCTGATTATAATGAAACTTTCTTAGAATATTTTTAATGGGATGACATTGTGCAACTTCCTTGTTTTTATACGACCGCAAAATTTTAAAAAATTTTGGTTGTATATTGGTATCACGTTGGCGTTGTCATCGTCGTCCGAATACTTTTAGTTTTCGCACTGTAACTTTAGTAAAAGTGAATAGAAATCTATAAAATTTTAACACAAGGTTTATGACCACAAAAGGAAGTTTGGGATTGATTTTGGGAGTTTTGGTCCCAACATTTTAGGAAATAGGTGCCAAAAAGGGCCCAAATAAGCAATTTCTTGGTTTTCGCACTATAACTTTAGTTTAAGTAGATAGAAATCTATGAAATTTTGACACAAGGTTTATGACCACAAAAGGAAGGTTGGGATTGATTTTGGGAGTTTTAGTTCTAACAGTTTAGGAATTAGGGGCCAAAAAGGGCCCAAATAAGCATTATTCTTGGTTTTCGCAAAATAACTTTAGTATAAGTAAATAGAAATCAATGAAATTTAAACACAAGGTTTATGACCACAAAAGGAAGGTTGGGATTGATTTTGGGAGTTGAGGGCTGAACAGTTAAGGAATTAAGGGCCAAAAAGGGGCCCAAGTAAGCATTATTCTTGGTTTTCGCACCATAACTTTAGTATAAGTAAATAGAAATCTATGAAATTTAAACACAAGGTTTATGATCACTAAAGGAAGGTTGGGTTTGATTTTGGGAGTTTTGGTCCCAACAGTTTAGGAATAAGGGGCCCAAAGGGTCCAAAATTGAACTTTGTTTGATTTCATCAAAAATTGAATAATTGGGTTTCTTTGATATGCCGAATCTAACTGTGTATGTAGATTCTTAATTTTTGGTCCCGTTTTCAAATTGGTCTATATTGAGGTCCAAAGGGTCCAAAATTAAACTTAGTTTGATTTTAACAAAAATTGAATCCTTGGGGTTCTTTGATATGCTGAATCTAAAAATGTACTTAGATTTTTGATTATTGGCCCAGTTTTCAAGTTGGTCCAAATCGGGGTCCAAAATTAAACTTTGTTTGATTTCATCAAAAATTGAATAATTGGGGTTCTTTGATATGCCAAATCTAACTGTGTATGTAGTTTCTTTAATTTTTGGTCTTGTTTTCAAATTGGTCTACATTAAAATCCAAAGGGTCCAAAATAAAACTAAGTTTGATTTTAACAAAAATTGAATTCTTGGG
Source organism: Mytilus galloprovincialis (assembly GCF_965363235.1). Taxonomy (NCBI): domain Eukaryota; kingdom Metazoa; phylum Mollusca; class Bivalvia; order Mytilida; family Mytilidae; genus Mytilus; species Mytilus galloprovincialis. The sequence continues at coordinate 90,276,129 of NC_134839.1, forward strand.
CTTTTTTGATATGCTGAATCTAAACATGTACTTAGATTTTTGATTATGGGCCCAGTTTTTAAGTTGGTTCAAAACAGGATCCAAAATTATTATATTAAGTATTGTGCAATAGCAAGAAATTTTCAATTGCACAGTATTCAGCAATAGCAAGAACTCTTCAATTGCACAGTATTGCACAATAGCAAGAAATTTTCAATTGCACAGTATTGTGCAATAGCAAGAAATCTTCAATTGCACAGTATTGTGCAATAGCAAATATTTTCAATTGCACAGTATTACACAATAGCAAGAAATATCTAATTGCACAATATTGTGCAATAGCAAGAAATTTTCAATTGATTGGAGTTATCTTTCTTTGTCCAGAATAGTAGTTGAATCAACTTAAATCATTGTTTTATACAATAAACAATGTATATTCACTTTTACTACCAACTGATAAATTAAAACAATCTTTACCATTCAGTGATAACAAGCACCTTTTGTTACATTTTAATATTTAGTTTTGGAAAAAGGGAAAGGGGGATGTGAAAGAAAAATGGGGGGGGGGGTTTAAATTTTTCTCATTTCAGATTTCATAAATAAAAAGAAAATTTCTTCAAACATTTTTTTGAGAGGATTAATATTCAACAGCATAGTGAATTGCTCAAAGGCAAACAAAATATTTTAAGTTCATTAGACCACATTCATTCTGTGTCCGAAACCTATGCTGTGTCAACTATTTAATCACAATCCAAATTTAGAGCTGAATCCAGCTTGAATGTTGTGTCCATACTTGCCCCAACCGTTCAGGGTTCAACCTCTGCGGTCGTATAAAGCTGCGCCCTGAGGAGCATCTGGTTGTTTATTGGTGTAATAATTTGTAGGTTTTATATTTATGTTGTCCTTAACAAATCATGGACTTTAGTTATTTTAAGGAAATTTATGTTTTCTTTGTGTATGCGTAACTAAACCTACCTATCCTCTTCGCTCCTGCTGGAGCATTAGGTTGCCACAACATTTCGCCATCCAATTCTGTCTTGATCCTTTGTTTCTGCTTAGTAGCCGACCGTTCAAGGGCTGTATAACCAGTCAAGGTCATTAAAAACTTCCATTTGTTGTTTCTGCTTCTACCAAGGTCATGTCAAGCTCCTTCAGTTCCTTCAATTGTTTGATGCCAGGTGGTTTATGCATAACTAAAGTGATGACTTAAAGCTCAGCAGTGAATACATTTGTACATCAGTACTTTGAAAATGAATAGTGCTGATTAGTCAGACAGATCAACTTGGAAAATCTATTACAACATCATCAAAACATGTATTTAGTAATTCTATATCTATGGTGACATCAACAAACAAATTGTCTAAAGGGAGGGGTATTCAATAAAAAAGAAAAAAAAAATGTATGTAAAAAACTATGTTAAAGAAAATAAGTCCATTTTTGCTAATTTGAAAATAATTGATTTTATTCCTAAGGAAGGGTAATAACTTCTTTAAAAGTTAAAAATTAAATGTGGTAAAATGTAACACTTTCATCCATTTAAGGTGATTGGTACTCATACAAATACTTTATCTTTTAGAGGTTAAAAAGCAGAGCAGAAAAATTTGGTGCTGTTAGTGCTGAAGCAAAGAAACAACTTAGAGCAGAAAGGTAATGTATTTTTGTATGCTTCTTTTAAAGTGTTTATAATTGATTAAACATGTTTTTTTTTAAATTTTTTTGACTAAAAGCATGTGTTTTCATCAGTTATTTTTCCTTGCACACATGCATTTTCCCAGTCATTAAATGTTCTACACTGTCACATTCTGAATGTGTTTGACTCAAGACAAGAGTCTATAATTTATCCTTATTATGTTGTTATATATCATAGTTGTTTGTTGTTAATTGTTTTGTACATATATATTAGGCATTAGTTTTCTTGTTTGAAATGTTTAACATTTTTGTCATTTGAGGGATTTGTATAGCTTGCTATGAGGTTTGAGTTTTGCATGTTGAAGGCCGTTCTATGTCCTGTAGTTGCTTGCTTCTAAGTTATTAGGTTTCTGGAAGAGAGTTGTCTCATTGGCAATAATACCATTTTTTTATTAAGATTTACTATAAATTTACTTTTTAGTGGATTGAAACATTTTCATAATAATGTTTTTAATTATTTTTATAGATTTGGTTTGTCAGAAAAAACTTCAAACATTTCATCGGCAAAAATCACTGGAGATGTTTCAGTAAGTATATTGTTTAAGGAATATAACCTGGAAGAAATATGATACAGTGGTTGACATTAACTTGAAACAGGGGGGGGGGGGGGGGAGATTAGCAGAGACCAGTGGCCCAGGCTTCTAAATTTTCAGCTGAAAATATCATTAGTGCTTAATTTTTCATATTCTTTTGGTTAGATTAAATAATAGTCTTTTACCCTGCTGCAGAAATATATCCTAAGTTTAGACATTTCCAGCAATCACTGAATTCGATTTCTCTGTCATATTTAAACCGAGTGTCCTAAGCTTTAAAAAGTTAAAAAACAATAAGTTTTTGGTTTTGGTCAACCTAAAAACACACCTTATATTCACAGTACATTGATCTAATCAAAATTATCTGTACATAAATATTATTATTATTGAAGAAAAAAATATTATTTGCTACAGGAAAGGGTAGTCTATTCAACTTATTTATTTAACCAAACATGAAAGAATATTTTATGAGATGAAAGTATTTTATCATTTAAATTTATTTCCAATTTGAGATAACTTTAAAACAGAAATGAAAAAAAAGAATGAATTTCAATTATGTTTTTATGTAAATATTTAATTTTCAGGTGGATTCAGATAAATTAAAACAAAGAGCTGAAAGATTTGGTGTAGTTTCTCCTGTTTTATCTAAGGTAAAGTAGATTTTGTTTTATTCTATAGAACAAGATCTATAATTTATATGTTCACACTGCTATAGATTACACAGTGCATGCCTACTGGCCCATCCCAGTAAAATTGTAAAAGACCTAGTTATTTTATTATTTTTATTACAGGATTTAAAGAAAAAAGTGTCAATTTTGAAATCGCATGACTAGGGTCACTAAGAGGGTAGTAATGGGGATACCTTCATGATGAATAACGGTAAAAATTCTTGCCAAATGACGTTAACGGTAATTTTTGATGCATGACGATAAAATGTACTCTTTCTTCGAGACAATAATAAAAAAATTGTCTAATTTTGACGAATCATGTTAAATTTGTTCCCAAAATAACGGTAATGATAATACTTCAGACCTCTAATGAATCATGATAAGGAAATTTTAACCAATTTGATGCTAACGGTAGCTGAAATTGACGAAATTACGACCCTCCACTATAGCATTTATTCATATTTTCATGTTAAATGATTATTGAAATAATGGTGAATTACATTCAGTAGCTGGCCTCAATGTAAATTTTAAACTAAAAGGACTTTGTTAATGTATATATATCTTATTTGCAGGTAGCTGATGTAGAGAAATTAAAACAGAGAGCTGAACGGTTTGGTGGATCAGTAGCACCAGCCTTAAGTAAAGTAAATAACTAGCAACTCTTTTTGACAATTTGTTTTTATGCATTTGTTGCAAGTTGTTTTCATATAACATATTACTTTAGAAACATTTAATTTATTGGGTTCTTATTCTCTTGTATTTAAGTTTAAATATTTCATGAAAACTATGGGTTTCCATAAATTCTTTGTACAAGTCTGTAGGAGGATTGTTTTTATTTGAACTATAAGATTTGTGCTTCATCTATACAGATATCCTTATAAATTGGTTCGCTAAGACTAATTAATCCACATTACAATTGTACATTAGTCTCTCAAAGTGAAATGCTCATTTTTATGAAGTAAAGCAAACAAGAATTGTGTTGAAACTGTTGCCATATTAATGATAAAGTCTGTCAAATACGTGTTGATGTTAACTTAAAATCTCAGATATATTAAACTTTAATGGTAAATTACACACATAAATCATAGATATATTAAACTTTACTGGTAAATTACACACATAAATCATAGACTTAAAAAGATTTGGTAAGAAACACCATGCAAAACAATGAAAGGGAAGATTTGAAAACAAAGTATCTCCCAGTGATTAAGTGGGATTGTCTAAGGTAATATGACTATGAAGATTTGTAAGTTTTAGAAAATATTGCCTTTCAAAGGGTTAAAAAAGCCTGTTTAATGAGTTCAACTAAAAAGATTGCATGTTTTATGTAGCAAGAGAGACAACCAGATCTGTAATAAATATGGAAAACATGTTAGATATGTAGTTTATAAGTTTTTTAATAGCTATAAAACTTTCTTATCAAGAGTGAAGATCAAGAGAAGATACTAAAAAGAAAAGAAAGATTTGGTGCTATTAGTACTGCAGCTGTCAGTTCTGAAGTGGAGGTATAAAATCTAATGATATACATTGTGGTTACCCGGTACCTGTGGCTTTAACTGTTAGGACATAAAACTCACCTTTTTCTTCAAATTCTCTCTACTTTTAAACAATACTTGTTATCAATTCTAATCAATATATCAATAGCATTATGTCGTAAATCAAGGCTGAGTATTTTTAGTTTAGAAATATAATTGTGTTCCTAACTTTGATGTCCATTTATAGGAATATTGACCCAGTTTATAGTTTTATGAATTTAGACGTGTATTAAAGAATCAATTTACTGCATAAATGCATTTCATATGGTTTAATTAGGGGACCACTGATATGTCAAGCACATGGTATATTAGAGATTTAACCATGAGGTAATATTTTGGATAATAAAATATGTTCCATGGTTAAATCCATTTAAACTATTAGATGCCATTAATTATTTTTGTTCTGGTAACAAAATTTGCCAAAAAAAAGGTACCAGTACTACAATTTATGTTGCATAATGTGCTGTTGTTAACATGCATTATTTGTGCACAAAGTGTACTCTTATGTCATTCGATTATATCTGTCATGCTTTATTGTGCATTTTAAAAATGACATATTCCACAGAGTGAAAACAGAATGTTGTATTATATAATGTATTTAATATAATATTTATAGTGTTAACATCATATTATGTAAATTCTGAAAATTTTAAAACTTTTAATGCAATAATTAAACTTGCATGTATTGTGTCTTTGATATTTTTGTTCTAAAATAAATTAATACTAATGCAAATTTGGAATCCTAATTGGTCACTGTCATGTCTAGATTTAAGATAGATTTGCTGCAGAACCAATATTGCTGAATTTTTTGTTTCAGTTCTTTATCTTAAGTTTGCCTCTACCAAATGTTAAGAAACTTATACACAATGATTATTACCATAATACACAAATTGGGGTATCGTCACTTTTACTATTCTTGAGTTATGTCCTTTTATTATGTTATATTCAAGCAGGGGCATCATCTGTGTCCATGGGACACATTCCCCATTTATTTGTTTTATATTTTTTTTATGTTACTGGTACTTTTAAAAGTTGATTAACTGATTTTAACATTATTCCCATTGTCAAAGTGCTCATGAAAGAATAAGTGATTGATACCATTGTCAGCCACTATTGTGAAAATGACATTTTATGCCCTATTTATGGGCCTTGTGTTTTCTGGTCTGTGCGTCCGTCTGTTCCTCTGTTTGTTCGTCCGTTTGCTATTCAGTCTGTCTGTCCTGCTTCAGGTTAAAGTTTTTGGTCAAGGTAGTTTTTGATGAAGTTGAAGTCCAATCTACTTGAAACTTAGTACACATGTTCCCTATGATATGAGCTTTCTAATTTTGATGCCAAATTAGAGATTTTTCCATTTTCACGGTCCATTGAATATAGAAAATTATAGTGCAGATCCGTGTACTTTGGACACATTCATATTTTGTTACAAGTTTTTGTAAAGAACTTAGAAGTACATGTATATTTTTTTTTGTATTTTTCAGGCAAAGAAATTGAAAAGAGCAGAACGATTTGGACTAACATAGAGGCTAAGAAACATTACAACATTGACACTGCCATTTATATCACTTCATAATACAAACATCCCTCACAAAATATGTCATATTTGTACATAGATTAGTCATAAATGGAAACATTGTTTATCTGTTCTTCAGAGTAATTTTCACACAAACTTGGTATATTGTTTAACTAATACCATTATTATTGAACTTTCTACTTGGCACAAATAGTTTGACCGAATGCCTGTTCTGCTCTGTTGAAATATAACAGATGTTTAGTGTGTTTTCTACTGGCCACTTAATATGATTAGTATTTTGTTTGGATAATGATTGTTTAGACTGAATATGCATTTCATTTTGGTTTACATGATATGACAGATATTACAACCAATCTATTCAGAAAAGCTGTTGGAAAATACCCATGTCAATTTAGTTTTCTTCTTCTTTTATCTGTCTCCAGATATTGAACTGATTCTATACCAAAGTTTTATTTAAGTAAGAGAACAAGATAGGGATTTATTTTATTGAGGGAGAAATAGTATCTGTTCATATCTTATTTGTGGCAGGCGAGGGCATCGTTATTTTACAGATACTCATCTAGTATAAATTTATAACCACAAAGTTGAAATTCACATGTTAATGGTATCATGCATATGTTATAGTAAAACCACCAAAAAAAATGTTATGCCCCTAAAAAAGTCTATTGATTATTCTTTGAATTTAAAAACTATGTAACATTATTATCAAACATAAAATGTAGGTTATGATGGATTTTCTCTTTCTGAATAATAAGAAGTTTGCAATTACTTTGATTGAAAGTATGTCGTCCAAAGGAGAAGAAGGTTCACAAAGGGTTAAAATTGGCCCTAAATTTTTAATGTTTTTTTTAAATCGGGCCAAACAATTACAAATTTCAAATAGAAATATTTGTGATAATACTGTTTAGACAAAAAAAAATTATTTGGCACCTTCCTTTAAAATTTTTTAAGCTATGACCCCTTAAATATACATTATTTGTATTTTAGTTCAAAAATTTTAATTGTTTTTGGCATAATTAACCTTGGCCGCCATCCACGATCCAAAAAGTTTTTATATTGATGAATTCAATTTCACATTTCACATTTGGAATCTTTTGGTTACAAAAGATTTTGGATCGTCAGTGGCGGCCAAATTTTTCCTAAAGCTTTAAGGTCTGAAAATTGACCAAAATCATCATAATTTGATAAAATGTCCAAAATGGGCCTAATTTGGAGAGTATTATGTACTTTTATGAAAAGAACTGATTTATTTAGCATTAAGACTTTTGAAATAGACCCATTTACGAACCAATTTGTGTACTTTTTGGTGTTTTATGAGAAAGTTGAAATTCTAGGCCATTTTGGGCCATAAGTGAACCTTGTCCTTTCTATCACTTGTATTCATTGAATTGTTGACCTAGTACAAATCAGGGTTAATATTCATATCACATTAACATGTTTTCGTCCTTAATAATCATATTAATTTGCCACTGGACATTATGCAGGCTTCTATCACCATCATAATCAATGTATTGTAGATTGTGTCTGCATTAAGGTCTCATTAATTGTTTACTTTTTGTTGTGTTGTCTTTAACTGTCTTTTTGGCAAAGATAGTGCCTTGACCTTGGAGAAGTTGAGAACAAGATAGGGATTTGTTTTATTAAGGGTTAAACGGTATCTGTTCATATGAACTTTTCCAGAATTTTAAAGTATACATACATTGTTGAATCAGAAAATTAATTCCACTATATTTATGTCTTATGCTTCAGTAAGCAACCAAAGGAAAGTAAAAAAAAAACACAATGAAACTTTAAAGGTAAAGAGAATTAATATGTTGATGGGATGCTTTGTGGTTGTTGCAGGAGTAAATGGAGAGGTTATAGGCTTGATCCAGTAACTATGTCAAGTGACTTTTATCTAAGGTGTTAATAATCCCTATGGTAAGTTAAAAATTCATAAACTGAACCTTGCTCTCTTAATGAGACAATAGAAGGGAAAGTTGATATCATAATCTTAAGGTTTTTTGTTCACATGTTTTAATTTATCTTTGCAACTATGATGACATAATTTTAACAAATTTTCACCTGCATATTCCATATTTATCACTTTTTTAGCATTTCCTACATGATATATTAAGATGCATATACATGTACAGGAATAAATATGGGAACAAATTTCATCCTCAATTTGAAATAAAATATAATTAAATTTTTTATGTTGATAAACAGATCACAGTAATATGCATATTACATTTTCATAAGTCACTTGTCTGTTCATTGTGAGTATCAGTATTTTTGAATTTTGTTTTACAGATTTTATTTGGGGCTTCAAATATCTTGTATTGAATTCAAAAATACAAAATATGCCATAAATAGCACAGACACTTGTTTCTGCAATAAATGTTTACCTATTTACTATAATATAGCATATTAAAGGTAAAATAAAATGAGAGACAAATGCCTTTGCAAAATAGCATATTTTTAGACTGTCATTAATATTTAGATATAAGTTGAGGCCTTACAAAATGTCTTATTCAAAGATACAAATTTTGGTACAATATATCTTAAGGTAAGGCCTTTGATATTTATGTACTTTTTTTTTCAGATTCTGTATATCATCCTATTGATAAAAATAAATTTAAAAACACCTGATGGATTTTAGAATTGTTGCTATTTTAGAGACCAGATAATGGCTCTTAAACTCTTTTTTTTTTTTTTATAACAAGAAAGAAGTCATTTAAAAACATTAGGAATACATTTGACATAAAAGTCATTACTTTCTCATTAAAACAAAATGAACAGAAAATTCATTAGAAAAATCAAGCAAACAAATCCTAAATAAATTGCAAAATAAATTGTCCTTTTGAAGATAATCCTTTTTATCAGACTTCAGCACAAGGATTTCTGCATCATTGATTTATTATATCTCCATTGTAAAATTCCTCTATAAAATTACCCATGTCAACTCTGTAATGGGATTGATTTCAATGAAATGATGTGTCTTCATGATTGATTAGTCATATTATTCTAGAAAATTATTTCCAGATTGATGCTTAACACTATTATATGTATTGTATTTTTATGATATTTTAGTAATGATTTTGTAGTAAAGTACATCAAAGGGAAAACTGTACACTTATATTTCTTTTTTATATTTTGAGTCTATCATGAATAAAATTATTCTACTGCAGACAAAGATGTTCAGAAATGACAATTTATGCACATGGGTTTCTTAGAGATTCCCTTAGTCATGCTTCATTGATTTCAGAATGTTTACTTATTTAAAATGCATTGTCTGATCAAGTGTATTTGATTAGTAAAGACTAACTTATACTAGATATTTGAAACTTATTTTCAAGTGCCTGTGATTAACATTCCCTACATTTCAGTTTTGAGGAGTATATTAGACTTGCTAGCCTTTAGTCCAGCTTCAGTGACTGAATTTTTGCAATGCCCCTATGTTAATAATTAGGCACGTTAGTAATGAAATTTTATGCATCAGCATGCATCCTTTGTTTCAGTTTCAACAAGTAGAAATTATGTTGTGCATTAAAGTTTTTAATAAAGTTTCATTCAATAGACTATAATTGGCATTTTTAGATATAACATTAAAAATCTAAATACTTGTTTTTTATTGTTATACAACCTCAACAAATTTGTTAGGATTGTATAATGGTATGATGTAGTCGGCGTCATCGTGGTCCAAAGACACATTTTGCTGATGATGGTCCCAACCGTTTAGGAATAAGGGGCCCAAAACAAGATTTTTTTTACTTTCAGGATAATTACTTGTGTATAAGTATTTCAATTGCTCTGAAATTATACCACAATGTTTAATACCACAAGTAGAAGATTTAGAAGGAATTAAGGGCCAGAAAGGGGCCAAAAACAAGCATTTTTGTAGTTTCTGTACAATACTTGTGTGTATGTGTATGGATTTCTCTGACATTGTACCACAAAGTTCCAAATCACTGAAGGAAGACTATGATAGAGTTTGGGGGTTATCGCCCCATTCATGTAGGAATTAAGGACCCGAGGTCGAGTTTTGGGGTAATTGCTCCCAGGGGGGATTTAAAAAGTTTTTGGGGCTCCAATTTTTTAAGGGGTTCAATTTTTTTCTTTCAAAATCTCTCAAATTTCAAATTTTTGAAAAGTTTCAAGAAGAAATCTTTAATTGCACTGTATTGTGTAATATATTTGTTTGATCTTGACATTTGTTTTGTGTCAAAAACCTATTTTATGTCAAAAATTTGCTCACAATCCAAATTCAGAGCTGTATCAAGCTTGAATGTTGTGTCCATACTTGTCCCAACTGTTCAGGGTTCAACCTCCGCAGTTGTATAAAGCTGCACCCTGTGGAGCATCTGGTTAAATAAAGCCTACTTTTTAGGTCATCATTAACTTAGATTGAAAAAAAAAACAAAAAAAAACAATTCTGTCGCTATGTCAGAAGTTTAAGAATTAGGGTCAAACTTTTTATACTAGGGTATCTGTATCATTGGGATGGTACAAATATTTCATTACACTTCACCAGATATAATAACAACCTTTCTATTACAATAGGCTTACATTTTCACAAGTTCATCAGAATCAAACATGAATTCAAATAGCAATTTGTCCTATTGGTATTAAGAAAGGGTCTTTTTTGATAAGCACATTTGAATTAACACCTTTATATTGCATCCTAAGTCTGCAAAATCCTCCACAAAACCACTCAAATTTTAAACGATTTTCTATCTCCATCAAAACCAGCAACAGAACTACTAAGAAAATAATTGGTCTGTGTATGGTGTGAATCAATGGTGTTTTCCACGATCATGTACATGCTCTGTTTGAGTACATGCAATCTCCCTATTCACATGTTATGGGAAGGAACATGATGACCCAAGATTATTGTTGAGCCTGCTACTTTTGTATTCTGACCTTGAACTCATGTTCATGCTTCAGTGGTAAAGGTTAAGTGATTGTGTGTTGGTCCTTTTTGTCGAGCCTTCGACTTTAGTCGAAAAAGCGAGACTAAGCGATCCTACATTCCGTCGTCGTCGGCGTCGTCGTCGTCGGCGGCGTCCACAAATATTCACTCTGTGGTTAAAGTTTTTGAAATTTTAATAACTTTCTTAAACTATACTGAATTTCTACCAAACTTGAACAGAAGCTTGTTTATGATCATAAGAAAGTATCCAGAAGTAAATTTTGTAAAAATAAAATTCCATTTTTTCCGTATTTTACTTATAAATGGACTTAGTTTTTCTGCGAGGAAACATTACATTCACTCTGTGGTTAAAGTTTTTAAAATTTTAATAACTTTCATAAACTATCCTTGATTTGTACCAAACTTGGACAGAAGCTTGTTTATGATCATAAGATAGTATCAAGAAGAAAATTTTGTAAAAATAAATTTCCACTTTTCCGTATTTTACTTATAAATGGACTTAGTTTTTTTGCCAGATACAAGACATTCACTTTGTGGTTTAAGTTTTTAAAATTTTTATAATGTTCTTAAACTATCCTGGATTTCTACCAAACTTAGACAAAAGCTTGTTTCTGATCATAAGATATTATTCAGAAGTAAATTTTGTAAAAAAAAAATTCACTTTTTCCGTATTTTACTTATAAATGGACTTAGTTTTTCTTCCAGTTAACATTACATACAGTCTGCAGTTAAAGTTTATAAAACATTTATTAGATTCATAAACTATCCTGGATTTTTTACCAAACTTGGAAGCTTCTTTCAATAAAAAGACAGTATCGAGAGGGAAATTTTTATTGATGTTTTTCCTCATTTTTGTTGAGTCTGCGATTAACAGCAAACGTAGGCGAGACACTGGGTTCCGTGGAACCCTTATGAATTTTTTGGCATACTGTAGGCAATAGGTCAACTTCATTTAGTGTATTGAAATATGGGGTATTTTAGGATATACATGTCAGTTTGGCAGGTTGTATTTGACCTTGACCTCATCCATGGTTCATTGCTCAGTGTTAACTATACACAGTAGGTCAACTATATTTGGTGTATGGAATGATTGTGAGTTGTATTTGTCTCTCTGGCAGGTGTTATTTGATCTTGACCTTATTTGCATGCTTCATTGGTCAGTGTTAAGTTTTCATGGTTAAGTTTGTTTCTTAGATTCTAAAAGCAATATGTCAACTACATTTAATGCATAAATTGTTTGTTAGTTGTACATGTCTGCCTTGTATGGTGCATCTGATCTTGACCTAATTATACCCCCGCTTTAAAAAAGGGGGGGTATACTGTTTTACCTCTGTCTGTCCGTCCGTCCGTCAGTCCGTCCATCAGTCCGTCAGTCCGTCCGTCAGTCAGTCCGTCCGTCCCATGAAACTTTCGTCACATTTTTCTCAGGAACTGCACATCCACCCTTTCTGTAATTTGGTATCAACATTTATATATGTCAGCCATACCGTGTGATGCGTTTTCAGATTCATCACTTGACAACTTCCTGTTTACCGAACACTTGTCTGATTTTACACATGATAGCCAAGTTGAAAATTTTTCGTCACATTTTTCTCAGGAACTACAATACAAGGATTTCTGAAATTTGGTTTCAGGATTTATATAAGTCAGCTATACCGTGTGATGCGTTTTCAGATTCATCACTCGACAACTTCCTGTTTACCGAACACTTGCATATTTTTACACTATTAATATTATCCACTTGAGGCGGGGGTATCATCAGTGAGCAGTAGCTCGCAGTTTCACTTGTTTTCATGGTTCTTTGGTCAATGTTAAGTTTTCTGGTTAAGTTTGTTTCATAGAAACTATCACCATAAAATCAATATTCAGTAATGAAAGTGAGACATTCCAGCGTGTACTCTCTTGTTGATTTTTCATTGACAACATGTTTGGTTCAACTAACAGTTGGAAATTCCTATGGGAGCCAAGTGCACTTATTGTAATTGACCTGTTCCTGTATTGATATGAAGAAGGCTTCATTTATTACCTTCTCGAGAAGAATGAACAAAAAGCTAGCATTATCCTTAAACCTCAAGTTCCACTTGGTATATGATGTCCTCCTACTTAATAGTGAAAATTTTGGTGACTACATTGATCCCTTTGATCTGATTGAACTTGAATACTTAGAAGAATACTGCAGATATATAAGTTATGTTGCTTCATATCTTGACATACATCTGAAATTTAGATTAAGGATAGGTTGGGAGCTACTTAATTAACAACTAAAGAGATGATTTCAATGTTTTTATTGTAAACTCAATGTTTAAGCACCAAAATTCAGGCAATAAGTAGTTTGTTTTTCCCATTTGATACGTTATTGCAGGATTGGTCTTTCCTACTATTTCCTTGATTAGATGATAATCGCTTACAAGGAAGCATTTGAAAAGACTCCTTCCAGGTGGTAAAATTCGAGTCATCTATACGAAAGTTTTACAGATGCCATCATGATTTGGATGACAGAGAACGATCCTCATCAACGACCCTCACTATCCTCATCAACAACCCTCATCAACGATACTCACGATCCTCATCAATAACCCTCACGATCCTCATCAATAACGCTCACGATCATTATCATCGACCCTCACGATCCTCATCAACAATCCTCATCAACGATACGCACGATCCTCATCAATAACCCTCACGATCATTATCATCGACCCTCACGATCCTCATCATCAACCCTCACGATCCTCATCAACAACCCTGACTATACTCACCAACGACACTCACAATCCTCTTCAACAACCCTGACGATCCTCATCAACGACCCACACGATCCTCATCAATAACCTTCACGATCCTCATCAACAACCCTCACGATTCTCATCAACGACATTCACAATCCTAATCAACAACCCTCACGATCCTCATCAACGAGACTCACAATCCTCATCAACAATCCTCACGATCCTCATCAACAACCCTCACGATCCTCATTAACGACCCTCACAATCTTCATCAACGACCCTCACGATCCTTAACAACAACCTCACTATCCTCATCAACAACCTTCGCGATCCTCTTCAACAACCCTGACGATCCTCATCAACGACACTCACAATCCTCATCAACAACCCTCACGATTCTCATCAACGACCCTCAAAATCCTTATCAACAACCCTCATGATCATTATCAATAACCCTCATGATCCTTATCAACGACCCTGACGATCCTCATCAACGACCCTCATAATCCTCATCAACAACCCTCATGATCCTTATCAACAACCCTGGCAATCCTCATCAACAACCCTCTGATGCCTTTATGGCTACTACTTATTTTTAGCTCACCTAGCCCAAAGGGCCAAGTGAGCTTTTCTCATCACTTGTCGTCCGTCGGCCGTCGTCGTTAACTTTTACAAAAAGCTTCTCCTCTGAAACTACTGGGTCAAATTGAACATAACTTGGCCACAATCATCATTGGGGTATCTAGTTTGAAAAATGTGTGGCTTGACCCGGCCAACCAAACAAGATGGTCGCCATGTCTAAAAATAGAACATAGGGGTAAAATGTAGATTTTGGTTTATGACTCTGAAACCAAAGCATTTAGAGCAAATCCGACGGGGTGAAATTTTCAGATCAATCGGACAACCAGTGGTATGGTTGCTGTCCCTGAATTGGTAAATTTAATGAAATTTTGCTGTTTTAGTTATTATCTTGAATATTATTATAGATAGAGATAAACGGTGAACAGCAATAATGTTCAGCAAAGTAAGATATACAAATAAATCAGCATGACCAAAATGGTCAGTTGACTCCTTGAGGAGTTATTGCCCTTTATAGTCATTTTTACCAATTTTTCGTAAATTTTGTTATCTTTTAAAAAATCTTTTCCTCTGAAACTACTTTGCCAAATTTAACCAAACTTGGCCAATATCATCATAGGGGTATCTTGTTTTGAAAATGTGTGGGATGACCCGGCCTTCCAACCAAGATGGCCGTCGTGGCTAAAAATAGAACATAGGGGTAAACTGCAGATTTTGGCTTAAAACGCTGATACCAAAGCATTTAGAGCAATTCTGAATGGGTTAAATTGTTTATCAAGTCAAGATATAACTGCTCTTAAATTTTCAGATAAATCAGACAACCGGTTGTTGGATTGTTGCCCCTGAAGTGGTAATTTTAAGGAAATTTTAAAGTTTTTAGCTATTATCTTGAATATTATTATAGATAGAGATAAACTGTAAACAGCAAAAATGTTCAGCAAAGTAAGATCTACAAATAAGTCAACATAATCAAAATTGTAAGTTGACCCCTAAAGGAGTTATTGCCCTTCATAGTCAATTTTTAACTATTTTCATAAATTTTGTAAATGTTTGTAAAATTTTTACAAAATATTTTCATCTGTTTACTAAGTTCATTATAGATAGAGATAATTGTAAGTAGCAAGAATGTTCAGTAAACTGAGAACTTCAAACACATTACCATCACCAAAACACAATGTATTCATGCACCCATGTGTGCTTGTGTCCTTTGTTTAATATGCACATAGACCAAGGTGAGACACACAGGCTCTTAAGAGCCTCTAGTTTTATACACTCAACAGTTTCCCTTCGATATTTTCACTTTTATAGTTTTGGTATTCCATAATTACCTGTTGATAGTTTGTATTGTATCACACATTGGTATTCAAATCTCCTTATCTTTATAATAAAAGATTAGTATTCTTCACATATTCGTACCACTTAACATCTTTTAACATCATATATAATTCAAAAACAAACTTATCTTAGCATTTTCTCAAATTGCACTCATGGGTTCAAACTACTGGCAAGATAATTCCTCGTGATTTCAGCAGGGGATCAAGAATTAATATAAAACTTGTTAGAAATGAATATCCAATGTCACTTCAGTGAATTTGTTCATTGCCTTTATGTCCTTACATTTTTTTCTTATTGAAATATTATTGAGAAATGTCTAGTAACTCCGTCAGCTTACTAACAAGATATCCATCTGACTAATAGTTGTTGCGTGTTATTGGCACTAAAGTAAAAAATAAAGATATTAAGGCAATGGTTTCAACAATAAATATAAAGAAGTCAAGTACGACATTTAACAAGGCCATACAATCCTGACTTACTTTATCATCAGTTATAAGTATAGTGAAATCACAGATCTTCGTTCGATTGGGTCATCAACCTCATTCCTTTTTTGCATGTGCCATGTTTACGCTAAATTTCCTCTCGAACGCATGATTGTTAGTTGGCTTTTAGTTATGGCACGCCGTTATTATATTTATTCAATTTCGAGATATCTTATTTAGTTAAATAAGATATCTTATAAACTAATTGAGATATCTTAATAACAAAATGAGATATATTATATATTAATTGAGATATCTTATTTATTAAATAAGATATCTTATATATTAAATAAGATATCTTATATATTAAATAAGATATCTTATTAAAATGTTTATAAAGATATCTTATTAAATATATAAGATATCTTATTTAAAATATAAGATATCTCTATTAATTTATAAGATATCTTATTTACTTAATAAGATATCTCCATAAGTTAATAAGATATCTCTATTAGTTTATAAGATATCTCTATTAATTAATAAGATATCTCTATTAGTTTATAAGATATCTCTATTAATTAATAAGATATCTTATAAAGTATGTATTTAAAAGATATCTTTATAAAGAAATAAGATATCTTATATACTTTAATAGATATCTTATTAATTAATAGAGATATCTTATTAACTTATAGAGATATCTTATAAACTAATAGAGATATCTTATAAACTAATAGAGATATCTTATAAACTTTTAGAGATATCTTATTAACTTATAGAGATATCTTATTTAATTGGTTATAAAGATATCTTATTTAAGATATAAGATATCTCCATAAGTTAATAAGATATCTCTATTAGTTTATAAGATATCTCTATTAATTAATAAGATATCTTATAAAGTATATATTTAAAAGATATCTTTATAAAGAAGTAAGATATCTTATATACTTTATAAGATATCTTATTAATTAATAGAGATATCTTATTAACTTATAGAGATATCTTATAAACTAATAGAGATATCTTATAAACTAATAGAGATATCTTATAAACTTTTAGAGATATCTTATCAACTTATAGAGATATCTTATTTAATTGGTTATAAAGATATCTTATTTAATATATAAGATATCTCCATAAGTTAATAAGATATCTCTATTAGTTTATAAGATATCTCTATTAATTAATAAGATATCTTATAAAGTATGTATTTAAAAGATATCTTTATAAAGAAGTAAGATATCTTATATACTTTATAAGATATCTTATTAATTAATAGAGATATCTTATTAACTTATAGAGATATCTTATAAACTAATAGAGATATCTTATTTACTTTCAAATTAAATAAGATATCTTATAAAAATTAAAGATATCTTAATACTTAATAAGATATCTTGTTAAATAAATAAGATATCTTCAAATTGAATAAATATAAAAACGGCGTGCCATATTTAGTAGCTATACCGTCGGACCCAGTTAGGATTGGTAATGAGGGTGGTTTTAAACGACCGTGACTTCCCATTTAGGTCTTGGGAATTTGTACTTCTTGTCTCTTTTCCTATGGTTTCAAACATTTGTCTCGGAACAGACCTGATGATATGTTAGAAGTGAATTGTACGTTAAAAAACAATGGCTATTTTACCGGCTCTGATTATAAGGCCACTGAATTCAAACAAGGTTGTATAGTAAGAAGGTCTTACTATAAACAAATCCTTTGTCAACGTGAAAATAAGAACTTTATTTTATTGTAACAAGAAAGAAAAAATAAATAAGAGGCTCCCAAGAGCCAGAATCAAATACCTGTTATTTTTGTCATATAAACTTATTTGTAGATCTCACTTTGCTGAACAGTTTTACTGTTTACAGTTTATCTGCATCTATAATAATATTTTCGATAATAACTGAAAACTGCAAAATTTCATTAAAATTACCAATTTAGTGGCAGCAACCCAACAATGGGTTGTTAGAATCATCTGAAAATTTCAGTACTGATAAAACTTGACCTAATGAACAATTTTACTGCATGTCAGATTAGCTCTAAATGCCTTAGTTTTTGAGATGTAAGCCAGAAAACTGCATTTTACCCCTATGTTCTATTTGTATCCATGACGGTCATGTTTTTGACGAAACAGAAAATAAAACACAAACTTTATTTTAGATAACCTAAGGATCATTCAGCTTAAGTTTGGTTGGAATTTGTTCAGCAGTTTCAGAGGAGAATATGTTTGAAATAGTCTACACTGTACGGACGACGACGGACGCCAAGTGATGACAAAAGCTCACATTTCCTTCGGAAAGCTGGGCTAACAGTAGAGAGCATCCATTTGTAGTAATGCAATCTTATCCAATCTTATTAAAATATAGAATCGGATTTCGTTGTATTACAAACGTATGTAATATGACCAATCTAATTAGATTGTAATACCGGTATAACGAAATCAAAGTTTCATGTTTTAATTAGATTGAAATCATATCAAACATGTAGTTGCAATTATTTCTAAAATCAGTCACTGTCTAATGCTATATGTGTGCATAATAATAGAATAATATATTTGTTAACTGTACGGTTTAAAAAAAAAGTAAAAAAATATCAATGCATCATAAAAATCAAAGATTTTACAATATTACAAAATCAATTACATATTAAACAGTTATTTGCTTCTTTATTTCAAATGTAAATTTATTTAAAAAGGGACACGTGCTTGTGGAAACAGATGTCAGCAGCATTAGGCTATAAAAAGTAAAATCATAAAAATACTGAATTCAAAACAAAATGTCCCTAATCAAATAGCAAAATCAACTCAACCGATAACAGCTTTTGGTCATATACCTGACTTGGTACATGCTTTTTCTCATGTAGAAAATGATGGATTAAACCTGGTTTTATAGTTAGCTAAACCTCTCACTTATCATAGACACAGTCGCATCAAATTCTATAATTTTGTGTTTTATTAAGTTGCAGTCCAGTCGAATGTGCAACTATTACATCTTTTCGTGAGGTCACAGAAAAACTGATTGACGTATGGTAGTCACAGAAGAACCAATTGACGTACGGTTGTCACAGAATAACCAATTGACGTACGGTGGTCACAGAACAGAAGAACCAATTGACGTTCGGTGGTCACAGAAGAACTTATTGACGTCGGGGTCTCAGAAGAACCAATGAACGTACGGTGGTCACAGAAGAATTAATTGACGTGCGGTGGTCACAGAAGAACCAATTGACGTACGGTGGTCACAGAAGAACTTATTGACGTACGGTGGTCACAGAAGAACTACTAGCAATTGACGTATGGTGATAACTGAAGAACCAATTGACGTACGGTGGTTAAGAAGAACAAATTGACGTACGGTATCATGGTTGACCCTTATGATCATCCAGTCACCCTTGAACAAAGCTGGGATATATTTATGGTCGCATAACAGAACTAGTCCATAGCTGACGTCAAGTCTATTGACAACACTTTTGCTTTTAACCTTAACTGAATGCAATCAAAAATGTTCACACAATTAAACGCACTTTGGTCAGAAATTTTTAGATGACGCACTGTAAAATGCAGCTGTTGTTTCTGATAATACAACCCTTTTCACAAGTATTACCCATTCAAAACAAAAAGACAAATCGTTTTCTGCTTTAATTTTTTTACATTTGTAATTTCGAGGTCTTTTATAGCTTACTCTGTGGTATGGGTTTTGCTCATTGTTGAATGTAGAACGGTGGCTTTTATTTGTTAACTTCTATGTAATTTGTTCTCTGGTGGAGAGTTGTATCTTATACAATTTCATTTTTATATTTGATTGTTTTGTATAAATTCAGATATGCCTAAATTGTTAAAAACAATAAAAATAGAGATGAGGACAATTACTGAAATGTTACATAAAGTTTGTATATCATAGTGTTAATATATCACGAGGCTTGAAATTATATATATATATATATATATATATATATATATATATATATATATATATATATATATAGTGTCTAAAAATAGCAACAATCAACTCCTCGGAATCCAAACTTAACTATCGTTTGGGACAACTAAAAACACAGCTGAAATCAAGAGGATATAAAACCAAAAACATCACAGACGCTTTTGATAAAGCCCAAGAAAAAGATCGAGCTAGCCTCATGGAATACAAAGATAAGACGACCCGTGCAGATAGAATTCCGTTTGTTGTAACCTTCCATCCCGATTTGACAAATATTTCATCTACTATCCGAAAGCACTGGCGTCTTATCGAAAATGACTCTTCCTTAAAAGAAATTTTTCCATCACCTCCTGTTATTGCCTATCGCAGACCCAAAAATCTCAAAGACATACTTGTGACATCAAAAGTAAAGAAACAAGAAACTTCTAAATTTGGGTGTTACAAACAATGCGGTAGAAGCAATTGTAAGTGCTGTAAAGCCGCCAACACTGACCACTCTTTTAGCAGCACAGTAACAAAGCAGCGATACAACATCTATGTTACATCTAATTGCAAAACGGAAAATAGTATTTATATTCTTACTTGTGGAACTTGCAAGCTGCAGTATGTTGGTGAAACAGAAACTACATTCAACATCAGACTTAACAATCACCGGTCGTTCTATACAAAAGGAAGAAACTGTCCAATTACGAGACACCTCTTAAGAACAGGACATACTTTTGATAATATCACCTTTCAAATAATTGAGGTAAATCAAAATTGGGACTCCGACAGGAGAAAACAGAGAGAAAGGTTCTGGATGCATCAGCTACGTACTCTTGAACCTGATGGACTTAATGAGAGGGATGAAAAACAGTTCTACCCAAAACCAAAGGAATAAATCATGAATTTCATTCTATTTAACTAAAACAACTATTTGTTTAGATTTAAAAATTATTATGTACAATAAACGGCAAAAATATCTTGTATATACCCCATCAATCAATATTTTAAACTTTTACACAAAAACGTCAAGCTACAAAGATATTTTTTTGTCATGCATCCGATTTCACCTAGATAGATGCACACGCCCGATGAAGCTAATTTGTTTAGCGAAATATTGCGTGAATAATATATAAAATATAACAACTAATTTTATAACACTCATTAGTGTGTTAAAGTTACATTCTTAGACACTTATATATATATATATATATATATATATATATATATATATATATATATATATATATATATATATATATATATATATATATAATTGATATATTAACACTAGGATATATATATATATAATTTCAAGCCTCGTGATATATTAACACTAGGATATACAAACTTTATGTAACATTTCAGTAATTGTCCTCATCTCTATTTCTATTGTTTTTAACAATTTAGGCACATCTGAATTAATACAAAACAATCAAATATAAAAATGAAATATATATAGGTGCGGACCCACGATTTCGAAGCAATATTGGTGGAAAAACGGGGGGCGGGGGCGCCTGGCAAGACAACGTTTGGCTTTGATCATTCTAAGTCCGCATCCAGTAGTTGTATATATCTGGTATATCAAGATATAGGACACATTTATGTTTCCTATATCTTGATATACCAGATATATACAAGTACACGGATGACCCATCCGCACTATCATTTTCTGTGTTCAGTGGACCGTGAAAATGGGAGAAAAGCTCTTATTTTGCATTCAAATTAGAAAGATCATATCATAGGGAACATGTTTACGAAGTTTCAAGTTGATTGGACTTCAACTTCATCAAAAACTACCTCGACCAAAAATTTAACCTGAAGCGGGACGGACGAACGGACGCACAGACCAGAAAACATAATGCCTATAAATGGGGCATAAAAAAGGAAATCAAATGTCGTTTTCTGTCCTGTATCTGTTTTATTGTTTTGTGCGTTTTAAACTAAGCCGTGATTAATGAAAAGAGGATAAGGCATTTACGCATACAGGACAGCAAACCAACGACACAAAATTCATGCATCTAAGGATCAAAATGTGGACTCCAATTAACAACAGACAGGTGTCAAGATTTCAGTATTCTTCAAAATCCAGTTTGTTTGAAGTGTGTTAAGATTTGTCCGTCACTAATTAATTTGGTCAATTCTTTCAATAAATTCATGTTTATTGTTTCTCTAACAGTTTGGTCAAGCAATGCTATAATTAACTGTATATAAATGGAAAATGTATTGAAATAATGTCATGTCATGAAGGTGTGAAAAAGAAAAAAAACTGACACTTTTCGGTCATACGGAGTAGCAGTATTACATACCGGTATATCTTAATAGTGTTCCATGTTGGTGACATTATAATTTTGTTTGGTTTAAGAGTGAACAACAACATCTCGTTTACGTCAATGTGTCGCATCTTCAACTATAGGCATATTTGTAGAGTTTAGGCGTTCCTATAAAGGTAAATATAGAAAAGTGCTTATAACGAACCAAATTTATGAAGTATCATTTTCATTCACAAATTTACTACATTTTAGACATGATATATAACCAAAACAATAAAAACTTTAAAAACATGTTTTAAAAAATATCATTTCACATGAAAATAAGTATAGAGGAACAGAATATATAAGCAACTGTTAGTGTAGTAGATATTATAGATACGAGCAAAACACATTTAATAAGTGAAAACAAATTATCATATCAATGGTATTATACTAACTTTTAAATTTTTTACATCAAATAAAGAATAAGAAAAAAAGAAAGTAAAAGTGTGGTTCCTGCACAAAACGACTGTGTTTTGAATATTATATATTTTCAAGGGTAAGACAATTAATTTAATTTAATGTTTTGGATATATACATATATATATATATATATAATTTGATTTTTTTTTTTATATCTTTGTAAATGTATATAAAGCTTCTAATGATGATTGGGCCCTTCTTTTTTTTTTCTTCTGGTATACAGTTACAGCTTCGTTTAATATCGAAGATTACGAACCGAGTGTTGCATGCGCAGAGTATGTGATTAAAAAATATTTATTGCGAATCCTATCATAGTTTTCCACAGATTCACCTGCAAGTTACCTGTCCATTTAAACTTTTGTAAGTCCTATTGTCCCATCTAACAAATACAACAACTATTGTTCTCTGTTTAGTTTATTCAATGGGACCTTTAAATTTCTTGCAAGAGAAATCTATCACTCACTGATTAATTTACCTGAACAAAAAAATTGAACTGTCAATGATGGAAATACATGTACAAATAAGTAATTATGAAACTGCATGTGATGTTGTATTTATTCAATCAATAACACATTTTCAATTTGTTTGATATAAACACTGATTTAAAAATTAAAAGTTGATTTCTGATCTAATTTCAACATTTTACCTATTAAAATTTGCTTTTTTTTTAGTCTGTTCATAAGTAAAAACTTGAAATGATAATGTTTAAAAAAAGGTCTTCACAAATGTATTCTTTATAACTGAACAACCACAAAAAAACATGCAAATTCTTTAAAACATAAATGCATGCAGTAGTTAAAAAAAAAATCAGAAATAAACTTTTTATAACTAAAACAGTGCTTATATTGAACAGATTGAAAATATATTATTGATATTGAATAAATACTGTATCACATGCAGTTTATGTGAGTTTATACATGTATTTCAGTGAACAAAGAAGATATTTTTTTGGTCAGGCAAATTAATCAATGAGTGATAGATTTTTCTTGGAAGAAATTTAAATGTCCCATCAAATAAACTATACAGAGAACAATACCTGTTGTATTTGTTCAATGGGACAATAGAACTTACAAAAGTGGACAGGTAACTTGCAGGTGAATCTATGGAAAACTATGATAGGGTTCGCAATAAATTGTGGATCAGAAGTTAATAATGTAGAATATAAGGTTATACCGTTTATAAAATATATGATCTTAAATCTCAACTTTTTCTTTTTTTTTTTATTCTTCCCTTCTGATCACTGTAAATATCAAGAATCATGCTTAAGGATTGTATACTTAATAGACTTACTATAAATATTCTTGAGAAGATTGCGAAGAGTCCTAAAAAATACATGTAACTTTGTTTTGCTTAAAGTATTTTTCCGGGACAAAGCACATTTTAGACAAAGTTTCGAATCTCCATGACTTACCTGTGACAATTCAATTTTATAGACAAAAGAATATTCAAAGATATTATATATTGTTAGGAAAGCAGTATGTATCATCGTGACATACAGTCTTGGAAAAAGCATTATATTCACCTCTATTGAAAGCCTTTACTGCATGCTGGACTGACTTGAAAAATATATTAGCAAGGATTTGTATAGTATTACTATACAAATTGTTGCAATCCTTGCTTTAAGACTTAAAATCAAGTAGTGATATTACATTGTTTTACTATAAAATTCCATTGGGATGCTGTTGCTCTGTCTTAAGTCTCACGGTTTCCTATTTCGTTTGGAAATAGATTTATAGAATATTTGTGGTATTTTTTGAAAATATTATACGTCTTGCATGCGTGCAATCACATCAAATTTTAATATCAATAATAAAAATATCACAGAATGTTGTCTTTCGTTGACACAATAAAATGGGTTGTCATGACAACAAATCAATAATAGTATATCAACACCACGCACCTGTTGAATAAAACAACTCCGACCAATTGGAGTCAAGATTACATATATCTGTAGACGTGAAGTTTTGCAGGAAGTGCCAAGGTAAATTATCAACAAAAGACTTAGAGATTTGACAGACCATGCCTTACAGAAGTTTTACATCGTAGTTTATATCTAACGTATATTGACAAGGGAATATTTAAATTTAACACTACAGTTTCACTCTCTGACACTTGT
This sequence comes from Mytilus galloprovincialis, assembly GCF_965363235.1. Lineage (NCBI taxonomy): Eukaryota > Metazoa > Mollusca > Bivalvia > Mytilida > Mytilidae > Mytilus > Mytilus galloprovincialis. The sequence goes on from NC_134839.1 coordinate 90,300,816, forward strand.
AGCCTAATTCATGGACGAAAAAAGGGAAAGGTAAAGATTTGTTCAACGCAAATGATCAAGTACTAGTGTACAATGTACCTAACTTTTTAAAATTTTGCATACCATAAAATGTTACATTTATACATTTAAATAAACACATGGATTCCGAAATGAATTAAATTATTCAAGCTGAACATGAAGAGTTCTGTAAATCCACAATTTGATATACATATATATATATATATATATATAGAGCTTTAAAGAATTATCTCCCTTTGATACTTTTAAAATTTCTGCTTGTAATAATATACTTTACAAGAACTGAATATTTCTGTGTACAAAATTTAACTAAGAATTTCTAGTAAATTACTTATACCTATAGGTACATTATGATTTACTTCTGTAACTCAACAGTAAATGCAAAATATTAGATTGCATAGGGAAATTAATTTGTATTATATGTAAGAATCATGTAATGAGTGACAGGGACGAGTGATGTCTTTTGTTTATAAGAGTAGATGGGTTGCTGTCTTTTTGACTTATCAACATCTCCTTTTATTTAGACTCCTGTAAACCAAACATAAAAAAGTTAATTTTATATGTTCTGATATATAATGCCAAAAAATGTGCTCTGGAAACTTTTTTTTTTCCGAATTGGACAGAATATCAAATCATTTATTTGTGTAATAGCATAGATTAACCTTCTCAATTTATCTAAAATATGGAGTGAATGGCTTCTTTCCCAGAAAAAGCTTTGTGGTGCCTGATACATTTGAAGCTCATCAAATTGTAAAAGGTATTCTTGTGGAATTTTGCATTCTTCAGGTGCCCTTCTTCAAAATTTTTGTTTTTAAATCTGAGAGAAAATCTAGTCATCATAATTGTTTGATGCCACATGAGAGAGACTGGATTTAAATATTCAGTCAACCACAATATAGTTTAAGTCATTTTAGGCTTTGTTTTTTTCCATTAATTTTATTCAAATAAACAGATTAAGGGCCTCAGTGGCCCAGTGTTCTAAGTTGTCAAATTACTGTATCATTAGCCTGTCAACACTGATGTTGTGAGTTCAAATCCTGCGTGTGGCAGGTGTGCTCAACTCAGATCTTAATAAACAAGGTTTTTCAATTTTCCAACCAAAGGTTGACAACAACCCAACCAAAGACCAAAAACAGTTCAAGACCACAAATGTGTCTACAACACAGCGAGATAATCCCATGCATATTCTTAATTTTGATGTTTATTAATCAATTATGTTGGTAGACATTTCTGCATGTCCATTCTTGACTCCTATTTGTAATGTAAAATAGTGGTGAAATACCCTCATTTCAATGGTTGTTTTGTGTATTGATATTTCTGTACAGCAAACAAGAATTTAGTCCATTTACAACAGATTGAGTTGACTTACTCTGATAAACATATCATACCAGGAAGTTGTTAGCATAATCTCTGTCAAATATGCATAGTAATTCAAAACATTAATGTCTAGATAATCTTCACAAAGTCTTCTTGGTAATTAGATAACAATGTATAACAAAGTCACTGACCATCTTCAATGATATGTACATCCTACAATGTATGAAGATATTTTCACACATGAATTGAAACTCTCCAGATCTTATTTTGAGCCAGCCAAAATTCTAGTTCAAAGTCTTTAGTACTATATGTTTAAATACTAGTCTCCAGAGGTAAACAGACAGAAAGTCACAGGACATAGTCACAAATTTGGTAGGACAAAAAGTCACAGGATAAAAAGTCACAAATAATATGTTGACAATTGTTTTGAATATATAAGAGAAATATCTTGAAATATTTACTTTTTAACACATATATTCATATTAAAGTTTAGGGAATGTGTCATTATACTTGAAAAATGAAGATTTATTTAATTTTAATCAGGCAAAAGAAAGATTTCTTGGCACCATGAAGCCATTTAAGTGCTAAGCCACTTTGACATTTTTTTTTTTTTTAACAATTATTTGATTTACTTTGACATTTTTTTTATAATTTTTGTTTATAAAGTTAAGATTTTATACAATAGTTCATGAGAAATACAAACATATTTTTGTAGAAATAGGCATTTTTATTCAAATAAAGTAGTCAAAAAAACTGAATTGTGACTTTTGTCTGTGACTTTCTGTCTGTGACTTTTTGTGCTGTGACTTTCTGCCTACATTTGTCTCCAGAGAGTGAAGTCAATCCTCCATGACTTGGTGAATAGCTAATACTTACTCTGTCTTTTGCTATTATTTAAATAACATAACAGAAAACAGCACACGATTAATTTTATGGTATATCACATTTTCTGAAGTGGGAGATCAGACTTGAACTTTTTTTGTTAATATCAAAGTTGAAACCTAAAAGTAAAATATAAATTAAGTAAGAAACAACTTTGAAGTACCATCAGCACTGTAGGCACTTTTACCATAAAGATGATATGCCAATATACTAAAAATCTGTTAATACATGTATACAATTTTGAATAACGGATAATTTGTAAAAAAAAATGGAAAAACATGCATACATGACCGGCAAAAAAAAATCAAAAATTTTAATTGCTCATTATCAAGTTTTTCATGCCGGTATTATACCTTCAGAATAATTAAAAAAGTCCTCTTCATAGTTTATAATGCTACAAACTAAATTTTGTCAGATCTTTGATTTTTTAGTATCTACAATCAACCATATTCCATAAAAAAAATAATAAGCGACTGTGTTTGATTTGACAAGTTTGGTCTTTGTTCATCTTATTCCCTAGGAGACTTTGACAAGAAATTCTCATATGTTGTGTTGTAATTAGATTGTGTGATCATTTGTGGTTATAAATATTGATTCTAACAGACAGCAATAGAGCAGGTGTGCAGGTAAAATATTACCTGTGTTCATCATATTTACAAATTGACCAATTGACCTTTTAATTTGGATAGAAATTGATTTTAGAAATATTTATATCAATTTGAGGAGACAGGTGTTTTTTTTTACCTGTCTAACTGAGGTGTATGCAAAGGATTATTTGATGTTCATTTGATTAGGTATTTATTGCAGTTCTCAGTTTGTTCAATTGATTAAACTTCATAAAAGCAGATAAATTGAAAATTGGATAATTAAAATTGTGTGTAAATGTTGAACGTTAATGTATATTTGATGTTTTGAGTGAATTGTTTCCAAAATATCTATTTTACATATTGGATTTGTGATATTATTATTATTTATGGTACATATCTGTTGATCTATTAGATTCATCTATATTTGATGTGAAGACAAATGATAAAAGCCATTGATATTGGGAGTTATTTTGGTAACTAAGCGCTGTTTAGGGAATTCACGTTTATAAGGTAAGGACAAATTATGGTATGACAGTGATGGCTGTACTGAATGTTAAATGAAATTTATTCCTTTTGTTGAAACAAAAACAATATCTTATTGTCTATATCAGAACTAGACCAAATGAAAGTTGAAAAATCCTGCTCAAAATGAGATACCATGCTCAGAAAGCACAAGATGCTTTCATGAACACTGATTTCTAAAAAGTAGAATTATATCATTTTTACATAGAATCAACTGATAGATTATAATCAAAAATTTATGTGCTCTTAAAGAAAAGTCATGTGAACTTCCTGATCATACAGTATATATCTTTCGCACTCCTGACCAAAAGTATTAAATCTACATACATAAAAGAAAAGATCATCTTCAACTGGAAATTACTAAAATTATCATCAATGTAAACATCAGATGACAAATGTTGTATATCAAACTGCATTTGTGTGCATTTACAAAGAAAAGTACTTTTGTTTCTGTATGGTTTTATCAGTATAAGGTTTTAGAATTTCAAATGTTGAATTATTTTAAAATTATTGAAATGTGTATTTGGTACAGTTAAATATGCTATTGATGGTTTTTTCTGAAAGAGCTTTAGTTAGATTGAATGTGATAATCATATTCAGTGGTGGGCCCAGGGGAGGGTTTCGGGGGTTGGAACACCCCTTTTTTGGGGGTGATCAAGGCATTTGACTGTTGGAACCCCCTCCCCCTTTATCTAGGGTTTGGAACCCCTCCTTCAAAAATGTCTGGATCCACCCCTGATATATATTCAAGAAGCTGCTTTTCTATGGTGTATTATGTTTTTCTTCAAGTATAGGTATATAATAGGATGTATATAAACTCATCTTATGAATTTTTATGTTTGTTAATTTTATAATATTTCACTGAAGGCTCTTTCCAGAAAAAAAGATGTCAAACTAAAATTTCAAATTGTATGCTTTTATAATAATTGTGCAGCTATCAAAATAATTTAGTTTATGACATTTTATTTTTTTTTTAGAAATCTTAACAATTTTTCAAAATAGAATCAATTACTTTTTCAAAGAAAATAAAATATTTTTAGGCTTTTCTAAATTGTCTATATGGGGTTAACTTCAACCAAACCAACTAACATGGCCACTGTTACTATAGATACAAATAACAACATAGCGGGTAAAATAGTAAAAATCGGCTGCTTGTAAATGTTTTCATGCATTTCAGTATGTAGTACATCTAAGTGATGACCAAGGCTTATAAGTTTGTTCCAGTAGACATTCTTGAACAGGATAGTTTTCTGCTCTGTTCATCCCTCCTAAATAAACATTACATGCATTAAATAGACATTTTTTGTGAGTCACAAGTTCAAAATTACAGATCAAATTATATACAAACAAGGTATTATCTGGAATAATTTTGAATTCTGGAAAATTGAAGAGAAATGTATGATGAAAACTAACCAAACTAAAGAGGGCTACCCATGTAGGCTGCGATCATGGCTCTCCCATGATTAAGGATAATTTTATTTTCACTGATATTTCAGTTTGTGCTGACTAACCATAAATACTCGGCTAACCATCCTATATTTGGTTAGTTTTCATCATATATTTCTTTTCATTTTTCTAGATTTTGAAATTATTTTTATTTTTTTTAATAATACCTTGTTTACAGTATAAGTAGTTTACAAGTTTAAAAATTGGAACAGTGAGCCTTTGACAACTTAATTTTTCTTAATAGAGTTTAAAAGGTTTTATTTGCTCATTTGAGTCTTAAATTATGTTTGAAAATACTTTACAAGTGACTATTTTAACAGTATTTTCATACCAACTTTATTTTGCTGAACCCTTGAACATTGGTTTGAAATTGAATCTTGTTCATTCTTTAGTTCACCTGTATACCTTGAGAATTTAGTTTCTGCTCATGGGAAAATTATATTATCCATATAATTTTATATCTAGTGGATATTAAAATAAGGAGATGTGGTATGATTGTCATTGAGAAAACTATCCACCAAAATTCAAATGAATTGGATGTAAGCAATTATAGTCAACCAAACGACCTTCAACAATGAGAAAACCCATACCGTATGGTCAGTCAACATATTGTTATCTCTTTGGTTCCATTTAGTTGTATGAACTCTTCAACACTTGTAAAGGGAGTTCGGTGGCTGAGTGGTCCAAATAGTGGAACTTCTATATCACTAGCCTGTCAACACTGAGGTTGTGAGTTCAAATCCCACAACATGGCAGGTGCGCTTGACTCCAATCTTAATTAACTATTATTGTCAGTTTTAACTACCAAGGGTCGGTTACGCTTGGCACTCCTCCACCAATAACAACTGACTACCATGTAATTGAAGAGATATTCATTTGTTAAAATGTGAAATTGTGGATCAGGTGTGGTATAAATGGTACCATAAATGTTGTAAGAGTCAAATACATTTTAGTCTTTATTGCTATCTTGCAGAAGTCAAAATATATATGTGCAGTGGTATAGAGAAAACTTGTCATCATATATTTGTTCCTCCTAATAGTATGTAGTTCCCCTGAAAATTTTTGTTGAAAATAATGCCATATTAATATGTTCCTGTTGGAACAAACATTCTATACCCTTTATTTTGTAAGGAACAAATACCGTACTGTTGGTACTGTAATATTTGTCCCAGTGGTTTTTTTTTTTATAAAAGAAATTAACTTCTATTTTATGACATACTTAGTATTAGTATCATGTATGATGTATTTTCCCGTGCTAATACACATGTTGTCAATATTTTCTAAATTATAAGAACTGATTTTAGGTAACGACTTCATTAATGGCTTCATTATTATAATTTTAAGCAATGCAACAGTTTGAGCATGTCAATTTATGGATTAGAAATAAGTGAGTTGTTACGATAAATAAGTAATGAGAAATTTCTTTACCCAGATCTCTAATTAGTATTAAAACTTATCATTAAAAAAACCTGCTGTTATGTATTGTAAAATACCTTATAAATATATGGAAAAATTGTAAATCTTGTTATAAAAGTTCTTTTTCATGTCACAAAAAGACTAATGAATTAGAGAAATAAGGTAGTATTTTTGTTTTATTATCCTTGAATTTTTGTTTATCATCAACATTTGTTTTTCTTTCCAATTTGAAAGTGAATGATTTTGAAACTAAAGATAATTGAAGATTTATTTTTTCTTTGCAGTAGGTGTGAAGACCAAATGATGATCGATAGAACAGATTATACTATAGATTTGATGACAAAATGTTAGAATTCAGTATTGCTGGATCATCTGTAAACATGTGAAGTTAACTTTTTGAAGGTAAGTCATAACTATTACCCACTCACTTCTAAACCTTTTTTAACAAACTATTTGTTTTGATTTTGAAATATTTCATATTTGTCATTGATTTCCTAAAGGAAACAAAGGATTTTTGAAGAAAAGAGAATTTTACTGATCCATTGCTAAGTTATTTTGTTTGACTTAATTCTTTTGGTTTTGATGACCCTAGCCTCCATCCAGTGTGGTTGTCAATGATAAATTGTAAATTTGACCAAAGATTTAAAAATAAAAGTTAGAAATCCTGTGAAGAGCAAACTACTAGCCAAACTTGGTTATAGATAAATATAGGATCCCTCTAAGAATCATGCATGATTTCAACCAAACTGCCAGGCACATAGCTACTTTTACGCAAAACGCCAGGGCGTACACTTGAATCTTAATCAAAAACTATTTTAGTCTAAATAAAATTAAAAAAAAATGATTAAAAGTACTGCAGCCTTGTAATTCTTTCTTCAATGGCTTGACATTGCGAATAAATGAGATGAAATTTACTTTTCAACCAAATGGTATCATATTATATATTTGTTCCGTGAAGGTCTAATCTACTGTGAATTCTACTCTCTTTTGTTTTGTTTGAAGTAATTCATTATCTGCTGAGATTCGATATGTGGTTTGCATTTTTATCGAGTCTGTGACAAAGCGATCCTAAATTTTGTTGGTGGCATCAATATTAAGTTCAGTATGTGAGTTAGTTTTCGTGAAATTTTACAGAAGTTTGACAGAAACTGATTATGATCAAATGAGGATCCATAGTATAATGATGAAATTTTATACAAATTTATCATGCTTATGAGTGGTATTTTCGAAACATACCGCTTCAGAGGTAAACAAATTTCCAGATCCGCTAAACAAGGGATTTTTTATACCTTTCAACAGGTATTATGGCAAATACTCCTTGTAAGCATGATATATTTGTTTAATTCCACCAAATGCCACTAATATTTAAACTGGAATTCATTGTATAAAATAAAGTGTTATTCTTAAAACTTGAAGGTAAGGGCTTATTTTGTGCAACTTGTTTACATGTGTGTTTAAGTGCATGAAGATTATGATTCACTGTTTTTGTCCAAATTGTTTACAGAGATATTGCTGTTTTTTTACTCTAGTGAAATGACCATATTGTTTCATATTCGTCTGTGCTCGTAACCCCCACACCATTCTCCCCTTTAATGACCCTCCAATCTAATCATAATCTATAAAAGTTCATAATCTTTTCCATCGATTATCATTTGGTCTTCAAACCATTATTAACAGCAAATAAGAAATCATCAATAATCTTAGGAATAATTTTTAAGTTTCATATATTTTCCTCTAAAGGGTCAGTTGCCACAAGACATCAAGTAAATAAAGCACCAACCATCCCCTTAAAATGAGGATTGATTACCCTGGGTTAATTATCAAAACTTACTTTTATTTTAAGAATAAAGGTACAAAAAATATGAAAAATTGCAATTAGTTTTGGAAAGTGGTTTTTGTTGAGCCTTCGATTTCGCTCGAAAGCGAAACATAGTGATCCTGGATTTCTACCAAACTTGGACAGTAGCTAGTTTATGATCATAAGATAGTGTCCAGAAGTAAATTTGTAAAAAAAAAAAGTCAATTTTTTCCGTATTTAACTTATAAATGGACTTAGTTTTTCTGCCAGGAAACATAACATTCACTCTGTGGTTAAAGTTTTAAATTTTTTTTAATTACTTTCTTAAATTATCCTGTACTTCAACCAAACTTGAACACAAGCTTGTTTATTATCAAAAGCTTATCTAGAAGTATTATTTTTTTTTTAATTTTGTATCTGTTTATCAGTATCTTACTTATAAATGGACTTAGTTTTTCTTCCAGTTAACATTAATTACATTCAGTATGCAGTTCAAGTTTTTTAAACATTTATTAGATTCATAAACTATCCTGGATTTTTACGAAACTTGAAAAGAAGCTTCTTACAATCAAAAGATAGTACTAGTATCAAGAGGAATATTTTTATTAATTTTTATTTCATTTTTGTTGAGCCTGTGATTAACAGCTAAAGTAGGTGAGACACTGGTTTCCGTTGAACACTTACCAATTTTTCTTACAATTTACATTATAAGATAACATAGAAGTTTGAAAATGGAACTAAAAATTTATTAAAATAACTGAAAAATCTTGTAAAGAGACTTTGGCTTAATTATAACGTATGATGTCTTTGATCAATTATTATAATAAGTATTAAATCAAAGTAGCTTATAACTAACATTGTAAGCGGTTATTGTATTTAGTTTATAAAATCATTTATTTTTAATAAATCAAGATATTTGTGCAGCTTTGACGAAAAAGTTGTGGTTAAATTTTACTGTGTCAAATTTTGACTTCTTTTGGTTACCAATTTATTATTTATACAACCGCAAAAAATTTTTTGCGTCGTATAATGCTATCATGTGATCCTCGTCTGCGTCATCTTCATCCGAAGACGCATTTAGTTTCGGGACAATAACTTTAGTTTTTGTGAATGGATCTTTATATTTTTACCAGCTGGTTCAATACCACTAAAGGAAGGTTGGGATTAATTTTGGGGGTTATGGTCCCAATAGTTTTGGAATTGGAGGCCAAAAAGGGGGCCCAAAATAAGCATTTTTTTCAGTTTTCAAACAATAACTCGTGTTTTAGAGTTTGATTCTCTCTGAAATTATTCCACAAATTTCCATACCATGAAGGGATAGTTAGTATCAATTTTTGGGGTTATGGTCCCAATAGTTTAGGAGTTAGAGGCTAAAAAGGGGGTCCAAAAAAAGCATTTGTAGTTTTCAAACAATAACTTGTGTTTAATTGTATGAATCTCTCTGAAATTATACCACAAGTTTCCATACCATGAAGGGATAGTTAGTATTGACTTAAGGGGGTCATGACTTAATATGTTTTGGAATTAGGGGCAAAAAAAGGAGAAAAAAATAGGTTTTTCTGGTCAATGGACAATCAAGACAATTTAAAAGCAGTGTAAAGGAGGTAATTTAAAAATATTTAACATGCAATGTTGGGTATGTTTGGATTTACCTCCTTTACACTACTTGTAAGTTATGTATAAAGGAATGTCAGGTTTTGGACTAATTGCAAAAAAAAGGGGGGGTGGTAGTAGTTTTCAATTTTTTTCTCCAAATTTAAAATTTTAGAAAAGGTTGAAGAAGAAATCTCTAATTGCACAATATTGTGCAATAGATTTGTAAGATCTTGACATTTGTTTTGTATAAGAAACCCTTAATATGTCAAAAATTTGATCACAATCCAAATTCAGAGCTGTATCAAGCTTTAATGTTGTGTCCATACTTGCCCCAACTGTTCAGGGTTCGACCTCTGCGGTCGTATAAAGATGCGCCCTATGGAGCACCTGGTTTCCCAAAAAGTTAGTGTTCAATTAGTTTTATTGTTGACTACCTGTAGCTTACATTTTGTTAAACAGCTGTACTTTGACAAAATATAAATCATTAAAGACAAACACTATTAGGATAATATGTATATTGACTTAATTTATATATGAGACATATCATATTATTGCATAGCAATATAATGTTTCCCACAGAAAGTAACCAAAAGTAAGCGTGCAATAAATTCCAATATTGCACTAGTGCAATGAATCTTCAAAATTCATGACGTCATCAACGACAAAATCTTTGTTTAAACCCATTTTTGTCGAGCCTGCAACTTTTGTTGCAGAAAGCTCGACATAGGGATAGTGATCCGGCGGCGGCGGCGGCTACGGCGGCTACGGCGGCGGCGTTAGCTAACTTCTTAAAAGGTTTATATTTTAGAAGGTGAAAGACCTGGATGCTTCATACTTTGTATATAGATGCCTCATGTTACGAAGTTTCCGTCAGTCACATGTCCAATGTCCTTGACCTCATTTTCATGGTTCAGTGACCACTTGAAAAAAAAAGTTCAGAATTTTTGTAATGTTGAATTCTCTCTTATTATATTAAAGTAATATGATAACTATATTTGGTATGTGCGTACCTTGCAAGGTCCTCATGCCCGTCAGACAGTTTTCACTTGACCTCGACCTCATTTCATGGATCAGTGAACAAGGTTAAGTTTTGGTGGTCAAGTCCATATCTCAGATACTATAAGCAATAGGGCTAGTATATTTGGTGTATGGAAGGACTGGAAGGTGTACATGTCCAACTGGCAGGTGTCATCTGACCTTGACCTCATTTTCATGGTTCAGTGGTTGTAGTTAAGTTTTTGTGTTTTGGTCTGTTTTTCTAATACTTTATGCAATAGGTCTACTATATTTGTTGTATGGAATGATTGTAAGTTGGACATGTCTAGCAGGCAGATGTCATCTGACCTTGACCTCATTTTCATGGTTCAGTGGTCAAAGTTAAGTTTTTAAGTTTTGGTCTTTTTATCTAATATTATATGCCAAAGGTCAACTATATTTGGTGTAGGGAAATATATTATGATCTATATGTCAGTCCCGCAGGTTTTATTTGACCATGACCTCAATTGCACGGTTCATTGCACAGTGTTAAGTTTTTGTGTTTTGGTCTATTTTTCGTAAACTATAAGTTATAGGTCAACTATATTTGTTGTATGGAAGCTTTGTTAGCTGTACATGTCTGCCTGGCATGGTTCATCTGACCTTGACCTCATTTTCATGGTTCATTGGTCTTTGTTTAGCTATCTTGGTTAATGTTAAGTTTATGTGACAGTTGTAATAAAGCATTATACTTAGGACTATCAACATAATATCAATGATTAGTAAAGAAGGCGAGACATTTCAGTGTGTGCACTCTTGTTACTTTCAAATATTATATTGCTATACAATAAAAGGGTAATTGCTTGAATATTGGGGAATATTGTCTCTCGGTAGAAAATATACTAGTATTGCACTCGCAAGCTCGTGCAATATAACATTCTACTCGGGACAATATTCCCCAATATTCATGCAATAACCCTATATTATAATATTGCAATAATTCAATTTACGGTAGTGGTGTAGGTTTGCCCATAGTTTACTTTTTTATGTTGTTTTACTATAATCATTTTATGTTTTAACCAGACAGGATCATTGAAGTTTATTGTCATTTGTTGAAATGTAACTTGGCCTATTAATTAATGCAAACCAATTATTTTTTTATGAAACATGTACTTTATTTCATGTTTAACCACATTTTTAGCCAACTTAATTTGCATCATTTTTTTTCACGCAATCTAGCTCTTAAATTCTAAATCTTCCAAGGCTGATCACTTCCTTTTTGATACACAAAATAAAGTGCATTGATTATAACATTCTATACAACCTATCCATGAACATTTAAAGAAGTTTATCAATGTAATATATGCTCAGATATTCTAGTCACAAAACAATGTTACACCTGTCAAGAAAATTATATAACTTTCGCAAGGTGCAGGAATCTAATATCTGTTCTGAAAATATAAATGATATCATTGTTAAGTTATATTTCAAAAATTGGAGCTATCTCCCATTGTCCAGAACTACGGGTTGAATCAACTACAACCAATACTTTATTGACAATGCAATATTTAATTTTACTTCTTACTTATAAATTAACGCAATCTTTACCCTTCTGTTCTTACAAGCACTTTGACTATCTAGTTTTAGGGAAGATAGAACATTAATACATTTGCAAAGATTTATGTTTGTGTTATCTTTTTATTTGCAAAAAAGGCAAAAAATAATCGCCTAGGAAAATGACTTGTTTACTGTATATACAGTGTAATTGCTTTCCCTCATTTAATTATAATACATTTATCAATAAATGAATGGGATATTATTATCTGGACACGTCTGTTATGATGTCACTGTGATATACATTTTGAAATTGACATGTTGTTATTTACAAAAATAAACATGAGACATGTCCTATTCCAAAAATATATTTTTCAAACATCCTGACCTCATAAGAGATATCTTGTAGCTAATTGTCTTTTTTTGGACAAACCTTGATTCTATTTTGACAGTTATTGCTGGTTTGCATTAAAAGCAAAATGTGTGAAGCTTGAAAAACACATGAGACAAAATAGAAAATGAAAAATACTGATATCTGACAGACTTAAACTTGCCAACACCTGAACAAAGTCGTTCTTTTAATCTGAACATTACATCTTATATTGCTATTGTGTTACTACCATGTAGAGAAGAAAAATTGCCAAAGAAAACAAACTACATTCTAATGCAACAACATTTGTAACGTTCATTTTGATTGGATAACATCACTTATTTACATGGCATCAATTGACAATTGATGCTATGGGACGTACATGCAAGAGCAGATGGCATATGACAGATTTTAAATACATGTTTTAACGTTATTTTCTGTCGGTTTCATTAGAATGGAGATAACAATATTGTATGTTAAGTTCCGACACCTCAATTGGGGATTTGATGGTCGCAAATACCCGTTTACTGTCTCTGCTAACGCATCGCCAGTAAACTTAATTTGCGACCATCAAATCCCCAATTGATGCCGTCGGAGCTTAAAATACGACCGCAAAAATTGAAAATTTTTTGGTCGTATATTGGTATCACATTGTCGTCGGCGTTGTCATCGTCGACATCCAAAGACATTTGGTTTTCGCACAATAACTTTAGTATAAGTAAATAGAAATCTTTGAAATTTACACATAAGGTTTATGACCACAAAAGGAAGGTTAGGATTGATTTTGTGAGTTTTGGTCCTAACAGTTCAGGAATCAGGAGTCAAAAAGGGCCCAAATAAGCATTTTCTTGGTTTTTGCACTACAACTTTAGTTTAAGTAAATAGAAATCTATGAAATTTTGACACAAGGTATATGACCACAAAAGGAAGGTTGGGATTGATTTTGGGAGTTTTGGTTCCAACAGTTTAGGAATTAAGTGCCAAAAAAGGGCCCAAATAAGCATTTTTCTTGATTTTTGCAAAATAACTTGAGTATAACTAAATAGAAATCAATGAAATTCAAACACAAGGTATATGACCACAAAAGGAAGGTTGGGATTGATTTTGGGAGTTGAGGTCCCAACAGTTTAGGAATTAGGGGCCAAAAAGGGCCCAAATAAGCATTTTTCTTGGTTTTCGCACCATAACTTTAGTATAAGTAAAAATAGAAATCTATGAAATTTAAACACAAGGTTTTTGACCATAAAAGGAAGGAGGGATTGATTTTGGGAGTTTTGGTCCCAACAGTTTAGGAATAAGGGGCCCAAACTTTGTTTGATTTCATCAAAAATTGAATAATTGGGGTTCTTTGATATGCCGAATCTAAAGATGTACTTAGATTTTTGATTATGGGCCCAGTTTTCAAGTTGGTCCAAATAAGGGTCCAAAATTAAACTTTTGTTTGATTTCAACAAAAATTGAATCCTTGGAGTTCTTTGATATGCTGAATCTAAACATGTACTTAGATTTTTGATTATGGGCCCAGTTTTCAAGTTGGTCCAAATCGGGTCCAAAATTAAACTTTATTTGATATCAACAAAAATTGAAGCCTTGGGGTTTTTTGATATGCTGAATCTAAACATGAACTTAGATTTTTTATTATAGGCCCAGTTTTCAAGTTGGTCCAAATTGGGGTCCAAAATTAAACTTTGTTTAATTTCAACAAAAATTGTATATTTGGGGTTCTTTAATGTATGATTAATCTAACCATGTATTTAGATTTTTGATGTTTGGGCTGGGTTATCAAATTGATCCACATTGAGGTCTAAAGGATCCAAAATTGAACTTTATTTGATTTCATCAAAAATTGAATTCTTGGGGTTCTTTGATATGCTGAATCTAACCATGTATTTTGATTTTGGATATTGGACCATAATAGTTAATGTCCAATTTAAAATTCAAAGTTTTTAAGGTTAAGTTCTTGGACCACATTCATTATGTGTCAGAAACCTGTGTTGTGTCAACTATTTAATCACAATCCAAATTCAGAGCTGTATCAAGCTTGAATGTTGTGTCCATACTTGCCCCAATGTTCAGGGTTCGAACTCTGCGATTGTATAAAGCTGCGCCCTGCGGAGCATCTGGTTCATTTTAATCTTATTCTGAACTAATCAGTTTCTGCCTTTTATGGTGCCACTATGACATCATTAGGATAAGAGTTGTTATGCTAAACTGGTCAAACTTGATAATTTTTCTGCAATGCAAAATAAATTGCTGTATGTTTTCTAGTTAAATAAATCAAGAATTTGTTATTAAATGATTTTTTTTCATGCAGTTAGTACACTTTGATCATGATCAAAGATGTAAAATAATCAATTTTATTTTCAGATGCTGGAAAACCTATATTGTTAATCTGAGTTAGGAAACCTTTTTTTTCCATTGCTAAATGTATTCTTTGGCTGTTTCAAGATTGTCAAAGTGTACTGTAGATTCATTAATATTCTAGGGATACCAATTTTCGTGGATTTGGTGGTAACATGTGACCCTTCAATTTAAATGATCAACGAAGTACAGAATTTCTATTGGCTATTACATGTATATGCTGACTTTGGAGAAACCACGAAATCAAATATCCAAGAAAATACATTTTTTTCAAACCACGAAAATTGGTACCCACAATAATAAATGAATTCTCAGCATCATTTTTTAATTTTAATAGTCCTGAAAAAGTTTATTCAATTGAACAAAAGTCCCAAACCACATTATTTAAAGTAAATGGATTGAAATATTAACTCAACAATTTTTCATTTCCTGCCAAATTTCTAAACTAACTCATATGTCAGATATTTTGCCATTAGATAAATGCAATTATATTTGCTTCATTTTAAGGTTCAGTGATAAGCATTTTATTGGTAGACCTGAATATTTGTTCACCAAATAATAAAGTTTTTTTCAAGGGAATTGGCCCAGGGAAATATGATTGGAAGGCTGTGCAGAGTCTTATGTTTTCAAATTTCTACATCATTTTGTCTCTGGTTAATTATATACAGTATTAAAGTTGTCTCATTGGCATTCAAATCATCATCTTAATATCATTTTGATAATTTTTTTTAAATACCAAGCTTATAGAGTGAACTAGGACATATCATATGGTTATAGTGTGAACTAGAAATGGAGTTGTCCTATGCTGAAAGTATAAACTTGGTATGTACATATCATATGCTCATAGTGTGAACTAGGCATGGATATGTCCTATGCTTAAAGTGTGAACTTGGTATTGACACTGATAAGCTTGTAGTGTGAACTTTGACTAAGGTATGGATTTATCATATGCTAATAGTGTGAACTAGGTATGGACATTTCTTATGATTATGCTGTGAACTTAGTATGTACATTTCATATGCTCATAGTGTGAACTAGGCTTGGACATTTCTTGTGCTAAAAGTTTGAACTAGGTATGGACACATAATAAGCTTCTAGTGTAAACTAGGTATGGATTGATCATATGCTTATAGCTAGTGTGAATTAGGTATGGACATATTATGCTTATAGCTTGAGCTACAGAGGAACATATTGTATAATTTATGACTGCATGACATTAAAAGCCCTCATAGGAGGGATTGTTGATAATTGTCATATGATGAAGACATTATCTTTCATTCAGTTTAATTTTAGAATGGAGTTGGCATTTTAGTTACTTAGCTAGTAGTCCCTCTTTGTTTAACATTTTTATTTTGCTTAGTGTCTTCTGCATGTTCTGGTACCTATTCTAACATTGGAATTAGACTTATTTGAGTTTCACTGTGAGTTTCACTGTGAGTTTCACTGTGAGTTTTACTGTGTGTTTGTTTATTCCATGTTGCCTAGAGGTATAGGAAGAGGGTAGAGATCTCACAAAACAATATTTAACACTGCCACATTCTTTTGCCTATCCAAAGTCAGGAACCTCTAGCCTTTGTTAGGATAATTGTATCTTTGAATCATTCCCTGTTTCCATTGTCCATTCCTTATATGGTTATCACAGTGTTTATCTATTTACTTTTATTTTATAGATATGGAGTCTGAAAAAGTTCCTCATCCACATCTTGTCCTAGACACAGGACAAGTTCAACAGAATGGTCATATAATACAGAAATTGGAATCAAGATCTAGACTACTAAATGGAAATACTGACAGGAATGGAAATGACAATAATTCTCATATTGTTAACTTGGAAGGTACTGTGTCACCAAACAGTCTTCGTCCAGACACACCCACATCGGCTACAAGGAAATCAGCATGGGAAAGAGCAAGGGACAAGTATAAAGCTCAAGAATTAGAATGCAGCAAAAAGAAAACAAAAGTAAAACCTTTTGTTGATCCTGATGAGAAAGTAGAACAGAAGAAATTTCTAAACTTAAGTGGTGTTAAAGAAGTATTTTCATCTAGTCATTTCCAAAATAAGGATCTTGAACGATTATACCAGCGGTATTTCTTCAAACTTAATCAGTTGAACCTATGTATTTCTTTGGGATTCATTTGTGTTATTAGTATAATACTGCTAGTGACTTACTATATTTATGGAGCTATTATGCCGGCAAGAGCCATTAATTTTGGCATTTTGTTTTTTTTGTGTATATTTTTAGAATTTTTATGTAATCGATCATCTTTTGACCAACAGCAAATGTTGATAACCTTGTTCATCATTATTTTGTTTTTCTGTGCATCATGTGTTCTTGTTTCTCTGGACAACTCACCCAAATCAGGATCTGATGGAGTGTGGATGAATGTTATATTTATATACATGATCTACACACTGTTACCTATTAGAATGAGATTTGCATGTCTGACTGGAATCACACTGTCCATTATTAGTGTGTCTTGTACTGTCAGTTTTACAGCAGACAAAGGATACAGAGTTAAGCAGGTATATAGTATAAACTTTTTATACGACCGCAAAATTTGAAAAATTTTTCGTCGTATATTGCTATCACGTTGGCGTCGTCGTCTGCGTCGTCGTCTGCATCGTTGTCTGCGTCGTCGTCGTCGTCGTCGTCGTCCGAATACTTTTAGTTTTCGCACTCTAACTTTAGTAAAAGTGAATAGAAATCTATGAAATTTTAACACAAGGTTTATGACCACAAAAGGAAGGTTGGGATTGATTTTGGGAGTTTTGGTCCCAACATTTTAGGAATTAGGGGCCAAAAAGGGCCCAAATAAGCATTTTCTTGGTTTTCGCACTATAACTTTAGTTTAAGTTAATAGAAATCTATGAAATTTTGACACAAGGTTTAATAATTATCACCACAAAAGAAAGGTTGGGATTGATTTTAGGAGTTTTGGTTCCAACAGTTTAGGAATTAGGGGCCAAAAAAGGGCCCAAATAAGCATTATTCTTGGTTTTTGCACAATAACTTTAGTTTAAGTAAATAGAAATCAATGAAATTTAAACACAATGTTTATGACCACAAAAGGAAGGTTGGTATTGATTTTGGGAGTTTAGGTCCCAACAGTTTATGAATTAGGGGCCAAAAAGGGACCCAAATAAGCATTTTTCTTGGTTTTCGCACCATAACTTTAGTATAAGTGAATAGAAATCTATAAAATTTAAACACAAGGTTTATGACTATAAAAGGAAGGTTGGTATTGATTTTGGGAGTTTTGGTCCCAACAGTTTAGGAATAAAGGGCCCAAAGGGTCCAAAATTAAACTTTGTTTGATTTCATCAAAAATTGAATAATTGGGGTTCTTTGATATGCCGAATCTAACTGTGTATGTAGATTCTTAATTTTTGGTCCCGTTTTCAAATTGGTCTACATTAAGGTCCAAAGGGTCCAAAATTAAACTTAGTTTGATTTTAACAAAATTTGAATCCTTGGGGTTCTTTGATATGCTGAATCTAAAAATGTACTTAGATTTTTGATTATTGGCCCAGTTTTCAAGTTGGTCCAAATCGGGGTCCAAAATTAAACTTTGTTTGATTTCATCAAAAATTGAATAATTGGGGTTCTTTGATATGCCAAATCTAACTGTGTATGTAGATTCTTAATTTTTGGTCACGTTTTAAAATTGGTCTACATTAAAGTCCAAAGGGTCCAAAATTAAACTAAGTTTGATTTTAACAAAAATTAAATTCTTGGGCCTCTTTGATATGCTGAATCTAAACATGTACTTAGATTTTTGATTATGGGCCCAGTTTTCAAGTTGGTCCATATCAGGATCCAAAATTATTATATTAAGTATTGTGCAATAGCAAGAAATTTTCAATTGCACAGTATTCAGCAATAGCAAGAAATCTTCAATTGCACAGTATTGTGCAATAGCAAGAAATCTTCGATTGCACAGTATTGTGCAATAGCAAATATTTTCAATTGCACAGTATTGCACAATAGCAAGAAATATCTAATTGCACAATATTGTGCAATAGCAAGAAATTCCAATTGGATTTCAATTGGAGTTATCTTTCTTTGTCCAGAATAGTAGTTGAATCGACTTAAATCATTGTTTTATACAATATACAATGTATATTCACTTTTACTACCAACTGATAGATTAAAACAATCTTTACCATTCAGTAATAACAAGCACTTTTTTTTCATTTTAATATTTTATGATGTATTTAAATGAGTAGTTATTGTTGCAAACTTCATTAGAAATTTGAATTGAGATCAGTTTTGAAATAAGGGAAAGGGGGATGTGAAAAAAAAATCGGGGGGTCAATTTTTTTCATTTCAGATTTCATAAATAAAAAGAAAATTTATTCAAACATTTTTTTGAGAGGATTAATATTCAACAGCATAGTGAATTGCTCAAAGGCAAAACAAAAATTTTAAGTTCATTAGACCACATTCATTCTGTGTCAGAAACCTATGCTGTGTCAACTATTTAATCACAATCCAAATTTAGAGCTGAATCCAGCTTGAATGTTGTGTCCATACTTGCCCCAACCGTTCAGGGTTCAACCTCTGCGGTCGTATAAAGCTGCGCCCTGCGGAGTATCTGGTTGAATTTAGTTATACAATTTCATCTTTTTTGAAGTTTCAACTAGAAAGAAGGCCTTTAGGGAAACTGGTTATGTAAATTTGTCTGTTTGACCTCTTTAAATAAAGGGGGTGCAGCACTGCAATCTAAGAAAATGACATAAAAATTATATTCTTCATGTTCCTTTTTAGCTCACCTGGCCCGAAGGGTCAAGTGAGCTTTTCCCATCACTTTGTGTCCGTCGTTCGTCGTCGTCCGTCATCGTTAACTTTTACAAAAATCTTCTCCTCTGAAACTACTGGGCCAAATTAAACCAAACTTGTCCACAATCATCATTGGGGAAAATAGTTTAAAAAATGTGTCCGGTGACCCGGCCAACCAACCAAGATGGCCGCCGTGGCTAAAAATAGAACATAGGGGTAAAATGCAGTTTTTGGCTTATAACTCAAAAACCAAAGCATTTAAAGCAAATCTGACATGGGGGTAAAATTGTTTATCAGGTCAAGATCTATCTGCCCTGAAATTTTGAGATGAATCGGACAACCCGTTGTTGGGTTGCTGTCCCTGAATTGGTAATTTTAAGGAAATTTTGCTGTTTTTGGTTATTATCTTGAATATTATTATAGATAGAGATAAACTGTAAACAGCAATAATGTTCAGCAAAGTAAGATTTACAAATAAGTTAGAGTGACAAAATGGTCAGTTGACCCCTTTAGGAGTTATTGCCCTTTATAGTCAACTTTTCACCATTTTTCGTAAATCTTAGTTATCTTTTACAAAAATCTTCTCCTCTGAAACTACTTGTCCAAATTATTCCAAACTGGGCCACAATCATCTTTGGGGTATCTAGTTTAAAAAATGTGTCCGGTGACCCCGCCATCAAATCAAGATGGCTGCCACTGCTAAAAATAGAACATAGGGGTAAAATGCAGTTTTTGGCTTATAACTCAAAAACCAAAGCATTTAGAGCAAATCTGACATGGGGGTTAAATTGTTTATCAGGTCAAGATCTATCTGCCCTGAAATTTTCAGATAAATCGAAAAACCCCTTGTTGGGTTGCTGCCCCTGAATTGGTAATTTTAAGGAAATTTTGCTGTTTTTGGTTATTATCTTGAATATTAGTATAGATAGAGATAAACTAAACAGCAATAATGTTCAGCAAGGTAAGATTTACAAATAAGTCAACATGACCGAAATGGTCAATTGACCCCCTAAGGAGTTATTGTCCTTTATAGTCAATTTTTAACAATTTTCATAAAATTTGTAAATTTTTATTAACATTTTCCACTGAACCTACTGGGCCAAGTTCATTATAGATAGAGATAATTGTAAGCAGCAAGTACAAACACATCACCATCACCAAAACACAATTTTGTCATGAATCCATCTGCTTCCTTTGTTTAATATTCACATAGACCAAGGTGAGCGACACAGGCTCTTTAGAGCCTCTAGTTTAAAGAATGACCTGGTATTTCTGCATTTGTAGCCAGGGCAATTGCAGTACGTAGACTTATCTGTTGGGCAATAACCTTTATTTAAAAGCAAACATCTATTAACATTTTATACATTACACTGCCGACAGAAAATTTCTTTTTAAAAAGACACATATTCCACTTTTTTATTATTGCGATAAATGTGTCGGGGTTATAATCGCCTTTATTAAAACTCGCATATTGAAATTTTTAATATGAATCAAACAGGATTCTTCTGAATATCAAAAACTTAAATCACATTTCAGTCTAAAATGACAAAATTGCAATAATAGAATTCTGAATTTACAGTATATGTAGAGTCAAAGCAATGACCAGATTTGTGACTCTGTCACTGACTACACAATTAAGCTTCAACTTCTATTTTCCACTAAATTCAATGAAAAAGAGTCAATTTCCTTTGGTTTTCAGATAGAATTATAACTTCATAGCTTTTTCAAGAGTTCAGCATGATCGTTACCTAGTTTTTTCTGTCTCATTCAAAGAGAACATTCTGTGATTAAAATATAAAAAATTGTAAAGAAAATACAAGTCGACCAACTCTTTTGTCCAGTTTATTTTTTTCTTTTTTATTGCCAATTTTACTTTAATTGTTCTACATGACAGAATTAATTTGATGGAGATATGATAAACATTGCATTTGATGAGATGTCAGAAATTTTCTGTTGAGATTAAAAAATGATAGTAAACCATTTTATAACATGTAATGAGCACTATGTTTCTAATTGCAAATCATGTTGTTATTTTATTACTTGATGCAAACATTTTCTGTTGCAGGGGATTGCAAATGCATTGATATATACAGCTACAAATTTGGTAGGGATATTTACACATTGGCCAACAGAGTACAACCAGAGACAAGCTTTTCTGGAAACAAGGCGATGTATAGAGGCTCGTCTGACAACACAGAGAGAAAATCAAGAACAAGTAATAAACTTTTGTATATTTTATCAAGCACAGCAATTTTATTTATTGTTGTTTTCAGTGTAATGTCTATTTTCATTGGTTGAAACCAGTCATTTATTTATGATAGAGGAGGAGAGTGATGGGGTGACCAAGAGCAATTTTGCCCACTTAATATATCAATTGATTTATATTGTATTGAAAATAACATTATTTCATCTCAGCTTCCTGCAAATTTTTAATCCCCCTAAGCCTTGTTGACTTTTTCCGTGATCATTCTGTATTTGTTATCAGCCTCATCCTCTTTATTAATTGAATCTTTCATTGTATGTTTGCATGTTTCTCAATCAAACTTGTATGATCAAGTTTATTGTTTCTAAGTGGAAATTGTTTGTTGTACAGCAGATTTATTTAGGTTATAATGAATTCTAAAACTTGTGGTATAGATAATCTTTTTGTTATGACCCAGGTTTCTCAGTGACATTTGAAATGTGATTTAATTTCTCGTCCAGATTTCATGTAAAAGAATCTACTAATCAAATTCTCAAAGAAAATCTCACTTTATAAAATGTTATGTCTCAAAAAACCTAGAGCCTTTATGTCTAAATCATTGTATAACTGCAAGCAATTGAATACTAAAGGCGAAAATTTCCAATATCTCTACTTCTGTTCAGGGTATTGGTATATTTAATTTAATTTGGAGAAGTTAAAGTGAATTTCATGGGATACTGATTAGAACTATTGTGCTAAGGACACTGAGGAATTGAAGTTAAGGAAAAGACAAATTACATTTGTCATTGATGGAAAAGACATCTTAGCAAATTAATGCTGATTGCTTACAATGTCTTGTTTTCTGTCAAAATAACAAACGAGCTACAAAAGATATTTCAATCCTTTGATAGGTGGATATTGGCAGATTAAGTTAAACCAAAGAAATGGAACTCTTTATTATAGATTGTGAAATATTACCAAAATGTCAAATTAAGATTGTGTTGAAGACCCATTATTGGCCTTTGGCTGTTATCTGCTTGTTTGTTGGGTTGTTGTCTCTGAAATATTCCCCATTTCCATAGTCATTTATACTAAATTGGTGATTTTTCTATGTTAAATAATACATATTATTGTGTGGATAGGGGTAATAGATACATTTGTTATTCATAAAGTTATCTTTTATCAATGGGGTCATGATACCTTACATGACTTATTTTTGGGGTTTTACAATGACCTTGGCTGGCTATAAAGCCCTTGCACGGTCAGTACCTTACATGATAAACAGTAGTCCATCCAATGTAAACCTTGGTTTTAATATCTCAAGATTACCTACCTGTTCTATTGTAACCATGACAACTGTCTCTAATGACTGTTAATACAGTAGTCTGCTAATGAACCTTTATATGGTAGAAATGTTTTATTTTAGAAGGAATCTTGTAGTTATTGATTTCTATCCCTATTCTCACAGAAATGTGTTAATCAAAAAAGATTAAAATATTTCTCTTACTCACAAGAGAGATAGAAGAAAAGTAACTAAAGTTCAAATTATATGCTTTGGCTCAGAATTTGTGATTATCCATCCTTTAAATAAGAATAAAGATTTGTTCAGTGACTGATGAAGAAATAACAGAATATGATTTTCTTTTCTGAATTGTTTCACATTTTGTAATACCAGAAACTCTATAACAGGTTATAGGTTACATAATATATTGTACAGGTTTTGCTCATTGTTGAAGACAATTATATTATATGTTATTTGTAATTGTTCACAAACTTGTTCTTTTATCTTTGTGGATATTTATGTCATTGTCAATTATTATATTTACAGTACTTCTAAGGTATCTCCTCTGCCCTGATTACATTCTTATAAATGATTAAAACTTTCTTGTGATTAAAGCAATCACTTTGAACATGGAAGTATTGTATAATATAATACTTCCATGCTTTGAACAATAATGTGTTCTTCCATTTGTTTTTCTGGAAGTTTCTGTTGTTTAGAATTATTACATCATGTACATGTTGGACTGATTGTTGGTAAAAGTTATAGATTTAGGGATTGAAAAACTCGCCTATTTCACTGGTTCTTCTGACAACACTAGACAACAGCAATTACTTCTATAAGAGGAATAATGATGATTTAAGTCTTATTGTAAATCTTAAAAAGGGTGAAACACTGACTTAAAAAAAAAATTGACTTTAGGGCAATAACTCCTATAAGGAGTCAATTGACGTTTTCATTCATATAGATCATATGACGCTGTTTACAATTTAAATATTCTATTTTAAATTTCAATATGACAGGCAAAATTTGGTTAAATTTTCTTTGATGAATTGGCGACATATTCCCTTTAGAACCCTGCCCCTTTTTTAACTCACCTGGCCCGAAGCGCCAAGTGAGCTTTTCCCATCACTTTGCTTCCATCGTCTGTTGTCTGTCATCCGTCGTCCATCGTCGTTAACTTTTACAAAAATCTTCTCCTCTGAAACTACTGGGCCAAATTAAACCAAACTTGGCCACAAGCATCATTGGGGTATCTAGTTTAGAAAATGCGTCTGGTGACCCGGCTAACCAACCAAGATGGCCGCCATGGCTTAAAATAGAACATGGGGTAAAATGCAATTTTTGGCTTATAACTCAAAAACCAAAGCATTTAGAGCAAATCTGACGTGTGTAAAATTGTTTATCAGGTCAAGATCTATCTGCCCTCAAATTTTCAGATGAATCGGACAGACTTGGGGTAATTGTAATTGTAATCATAAATCAGCTGTAATTGATTACAATTTTTCAAGTAATCATTGTAATCATTAATCAGCCAAAAACCTGATTACATGTAATTTAATTTAATCAATTACTTTTCAAAACACCCTGTAATCCTGATTACTTTTAGATTACATTTTGATTACAATGCATGTCTTTTTAACTGTGTTTATGGTCAAGAAATTAACCTTTTTGATATTTTTATTTAATAAATATTAAGCATGTTAAGATAGTTTTGTTTACTTTATAAAGCACGTATTAATTTGTATACTTTAGTAAAAAAATTAATTGTTACAGCATTAGCCTTAGAAGAGACATATAAATACAATTATGTCTTTGGCCTTAGTAAAAGATATTGTACATATATTGACAATTTAAAGATGTACATATATATTTATTTGTAACTGTTATATTCTAGTAATACTTCTCTTTAAACCTGAATTATAATCTTTTGTTAATATTGTGATTTTTGTCAACTTTGAATTGACAGGTAGGAAACCAATTAAGGTTTGTTTTTATTGCAATTACCAATTGAGTATAGCTGAAGGACAAAAAATTCTCTAATTAGCACAAACAAAATTATAAGTTGGAAAAATATTGTTTAAAATAAGCAAAATTTTATATGTATTTGGACTGGACATGTAAAATGCAATGATGTTTATTTAGTACTTGTATTTTGTTTACAATTTGAATAAACAATTTTATTGAAATTTTACATAGATTTTTACTGCTAACTTTATTTCATCCATATTTCAACTTCCATAAACTGCACCTTGAAATACATACAAGTCTGGAAGAGGTTAGAAGACAAAAAGCAAACTCTTTATAAAGTTTTATTCAATTGAAGTCAAAATAATTCATAGATCAAGGATGACAAAGTGTAATGGATTAAAACCTGTGACACAATGTTCATGTATGTAGTGAACTTTTGTGCTTTATCAAATAGATGAAGTTAAAAGTTATCATTTTATAATATATGAAACATAGTCCTTTCTAAAATTGCTATAATATATTAAACGTTTATTCATTCAAAATGTTTTGTTTTTAAAATTCATTGTAATCAGATGTAATCATGATTACTTTGCCAATGTAATCATTAATTTAATCAGACACTTTCAGAAATGATGCAATCATTAATTTAATTTAATCGTACAAATGACAAAGTAATTGTAATTTAATCAATTACATTGAAAGTAATCGAACCCATCTCTGGAATCGGACAATCCGTTGTTGAATTGCTGCCCCTGAATTGGTAATTTTAAGGAAATTTTGCTGTTTTTGGTTATTATCTTGAATATTAATATAGATATGAATAAACTGTAAACAGCAATAATGTTCAGCAAAGTAAGATTTACAAATAAGTCAACCTAACCGAAATAGTCAGTTGCCCCTTTATGAGTTATTGCCCTTTATAGTCAATTTTTAACCATTTTTCGTAAATCTTAGTGTATCTTTTACAAAAATTTTCTCCTCTGAAACTACTGGGCCAAATTAATCCAAACTTGGCCACAATCATCTTTGGGGTATCTAGTTTAAAAAATGTGTCCGGTGACCCGGCCATCAAATCAAGATGGCCACCACGGCTAAAAATAGAACATAGAGGTAAAATGCAGTTTTTGGCTTATAACTCAAAAACCAAAGCATTTAGAGCAAATCTCACATGGGTAAAATTGTTTATCAGGTCAAGATCTATCTGCCCTGAAATTTTCAGATGAATCAGACAACCTGTTGTTGGGTTGCTGTCCCTGAATTGGTAAATTTAAGGAAATTTTGCTGTTTTTGGTTTTTATCTTGAATATTGTTATAGATAGAGATAAACTACAAACAGTAATAATGTTCAGCAAAGTAAGATTCACAAATAGGTCAATATGACCAAAATGGTCAATTGACCCCCTAAGGAGTTATTGTCCTTTATAATCAATTTATAACAATTTTCATAAAATTTGTAAATTTTTATTAACATTTTCCACTGAAACTACTGGGCCAAGTTCATTATAGATAGAGATAATTGTAAGCAACAAGACTGGTCGTATATTGGTATCAAGTCATCGTCGGCATTGTCTGCGTTGTCGTCATCGTCAGCGTCATCCAAAGACGGATTGTTTCCGGATAATAACTTTTGAATAAGTAAAAAGAAATCAATAAAATTTTTGACACAATGTTTATAACCACAAAAGGAAGCTTGGGATTGATTTTGGGGGTAATGGTACCAAAGGTTTAGAAATAAGGGGCCCAAAGGAGCCAAAAACAGCATTTATCTAGTTTCTGGACAAATAGTTGTGTATTAGTATTTCAATTGTTCTGAAATTGTACTACAATGTTTAATACGTAGAAGGTTGGGATTCATTTTAAGGGGTTATTGGTAAAACAGTCTAGCAATTAAGGGCCAAAAAGGGGCCAAAAACTAGCATTTTTCTAGTTTTAAGACAATAACTTGTGTGTAACTGTATGGATCTCTCTGACATTGTACCACAAGTTTCCATATAACACAGGAAAGGCTGGGATTCAGTTTGGGGTTAATTTTTCTGAATATGTAGGAATAAGGGGCCAAAAAAGGGCCAAAAAGAAGCATTTTTCTAGTTTACAGACAATAACTTGTGTTTAAGTGTATGGATCTCTATAACTTTTTACAAGAAGGTTCAATACCACTAAAGGAAGGTTGGGACTGATTTGGAGTGTTATGGTATGAATAGTGTAGGAATTAGGGGACAAATAGGGGGCCCAAAATAATAATTTGTGTAGTTTTAAAACAATAACATATGTTTAAGTGTATGAATCTCTCTGAAATTAAACCACAAGTTTCCATACCATGAAGGGATAGATAGTATTGACTTTGGGAGGGTTATGGCTCAAAATGTTTTAGAAGAAGGGGCAAAAAAAGGGGGAAAACTAGGTATTTCTGGTCAATGGACAATTTAGACAATTTAAAAGCAGTGAAAGGGAGGTAATTCTAAAACATTTTACATACAATGTTGGGTATGTTCAGATTGACCTCCCTTACACTACTTGTATATGATGTATAAAGAAATGTCAGGTTTTTTTTCTCCAAATTTCTCAAATTTAAAATTTAAAAAGTAAAAAGAAAAAATCTTTAAATGCACAATATTGCGCACTAGATTTGTAAGATCTTGACATTTGTTTTGTGTCAGAAACTTATTTTATGTCAAAAATTTTATCGCAATCCAAAATTCATAGCTGTATCAAGCTTGAATGTTGTGTCCATACTTGCCCTAACTGTTCAGGGTTCAACTTCTGCGGTCATATAAAGCTGCGCCCTGTGGAGCACCTGGTTAAAATGGCTATTTTAATAAACCTCTCTTGGTTCATGAAGATGATAACAAAACTATTATTGTATTTTAGGAAAGATTGCTACTTTCTGTATTGCCTCGACATGTTGCCATGGAGATGAAAGCAGACATTGCTGGTGCACCAAAGGATACAATGTTCCATAAAATCTATATTCAGAGACATGACAAAGTCAGGTCAGTAATGTTTAAAACTTACATGAACGTTCTCATGAACTGAAAATATTAAGTAAAGCTTAGGTCTGCTGAAAAAAGGGAAACTGGATAAACCTTAGTTTTATGAATAGTATAGTTGACTTAGGATTATTTACAAGTTTCAAGTGGATTATGTTATTCTTGTATATTTTACAATGATATGATAAGAAATCCCCAAAGGGGGGGATTATGGGTTATTTTCATATGATGAAGATATATTCTTTCAGTTTTCAGTAAAAGATCATTTTACTGTGCATATGTCTGTGTGTTTATTTATTCTTATTGGCTAGAGGTATAAGGGAGGGTTGAGATAGCACAAAACATGTTTAACCTTGTCTTATTTTTGCATCAACATATTAGAATGAATCCAGTTTTATCAAGACCATAATGTTTTGTACAGTACACCTTCAAGTACCATAACTTTTATTCAACATGACATAACATTGTACATATGAAATGTTGGTAGTATGTTGAAAACAACGATTCTGTCTTTACACTACCTTTATCCACTGTTTGATTGGAATCTGTCTCGTGTTACCTGTTCACAATAAGACAGAGAATTGACGTTACATATGTTATACAAGGAAGCTTTTGTTATACCACACATGATGAAGCTTGTTATAAGGTGTTAATCATATATTTATATATATGAAATAATAGCTGAGATTGAAATTGAGTATATGAACTATATGTTCCTAGGTTAATGATTTGTTGTAGGTATGTTTCTGTACTAATGAACCCTCACAGACGATTATAGACATTGTATTCAGTAGCAGGAGTAAATTTACTTTGTTTTGTCCACACAAAAGTATTGTCAGTGATGGATGGAATCATAGATAGTATATGTTTCTAATACACTTACAAAAACATATGTCTTTCTTGCAATGAATGTTTCAGACTGATATACCTAGGCTTGATAATCTAGCGACAGTGTGAAATGTTTTTGATAAAATTTATTTTTGATGAGGTAAAATATTTGGTCAGTTAACGTTTATATCTACATCCAAGCATGACATACACTTTACTTTGTTTATCTACAAATGGTGTTTCTCTGAAGGTATTGTGGCTTCCCCCACCAGTAAAAGCTGTCCAAGGTATCTGACATTTTAACTTGTTTATCTACAAATGGTGGTTCTCTGAAGGTACTGTGGCTTCCCCCACCAGTAAAAACTGTCCAAGGTATCTGAGCCAAGAGTATCATTAAACAACCAACAAACAAGTATCTACTTACAAATATGGAATACTTAATACATTGAAACATTTTCTGTATATATGTTTACAACTTAGAAAGACCTTTACATTATCACTGAAACTAAGTCTGTATAAATTGTTTAGACATCTTTTTTAATGGCTAAAATTTGTGTGTTACAGTATTGTGTTTGCTGATATTTGTGGCTTCACAGCTTTATCCTCCCAATGCACTGCTCAGGAACTTGTACAGCTACTCAATGAATTATTTGCTCGTTTTGACCGACTTGCTGCAGACAACCATTGCCTTAGAATTAAGATTTTAGGAGACTGTTATTATTGTGTGAGTGGACTTCCAGACATCAGAGCAGATCATGCTCAGTGTTGTGTAGAGATGGGTCTCGATATGATAGAAGCTATTTCGTAAGTAATATTTTTGTGGAGATGATGCTTAATATAATAAAACAGACTCTTTATGTAGATACTTGTGATTAGCTTTATCTGAAGTTAGGATGTTATTTGATAAAAGTTTTTAGGGAGGTCAGTATTGTATTAGGTTATATTTTTTTTTTTTAAGATGGTTATTTGGTATGTCAATGTGTATGAAATTTGAACTTGATGAAATAAATGTTAGAGATGGGATATTCATGTTTCTATTTCTGAAAATTTGCAAATCATCTACTCAATGGTATGTTTGTAGTCAAACTGAATAATGTTAATTATATTGTTATTTACTCTTTGAAGCTTATTTTGTTAAACATGGCTTAATATGATGTGGGCTAGTTGAAACGTAAACTAAGTGTTTGCTATAATTATACAGGAGTTTGATTTGCAGCTTTCTTCTTACAGTAAATGAATGTGACATCTTAATGGAAGGTTTTTCATCAGAAAAGTTTTGTTAGTTGTATTTCTCAGCCAGTTGAGGTGTGATGAATGTTATTACAAATCTTTTGAAATTTTATATTGCAGTCCTTTCACTGATGGAAATATTTGTAGCTATTTGCGCTAACATAAAAAACAAAATCACTGAAAATTCAAAGGTTTTGTTTAAAAAACTTAAATCTAATGAAAAATAAGAGATATTGTGAAGTAATCCATGTAATAAAATCCTACATGCACAAAACTTAACCTATAGCAAATTTAAGAAACAGCACTATAATTGGCATTTATTGCTGTAATTCACTTCTTGTTGGTAATCTCAGAGTGTTTATTCTGTAATCCATAATGTGACTCATATCATTTGTCGTACTAAAATTTATTGTGACTTTGTAAAAATTAAATAGAAACTTGTTATTCAGTTTAAGAGACACAATAAAGCTATAGAAATAAAACCATAACTTGTACATGTAATGATTTGGTATGACTATGTTCACTAGACATGCAATAGGAATAGCATATCTGGATTAAATTGAGAAGATATTGTTAAAGTTATTGCATAATTCGTCATTTCAATATTTCTGTCATTAACTACAATTGTTTGCTTTATGGTGGTAGACAGTTAAATGAATATTTTACAATAACTTTTGAGGTCTAACATTTCAAGAATTATGCAAGCTATTGACTATGATGAAATTAGCATTGATAAGAATTGTAATATAATACAAGTAATTTTTTACCTCCCTTATTTTAATGGGTTTACCAAACAATGAGTGCCTTTTAACAGTTTATTTTTGAATACATGAAAGAGACATCAACAGAATAAGTGTCTCATTTGTTTCAGAATTTGTAATGAGGAAACGATATTCTTTGAGTCATTAATCTTATGACGTTAAAAACAAAGTGTTTTTTTATTGTATTTTACTGTACTTATTTTAATGGCTTTGTCCTTTCAGAATTGCAATTGGACATAATCTCAAGTTGAAGGTTAAATTCAAATTTTACTTTCAAACTGATCAACTGATGAAAATGTTCAGGCCATTGATAGTGAAATGGTTTTTATTAGTAGATATTTTGAATCAAATGGAGCACAATGAAATATAAAAAAGAAGATGTGGTATGATTGCCAATGAGACAACTGTCCACAATAGACCAAAATGACACAGACATTAACAACTATAGGTCACCGTACGGCCTTCATCAATGAGCAAAGCCCATACCGCATAGTCAGCTATAAAAGGCCTTAATAAGACAATGTAAAACAATTCAAACGAGAAAAAGTCTGTTAATGCAATGTATCTTATGTCACACATTGAAATTATGAAGAATATTTTAGAATAAAAAGTTCAAATGATCAATTGACAAAATTGTTATTTCAGACTTGTGAGAAATGTAACGGGAGCAGATGTTAATATGAGAGTTGGAATCCATTCTGGAAGAGTCCATTGTGGTGTTTTGGGTCTAAGGAAATGGCAGTTTGATGTCTGGTCCAATGATGTGACATTAGCCAATATAATGGAAGCAGGAGGACTCCCAGGGTTAGTATGTAGGTCTTGGCAGTTTGTACTATTAGGAAGTAAATCATTATGGCCTGGACTCGATTTCACAAAAAAAACTAAGATTGATCGTAAGTTATGAACAATTCAGTATACTTACGACCAATATTTATCGTAAGGTATTTTTGTGAAACTGTCTCCTGTCTTTCTGATAAAATCTTAGAAATTATCTAATTTTACAATGGACAAAAATGGCATTGTTACAGCGCTGTAATATTTTTTTCCTATATGATTGTTTATACAGAATGACAATTATTTCAGATATCATTTCTATGTCAATACTTTAAAGTAATTGGCTTTTTACTGTCTAACCATCAGTAATCTGTTGACCTTATGCTTTTATTGTCACATCCTAGAAGGCTTTTTTTGGCAGTTACATTCAGATACTATTTGGGGTGAATTTTTGAGACCTCTATAACTTTGTCCTACCTTCATGGACTGTTATGAAGCTTCTTCAAGATCAAGAAATAGTAATAGAAATAGTATTCGTAGAAAAAGGTTCAAGTATGTTTTATTTTTTACTTATTTAGCTGACTAAAGGTCTTTAGTATTCTACATTACAATTTTAATATTCTGACAGCAGAAATAGCAGATGAGACGCACCAAATGTTTTGATCAAGCATACGACAGCAATAAATTATACAGATTTACTTTATTTATAGGCGTGTCCATATCACTGAGGAGACGATGAAACTTCTGAAAAATGACTATGAAGTTGAGGAAGGCAATGGTGCTGATAGACATCCATATCTTAAAGAACATAATATATCTACTTATCTTATTGTACAGGAGGAAAATCGTACCAGTAAGGTGAGGGTTTACTTAAAAAGTAAAAACTTGTGCAATTCCAAAATATAAGTATTGATAGGATGTAGCTCACTTAGTACTATAGGAAAAGCCTGTTACCATGATAGAACTTTGATTTAAGTTTTATTCTTATTAGAAATATTATTTTGATTGAATATCTGAAATATGTATTTATGATATTTTGAAGGTTGGTGTATAACCACAGAATACCATCATGACTAAAAAAAATTTGGCTGGTAGGCTGAGATTGTCAATATCGTTGAACATTTTCACCTTTGAAACATTTTTCATCTTGATAAACTTACCTTATTGTCAGTTGTGGAAGATTCACTGTAAATACACACATTGTTTTTATACGACCGCAAAAATTTTAATTTTTCGTCGTATATTGCTATCACGTTGGCGTCGTCGTCTGCGTCGTCGTCGTCGTCCGAATACTTTTAGTTTTCGCACTCAAACTTTAGTAAAAGTGAATAGAAATCTATGAAATTTAAACACAAGGTTTATGACCACAAAAGGAAGGTTGGGATTGATTTTTGGAGTTTTGGTCCCAATATTTTAGGAATTAGGGGCCAAAAAGGGCCCAAATAAGCATTTTCTTGGTTTTCGCACTATAACTTTAGTTTAAGTGAATAGAAATCTATGAAATTTTAACATAAGGTTTATGACCACAAAAGGAAGGTTGGGATTGATTTTGGGAGTTTTAGTTCCAACAGTTTAGGAATTAGGGGCCAAAAAAGGGCCCAAATAAGCATTATTCTTGGTTTTCGCACAATAACTTTAGTATAAGTAAATAGAAATCAGTGAAATTTAAACACAAGGTTTATGACCACAAAAGGAAGGTTGGGATTGCTTTTGGGAGTTGAGGTCCCAACAGTTTAGGAATTAGGGGCCAAAAAGGGGCCCAAATAAGCATTATTCTTGGTTTTCGCACCATAACTTAAGTATAAGTAAATAGAAATCTATGAAATTTAAACACAAAGTTTATGACCATAAAAGGAAGGTTGGGTTTGATTTTGGGAGTTTTGGTCCGAACAGTTTAGGAATAAGGGGCCCAAAGGGTCCAAAATTGAACTTTGTTTGATTTCATCAGAAATTGAATAATTGGGGTTCTTTGATATGCTAAATCTAACTCTGTATGTAGATTCTTAATTTTTGGTCCCGTTTTCAAATTGGTCTACATTAAGGTCCAAAGGGTCCAAAATTAAACTTAGTTTGATTTTAACAAAAATTGAATCCTTGGGGTTCTTTAATATGTTGAATCTAAAAATGTACTTAGATTTTTGATTATTGGCCCAGTTTTCTAGTTGGTCCAAATCAGGGTCCAAAATTAAACTTTGTTTGATTTCATCAAAAATTGAATAATTGGGGTTCTTTGATATGCCAAATCTAACTGTGTATGTAGATTCTTAATTTTTGGTCCCGTTTTCAAATTGGTCTACATTAAAGTCCAAAGGGTCCAAAATTAAACTAAATTTGATTTTGACAAAAATTGAATTCTTGGGCTTTTTTGATATGCTGAATCTAAACATGTACTTAGATTTTTGTTTATGGGCCCAGTTTTCAAGTTGGTCCAAATCAGGATCCAAAATTATTATATTAACCCTTTCGCCGATTAGTCCCGGTTTACCGGGATTCACGCTTCAGACAGCTGACGACGAGTCCCGTTTTACCGGGATCGGAATACCTCTTTTATATTTCCCGCTCAAAACAGTGCAAACATGAGTTATCTTTCTTTGATGAATACCCGGATGAAAGTGTAAACATGGTGCTTCCGTTTGTTGAAAACCGTGTCAAAATCAGTCGAAATTTACGAATTTTACGAGAATTTGAAATGAGGGAACATTTTTTTTGAAAGAATATGGAAGAATTGAAGCGAAACTAGTATACTTTTTTGACATAAAATGTCGTTTTATGTACAAAACACTTGGAATGGACATCGTTCAGTGTGAGGAATTTGTACAGCCTCACAAAATTTTTCAAAATTTTGCCGTTTTGGGTTAAAAAATTACGATTTGGGGTCTAAGAGCAGAATTTTGAGAATTTCACCAAAATAATGCCGAAAATTTGAAAATTTGAAAATTTTATGAGGAAAAAATTATCAAAACATGAACAAAACTGTGAACATGGTGTTAGTGAATGAAATAAATACACAAATAACTACAAACAAGTTTTCATTGACATTTATTATGAAGATCTCCCACTTGAGTAATAGTAGCCAGGGAAGCCATCGTCTCAGAGTAGCTTCTGTCTGGGCAGCAATCGGTGAAAGGGTTAAGTATTGTGCAATAGCAAGAAATTTTCAATTGCATAGTATTCAGCAATAGCAAGAAATCTTCAATTGCACAGTATTGTGCAATAGCAAGAAATTTTCAATTGCATAGTATTCAGCAATAGCAAGAAATCTTCAATTGCACAGTATTGTGCAATAGCAAGAAATTTTCAATTGCTCAGTATTGCGCAATAGCAAGAAATCTTCAATTGCACAGTATTGTGCAATAGCAAATATTTTCAATTGCACAGTATTGCGCAATAGCCAGAAATATCTAATTGCACAATATTGTGCAATAGCAAGAAATTTTCAATTGATTGGAGTTATCTTTCTTTGTCCAGAATAGTAGTTGAGTCAACTTAAATCATTGTTTTATACAATATACAATGTATATCACTTTTACTACCAACTGATAAATTAAAACAATCTTTACCATTTAGTGATAACAAGCACCTTTTGTTACATTTTAATATTTTATGATGTATTTAAATGAGTAGTTATTGTTGCAAACTCCATTAGAAATTTGAATTGAGATCAGTTTTGGAAAAAGGGAAAGGGGAATGTGAAAAAAAATGGGGGGGGGGGGGGGGGGGGTTAAACTTTTCTTATTTCAGATTTCATAAATAAAAAGAAAATTTCTTCAAACATTTTTTTGAGAGGATTAATATTCAACAGCATAGTGAATTGCTCAAAGGCAATAAAAAAATTTTAAGTTCATTAGACCACATTCATTCTGTGTCAGAAACCTATGCTGTGTCAACTATTTAATCACAATCCAAATTTAGAGCTGTATCCAGCTTGAATGTTGTGTCCATACTTGCCCCAACCGTTCAGGGTTCAACCTCTGCGGTCGTATAAAGCTGTGCCCTGCGGAGCATCTGGTTTGTCTTGCATTGACGGAGTCAAAAAACGAGACATAGGTATATTGTTTCTGGCTGTGGCGACAGCTGCCGCAACGGTGGCGTCAACAATGTATTAGTTAGTGATTAGATCTAGTTTATGGTGAACCACAAGTGGTAGGTCAATCATATTTGGTATGCAGTTGTATAAGCATTGGCACATCTCATTTCCATGGAGATTATTTGGCCCTGCCCCCTCAGTCATGGTTAATTGACTTCAAAACTTTTGCTTACTTACATGTATTTGTTTGTGGTTAGGTCAGTTTATGGGGAACAACAAGTAGTAGGTCAATGATATTTGGTATGCAGTTGTGTAAGCATCGGCACATCTCATTTCAATGGAGATAATTTAGCTCCTCCCCTTAGTTGTGATCTATTGACTTTGAAACTTTTGCTTATTTTTTCATTTGTTAGTTTGTGATTAGGTCAGTTTATGGGGAACCACTAGTGGTAGGTCAATGATATTTGGTATGTTGTTGTGTAAGCATCGGCATAACTCATTTCCATGGAGATAATTTGGCTCCGCCCCTTAGTCATGGTCTATTGACTTTGATTTTTTTTTCTGAGTTATCATGTTTTATTTTGTGATAAGGTCAATTCAAGGGGAACCATTAGTGGTATGGCAATGTTAATTGGTATTCAGTTGTATAAGCATTGGCACATCTCATTTCCATGGAGAATATTTGACCTCACCCCTCAGTCACAGTCTAATGACTTTGAAACTTATCTTAGTTTACATATATTAGTTTGTGATTAGATCAGTTTAAGATGAACTGCTAATGTTAAGTCAATGATATAGTCATTTGCAAGCATCGTTTCCATGGAGATTATATAGCCCCCACCCCCTCTTATTGACTTTGAAACTTTTCTATAGTTTACTAGTTTTAAATGTTTGTATTTAGATTTGGGAACAACTTATAATAAGCCAATGGTCATAATGGTATTTGGTATGCAGTTGTAAAAGCATTGGCACATCTAATTTACATGGAGATTGTTTAGCCATGTAACTCAGTCATGGTTCATTGACTTTGAATATTTTCATAACTTGTGTAAGATGTTAAAGTATTGTTATTTTGATTTTAACATTTGCATAAACAAAATTACAAAAAGGCGAGACATATCTCTGTGATAACAGTTTATGTTGAGTAGTTTTGGTTTTACACTGTCATAAAATCTAATCTGTTTTAAATTTTTAAAGGAAAGACCACCTTCACCGAAGTCTGCTTTTCGTAAGAAACATTCCATTGGCATGTTTAATGGTAGTGCTAAAGATAAAAAGTTTCACAGTGATCCTAATGCAGCTATTCATCAGAAGTAAGTATAAAAATTGTTATCCACTGTAAGGGGATCTACTATAATACATGTAGTAGTTTACAAAAGGTATTATTATACGCATAACAGTAATTTGAAGTATTCGGATTCCTATCCACATTCAGTGTTTATAATTCACAGTGAGAATATTTTACAAAGCTGTTCAAATTTGTCATAGGCATATCAGGTTCCTTTTTCTTCTCAGTAAATAGTTATGAAGTATTTTTTTTAAGTATATGCTCTATGAAGACATTGAACTTGTTAATTTTATAAAAAAAAAAAAAAAGAATCCTTGTGTGTCATTTTTAAAAGAAGATGGATTGAAGGCCTTGAGCACAGAGCTTAATGGTGAAAATTGAGTGATCAGTAAATAAATAGAAATAGGAAATTAAATGTTGGAACCTTGAGTCAAGTGCAATTGCTATGTCATAAATCAGGGGGGAAATATAAGAATATGAAGAAAAAGAGGAACAGGACAGAATTGAAAACTTTCGTTATTGCGTATTCTTTTATTTTGATCATTTGATCATTTTAACACATGAAGTTCAACACTTTGTTACTAATAACAATTATAATACAAACCTTTCAATGTTTTGAAATGAAACTTTTATTTTGCTTAGACTTGGTATTGGTGATGATCAGAATACTAAAGACCCTAACGATGAAGTAAACGACTATCTCCGTCGAGCTATAGATGCCAGGAGTATAGATAAACTCCGTTCAGATCATGTGAAATTCTTCTTTCTCACATTCCTAAAGACTGATTTAGAGGAAAAGGTACGTAAGCTAATATTATGATAAACACATTTGCACAATTTTACATATTACATCACATTTCTAAGTAAGTTGTTTGTTAGGTACTAATGATATTTTACTTGGTACATATCACAATAGGTCTATAGTAGACCAGTTAGTTTACTCACAGCCAAAAGGTATGAAACAGTGAATAGTTTGAAGTCTCTTTTGCTTGAAGAAATGGATGCATCACAGAGATTAAACTGTTATAGTGTGCATGTTATTTTAGGAATTAGTTGTTGATTAATCACATCTTTATTAGTCTCAACTGAATTAATTCATATCTTTTATTTAACCCATAGATATATTTTTATGGTGGTGTTAAGTATAATACATGATATTTGATTTTATGAATGAATTGTTCTGAGTGACCTCGTGTCATTTTTGCAAAAACATGTTGTATGACATTGTGATGTAGAAATATTTGCTTTGTGACTTTAATTTTTTACTGGAAACATCATTTAATGGAAGATCATGTATTGACATATACCCCATTTCTACCTTTGGCCTTGAAGCTATTTTGAAGCACAGGAACTTACATTTTACCAGGTAATACTCCATATGGTTTGGACCTCTGGTATCTTTATAGATGTCTAAAGTTGCAATGGCCATTATCCAGCTGGAATAGCAAATATAGGGATATCAAAACAGTAGAAATGTCTAAAGTTATTCAGAATTTTGATTTACATTTTTAATAAAGCAAGAATAACCAATGCTATTAGCCAATACATAAATATTTTTATTTATCTTTTCAGTATTGTAAAGTACGAGACACAATGTTTACACAACATTGATATTAGCCAATATATATATAGATATTTTATTTGTCTTTTCAGTATTGTAAAGTTCGAGACAGAATGTTTACACCACATTGATATTTAAGGAATGACTGTAATATTTTTTCTGTCTATGAAGAAATAACATAAAAAATTTGGTGCACACTGAATAATGCGCGTAGCAGTGTGCACCACATTTTTTATGTTATTTCGAATAGACAGAAAAAATATTACAGTCATTTCTTATAATTTAATTCTAAATTCCATTTTTAACCGTAAAAAACCATGAAAAACCGTTGATGATGTCACGGTCACATGACTAAATTATGTCTATGGGCTCATAACAAAATTATGTCAGCCAATCAGAAGACGCATTACATCCAAAATTAAATTATTAGCCAATATATATGTATAAAGATATTTTTATTTATCTTTTCAGTATTGTAAAGTACGAGACACAATGTTTACATCACATATTGGTTCCACACTGATCACTTTACTATTTGTTTGCACCATACATTTAGTTATTTTACCACAGTAAGTAACACCACTCTAGTAGGTTTGTCAGATTGTCACATGTATTGATGTTTATAGTTATTCTTATGTTTTATAGTGTAATTCAATTTATTTCTACTGAATATAGAGAATATCAGAAGAGTACATATATTTACATCTGAATTCAGGTCACATATTAATAAATTGACGCACAATGGCAAATTGTAAACTTTTGCGGCCAAAACAAAAAAAGACCATGACATTAGTTGATACATACCTCAATGCTAAAGTGTCATCTGCAGACCAATTCACATATAAGATTTTTCAACAGAATGCTCTTCAGTACATGGTTAACACTGAAATAAAAAATTACATGTTGTATATAAACGAAACTGTAAGGGTGATTTAAAGTTTGACACAGAGGCTCAAGTAAAATGGGGATTAGCATGGCAAGAAAGGTCTCAATGTAATATATGTGGATTCAAAAGTGTATTTAATAAATTATATGAAGAAGAAATAAGACTTCTCTTTAAAACCATTATTGTTTTACCATTTTAAATCAAACAGTCTTGGTAGGGTTTGTGTTTTGGACACCTTGTTGGGTGTGTACCACGACAAACTTGGCGGTCTTGGTTGATATGAGGTGGCTCAAAAGAAAAGTTTTCAGGGTTGATGCATCTCTTCTGATGACAAAGATGAGACACATCAACTTCCTCTGATAGGTCAAATTTCTCAGTGTGCAACATGTATGCAAATCTGTGACCATACAATGGTTTTTTTTCTGTCCCAAGGAAATCTAACACTATAAACTGAATACAGCTTCGTCTGTCCACCCATTTGACTTAGCAAACATCCGTAAACCCCCATTTTAAGGCAATTTTCCCTTAAACATGTTTTTTGTGTCTCAATCCATTCCGAATAGTACATGTTTACAACGTGCGAACTGGTTTAGTAATAATTTTTAAAAATGAAAGTACAATAAGGTCATGATTGCACATGTAGTTTCCCTAAATAGGTGTAATACCACCATTGATTTTCTCCTATTAGTCTATGTTAAATTGGCACTTTTAAAAAAATTGTACAGTATTTACCTTTATTTCAACCAAAGAAATACTTTGCATGTATAAAGTTAAATCTTTTCCAGTGCTACAGTGAAAATTTCACACTACATTTCATTGCATATTAACAAAGTAACCATCACTGGAAGTAAACAACCCAATTTTTACACTGTTGTTTACTGGTTACCTGCTTTGGTAACTATGTAACCTTAACTTTCCAAAATATCAAATAAAAAAAGAATGATGCTTTCAGACACCCAACATACATGTTTATGACTCAGAAAATTTAAGTGCGATGAAATGCAGAGTTAATTTTCTACAACTGTCAAATTCAAGGGAATATTTTTTTAGGCCTACTTTCGTATACAACCAGATGTGGCGTACCATGATTTGGTGGTATTACACCTGTAAGATTTAGGGATAAAAAAGAAGCCAAAAACAGTTAGTTTCTGGACAATAACTTGTGTGTAAGTGAATGGATCTCTCTGAAATTGTACTACAAGGTTTGATTTCACAAGGGAAGGCTGGGATTGAGTATGCTGCCGATTGCCCCAAACGTGCAGGAATTGGGGGCAAAAAAGGTGCCAAAAACAAGCACTTTACTAGTTTCCATACAATCACTTGTGTTTAAGTGTATGGATCTCTCTAAAATTGTACTACAAGGTTCCATACCACAAAGGGAAGGCTGGGATTTAGTTTGGGGGGAAATATTTCAAAGGCCAAGGGGATTTTTTACTCAATTATTTTTTCAGGGGTACATATTCTTTTTCTTCCAAATTTTTGGAATTTCAAATTTTTTGAAAGTTTCAAGACGAAATCTTCAATTACACAGTATTGCTCAATAAATCTGTAAAATCTTTGTCCACATTTATTTGTTGTATCAGGCTGCACTCAGCAAAGCATTTTATTTTAATATTTTATTTTTATTAAAGCTGAGAAAATACTAATTGTAAATAGGGGA